>NC_139353.1:145949439-146549439 GCF_055883805.1 Amblyomma maculatum
CTCAACGACATCGACAATGTGCTGTGTAAGTCATGTATGGCCTATGACTTTGTAGTTGTCATTCGTAATTGTTCCTGAATTGTGCAAGGACAGGATCATTCAGTACACATTCTCTAGCCATGCATCAAATTGGTAAATAACATATATATTTAGAATTTGGACTTTCTGTTTGTTAATTTCATGATTCAGATATCATTTTTTGTTCACATGCTGAAGTCGTCATTTAAAGATCCGCAGGTTAAAAGCTGTTTACTGGTAGATTGAGCTTGATGCACAGAGGTTAAATATCTTGAAAAAAAAAAAGAAAAGGAGCAAAAAATGCACTCTTCAGATTTGAAGGAAGTACGGGTAAAAAAATGTAATATTCAAGAGTATTAGCAAAAAATGGCAGAGGAGCGCTTATGAAAACATTCAATTAACATTTACCCTGCCTCTCAGAAACTCCAATTCTTTTGGCGACAGGCACAGGGAAGTTGTACTCACAGAAACTTACACATACTAATTTTTTGTTGATCCCCTTGTGCCGCGATTTTAGTCCCGTGTTTTTCAGGAGTATTAGCATAGCGGTAGCGTACTGAAAAAGACGTATTGTATTTTATCGTGTGACATTTGCCCATGTACAGTGAAAAGAGTGTGGCAAAGTGTGGCCATCCGGTGTGCATAGAAGGAGCCCGGCTAATCGGTATACGTCTGGACTAACACCTCTCCGCCACGTTAAAGCTCTCTCTTTCCTCCGCCATTGCAACGACGGATTGCTTTTGCGACACGAATGACTGTGTAGCACTCATGGAAAGCTCTCCTTGTTTCTGCCGTTTACACTAGCAAGTAGCGCACGTAGGTTGCCTACAATAGGCACGTGATTCGAATTCGTTTCTGAACTATCACAATTTTTCACGAAATCGAGTCTTTGCATCAAGCTTCACGGATAGGTTCCATTCATTTGAAAACTTTCTCGAGAGTACCTCCACTCTATATCTATCCTTCGTTATTTTCCCTTTATAATACAATATAGCGAATATTGTACGATTTACGGCTAAAAATGTCTTCATGTCGTAAACAAAAAAATGTCGTTATGAGCTTCCGCGATTATTTGTTAATCTAATAATCATTGAGATACGTAGTGTGTAATGATAGTAAAAGAACTGCAGGTGTGTACTCAGCCTTTAATTGGAACAGTTTTTCCAAACTTCTATTTGAAGAAAAGAAGCTTTGCCTTCTGCTTTCAAGGAAAGAAATTTAGTCCTTTGTTAGCTGTCGCTTCTGGTTTGTTGACTATTAAAGACTGTACCAGCAAGATAACTTGGAGGCATTTGTTTGGTTGACAGAAAGGAAACAAACGAAAATAACTAGAAGTGGTGCGAGCAGATCAATTAAGGGGAAATGTGGGTGCTCGTTATAATACATGAAGGAAAGAAGCCAACAGTCGGCGAGGCCAAGGAAAGCGTTGGGGATGATACTTAGGTCTTTTTATGTAATTTTTATTTTATTTTATTTTTCTTTTTTGTTTGCTTAGATAATCACAGAAATCAGTAATGTAATCTGTTTAGGGGAAAGATAATTAAACACAAAGAAGAAGAAAAAACAACGTGCCGATGGCGGGAACCTAACCCACGACCTCCGAATATCTCGTCCGGTGCTCTTCCAACTGAGCTACATCGGCTGCTGTCCCCCCTGCTACTTTCTTGGGTATTTATGTTGTCTGTATACGAACCTTGAGAGTGTTCACCAGCGCCACCCTCAGCCATAGCGGCGGACGTAGAACGTCCTGTGTTACCGCCAGCGTCACGTAGAACGTGATCAAGAGCGAGGGCGAAAGCTGTGCTAGAACCCTCTTACGCTACCTATGGCTTCAAGACTGCCAGAACCGAGACCCCCATAAGCTACAAGCAGATCAATTAAGGGGAAATGAGGGTGCTCGTTATAATACATGAAGGAAAGAAGCCAACAGTCGGCGAGGCCAAGGAAAGCGTTGTGGATGATACTTAGGTCTTTTTATGTATTTTTTATTTTATTTTTTTTCTTTATTGTTTGCTTAGATAATCACAGAAATCAGTAATGTAATCTGTTTAGGGGAAAGATAATTAAACACAAAGAAGAAGAAAAAACAACGTGCCGATGGCGGGAACCTAACCCACGACCTCCGAATATCTCGTCCGGTGCTCTTCGAACTGAGCTACATCGGCTGCTGTCCCCCCTGCTACTTTCTTGGGTATTTATGTTGTCTGTATACGAACCTTGAGAGTGTTCACCAGCGCCACCCTCAGCCATAGCGGCGGACGTAGAACGTCCTGTGTTACCGCCAGCGTCACGTAGAACGTGATCAAGAGCGAGGGCGAAAGCTGTGCTAGAACCCTCTTACGCTACCTATGGCTTCAAGACTGCCAGAACCGAGACCCCCATAAGCTACAAGCAGATCAATTAAGGGGAAATGAGGGTGCTCGTTATAATACATGAAGGAAAGAAGCCAACAGTCGGCGAGGCCAAGGAAAGCGTTGGGGATGGTACTTTAGGTTTTATTTATTTTTTCTCTATTTTTTTTTCTTTAATGTTTGCTTAGATAATTACAGAAATTAGTAATGTAATCTGTTTAGGGGAAAGATATTTAAACAAAAAGTAGAAGAAAAAACAACGTGCCGATGGTGGGATCCGAACCCACGACCTCCGAATAACGCGTCCGGTGCTCTTCCAACTGAGCTACATCGGCCGCTGTCCACCCTGCTACTTGCTTGGGTATTTATGTTGTCTGTATACGAACCTTGAGAGTGTCCACCAGCGCCACCAGTGCGGTTATGTATGTAGGGACAGTATGAGTATTTTTGGTGGGGTATTGCTTAAGATATGTATTTGGCGAAGGCTTACTGCGATTTTATCTTATCATCCACTCTGTCTTGTAATGGGATCTTAAGAGCCCATGAAAAGCTTTTCACGAAAGCTGCAAGGCTCCCGAGATAAATAAGCACTCAGCAATAGTCAATGGAGATAAAAAAAAATTTAATAAACTTTTACTAACACTGAAGGTAAGGGCGATCGCAAATGATGCTGTCCTCTTCCCATCAACTAAGCCCAAGGCGGTGTGTCAGAAAAAGGAAGTAAACAAGCCATTACCGGTCTCTCACGCTCTGCTGACAAGCAAAAGCTACATATTTGGATGTTGGTCCACGTGCTCAATTTTTGGCATTTTTATTTGGGAACAATTTTTTGTGTTTCAGTCATATATAGCCGCGAAGTATAGATGAACAGTGACACCTTCTAATCCTCAACTTGTCCTCTTTCTGCAGGCTCATGAAAAGAATACAGGCATTCGCTGAAGCCCCTGGCAAGGAAGACTGCCTTTATACATTGCAAAAATAAACGCGTAATTGAATACGCCATTTCTGCGTCCTGAATATAAACGTAATTTACTAAATTCACTAATAATATCTGGACCTTATAAAAGTGACATCGCGAAAATTGAATTGAATTGAAAAAGATAAAATACTATGTGTCGTATTCTCCAGTCAGTTGACATGGGACACTCATGTTGTACAGGTAGCTGAAAGACATGCCATCCGCTGTAGGTGCCTTATTTCGGATACGTGATCTCTTTTCAATCTCCGTACGCTATTAATTTACCACACCCTCTTCCGTTCACACCTTTACTACTGCGCATTAGTATGCGAGACGACTAATAAAAAATATGTCAGTACACTATTGCGTCAAAAAAAAAAAAGTCATACGGTGCATAAACAATGCACCCTGTTTACCACCTTCAGCTGAGCTATTTCGTCAGCCTCATATAATAAATAGCCATTTTCTTTATAGTTACCCTCTTCTCTACCACTTCCACTTAACTAATAAAAAGTATATGAAATTCGTGATGACACTCTCAGGTGCAACGTTACGCCGGAGTAATTCAAAAATACGTGCAGCTAAAAATTGGGTGGTTCCACACCTCCGCACAGTTTATCTTTTACAGTCATTAAGCCATGCAAGTGCCAGTGTTACTAAATAAGTTACATTTATCCAGCTTTATTAACACTATGACGACACGCAAATTTTTGCGTTCAATGTTCATTAAGTGGCACGTGTTTTCTGTTCCTGCCGTAAAATAGTACGTGCAAAACACGTTACAAAGTTAATTTTTTGTCTTTCATGTGTGAAATTGTCAGTTTTGTTGTAACATCGTGTGCATAAAAATGCTCAGTTCAGTTTAGGCGTTCAGTCGTGTCCGACTCTTCGTGACCCTATGGACCATGTCACGCCACGCTTTCCGGTCTCTCACTATCTTCCTAACATCACATAACTTCATCTGCAATGCCTCGAGGATGCCATCTAACCAACGCGTTCGCTGCCTACTTAGCTAATAAAAAGTATATGAAATTCGTGATGACACTCTCAGGTGAAACGTTACACTGGAGTAATTCAAAAATACATGCCCCTAAATATTGGGTGGTTCCACACCTCCGCACAAATTACCTTTTACAGTCATTAAGCTAGTCTTTGTATAACGTATTGACATATTTCCATACTTTGAATTCACCTTTTATTTTTGTAAATTTATGACGAAGTGTGACATCTTTTCTTGGAATAGTAGTAGATATCCCATGTTTTCTTTTTCTTTTTTACTGCTGTCATTGCTGCCTGCCAACCGGTCCCTCGCCTCGTCACGCTGTCCCTACAGCGTTTTGCCTCGGAGACCGTCAACATTGTCAAATATTGAAAATAAAGGTGATTTGATTTGATTTGATACGACCCTTAATTTGAGGTCTGAATGCGGAGCTATGGCTGGGGTTAATATATGTAAAGTGATCATCGGACTCTAATACTAGCAGTAGGTGCCCGTATCAGGGCAGTTCACTTTAATCGATACAAAGCAACTTTCAATACCGATGGCACACAATTATCAAACTCCCGGGGAATCAATTTAAAATAATAATTCGAGCGGCTCCACCTCTGGTCAAAGGCTGCCTTTACTGCAAGCTTGTACTGGGTTCATAGCGTTTGGTATCTTCCGGTCTAAGCGCCCTTCTGTGTAGAGATATTTGCTGTACAGGTATCGAACGCATCTACTGCGCCCGCATACGACTTCATGGATACTTGTAACTTCGACTCCGTAACCTAAGCCTCAGCACTATGTTCAACGCCTGCCTGAGGGCGTTCAACGACTATTACCTGGGTTTCTTGTTTTTCTTACCGCTCCATTTTGTTCATAATGTCCTTGCAAGACGTGAGATGCTGTAAGGTGCGTTTTATATCTGCTTATTATGGGCCGTGCTGCGTCCTCAATGATGACCTCAAACCCGCCTACGCTGAGACTTCTTCCAAGGAGCTTCGCACGGACCCCACCGGCCTAGCATCTGGTTTTCCGCTCTATTCGAGCCTCATCTCCCCGTCCGCGTTTAGGTTTAGACGTGTCGTGTAAAAGTGGGCCAGGCGTGCTCAAAGTTCAGCTGGCTGTTGCTTCCTCTGCGAGTCGCGTCAGTATGAACGACACAGTAAGCCTAAATCTTTTTCCACATCGTGACTCACTGAGAGAAAAACAAATTGTGGAATCGGATGTCATGAAATGACACTTGAGTAACGAGGAACGCTTCGCTGAACTGCAGGCAATTTTAGACCCCCTATATTGCGACTTTAATAAATTCATAGCGGGTCTTAGGATATGCTTCAGATTGGAAGCAAAGGAACCATGTTAAATTGAAGGTCAGGAATAAATTACTAAGTGTTACTTCAAGAACAGTAAAATAAATTTTAAAGCTGCGAAATATAAAATGGGACGTCTAATGAATAATGTTTAAGCGTCGAATACCTCCTCGCAGCAAATAACTGACATTCGTTGCTGCGATTTGAGGCCTTGTTGCCAAATGTTTTTGCTGCAAATTAGTATATTCTGGCGGCTTTCACAAGAGGATTTTCTGAAAGTATTCTCAGCGCCAATTCATCAGCAGCTCAGAGTCCAAATGTGAGGATGTGGTTCTGGGCGTCTGTGTCGTGCACGCGTTTTTGAGTGCAATTACTATAATAACAGAGTCGCCCGTCGGATTGAAAAGCACTTGCCGAGTAAAAAAAGAACCTGAATCGTAATAAGCACCCCAATCTTGCTCTTTTTACACCTTTCTTAATCTCTTCCAATACGCGGGTGTCTGAGTTTGTACCTGTTTTATGGTTTTTATCATGGCTTTCTTTGGAACCGCTTTAAAAGTTTCAACTCATTATTGTGAAACGTTTACCCGCGCACAATGACTAGACACTCAAACGACAGCTAAAGCCGAACAACGTGCTATGTACTCCTTGCATGTATACAGCGTGATAATGGGAATAAAGCGACTTAAGTAAGGAAAGCTGCTTTTTTACTTTATGTTCAGTAGTTTTCATCCAGTAAGGTCTTTAATGAAAGAACTCAACGTGAATAAGTGATAGTTCTAGCGATACGTAAGCAAGATATCAAGTTTCTCACCAACAGGCGATTGGTAGCATACATATCACATATTGGCTCAAGTGTCCTTTTCATAAATGTGCTTTAATCAAGGACCAGCACACCACAAAAACACACAGACAGGAAAAAGGGGCAAGCGCTGAACTTGCTACTAAATTTCACTAAGCTGTATGTCAGAATAAATAAGGTACAATAGTACAAGCACAGGCACGGTTGGATAATATGCGGATCCCCAGGGATCATTTTCCGCAGGTTATCCTCACACATCAAGGAATTCCAGCTCTGCTTTTGATTAAAAAATGAGCGCTGTGCCAGCGAATCAAATCCCTGTATTAACTACTTTCTCAACCGTGATAATCTCTCCTCCTATTTTGCGACCGCGAAAGTCAAGTTTGCAGGCAGGTTCATGCTTGCATTTGCGGTCAGAAGGCCTGATGTTGGGCAACGTACACACATGTTATTTTATGCCAGGTCTTCAGACATTACATGGGGAAGTTGCCCACCGGGTGAGGTTAAAGAAGATTTTGACGTCTCCTGACGGAGGGCCAATCCCCGCATTACAAATGGGAACAGAGGCAAACAGCAATATGAATAATAATAATAAGAAGAAGAAGAAAAATGCAAGTCATGCGGCGAAATAGAAATGAACAATTTAAAGTCACCTTTTTCAGCAACTCAAATTAACTAATACCGAAATAAAGAAATCCATCAGTAGCCGGTGGCGAAAAAGTAGTAGCAGCGAAAAGAGGTAGCAGCGACGTTTTGATCACTGTTATGTCCGCTCCTGAGTATAAACCAGCTGGGAAAAATGATTCCCCTGAACACAGAGAATCGTTGCCCACCTATGAAACCGCTTCCCAGTGAGCGTTTGCCTTTGTCTCTGGAGTTTGGCCAAGAGTCCCAGTGTCAAGAGGGTTCGCCACGTTCACCTTGGCCACGATTTTCTGAACCTCTGTCTCGGGGCATTCCCGGACCATGTGCCCTAAGCGGCCACAGCGGATACAGGGACGCGAAACCATCTCTCTTGCCTTGTCTGGCTCCTATTTTCTGCCGGCATGCTGCCCTTCCTAGGTAGGTTGTGGGCGCCAAAATCTTGGTTTCATGGCTTTACTTCAGTTTCCTGACACTTCCAGGACATGTGGCCTGGTCGGCCGCAGCTGTAACACTAGTGTGTCGTCATCTCTGCCTCCTTTGGCGCTTACGTCCCCTCCAGCCTTTCGTCGCCCTGAAAGCGCGACATCCAAGTCTCCTCCGCTCTGCTGAAGTCGCCGAATTCTTTGTCCACGACATCGTCGTGCGTCATGGCGCTCCTGCAGCTATCGTTACCCATCGTGGAGTTGCATTTATGGCTTGCTTCACTCAGGCTGCACTGAAGCTCATGCACACCAGCCATACAACAGCCTACCACCCATCGACAAATGGCTTGGTGGGACGCCTCAACAGGACCTTGACCGACATGCTTTCCATGCATATTGACGTCGAGCACAAAACATGCGACCAAATTCTTCTATACGCAACATTGGCGTATAATACCGTGCAACAAAAAACGACGCGGTTCACTCCGTTTGAACTAGTCATCGGTCGCCAGGTCACCGCCATCCTGAATGCTATGCTACCTGCGGACCCCCCTGACAGTGAGACTGAACTTGACGTCGATGTCGCCACTTATGTTCAGCGCGTGGAAGAAGCGCAGCAACTGGCCAGACACCGTATTCACCGTCAGCAGCAGATCGATGCTGACCGCTACAACCTGGGACGCAACTACGATAGATATAACTCGGGTGACTATGTGTGGATCTCGACGCCCGGTTTCGCCGCGGGCTGTCCGAAAAGTTACTGCGCCGCTACTTCGGCCCTTACCTTGTTGTCTACCGTCTCAGCGACGTAGCGTACGAAGTTGCACCAGCCTCGCCAGCTCATTCATCGCACAACAGTAAGCGCAGTGACGTTGTTCATGTGCTGCGAATTACGCCATACTACGAGAGAATCCCCGACTGACTTTCAGGCTGAATGTAGTCTATTCCGTGATGCCAGACTCGTGGTGTAACTCTTCAACGATTTTTCTCCCCGCTCTTCTGCCTGACGGTAACACCGCATCGGAGCGAGGCTCCAGAGGAGGGGGCAGTGACACGTGCATTACAGGTAGAAGAAGGAGCGCAATCGGACAAAGTAGACGACGGTGAAGTGTGGCCCCGTTCCTGGTGCCCTCGTTCGCTGGTTCAGCTGTTTCGGTGCCCTCGCTCAGCGGCCACAGTAGTCTTTCTGTGTAACAACTGTTACAATATATTAGTAGCTGGACGTAGAATACCCGCAGAAAAGCGAACTCAACTCTGCGTTTGGTGCATGCTGGCCTTAGCTACCTTTGTGCCGTAACTTTGGCAGCAGCGGTGGCGAGGGGAGGACGTTTTTAAGCATTCTACCATACAGTTACAGAAACCTGGATCGACGCCTGCGCAAGCCAGGAAGCACACGTTTGCTGAGGCAGTTTTTCGGCTCCGTCATCAAAGGACAATCTACGAAGAAAAAATGACGTCACCACCTCTACCGGCTTGGTGCTGACATCAGTGCTACTGCTATAAAGCTGCAGCATCGCATTCCCGACGACACTTTGGCAGCAGCGGTGGCGAGGGGAGGACGTTTTTAAGCATTCTACCATACCGTTACAGGTTAGTGGGTTTTCACAAAGTACCGTGTTGCCGTTTTGCCACTCCCACTGCTGCTGCCAAAGTATTCAACTTGTTTTCTCTCAGTATGGAATGTGTTGCGTGTGAAGAGGAAATTTCAAATCCCAAAGACAGTATATCATGTATAGCATGCAATTTGGCATACCATGTAGGGAGTTGCGCTGGAGTATCCGCGGCTACGATAAAATCTAACAGGTCAGCCTACCAGAAATGGAAATGCTTAAAATGTAGAACACAAACGCCACTTATAAAGCAGGATGACAAATAAACACCCTTGAAAGTAGAGGATATGTGGATTGCACTTCAAGAGATCAACCGGAAGCTTGATGTTCTCTTGCCATTGAAAAAAACCGTTGACGGAATTGTACATTCAGTGCAGTTTATGTCTGACCAAATTTCAGACTTGGTGACGCGGACAGAACAAAATGAGCGAGATGTTAAGGCAATCCAGACGAAGCTCGTACAAATGGAAGTGACCAAGCAGCAATTTGAATTGCTGAGCGTCCAACTTGATGACCTCGAGTGGCGCAACTGACAACTGAACATAGAAATTCATGGTATACCACTAACGGACAATGGAAATCTTTTGTCAAAAATTAATGCTATTGCCAGTCAAAGTGCATTACCCCAGTTGTCAGAACATGATATCCCAGCACTACACCGATTGCCGCCTTAACATGGCAAAGTGCCTGGCATAATCTGCCGTTTCGCAGGACAGAGCATGAGGGACCAAAGGTGGACTAGCAGGCAGGATCTGACAACTGCAGATGGAAATGTTCACGTGCTGGAGAACTTGACCAGGCGAAATCGAGACTTGTTGAAGGAAGTGAAGGATTGGGCAAAGGCAAATAAGTTCAAGTATATCTGGCACAGTAACGGAAACATTTTGATAAGAAAAACTGATGGTGCGTCAGCAATAGTCGCGCAGCACTATTGCGATCTTGACAAGCTGCACTAAGAAGGGGTAGTCGATTTTTTGTGTGTGTTACAACCAGTTATGCAGACTACAACGAAAGTACCTTATCTACTACCCGACGACTTCAAAGATTACCTTGGTCCGGTTTTTCACACGTCATTCAAATGCCTTCATATCAACGTCCGATCTGTTAGATATAAGCAAGAATATTTTCAGACTCTCCTCCAACAGTTAGATGTGCCCATTGATGCCATCATGATTAGCGAAACCTGGTCTACAAATGATTGTGATGTTCTGCGAATGCCTTGTTATGAGACCTTTTTTCTAAATCGTGACACCGGCCTTGGCGGCAGCGTTTCAATGCTGTTGAAGAAGAAACAGCGCCCTGAACTACTGCAGCAGTTCACAACTTCTTTGAGCGATTATGAAATCTTAACAATATGCATAGACAATACTGTTTTTGCAGTATGCTATCGGCCGCCAAAGGGCTGTGTAGCTATATTCCTGGATTTTCTTGAAACCCTGATTTCTTTCACTGCCAGTCAGCAGTTAAAACTTGTTTTTGGTGGTGACCTAAATATTAATATGTTATCCACAGACACATCCCAAAATAGCTTAAATTATTGCTTAGAACGCATGGACTTATTAATGTATTTAAAGCACCAACGCGTGTTACTGCCACGTCTTCATCACTCATAGATCTGTTTATTACCAATTATGATCCTAGTATGATCAGTTCTGTAGTAATTATCTCTGACATCAGCGATCACTTGCCCATATTTATATGCGTTAAAAATATTTATAAACAGGAACGCAGTCCTGCACACTCCTTTCAACTTGTCTCTGAAAAAACTCTGTCCACATTTAGAACTGCGATCGAAAGATGCAACTGGACGCCTGTCCTCTTAGCAAATGATGCCAATAATGCGTATGAGGCATTCTTAAATATCCTAAAGCCATTTTACAAGTCCTGCTTTCCGTTAGTAACTAGAAAACAAAGACGTCACAGTCGCAAGCCAGGAATCACACAAGAATTAAGGGCAAAGATAAATGCAAAGAACAGATTATATCATAAGTTTATTAAAACCAAAGCTGAATGCGATTTAGCAGCATTTAAAAAATATCGCAATCGTTTGAATGCCGAACTTAAAAAATCCAGAAACACCTATTACAAAAATCAGTTTACGTCTACTCGAGGTCGTGCCGACATTACGTGGAAGCGACTAAACGCTATATTAGGGCGAAGTAGTGAAGGTGGTGATTTAAATACGCTAAATATTAACGGCGTGAACATATCCGGAAAAGAATTTGCAGACACGTTTAACGCACACTTTGTTAGGGTCTCCAGAAATATGGCTCCGCAAACTGATACCAGTGAAGTTGTCCACATTCGTGACACTATATTTCTCGAACCGGTTGATGAAGAAGATGTAACGTCAGCTTTCCAAGAACTGAACAGTAGCACATCAACTGATATTGATGGCATCCAGATAAAGCCTATTAGGTATGTTTTGATCTCATTTTACCATATGTTACGTACATCCTAAACCTTTGTGTCATCACTGCTGCATTTCCTCGTGCAAGTGTTATCTTTAAAAAAGGTGATAAAAATGAACTCGGTAATTATAGGCCAATATCTATCTTACCCGTATTCTCTAAGCTACTGGAAAAAGTAATACTCAGGAATTTTTTACGCTTTGAAGAAAAGCACCGAATCATAACAGCGGCTCAGTATGGCTTCCGTAGGCACCGATCTACTGAACTTGCATTATCAGAGCAAAAGGAATATATATTGAACGAACTTGAAAAGAATAGGATAGTTTTTGGCATATTTCTTGACTTTTCTAAGGCGTTCGACCTACTTAACCACGAAATACTTCTTTTTAAGCTTCAGCGCTATGGTTTCCGCGGACACGCACTATCGCTCGTGCAGTCCTATCTCATGCATCGAAAACAGGCAGTAACAATAAATGGTCTTTTATCAGATATGCATTCTGTAGGCTGTGGCGTTCCACATGGAAGTATTTTAGGTCCCTTTCTCTTTAATATATTTAAACGATATCGTCCACACAGCTCCACTCGTGAAATTTATTATCTATGCTGGTGACACCAGCATTTTTTTGCCCGGAGATAGCATATCAGAACTGACAGATACTGCAAGCAATACGCTTACGAAAATAGAACACTGGAGTAACAAGAACTCGTTACGAATTAACGCAACTAAGATAAAAGCCGTTGTTTTCAGAGGAAAAAACAGGCCTGTTTTTATTACCAAGAATATATACCTACACTCTGTGCCCTTAGAAATCGTGCCTTCATTTAAAAGATTAGGCGTAATATTTAATGAAAAAATGTCATGGGATGAACATGTTACCTTCCTTGTAAATAAATGCTCAAATATTATTGGCCTTTTATACAGGAACCGTGAGGTATTACCACGAAACGTAATGTTGATGGTATACCATTCATTGTTCAGTTCTCGTCTGAACTATTGTCATTTAACATGGGGTACAACAACAGCCGGAAATCTTCAGATTCTGCAAGTGTTACAGAAAAAACCCCTAAGGATTCTTGAAAATGTTCCGCCAACTTACCACACGACACCTCTTTTCTTAAAGTACAGTATACTTCCAATAACCGAGCTTTATGACTACTGCTTAAGCAAGGCTATAAAAAACGAGGTCTCAAACAACACTTCTTTCCTTTGTAAATTAGCTGGGCTAGAAAAACGAGTCATCATACAATATAATAAATGCTGAGCAGTGGAGTGTAAAAACTTACAGAACTTCGTTTGGTGAACATTAGCTAATAGACTACCCCGACTGCTTAACAACTTAGGACAAAGCAATATCTTTCTTCCCAGGGCTGCACGTCGGAATTTATTTCAGTACTTTTTGCATTCAATAGAACGGATTTGTTCATGACTGATTTAACCTGGGCTTTTTATTTTTTCTTTACTCGCCGAAAGTGTGGGCTTCTATCTGCTTGTTTTCATTGTGTACCTTGCGTTGATAACTGTAAACTGACACGAGCTGTATTTATTATCTCAATGTTTCCTCACCTTTTTTTTTTTTCTCGCCATAAGTGTGGGCTTCTATCTGCTTGTTTTCATTGTGTACTTTGCGTTCATAACTGTTCACTGACAAGAGCTCTATTTATTATTTCAATGTTTCCTTACCTTGTGTTTAAATTCACATGACATGTGCTTTTTATATATGCCTGACTACTGTGGTGCTGCCAAAGTGGGGGCCCGTGGCTCTGTCAAGTTGTCAAACGGCAGCTTTTACTCAGGGCTCCCGCCATCATTTGTACCAGGATGGCAAATAAATTGAATTGAATTGAACACCCATCACAGCACACATTTGCCGCTAATAAAATCAAACATTCAACAATAATGGGATTGCCTGGATGGCAATGACGGAAGGCCAGTGGACAAGGTTGGGTGGGCACGCAATGTTTGACAGCCAATGAGCCTAGCTGGATAGCAGTTCTTAAAAGCCAGTAAGTAAGCTTGGTTGCAAGTATTAGATAGCCAGTCAAAGTGGCTGGATGTCCGTTGTACACCTGCCAGTGGATGTGATTGGGTGTAAGATATTGGGTAGCCGTTGAGTGAGGCGGTATAGCAATACATAGGCTAGTCTGCCATTGGTGGCCATCGTAGGAAAGCCAGTCTAGTAGATTGAATCAAATCTTAGATCGGGTAGGACCCCAATGAAGCACCATTACTGGCCCAATACTGGTGCCGGGTTTTCCGATATTGTCCTGATCACGGCCCATTCTTCAAGTTGTTTCTCGTTGCATGCCATGCTGCCAATCTGCGCTCTTTATTTCAACCTCTTTCACACTGCTCAAAGCAGGCCGCTCTCACTGCCATAGGTGGCAATGTCATGTTGTATTACGGTGCTTGACAGTATCTGATGTGTTAGGGTGTGCGTTTTGGCACGTGGAATATGCCTAATTTTGTTTCTGCCTCTTTAAAAAGATGCGCATAGCCATATAAGATTATTTACTCTGTTCCTGCCAGTGGGCGCATGTTTTTTGATGGAGTGTTTCGTGCCTGCCGAGAAACCACTTGTCAAGTATGCGTGGTGTGTAGGCTGCGTTTGCTAATACCTTTAGAAGTATCTCTTATGACCAAGTGGGCCCTTTCGTATCGTCAAACACCGCCGTTGGTGGTGTTTCGTATAGCCTAAGCCTGCTGTTATGTTTTATTTTGATGTGTACATAGTACATCATCGAACTGCAAGGGAAGCCTTTAGTGAGCATTTTTGGTAGAGATTTGAGTCTACCGGGTTAGGTATGGAGATAGGGCGTGGGGCATTGTACCTGTCACCAAGCCCATTCGCTTGCGTAGCTGCATTATGCCGTCCGTGCTAGTATGTGCCCGTTCTCTATATGATTGGAATTGCTTTTCCGGCTTTCCACATTCGCTTCAGCTTCCCTGTGATGTCGTTGGGCACTGGGTCTTCTGTTGGTTGCTGCCGTGCGCTCTACAATCACTGCGTATGAACCGGTTAAACATAAAATTCGATATTCATTGAAATTATCTCTATTGGCTGCAGGTGTCGAAATGGTGTTTATGGCTCCCCATATGGCAGGTAACGGCGTGTAAAATTGATCCCCCAGGTAGGTGGCACGTGTGCTGTCCGTTGTGTAGGGGCACTGGCACACAAACCCATGCCACACTCACCCTTTCATTTCTAATTACCCCGTCGGTGTTGATATCTGCTGTGTTCCGCGGTCTTGTGAGGGCCATTCTCTTCTAAAACGTGCATTACAACACCCTGAAAAACAACGGCTAAATAAAAATTAAGATTAAAAACTCTCATATTTAGACTATTAGACACATTCGCATGAGGTCGTCGTACAGGGGTCACGGAAAGGATGGTGGTTCTAGTCTTGGTGCGGACATGTTTTGCTTTCTTTTTAACGACTGCCAGCTCGTGATGATACATCCTGTCTGCACATTGTGGTCACACAGCTCATGTGACAATAAATGCTAGTCAATAAAGGCTACAACTCCGCCTTTAAGGGTGATAGCGTCAATGGCTCCCGTACGTGGTTCCGGTTGCGTATCCTCGTTCGCGTGGGCCCATTTGCTGCCCACCTAACTGCTAATTACTTACATCACGTAATTATCCAGTTATGTGAAAGACAATCTTACAAAGACATATATAATCGAGCGTAGACCACACCTTAAGGACGCACCTGCGTGGCCAAGTCCCCTGAAAAGACAGACCAGGACAGACCCGTATTAGTAGTCCCTTCCGCACCACATGGAATCATGACACCGAACAAGCTACCCGACCAATTATATCCAGCTATTTCTCTTGCCAACCACCTCCTGCCAGAGTAGTCCCCGTGATTTTGGCCCTCAACGCTGACAACACCGGATATTTTTTTTTATCAAAACGAGGCATTCAACGCTCTCTCGTTAAAATTCGGCACAGACATTGCTATAGTGTAAAAATGTGAACCTCTTATAAATATTTGAACTCAAATATGTATTGCCTGTAACCATTATTGAATCCCACCATCTCCGCGTTCATGCAGAGCACGACTGATCCCGTTTTGGCTGAAAAGGCGACATGCACCTTTTGGCGTCGCTGCTCTCTTCGGAGCAGTCAAACCGTCTTTAGGCCATTTCAAGCGAATCAGCCCTATCATTCTACCTGAGCTTTAGCGACAGGTACGCCTATCCCACGACAGGCTGTGGGGCCTGTGCCAAAAGGACAGCCAAGAGAAGACAGCAACCACAACGCAGCGAAAACTCGGCGACTGGCAGCGGAAACCATCGAGGTCTGGTCGCGAGAGATGCTGACGCACCAGCTACTTTCTATGAGAGATGGGACAACAACGACCCATGTCAATATCACGGTTCTGGCAGATCCTTACTTTCACTCAAGAAGTAGCCTCCATCTTAGCAAAAGGTCCGAAGTTTCGTTGGCGCCTGTCTTGTCCCCCTTACGCGTGCACTAAAAATATTCCACTTTGAATATTCTGTAACTTATATTACGTAATAAGTGCGTAGTAAATTTACATTGTACACTGTGTAGGAACATGCCTATATATGACGTCATGCATATCTCCATAGGTACGTTGTGGCTCCGCAGACCAGCGTACTAACATCATCCGCTCTTCTTTCCATACAAATTTCATGCCATGGTTGCAACTGGACTTCTTGCCTTAAACGCCGCGGCCGCCGCCCTACTAAAGAGTGCCCAGCCATGTCACCCGCCAAGTACCACCTGCCACATGCATTCTTTAAGGCGGGGGTTCCACGGTGGCCATCTTGGAATTAGTTCAAATTCTGCCACCAGGCTACGCCACTGATTCAGGACTGAAAAAGTGCCTATCGGCCTTGCCCCCAGTTGGCCGAGGGACCCAACCGTTGCTTTGTAGAGAAGCTTTCTTTTGTTGGAGGGTGGGTTTTCAAAGCCCCATTCTTCTCCCCGCCGTGCGCTGGGGGAAGCGTTCACCTGTTCTTAGCTTGACTACTGCGGATAGCAGGACTGCGGGGTGCTAGCTTGCCTTACCACGGCTGAACTTGAGCGGCGACGCGGACCGCCGCCGCTCGATTCGGCCATGACCGAATGTGCGTAACGTAAATGAAAAGTACCACCTCGTTTTGTTGTTCACTGTTCTGGATAGAGTGGAAGCTCTAGCGAGTTGATACATCGTCGATATATGTTCAGGATAGCTCAAGTGTATACCAAAAATGGAAAGGTGCGATATGATGGAAGATATTTATGTGGCCCTTGTATACTATACTTTGACTCACAAGAGATTTGCACCACTACTAAAGGCAGGGGCTCCCTGGCCCATTCAAATGCGCACTGTAATAGGTAATTGTTCTCCGACGCACCCCTCGAATCGGCAAGGGCGACAGTGGGAGCACAATTGCCTATTATAGGTGGTGTGGATAGTGGTTATTCAAACAAAAGGAAGGAAAACAGTGCTGCCGGCCCCTTCAACTGCTACCTAAAATCTGAAGCGCCCAAGCTGCAGCCGGCGGGAAAGCAAAATGATGGGGAGAGGAAAGCGAGGGGAAGTGCAGAGGGGAGCTATAACAAGAAATTGCAGGGGGAGCTTTGTAAATTAGTTACAAAGTACAAAAAAAAAGGGAAACGCGTTTCCCTCGCTCGCGCGCAAGTGTCCAAGTGCTCTTGGTCCATGGCGCCCCGGCCTTTCGCAGTACTAAAAACATTTTGTGAGACGAAGTATACATCTTTGGTGGTTTCGTCATGAACTCTGGCTGAAATCGACACCTGTATTGTCTTTCCTTTGATACCCATCTTTTGAGCTGTTATCACTTTTGAAGTTATGGCATTTATAGTAGGATATTCTTGCGAGCTCTCTGGTGCAGAACTACTTTTATCAAACGTTATTGCACATAATAAAATTGCAATAAAGTCGGTTTCAATCAACAGTAATCATTTTCTTTTTCTTTTTTTTTTTAGTTCGGGCTTTTCTAACCATAGAAACTGGCGTTGGTAACCTAATGAGCTGAGAAAAGGGCGATGGCCAATTTCATTTTACCTTAGAGAGGAGAGTCGGCATTGCGAAATAGGTGTGAAATACCTACCAAAAGGGTAAGCACCACGCAGCTGCCGCAATGCATTCAGGCTAAGTTTTGGAGGAAATGAATTGGAGAGGGGAGGGTAGCAGACAGTTATGAGGAAACGTCGCCAGTAGAAGCGGGTTAGTTTCGCAAGCGCGTTAGACCGCTCCTTCTCGACCCTTCCCCTTTGAATCTCCTCTGTACTCTTCATTGGTTAGATGTACGTCTTTGCTGCATTGCGAATCCAGTGTACTTTCTATATATTTATTTACTTATTTATTTATTCACTACCAGCATCACCTGCTTTCATAACAAGCATAGAACGGCAATCACTCGCGCTGGTAAAATGCATAACTGGCTGCCACTGAAGCATTCTTTGGAGTCAAAGGATTCGTTTCTGTCGTTGTATGTGCAACAAAAGAATAATGCAAGACGCCCTTCGGTTACTTACTGCCCCAAGAATTTGTCCGGACATGTACTTCCTCGCGCTGCCCTGATGTGGCCATTTGGCGTGCTGAACAGCTTTCTTTTTTTTTTTTTTTTTTAGAGCCCAGCTCTTTGGCGCCCGTTCCTGCGTTTCGCGTCGCCGTCTGCGTTGTCCTTCGTAACCAGCTCCGCCGCCAGGGCAGCGCACGCTCCTGCCACCATTCGCCGCTGCGTGTCCCCCCCCCCCTCCCCCTACCTTTTTCCTTTGTGGCGGCGACGGTGTTTTCCGGTGTAAATGGATCGCGGTGCATACATCCTAAGCCGAAACGCAGAGCCATGTTGACTTGACTCGCTAGCGGCGTCAGCGGCATCAGTCAGTCGCTGCTATCTCTTCGCTGCGCAACGCTCCTACAGGTCCATACGCTGCCTTACGCGAGCTCCTGATCCACAAAGCTTCCTTCATGACAGTCAAGAACTGTTAGTGGAGTGTTTCTTGAAGAAATACGTGTGAAAAATAAAATAAAAAAGTTGTCTGTAACTGTACATACATGTCTTGCTCGAAATCTTTGCCTCAATCTATCGAAAAGCTGGAACAGCCAATGAGATACGCTCAAATTTCGCATTAGGAAGTAACGTTATCGTCGGTAATTTTTCTGTTGTAATAAAAGTAGAAAAAAAAAACGCGCGCGCTGATATATGTGGGTATGCGTACTTTCCTTGTCATAACGCGCTGACCGCTTTCTTTTTTCCCTGGTGGGGGTGTGGGGGAGGGGGGGGGAGGCATTTCCATTGAAACCCACGAGGCTATATAGTGTTGACGGTAAGCTAACCACGCCTCCCCCTCCCCCATTTTTGTTTTTATTTAGAATAGCAGCTTGGGCGTGTTGCTTATGCATCTTGAGGTGACAGCGCGGAACGTGGACGGGAGCACAAGGTCAGAAGACGACACAACGAATAGATTGATGTTTTAGATTGAGCTCCTTGTGCTATATACAGCAACATGAGCAGGTGGGCTGAAGGCGAATGCACCAGCGCTGGTAGTAAGCGTACATTGGTAATGGTACTCCAGCTATAATAACTACCGCGAGCTCTAGTTTCAAGTCAGTCTGCGCTCTTGTTGCGACATTTTTAGCTATAAGGTGCGTTGAGAAAGCGGACTGCCATACTAGCAGCACTGGAGAGCGTGAGAGCAACATGATATTTCTGAAATATATTCAAAATATATGTAATGCCTCCTTAAGGGGTAATGTAAATAAAATATATAAATAAACATATTCTGAGCAATAAGACGGCCAGAAAAGTGAGACATCACGAGCAGTTATCTAAATATGCGCCGCTTTGCAACTAGCACATGTGTTTCTTGACAATTATTTCATAATTTGAAATTTACCAGCCCCGGAATTCTTTTTACATGTCTGTTTTATAATAAGATACCCTTGTTGATTCATCTGCGGTTCCAATGAAAAAAAAGGGGGGGGGGGGGATCGCCCCATTTAGACAAGTACTGGCGAACCTACACCGTTTGCAAACATTGTCCCCACGAATGTGTGAAGGGTTTGTTTCATCATTGACGGAAAAAAGAAAAACAGCCCGAAGAAACAGTACGGAAAATCGAAGAACTGACAAACATGGCTGTCAATCCTCACACTCCTTCTGTAGGTAAACCCTAGTAACTGCCATAAATAAAGTGGGTACTCCAAAGCACTTTCCATGCGCCGCGACGTCAACGCCGCCGTCACGGCAGGCGTCGCAAAAGGGGAATGCACCTGCATGTTCGTGGTGCTGGCTCGCTCACCCTCTCGCGCGGACTGGGAAAATTTGAAAACCGTGAAGAAAACTATTCTGTGAAGAAAAGAAGCAGGGGGAGCTAAGTGGACTTCAGGACGAGAAGAACGGAGTAGGGGACAGCCGCGAGGTCCCAACCCCTCGCTAGTTTTCGACGCGTGTAGCACGCGCCAGATATCTGGCAGGGACAGATCACAGCATCAGAGCTCGCGATGCACGCAGGCGCTGCGCGCATGCGCAGACCGGCTTTGGCTGACGCGTGCGACGACGTTAGCGCGTGTCACCCGTTAATAAATATGAGGTATTATTAACGATGCGCCCTTAACGGTGCGCACACTCCCAGACACCCTTTGAGTGAGTGGGGGGTAGCTGTTCCGGTCGCAAAGGAGATGCCCTCGACCTGCGTGGCAAACTCAGCCGGAATCCAACTACCTTGTAGTGACAGAAGGGGGTGGTCGTTTGGTGCCCAGCGGTCGCCGGTTCAAACCAGAGTAAGGATCGGAGTCAGAAGTAACAAACAAAACACAATTTATGTAGAGCAAGAGACGATACAAAGGAATACACAAGATCACTTGAAATCCACAGACGAGAGGTTCACAGAATACAAACGCTAAGCATGCAACTACAGACTGATTCAATAACACAGGCTTTACAACACATCAAACACGAGAGAGTTACATAAACAAACACCAAATTGTTCACCGGGCACTGTTGCAGTCCGACGCCTCAAGAGTCACGATGTGGCCGCCATACGAGACGAGCGCCGCTCCCTTGCAGGTCCGTGGGCTTGCCAGCAGCGGGTGATCCCCGGGAGTCCAGCCGAAGCACAGGCGAACACGTCGCAAAACACTGACGAACTGACTGACTGGCTGACTGACTGGCTGACTGACTCATCAAGCGGCGCGGTCTCTTTAAATAGGGCGCGCCGCGTCTGTTTGTTAGCACGCGTCAAAGCTAGCGCGCACACACACTTAGCTTTGCTGGTTATAGCGCTCTCTCTTCCTCCCGTCGAACCGCGCATCGCCATTGGCCAGGTCCCATAGAAGATGCTGGAATTTTCTGGTTGATTCCAGTCCGATGAACCACCGTCCTCCCCGGGCAATGGGAAAGAGGGTGACGGCAACGCGTACAAAGCTACGCGCTCTCCCGCGCGGGGAAGGGGGCTTTTCTCTCCATGCCTTCCACGCGACGCCGTGCGGGCCTCGCGCCGTACCGGCTTGATGAAAATGGGCGCCGATTTCGTGACAGCGCGGCAGTGCATGACGCATGTGTGTTTGGAGTCGGGGCTTATGTATTCCAGTAGTTCCCTTCACCCCACGCCACTTCTACCCCCAACATGACGCAATTTTGGATGTACTTTGGGGAAGTGGTATGCCTTTATACTTTCTTCAATCGCCACACTGAGAGAAAAACTTGACGAATGCTAAGCAGCACAGGCATCGGAATGTATTCATTTTCAAAATGTTAGACAAAACATTTTCCCAGTGCATGCCCAGATTGTCGTGGTCAATTTTGGTCAATCTAGTCTGAATTTACTAGCTTTTGTAGGCTTACAAAAAGCGGCTGTGAGCTTTAGGCACACTGTCTCTCTGCAATGCTGCTTCTTGGGCTAGTTGGTGGAGTTTGCTCATTTTGACAAAGCGCAAAAAAGAGGCAGGGATGGTCGAGAGACATGGGACAAAGCGATTTGCCTGTCCCTCGTGCCTGTATATTTTTAGCCCTTGCCCAAAATGACCAGTCCCTGTCCTTGTCTCTTCCTCTATCACGAGATCAATCATGGTGGCAATTCGTTGACCTCACCCCAATGTTTTGTTGTTTCACTATGCCATGCAGCGTTTCAGCAGGATTAGAGTTGAACAATGGCAGAGCTGGTTCAGGGCCACTTGTTGCACCTAACCCTTATCCTCCTGCTTTTTTTGTCCACACAAGAACTCCTTAGAATGACTTTCCAATCAGTCGGCTGAAGTATGCTCGTGAACGCTCAAGATGCAAGTTGATAGACCCTTGAAGCAATTTCTCTAAACCAAGAAAATGGCAGATGCTGCGAATATTTATGCAGTTTCTTCTGCGGCGATGCTGTTTCAAGTCATTTTGTTTTTTGAACATTATGTTTCCATTCCCTCCCATTTATTTCCGATTTTATCATTGCAAATGAGTGGAAATTTGCCTTCCTATCACTAAAAAAAAAAAGTAATCTGCAAGGTGTGGTCGCCATTTGTTATCTGTGCACAGCAAAAATGGGTGATGTTCGCTACACGTGGGAACGAAGCTATAGCGATAACTCGACGCGGTCAACTGTGGGTTTCACCGCAAGGTCTCGACATACAGCTATCTACATCGAATTGACGTGGTATTGTTATCAAAAATCATTTCGAAACGGATTGAACAGGTTCAGCCCAGTTCGTGAATGTGCCTTCGCGCAAGACTCAGGCTCCTATCTCCTGAAGGAAGCAACAACTGCTGCCTTGGTAGATCTTGCCGCGTGTCTTCTGCGTGTTTGCTTGGAATTGCTTTCGCACTGCTAGCTGTGCTACTACGCTTATATTTCTGAATATTTTTGAGTAAGACCACGTGGCTCCTTGATGCTAAGCAGTAAGGATTACAACTAGCGTTACTCTTTGGTTTTATTTTCTTTTACTGCTTTGCATGTTTGTTATCGGAAATGCTTTCAGTAAAAAAAGAAAAATGCCGCTGGTGACCTCGACGTCAAAACTGCGCGCCGAATCAGACTGTCATGTGATTTCCGCTCCACACATCGTCGCATATTTCATTTCGGTGGTGTCAATCGACATTCAGCCATTCGGAGGCAAAAATTCTGAGCCTCCTCTACTTACTTTACTAAAACCAACTAACGTGTTCGAAGGTGTGAAGAAAACGGTGTCCTATGTCAAAACCAAACGCGACGTTTATTTACTTTTTTTTTTCGGTACAAAACCGAAATTAGGTGCAAGAAACACCCAAAAAGCTTGGAATTTCACCGCGATGACTAATCGGGGATGACCATGTGCGCTCGTAAAGGGAGGCTGTCATTGTGCTAATAAATACGTTTCATTGCGGCATTCTAAAAACAGTGGCGATGTGCGTAAGTAAGAATAAGTAAGACCATGCCCAGTTCTGACTGTGGCCTCTTGCCCTTCATACAGGTTCCTGAGAAGACAGATGAGGTGAATTGGAACTCCCATCTCTTGGAGAGCTTGCTACAATCTGCTGTGATCTACGCAGTCAAATGCTTTCGCATAGTCAATAAAGCAGAAGTAGATGGGTTTCTGGAACTCTCTTGCCTTTTCCATGATCGAGCGAAGGTTGGCAATTTGGTCTCTAGTTCCTCTGCCCTTGCGAAACCCAGCTTGCACGTCCGGAAGCTCCCGATCCACATACTGCTGCACACTACCTTGAAGGATTTTCAACATCACTTTGCTAGCATGCGAAAAAAGCGCGATCGTGCGGTAGTTGGAACAATCTTTGGCACTGCCTTTCTTTGGAATGGGATGTAAACTGACCTCCTCCAATCCTGTGGCCACTGCAGGGTTGTCCAAATCTTCTGACATAATGTATGCAGAATGTTAACAGCGTCATGGTTGAGGTTTTGAAGCAACTCGGCTGGAATGCCATCAATTCCGCTAGCTTTGTTCTTAGCAAGGCTGGCTAAGGCCCATTCAACTTCACTCTTCAGGATGCCCGGCCCGAGATCAGTAATCACAACCGTCTTATGTTGGGTTTGCACATTCGGGTCCTTCTTGTACAGTTCATCTGTGTATTCCTGCCACCTCTTCTTTATCTCTGAGGCTTCAGTGAGGTCCTTGCCTCGTTTGTCCTTTATCACGCCCATCTTAGCACAGAAGCTTCCTTTGATATCTTTGATTGTATTATACAGAGCTCTTGTGTTCCTTAATTGGCTGTTGTCCTCAACTGCTTGGCACTGTATGTTCAGGAAGGCATTCTTATCTCTCCTTGCTATTTTCTGAAAATCCGCATTGAGAACCTTGTATCTTTCTCTTTCCCTCATAACTTTTGCCATCCTCCTTTCCTCAGCTATTTGCAAAGCCTCTTCAGATAACCAGTTTGCTTTCTTGCATTTCTTTTGCTTTGGAACTACCTTAGTAGCAACTTCTTGTATTATATCACGAACATCAGTCCACATCTCTTCGGGCTCTCTGTCTTCTAGATCTAATTCTTGAAATCGATTCCTCACTTCCACAACATATTCTAATGGAATTTGATCCAGATCATACCTGAAAGGCCTTCTAGTTTTCTGCGTTTTCCTCAATCAAAGCTTAATTTTGGCAACAAGAAGCTGATGATCGGTGCCACAATCGGCCCCAGGACTTGTTTTTACTGCTTGTATAGCGCTTCTCCATCTCTGCCGGCAAAGAATATAATCGATCTGATTCCTGTACAGACCGTCCGGAGAAGTCCATGTGTACAGGCGCCTCTTGTGCTGTTGAAAATGAGTATTCGCTATGGTCAGGTTGGTTTCTTGACAAAACTCTACTAGCCTCTGCCCAGCTTCATTTGGCTCGCCAAGACCGAACTTGCCTATAATTCCGGATATTTCTTCTCTCCCGACCTTAGCATTCCAGTCTCCTATGAGAAAAACGACGTCTGATGATGGGGTGCGGTCTAAAAGGCATTGTAGGTCCGCATAAAATCTCTCAACGTCAGCTTCTTCAGCAGTAGTGGTCGGTGCATAGATTTGGATAACTGTTATGTTGAAAGGGTGACCTTGCATCCGAAGTGAAATCATTCGGTCGTTTTGGGGGTTGTACCCTAGCACTGCTTTGCCCATTCTTCTGTTTACTATGAGAGCGACCCCATTCCTTCTCTTGGATTCGTGCCCACAATAAAAGACATAATGGTCACCGGAGTTAAACTCTCCCATTCCAGTCCACTTGAGCTCGCTGATACCCAAGATATCAGTGTTCAATCTGCCATTTCTCGCTTGACGATATCCAGTTTACCTTGCGTCATAGATCTTACATTCCATGTTGCTATGTGATATATCTCCTTGCAACATCGGACTTTCCGGTCGCTTCCCGACACATCCACAACTGAGCGTCCTTTTGGCTTTAGCCCAGCCGCTTCATTCGTCCTGGAGCTACTAGGAATCGCCCTTTGTTCATCCCCAGTAATATGTGGGACGCCTTCCAACCTGGGGGGCTCATCTTCCGGCGCCATATCATTAATGGTATTGTGACTGGCCATAGGGTTTTCTTGGCAGGAAATACTGGAGCGGGTTGCCATTACCTTCTCCAGTGAATCACATTTTATCAGAACTCTCTGCCGTGACCTGTCTATCTTGGGTGGCCCTACACAGCAGAAAAAATATCGCAATCGTTTGAATGCCGAACTTAAAAAATCCAGAAACACCTATTACAAAAATCAGTTTACGTCTACTCGAGGTCGTGCCGACATTACGTGGAAGCGACTAAACGCTATATTAGGGCGAAGTAGTGAAGGTGGTGATTTAAATACGCTAAATATTAACGGCGTGAACATATCCGGAAAAGAATTTGCAGACACGTTTAACGCACA
Organism: Amblyomma maculatum; assembly: GCF_055883805.1. Classification (NCBI taxonomy): domain Eukaryota; kingdom Metazoa; phylum Arthropoda; class Arachnida; order Ixodida; family Ixodidae; genus Amblyomma; species Amblyomma maculatum. The sequence goes on from NC_139353.1 coordinate 145,974,759, forward strand.
CTTTGTTAGGGTCTCCAGAAATATGGCTCCGCAAACTGATACCAGTGAAGTTGTCCACATTCGTGACACTATATTGCTCGAACCGGTTGATGAAGAAGATGTAACGTCAGCTTTCCAAGAACTGAACAGTAGCACATCAACTGATATTGATGGCATCCAGATAAAGCCTATTAGGTATGTTTTGATCTCATTTTACCATATGTTACGTACATCCTAAACCTTTGTGTCATCACTACTGTATTTCCTCGTGCAAGTGTTATCTTTAAAAAAGGTGATAAAAATGAACTCGGTAATTATAGGCCAATATCTATCTTACCCGTATTCTCTAAGCTACTGGAAAAAGTAATACTCAGGAATTTTTTACGCTTTGAAGAAAAGCACCAAATCATAACAGCGGCTCAGTATGGCTTCCGTAGGCACCGATCTACTGAACTTGCATTATCAGAGCAAAAGGAATATATATTGAACGAACTTGAAAAGAATAGGATAGTTTTTGGCATATTTCTTGACTTTTCTAAGGCGTTCGACCTACTTAACCACGAAATACTTCTTTTTAAGCTTCAGCGCTATGGTTTCCGCGGACACGCACTATCGCTCGTGCAGTCCTATCTCATGCATCGAAAACAGGCAGTAACAATAAATGGTCTTTTATCAGATATGCATTCTGTAGGCTGTGGCGTTCCACATGGAAGTATTTTAGGTCCCTTTCTCTTTAATATATTTAAACAATATCGTCCACACAGCTCCACTCGTGAAATTTATTATCTATGCTGATGACACCAGCATTTTTTTTGCCGGAGATAGCATATCAGAACTGACAGATACTGGAAGCAATACGCTTACGAAAATAGAACACTGGAGTAACAAGAACTCGTTACGAATTAACGCAACTAAGATAAAAGCCGTTGTTTTCAGAGCAAAAAACAGGCCTGTTTTTATTAACAAGAATATATACCTACAGTCTGTGCCCTTAGAAATCGTGCCTTCATTTAAAAGATTAGGCGCAATATTTAATGAAAAAATGACATGGGATGAACATGTTACCTACCTTGTAAATAAATGCTCAAATATTATTGGCCTTTTATACAGGAACCGTGCGGTATTACCACGAAACGTAATGTTGATGGTATACCATTCATTGTTCAGTTCTCGTCTGAACTATTATCATTTAACATGGGGTACAACAACAGCCGGAAATCTTCAGATTCTGCAAGTGTTACAGAAAAAATTATAAGGATTCTTGAAAATGTTCCGCCAACTTACCACACGACACCTCCTTTCTTAAAGTACAGTATACTTCCAATAACCAAGCTTTATGACTACTGCTTAAGCAAGGCTATAAAAAACGAGGTCTCAAACAACACTTCTTTCCTTTGTAAATTCGCTGGGCTAGAAAAACGAGAGTCATCATACAATATAATAAATGCTGAGCAGTGGAGTGTAAAAACTTACAGAACTTCGTTTGGTGAACAAACATTAGCTAATAGACTACCCCGACTGCTTAACAACTTAGCACAAAGCAATATCTTTCTTCCCAGGGCTGCACATCGGAATTTATTTCAGTACTTTTTGCATTCAATAGAACGGATTTGTTCATGACTGATTTAACCTGGGCTTTTTTTTTTTTTTTTACTCGCCGAAAGTGTGGGCTTCTATCTGCTTGTTTTCATTGTGTACCTTGCGTTGATAACTGTAAACTGACACGAGCTGTATTTATTATCTCAATGTTTCCTCACCCTTCTTTTTTTACTCGCCGAAAGTGTGGGCTTCTATCTGCTTGTTTTCATTGTGTACCTTGCGTTGATAACTGTAAACTGACACGAGCTGTATTTATTATCTCAATGTTTCCTCACCCTTCTTTTTTTACTCGCCGAAAGTGTGGGCTTCTATCTGCTTGTTTTCATTGTGTACCTTGCGTTGATAACTGTAAACTGACACGAGCTGTATTTATTATCTCAATGTTTCCTCACCCTTCTTTTTTTACTCGCCGAAAGTGTGGGCTTCTATCTGCTTGTTTTCATTGTGTACCTTGCGTTGATAACTGTAAACTGACACGAGCTGTATTTATTATCTCAATGTTTCCTCACCCTTCTTTTTTTACTCGCCGAAAGTGTGGGCTTCTATCTGCTTGTTTTCATTGTGTACCTTGCGTTGATAACTGTAAACTGACACGAGCTGTATTTATTATCTCAATGTTTCCTCACCCTTCTTTTTTTACTCGCCGAAAGTGTGGGCTTCTATCTGCTTGTTTTCATTGTGTACCTTGCGTTGATAACTGTAAACTGACACGAGCTGTATTTATTATCTCAATGTTTCCTCACCCTTCTTTTTTCCTCGCCACAAGTGTGGGCTTCTATCTGCTTGTTTTCATTGTGTACCTTGCGTTGATAACTGTAAACTGACACGAGCTGTATTTATTATCTCAATGTTTCCTCACCCTTCTTTTTTTACTCGCCGAAAGTGTGGGCTTCTATCTGCTTGTTTTCATTGTGTACCTTGTGTTGATAACTGTAAACTGACACGAGCTGTATTTATTATCTCAATGTTTCCTCACCCTTCTTTTTTCCTCGCCACAAGTGTGGGCTTCTATCTGCTTGTTTTCATTGTGTACCTTGCGTTGATAACTGTAAACTGACACGAGCTGTATTTATTATCTCAATGTTTCCTCACCCTTCTTTTTTTACTCGCCGAAAGTGTGGGCTTCTATCTGCTTGTTTTCATTGTGTACCTTGCGTTGATAACTGTAAACTGACACGAGCTGTATTTATTATCTCAATGTTTCCTCACCCTTCTTTTTTTACTCGCCGAAAGTGTGGGCTTCTATCTGCTTGTTTTCATTGTGTACCTTGCGTTGATAACTGTAAACTGACACGAGCTGTATTTATTATCTCAATGTTTCCTCACCCTTCTTTTTTTACTCGCCGAAAGTGTGGGCTTCTATCTGCTTGTTTTCATTGTGTACCTTGCGTTGATAACTGTAAACTGACACGAGCTGTATTTATTATCTCAATGTTTCCTCACCCTTCTTTTTTTACTCGCCGAAAGTGTGGGCTTCTATCTGCTTGTTTTCATTGTGTACCTTGCGTTGATAACTGTAAACTGACACGAGCTGTATTTATTATCTCAATGTTTCCTCACCCTTCTTTTTTCCTCGCCACAAGTGTGGGCTTCTATCTGCTTGTTTTCATTGTGTACTTTGCGTTCATAACTGTTCACTGACAAGAGCTGTATTTATTATCTCAATGTTTCCTCACCCTTCTTTTTTCCTCGCCACAAGTGTGGGCTTCTATCTGCTTGTTTTCATTGTGTACCTTGCGTTGATAACTGTAAACTGACACGAGCTGTATTTATTATCTCAATGTTTCCTCACCCTTCTTTTTTTACTCGCCGAAAGTGTGGGCTTCTATCTGCTTGTTTTCATTGTGTACCTTGCGTTGATAACTGTAAACTGACACGAGCTGTATTTATTATCTCAATGTTTCCTCACCCTTCTTTTTTTACTCGCCGAAAGTGTGGGCTTCTATCTGCTTGTTTTCATTGTGTACCTTGCGTTGATAACTGTAAACTGACACGAGCTGTATTTATTATCTCAATGTTTCCTCACCCTTCTTTTTTCCTCGCCACAAGTGTGGGCTTCTATCTGCTTGTTTTCATTGTGTACTTTGCGTTCATAACTGTTCACTGACAAGAGCTGTATTTATTATCTCAATGTTTCCTCACCCTTCTTTTTTCCTCGCCACAAGTGTGGGCTTCTATCTGCTTGTTTTCATTGTGTACCTTGCGTTGATAACTGTAAACTGACACGAGCTGTATTTATTATCTCAATGTTTCCTCACCCTTCTTTTTTTACTCGCCGAAAGTGTGGGCTTCTATCTGCTTGTTTTCATTGTGTACCTTGCATTGATAACTGTAAACTGACACGAGCTGTATTTATTATCTCAATGTTTCCTCACCCTTCTTTTTTTACTCGCCGAAAGTGTGGGCTTCTATCTGCTTGTTTTCATTGTGTACCTTGCGTTGATAACTGTAAACTGACAAGAGCTGTATTTATTATCTCAATGTTTCCTCACCCTTCTTTTTTCCTCGCCACAAGTGTGGGCTTCTATCTGCTTGTTTTCATTGTGTACCTTGCGTTGATAACTGTAAACTGACACGAGCTGTATTTATTATCTCAATGTTTCCTCACCCTTCGTTTTTTACTCGCCGAAAGTGTGGGCTTCTATCTGCTTGTTTTCATTGTGTACCTTGCGTTGATAACTGTAAACTGACACGAGCTGTATTTATTATCTCAATGTTTCCTCACCCTTCTTTTTTCCTCGCCACAAGTGTGGGCTTCTATCTGCTTGTTTTCATTGTGTACTTTGCGTTCATAACTGTTCACCGACAACAGCTCTATTTATTATTTCAATGTTTCCTTACCTTGTGTTTAAATTCACATGACATGTGCTTTTTATATATGCCTGACTACTGTGGTGCTGCCAAAGTGGGGGCCCGTGGCTCTGTCAAGCTGTCAAACGGCAGCTTTTACTCCGGGCTCCCGCCATCATTTGTACCAGGATGGCAAATAAATTGAATTGAATTGAACACCCATCACAGCACACATTTGCCGCTAATAAAATCAAACATTCAACAATAATGGGATTGCCTGGATGGCAATGACGGAAGGCCAGTGGACAAGGTTGGGTGGGCACGCAATGTTTGACAGCCAATGAGCCTAGCTGGATAGCAGTTCTTAAAAGCCAGTAAGTAAGCTTGGTTGCAAGTATTAGATAGCCAGTCAAAGTGGCTGGATGTCCGTTGTACACCTGCCAGTGGATGTGATTCGGTGTAAGATATTGGGTAGCCGTTGAGTGAGGCGGTATAGCAATACATAGGCTAGTCTGCCATTGGTGGCCATCGTAGGAAAGCCAGTCTAGTAGATTGAATCAAATCTTAGATCGGGTAGGACCCCAATGAAGCACCATTACTGGCCCAATACTGGTGCCGGGTTTTCCGATATTGTCCTGATCACGGCCCATTCTTCAAGTTGTTTCTCGTTGCATGCCATGCTGCCAATCTGCGCTCTTTATTTCAACCTCTTTCACACTGCTCAAAGCAGGCCGCTCTCACTGCCATAGGTGGCAATGTCATGTTGTATTACGGTGCTTGACAGTATCTGATGTGTTAGGGTGTGCGTTTTGGCACGTGGAATATGCCTAATTTTGTTTCTGCCTCTTTAAAAAGATGCGCATAGCCATATAAGATTATTTACTCTGTTCCTGCCAGTGGGCGCATGTTTTTGATGGAGTGTTTCGTGCCTGCCGAGAAACCACTTGTCAAGTATGCGTGGTGTGTAGGCTGCGTTTGCTAATACCTTTAGAAGTATCTCTTATGACCAAGTCTGCCCTTTCGTATCGTCAAACACCGCCGTTGGTGGTGCTTCGTATAGCCTAAGCCTGCTGTTATGTTTTATTTTGATGTGTACATAGTACATCATCGAACTGCAAGGGAAGCCTTTAGTGAGCATTTTTGGTAGAGATTTGAGTCTACCGGGTTAGGTATGGAGGTAGGGCGTGGGTTGTACCTGTCACCAAGTCCATTCGCTTGCGTAGCTGCATAATGCCGTCCGTGCTAGTATGTGCCCGTTCTCTATATAATTTGAATTGCTTTTCCAGCTTTCCACATTCGCTTCAGCTTCCCTGTGATGTCGTTGGGCACTGCGTCTTCTGTTGGTTGCTGCCGTGCGCTCTACAATCACTGCGTATGAACAGGTTGTCACCAAGCCCATTCGCTTGCGTAGCTGCATAATGCCGTCCGTGCTAGTATGTGCCCGTTCTCTATATAATTTGAATTGTTTTTCCAGCTTTCCACATTCGCTTCAGCTTCCCTGTGATGTCGTTGGGCACTGCGTCTTCTGTAGGTTGCTGCCGTGCGCTCTACAATCACTGCGTATGAACAGGTTAAACATAATATTCGATATTCATTGAAATTATCTCTATTGGCTGCAGGTGTCGAAATGGTGTTTATGGCTCCCCATATGGCAGGTAACGGCGTGTAAAATTGATCCCCCAGGTAGGTGGCACGTGTGCTGTCCGTTGTGTAGGGGCACTGGCACACAAACCCATGCCACACTCACCCTTTTATTTTTAATTACCGCGTCGGTGTTGATATCTGCTGTGTTCCGCGGTCTTGTGAGAGCCATTCTCTTCTAAAACGTGCATTACAACACCCTGAAAAACAACGGCTAAATAAAAATTAAGATTAAAAACTCTCATATTTAGACTATTAGACACATTCGCCTGAGGTCGTCGTACAGGGGTCACGGAAAGGATGGTGGTTCTAGTCTTGGTGCGGACATGTTTTGCTTTCTTTTTAACGACTGCCAGCTCGTGATGATACATCCTGTCTGCACATTGTGGTCACGCAGCTCATGTGACAATAAATGCTAGTCAATAAAGGCTACAACTCCGCCTTTAAGGGTGATGGCGTCAATGGCTCCCGTACGTGGTTCCGGTTTCGTATCCTCGTTCGCGTGGGCCCATTTGCTGCCCACCTAACTGCTAATTACTTACATCACGTAATTATTCAGTTATGTGAAAGACAATCTTACAAAGACATATATAATCGAGCGTAGACCACACCTTAAGGACGCACCTGCGTGGCCAAGTCCCCTGAAAAGACAGACCAGGACAGACCCGTATTAGTAGTCCCTTCCGCACCACATGGAATCATGACACCGAACAAGCTACCCGACCAATTATATCCAGCTATTTCTCTTGCCAACTACCGCCTGCCAGAGTAGTCCCCGTGATTTTGGCCCTCAACGCTGACAACACCGGATATTTTTTTTATCAAAACGAGGCATTCAACGCTCTCTCGTCAAAATTCGGCCCAGACGCTGCTATAGTGTAAATTTGTGAACCTCTTATAAATATTTGAACTCAAATATGTATTGCCTGTAACCATTATTGAATCCCACCATCTCCGCGTTCATGCAGAGCACGACTGACCCCGTTTTGGCTGAAAAGGCGACATGCACCTTTTAGCGTCGCTGCTCTCTTCGGAGCAGTCAAACCGTCTTTAGGCCATTTCAAGCGAATCAGCCCTATCATTCTACCTGAGCTTTAGCGACAGGTACGCCTATCCCACGACAGGCTGTGGGGCCTGTACCAAAAGGACAGCCAAGAGAAGACAGCAACCACAACGCAGCGAAAACTCGGCGACTGGCAGCGGAAACCATCGAGGTGTGGTCGCGAGAGATTGATGACGCACCAGCTACTTTCTATGAGAGATGGAACAACAACGACCCATGTCAATATCACGGTTCTGGCAGATCCTTACTTTCACTCAAGAAGTAGCCTCCATCTTAGCAAAAGGTCCGAAGTTTCGTTGGGGCCTGTCTTGTCCCCCTTACGTCGTGCACTAAAAAGATTCCACTTTGAATATTCTGTAACTTATATTACGTAATAAGTGCGTAGTAAATTTACATTGTACACTGTGTAGGAACATGCCTATATATGACGTCATGCATATCTCCATAGGTACGTTGTGGCACCGCGGACCAGCGTACTAACATCATCCGCACTTCTTTCCATACAAATTTCATGCCATGGTTGCAACTGGATTTCTTGCCTTAAACGCCGTGGCCGCCGCCCTACTAAAGAGTGCCCAGCCATGTCACCTGCAGAGTACCACCTGTCACATGCATACTTTAACGAGGAAGCCGCAGCCGCCGCCCCACTAAAGAGTGTCCAGCCATGTGACCTGCCATTTTAGCCTGTCAAGTACCACATGTGTGCTTTAATGAAGGAAGCCGCGGCCGCCGTCCCACTAAGAGCGCCCAGCCTTGTAACCTGCCAAGTACCACCTGCCACATGCGTGCTTTAACGAAGGAAGCTGTGGCTGCCGCCCCACTAAAGAGTGCCCAGCCATGTCATCTGCCAAGTACCACCTGCCACATGCGTGCTTTAACGAAGGAAGCCGCGGTCGCCTCCCCACAAAAGAGTGCTCAGCCTTGTAGCCTGCCAAGTACCACCTGCCAAACGCGTACTTTTAAGGAAGGTCTCGATGTATGTAGCCTAAAGGCGCGCTCACACTACGGGGAAATTCCCAACGCAGGATGCAGGACATATTCCGTGCGCAGCTTCCTGCAGAAGCCGTTGTTAGGGGAAAGCTTTAGGGGTCTAGCAGGAAGCAAGGTCCACGGTGGGCATTATTTGACCTCAGGTGCGGCGAGGAGAGCCGGCACAGCGCTCCTTCTTTGGACATGCAGCGCTCAGAACCGACAGCACTCGTTTCTTCCACTTGGAATACATGCTGCTGCTTTTCCTTCGCAGACCAGGCAAAGATTATTCCTACCTGTGCATATCACCACAAATACACAACATTGCGGCACACAACGCCACGCAGTCTTCCAATCTCCCGCCTACCTTTTCCCTCCACTGCCGCCGTTGGCTATCTGGCTCGCCTTCAATGTTCCCCTTTCAAAATGTCCTCGACACCTTCGTATTTTCTAGGCCTGGCTATGGTGTCCTTAGAGATTCGCAGACAGGCATGGAGGAGTCGCGCGCTAGAAAGAGTATTTCGGCTGCGTTTCCTAAACGTTCGCAGGCAGCCTTGGAGGAGATAAACCGCAGCGAATCGTGTCAGGCCATGCTTAACCGAGCTTCCGCTCAGTAGACTAGATTGTCTGTATGAGCCTAACCTCGAGTATGAGCCTCGGGAAGGAACAGCAGTTTACGTTAGGTAGCGAAGCACTGGAGTAGTAAGCGAATATGTCTACTTAGGACAGGTAGTAACCGCAGATCCGGACCATGAAAGGGAAACAACAAAAATAACATTGGGATGGAGCGCATTTGGCAAGCACTCGCAGATTATGACTAGCAGCTTACCGGTATCGCTCAAGAGGAAAGTATACAATAGTTGCATCTTACCTGTACTCACCTATGGAGCTGAAACGTGGAGGCTAACCAAGATGGTTCTACTTAAGTTGAGGACAACGCAGAGGGCTATGGAACGAAAAATGGTAGGGGTAACATTATGAGATAGGAAGCGTGCAGAGTGGGTCAGAGAAATAACTCAAGTCACTGACATTCTAGTGGAAATTAAGGAGACATTGGCATGGGCAGGACATGTAGTGCGAAGAGAGGATAACCGATGGTCGCTTAGGGTAACAAACTGGATTCCAATAAAAGGAAAGCGTAGCAGGGGGTGGCAGAAAGTTAGGTAGGCGGATGAGGTTAAGAAGTTCGCAAGGGTGAAGTGGATGCAGCTAGCACAGAACCGTGTTAATTGGAGAAATATGGGAGAGACCTTCGCCCTGCAGTGAGCATAGTCAGGCTGATGATGATGATGATGATGAGCCTAACCTGGCTTAGCAACACATCATAACCAAACATAACAAAGCTTCCACTTGTAAACCGGCGCTTAGATGAGCCAAGCCGAACCCACTCTTTCCCATATGCTGGCTTCTGCGGGAAGCAGAGCGCTGAGAACGTCCTGCGTTCTACGTTTTCCAGTTTATGAGAGCGCGCCTTAATGTGGCAGGAGCGACATAGATATAAAACTCATCTTTAACCGAGCCGTGTGAGCACGCATGCATATCCTAAAACTGAATGTAGGTAAAAACGTCTCCGGAAAAAAAGGCCCCTGATAAAGCAACCTGTAGGAAAGAACGTCCCAAAGCCAAAAACTAACAATAGGAATCAATCGTTTGGAAACCGACTTCGCCAAAGGAAATTGTCTGGTCCACACGTCCCTAGCTTTTTAAGCACTTAGTAAGACAGGTCCCATCAGCTGGGTAATATTGCGAGTACTCATTCAGAAATGTATAATCGTTTGATTTTTGGGAACCACCAAAGGCAGAAGGGGTCGCTGGAAACCCCCGCAGATGTTCTGATGACGGTAGTCAATCCTCTCAATTGTTATAGTCTAGAACTCTTGCTATAGTTTTGTTGGTTATGAAGATGCTGCACTATATGGACGGCAGGATCAGCCTTAAACATTCGTTGACATTCACTGCACTTCAGTCAGTCTTGTCGTTGAGGCACATAATGATACAGAGAGACATTCGCCATCGGGCATCCCTCGGGCAAATAACGTTTGATTATTATTTTTATTACGAACACCCCAGCATCGTTAGGATGTTTGGCCGTTTGACCCACGGGGAACTGTTGTGGCCTCCGGCGCAAGGAGGGTGATGCAACAGATTTTATCCAGACTAGAGGAGAAGCCTCTCGCCATAAACGCTATTCACTATCAGGTTTAGCAGGCGGTCGTTGTGGCAACCCTGTGCTGCGGAGACGCCATAACATTGAGCGGTTAGAAAATAAAAGCGCAAAAAATGTTTCTGACGCGTCGGCGCCGGTCCACCGGCGTCCTTCCTGCTGCGCGCCGTTCATTTGTAGGACACTTGAGACGCTGTTTGCAAAGTCGTCCAACCGGAGTTGTGATTTCACCGACGTCGTGCCATGATTCGCCGTAGGCCCTCTCTCTCTTTTTCTTTCCCTCTTTCCGACGTTGCGTTGTGCGTACCATGGTTGCCAGTGAAGATGCAATGACGTCACGTGAATAAGCTCTATAGCCTTACAGGAGGCAAGGGGGTGAAATGAATGTGGTACTAAGGCTGCCAATATGATAAAAGGGAGAACTCGAGAGTTACTACCTTTCTATTACGTAATGTAGCCACAATAGTGTATGAACTAAGAGACAAATATGTGTAAAATATCTTTGTTTAAATTCTTACCGGCAAGAATGGCGGCACTAACACTTTCATTCAAAACATGTACAGCCTACTTAGGTAACAGAAGACAAGGTTTAGGTCCATTATTGGAAAAGCTTTGAAAGGAAAACAGCCGCTGGTAGTTGTGGGGGGCTTTAACGTGAAGAGAACAAATTAAGGGGGGAATGTTACGGGAGGATTATCACAGCTTGTGAGGGTAATACTGTGTGCAGACTCGTCTCCAGATCTCTTAGAACATAGGGGAATGAGAGTGGCGCAATACCGGACAATACCTTGAAACTGGTCGCTTTGTGGTGATAGTCAGGGCGGATATGAAAGGTAATTTTTAGTCAAGAATTGATGCCCTTTTGTATGTAAGATAGTTGGATAGCTTCAGGGAGACTATGACTATAAGCTGTGACAATCTCAAGGATGTCAAGGGCACCACTAACAAAATTGCTGGAGATAGCGTCCGGCATGTTGCAGACTGTCGGCTGCTGCATATGTGGGAGGCCAAGCAGAGCATGGAGCACCATCTAAAGAGGAAAGGCAGTCGGAATCACAATCGGAAAAGGCGCTTGACCAGACCTAACAAAGGAATTGGACTATACCTTCAAGCTGTGCGAAGAGCAATGGTGCAATAAATGTGGAGAGATGGAGAGGGGCCTGAATATCCGTAGGCTTGAAACTTCTTAAGGCACTTGCTTGACCTGGAGAAATCCAGAGGGCAGGCGAGGGTAGACATTTCCAAAGATTGACATGCGTGTGGGGATCTTAGTGATCAGGCATTCATGGAAAACATGGAGAGATATAAAGAAGACATCTGCTCAGTACACACAACATAGGGAGAAAATTTTGGATTGGATTCGGGTTTAACCGAAGCGGAGGGGAGGGCCGAAATATACTTAAAGATAGATCGGCACCGTGGCTGGATGGCATTAGTAACAAAATTCTATGAAATCCAGATGGTATCTTTATTAGGGATATGACTAGGTTTATGAAATTACGATGGATGGAGTGGAAATCCTTAATTAGTGGAAAATGGCGAAGGTGATACTAATTTATGCCAAGAAAGAAACCTGGAATAAGAAGTCTTAGGCACTCTCATTTACCTTGTGCATCGGAAAATTGATAGAGCATTCAGTGCAGACTAGGCTAGGCTGTCCATATTTATGAAAGGAATGGGTTATGGCCGGATTAAATGCTCGGGTTTAGGCCGCATCTTAGCATGCAGGATGTTATGTTGCTCTTGAAGCATGACATTGCGAATTCTAAGACAAAATATGTGAAGGTGTTTAGGGCTGGGTCTAAAGAAGGCCTTCATTAATCTTAAACTCTCAGCGGTCCTAGAGGGACATAATGCGGTAGGGATAGGGATATGAACTTACAACTGCATCAAGAATTTCTTTAGAAAGATGAGAGCCGAGGTAGTGTTTCAGGAAAGCGCATTGGAGGTGATCCAGCTAAAAAGTAAGGGGACAGCATACGGGGCGGTTCTATTGCCACAGAAGAGCGTGTTCGGTCGTGAACTGTTGTATATGTTTCTTCCTGTGTCCTGTCTAAGTTGTTGCGCATTTCTCTTTTATACTTCTATTGCCACCACTGTTTAATATGGCCATGAGGAAGTCGTCATGGCAGCTAAAGTGCTTGGTAACCCGAATCTTAAATTCAGCATGCGTGCAGATGACATTATTTTGTGGATAGATAAGGGCAGTAATAGAGAGATTGAACAAACTCTCTAAGCGGCAGCCACGCGGCTGAAAGGGGGCTGGAGTGCTCTCCGGAAAAGTGAATTATTCTCATACAAGGAGAGGGTGCTTAGAAATATACCGGCTTCAAATATCAAATTCTGGTAGGTTGGGCGCAGGTTCCGGAGGTGAAGACGATTAGGATCCTGGGCAAGCAGATGACCAGAATAGCATCCAAAAGCTGGAAGGCTATGCCATGCAGACTTTGGCTCTCTTTAGAAGAATCTCAAGTAAGAAATAGGGTCTGACAGAGGAGAATTTGATGACATGCGTTCAGGCCTTTATTACGAGTAGGTGAGCTCTGCGACGCCCTAGTTGCACTTAAAGGTAGCATAAAGGGGGATATTGATGCGTTTATGAGCAAATGTGTCAAGAGGGCTCAGGGGCTGCCTATGACGGCATCCACGGAGCGATTGTTAGTTGTAGCAATGCATAATACTTTGGCGGAACTGATTCAAGTCGTAAATGTTTAGCAACTAGAGATGCTCAGAACCACAAAAATGAGAAAGATTATTACGGAAAAAGCGGTGCTGAATCAGGTTAGGGGATGGGGCTGGCAGGCCACCATAGGATGGAAGGCACTAGAGTGTCTTCTCGAGCCTGCGAGAAGACAGAAGGCAGAAAACGGCGGATGCCTCTGCAAATCATATAGGCAGCTTGCATGAAGCGATGCATGCTGGGCAGTCCGCAATGATGTTGTCATTAACCGCAGACGACGCAGCACGGCACTGCCACACAGATTCGTCTGCATAGTCGCGTAGTGCACGCAGATTCCAAAAAATATGTCTGCATGACGGCGAGAAGGCAAATAATTCCTCTAGCAGCGCTGACGCGAATGGCTCGCACGGGCCAACACACGCGGGATCGACGCCAATCCAGGCAAGTATCAAGCTACTCGCCAGAACTGAAATCATGAATGTCTGCGATGTCGACGGGCGGCCAGCTCCAGACGCATAGTGCAGTCCTTCGTTCGCGCTTGAAGAGGCGTAACTTGAACAGATGCGCGACGTGCTGCTTTGCATTTATTCATAGCGCGCCTGATTTTTCGGACACAGCGTAGACGCGTATAATCCTCAGGAATCTGCCGACAATTGCACGCAAAGTAAGGGCAGCGCACAAAAAGCCACGTGTTTGCTTAGTGGATCGTCGAAAACGACAAGGCACTTGCTCAATTCAGACTGGCTGCGCTGCCAGTCGTCTGCTGCCAGCGACAACATCATGGCGGATTACCCAGCATTCATCGCTTCATGCAAGCTCCCTATAGTCAAAGATGCCGAAGTAACAGCTCGCATTTTAGACGCGGCGGGCGTAAAAAGGAGTTCACATCTGAGCGGTAGTGATGAATAGGGAGCGTTCCGGATCTCAGCATTATCGATTAAGAGTGATGATATTGGTGTGGCAGAAAAGGTTGCGAAAGCTTTTGCTTGCGTCGGCACAAAGGCACGTATGTGTTGAGGGACAGTAAAACTGCAATTCAAAATATTGGCAGCGAAAGGATATCTTTCATGGTTCTCAAAATTCTAAAACAATAAGAAAATTGGATAGGACAGTTGATCTATCTGACTTGGACACCTTCTCACGAATCTGTTAGTGGCAACGCACCTGCTCAAAACCTGGCTCCATATCTCTACTGCTGAGCAGATCGGAATGAGCAACCTGAGGAAGCCTACAGCAGAGAAGGGCCTCTTCTGTCTTATTATGATGTGACGCAATATTAAAGAAGGCAGCGTCTGAAACTACCTCTTCCAAACAAGACTCTAGACGGAAAATAGATGACGGCATGGAGGCGTCTACAAGTATATCCAAATCCAGTCTTGAACAAATATATATTCCCAGATTTTGAATATGAAATCTGCAGCGTTCGCTGCAGATCTCATCTGCACCACATAATATGGGAGTGTTTGCATTCGTAGAGAAGCCTGGGGGGGCTTTACTGCAAAGCCCATCCTAGGAAAACCAACTGCTAGCGGTTCGACTGGCTGAACAGGATGCGGAGATTCAAGAGATTTCGGCCAACATCTTAAGCTGATTCCCATCTGCCCTGAGGTGTCTCTCCTTTAGGGGAGAGGGCCTGGGGTGGGAAAGAAGCCTTTTCTGTTGGAGAATAAAATTTATTCACTCACCCATTCAAATTCAAAGGATGAAAACGCGGTGCTAATTTTTATGCAATATTTCAGCACGTAACAGAGATACGCAATCTTCCCCTTATAGCGTTATGAATTACAACATGTGTAAATGAACCATAAACAAACGGAGGAACAAAAATACAAATAAGATTCAAGCTGAAGCCATAAACGGAAATGTAAAGCAAAATCATTAAAAGACGATGAAAGGAGAAGCTATTCAACACTGATAAACAGGACCCCATGCGAAGCGAAGCTTGACATTACAGTAGGTTTGATTGCATGCATTTGGGGACGTTTTTTTCTTATTTCGCAGACGGGGGCGTTTCTTCCGGCGATGTTTTATCCGAGGTTTAAACCGGAACTCCCTAAAACGCGTGCCTGTCTGCGACAATGCCTCACTCTCGAATCACTTTCAGGCACTGGACTCTCCCACTGGAATCTCCCACTGGCCGAGCCCAGCTGGACTCTTGAATCATTATAGTGATTCGAGTGATTCGAGAGTCCAGCTGGGATCGAGTCCCATTTCAAATGTACTACGCAAGTGGGTAGCCCCTGCAAATTCCGTCATGATATGTATGCTCGTGTCGTGTGTCGACATCATACAAATGCCCAGACTATTCCGTGCCCTAAAATGCCACCTACCAACTGTCCCCGAAAGGACATCCTAGTGAAGTCTACCAGATAGACGCTGGAATGAAACCCGACCAACCTCACCAGCCACACAATCCATGCGCAAGATTGAAGGACAGTAAAAATTTATTAGGCTAATATAAAAGCTGGAAAATGGCTAAGTATAGATGTTTACATTTCTCATTGTTATACAGCAGAATTTCATCGTCTCTGCGATGCAATATTCTTACGCAAGAGCTTCGAACGAGCGTGAGCGTCCACAATTTTCAACCCATAAATTTACAATACAGGCGCTGCAGCGCAAGTCAGTGAGCGTCTCAGGACACTGGGAAACGAGTTGCTTGTTTTGCTACAGAACGGCAAGCTGGGCTATAGTTGGCACATGTCCATCTTGGAAATGGGTAACTGCGCTAGAAAACACCGACAAGCCAAGCAAATGCCTTTAGGATGCGCGCAGTATAAATTAACTATACATTAGAAGAACAAATGTACCAATTGCTTTTTTTTCAGTTTCGCACACAAACGCTGCCAGAAAAACATGTGTCCCCAGCCCATCAGTTTGCTGACGATGTCACACACCAGCTGTAATTCCCTCGATGCCGCGGTATTCGTGTTGAGTGAGGTGGCAAAAAATGACGCATTTGTGAGGTTTTGGAGAGTGCAGGTGGCGCGTGTTATGTCGCATAGAGGGAAACAGGAATTTTATAATTTTCATCAGAGCTGGGCCCACACAGGGTCATTGTCTGATATTGTCCCACTGCTCGACATTTTTATGTTGTCGGCTGAATTTATGCGTCTGTCTCGTTTTATACCTGTGACGCCAGTGTGTAAACTTAAAATGTCAGTTTCCTGTTTCCTATGCATCTTCTCTCATCCTTGGCTCTTAGTTTAAATGAATAACGAGGTTGGTTGAACTTCAGCGCAGAAATATTTACCTCATGCATTTAAAGGAAGGTCAAAAACTTGAGTTACGTTATTGGCCAATTGGCTTTCCGTCAAGGCCATGTTTCTCACTTACTATAAGGGTCTGCTCTGCTATTATTTGCGGTTGCTCAAGGTGCCGCACCCACCTAAAGCCTTTGAAGTCAATCAGTAAGTGACACTATACTACTTTACGAACCGCTCATTACTTTTCGTAAATTGTGCTGTCCACTTTATACGGGAAGTGAACGGAAATTTCAAAGACAGCAGCAGCACATGCGGCGCAAAGTGTTAACAAAGCAACCAAGTCGAAGGAATAGTTCTTCTCTACCCTCTCAAGGAACAAATCTGCAAACTTTCATAATTTTTCCCGAAGGGGAGGATACAACATCAAAATTTGTGCACAATTAACCCTGTTTCATTGAACTGCCCCTGAGTCTTATCGAAGAAAGTATTCACAGGAAGGCGTATGTGTCTTTGCCACGCCACCACGCACTGGGCTTCTCTCGACTTCTTCCACAACATGGCGATTGTACTACTGCTTTCCTAACTATAGCGGTGTCTTTTTTTCCGTAACTTAGTTATTACAGGGAGCAACACAGGGAGCGTTAGGAGTGCCAAAACGGCGAAAACAGGCGTCGGCATCGACATTCACCGTCCGTATGCTTATCCTAATCGATTGTGTTAAACGAGTTCTCCCCTCATGCTGCCAACCGCCAACAGGATAGAAGACCGCTTGAGAATGATTTAACACGGGGCTGCAAAAATGTGTCTAAAAAGCGATTAGGAATTTATTTTGTGCGGTACGCAGAGGCACTAATTTTATGTGATGATGTAGATTGTAGAAGTGGAGATAAATTTGGCGACATTACAAGGCGCCGCAAGGCCATTTTTTAAATGTGTAATGCGTCGATCTTTGAATTTGTCATTTGGACGTTTTTTTTTAATATTAGGCCATATTGCCGATTAAGAAAATTTTAAAAGAAATCAGCTTGGATGTCGACGGCATTTACTTGCACAGTATGATACTATCCCTGCCACTAAATTCAGAAATGAAAGATGTGAAGTACGTCTTTTTGTTCATTATTCGTCTAATCACCAAGCCCCGTCACGGACGATGTCCACCTTGCTGTACGACTTGTTCGGAGAATAGCCCGGTACTCATTCTTTGTTATCGGAAACGTCACTTCCGCTCTGAGAGGACAGTGCGGATGAGCCATGCATATGAGGTCGGTCTTCGAACCTGCTCCCCTCCCGCCGATTTGGAACCGACAGAGCAAGGCCGAGATTTTATTTCGAAGAGATGCGTCACCATTGACGTCGTACAAAGGAGATTCTCCCCCCCAAGAAAGTGTATCGGTTTCAGCTTAGAGTTTGCTACCTATTTAAAATATAGTTTCATCACGTTAACTCAAAGAAATCGCCGCGTAATTCCAAAGAATTGCCTGTTAAACTATAGACAAACACCGATCTGTGACGTAAGCACGATGCGGTGGCGCTTCTATCACTAGCGTGGTTCGACTGGGGGTGAAAAATAGGCTTAGCACCCATAGGAATACATGGAAGCAAAATATTCCAAAGCAGTATTCTAATTTCACGGGTCATCTGTGATGTCGTTATTCGGTACAGGGCAACCATGAGCACCCTGGAATAGATCGTGGAACTGTGAAATCTCATTACCGAGACGAAGTATTTTTAAAACACCGCGAAACGTATCGGGGTGAGAGTTGAGAGGGCGACCCATAGAAATACATGTAAACACAACTTACCGCAACATTTTGCTCGCTTCAGCAGCGTTGAACCCTTCTCATTTTTTGGCGAACGTCTTGTACGATTCCCCATCGTCATGTAGTATGACACACTACATTCTCTTGCAAGTAATGCACGTCTGACGACTTGCGGGACCGCTCTCAGCACGATAAACTGACCGCACGACCATGCACCACCAGCTGTCGCTAGCAGCCGCTCCGGAGCTGGAGGCGGCCGTGGTGGGTATCGCCAGCTACGCTGTAGTCTGCTACAATGCGCGAATCTCGTACGGTTCATATTGTCGTATGGCGTTTGACAACTGCTTTTTAAATGTAATTCTGTCTAGCACGTACCACTAGAGCGACAGTATTATCAAGCTTATTTATCTTATGCGGCTGCATATCAGACTGTAAGAAAAACTGCAGCTTGCCTTTGGCGGTGTCTTGATTCATAACACAGGTTATTCGGGGAGTTTTAAAAGTAGACTGCCTTCGTAATGACGCACCATACTTTATCATACACTTCTTCAAAGCGCTGGTCAACGTTTACCTACCGGCCACCACTTCTAATGCTCTGTGAAATGAGCAAAATGTTCCGGTAAGTTGTGTTTAGATGTACTTCTACGGGTCGCCCTCCCAACTCGCACCTCAACATATTTCGCGGTATTTTAAAACTACTTCGCCTCGGTAATGAGATTTCATATTTTGACGATCTGTTCTAGGATGTTTATAGTTGCTTTGTACTGAATACCGTCATCACAGGTGCCCCGTGAAATGAGAAAACTGCTTTGGAATATTTCGACTCCATGTATTCCTAAGGACGCTAACAATATTTTTCACTCCCAGTCGGCTGCGGCACCGCGAGCGCCCTCTTTGTTTGTAAACACGGTGTTGGTCTATAATAAATAAATATTGGAATGGGAAATTCCGTGAAAAATAAAAATCAACCACTAGTGGTTGTGGTAAGAAGTGACCGCACTTTACTTTAAGGATCGCGTTTTTTTTTTTTGTCCTAGTAAAGCTACAATTATTTCGTTTGAGACAGACGGCAGTACAGATTGCTTTCGCACTATCGAGCCCGCACGAGCCGCGCATGTCAAGCGTACTTTTACGGCATCCTATTAAAAATATTTTCTACGTGCTACATTCAAAATTATACACAGCCTGGACGAAGTATTATTCGCCAATACAACCTAATAAGTTGAAAAAAAAAAGATTTAGGGTTCCCAATCGACTCATGACGACACTGTAGCTGAGGCTGGAATAATTAATTTGGACCAATGCGCCCTGCCGTCACGCAGCATAAGGCCATCTACGACCATTCGTCTCCTCCAAAACGTTACCGATATGGTCTGATTTTAACACCGCGAAAGGATGGCTGACACTGGGTTATTATTTTTGCAGGAGCCTACAATGCTACGCAAGTACTCAATACTTCTACATCGCTTCGTTATCGTGCTCCTAGCGTCCAGCAGTATCAAAGTTCGATGCCACTTTGTACTTCCTCGAGAAGACCGACTTTCGAGCGGGCAGAAATTTTCGGGAGAGCAACCAGACACAATTGTAAAAACCGCGAAAGGTGTGGTCAATGGATTTGTTATGAACTCTGCAGTGGGAAAACCAGTCCGCGTCTTTTATGGCATCCCGTACGCTGAACCTCCAGTCGGAAAGCTGCGTTTCCGTCATTTGAAGCCTAACATGCCTTGGACAGGCATATTCGACGCCACAGTCATGCCGCAGTCATGCTTCCAAAGGATGACAAAGCATCAGACAACCTTAGTGGCACCCTGTACGACAACACCGAAATGAGCGAAGACTGCCTCAAGCTCAATGTGTGGATACCTTTACCACCAACACTGGAACCTGCGGCCGTCCTCGTCTGGATTCACGGTGGTGGGTTTACTTATGGCGCATCGACAGAGGAGATGTTCGACGCACGAACCTTGGTGGCGAAAGAACACGTGGTCGTCGTTTCAATGAACTACCGCCTCAGATCTCTTGGATTCTTGTCATTTGGTAACAAACTGTTGCCCGGTAATGCCGGTCTGTACGACCAGTACCTCGCTCTTGAATGGATTCGCGACAACATCGCAGCCTTCGGAGGAGATCCTAACCAAGTGACACTGTTCGGTCAGAGCGCTGGGGCAGCCAGCATCGGAGCCCACCTCTTATCATCGCTGTCTAGAAAGCTCTTTGTCAGGGGCATCCTCGAAAGTGGATGCGCTATAGCGCCCTGGGGCTTCCAAACAAATTACACAGTAAGGAATGCTGCTAAAAGGTTGGTTCGCAGGTTGGGATGTCCACGAGCCTTAGTCGAAGATACTCTTGAGTGCCTACTCAGCAGAGAGCCAACTGATATTATAAACAATGAAACAAATTGCGGCGGAGTTGTAGACTTTCCATTTGTTCCAGTAGCGGACGGTATCTTTCTTACAGAAAAGCCGAAAGCGCTGGTCAGTAGCGATGTGTTCCGAGGAAACGTTAGTGTTTTGATCGGTTCCAACAAAAATGAAGGCACTTCCTTCATTAAGAACTTCTTTTCATTCCCTGAAAACGAAGATATGCCATATGTTTCCGACGAGAACTTCACCGCTGCTGTAGAAGCATTAAATCGCAAACACGGTGTGCCACCGATAGACAAAGTACTGGAGGTGTACACTGGTGGCGCGACACATTCTGCATCCAAAGACAAGCTGGCGGCTTTGGACTCGATTGTCGGTGATTACCATATGACCTGCCCTACAGTACGCTGCGCGGATTACTTTGCGCAAGCCGGTGTGCCCGTATACGAGTACTTACTCACGCGTAGATACCCTTCGAGTCCATGGCCACAGTGGATGGGTGTAAAGCACGACGAAGATGTCTTCTACGTTTTCGGTGATCCCTTCAACAAGACTGCTCAGAACGATCATGAAGACAAGACTCTAAGCGCTCAGGTCATGCGCTACTGGGCTAATTTCGCCAGAGCTGGGTACGTATGAAGTGTGGTTTCATTTCGCAGAGACCGGATTTCGCACCCCTTTATGAGAGCGCACTGCGCACATCTTTTTCCTCGATAAGAGTAAACGCAGTGATAAGTGACAGTTTCTCCCGTCTTACAAGCGATACTGCCCTCGGAAAGAAGCAAGTCTTTGTGGACCAGAGTTATCTGCATGGTGTGACCACGAAGCCGACTAAATTTTCACAGGCCGCAGTGGAAGAATACAATATGAGCGAGATTTTAAATCAAAACTAGCGAAAAAAGCAACCAGGTGACCACAAGAAACTTTGAAATAATGTTTAAGGTATTAAATACTTTCGGTAGAGCCCAGCGCCCCACGTCAAGGTGGTGTAAGAGTATTCTGTACAGGGAGAGAGGCAGCACAGCAGCGCCTTTTCGATGCACAGTGGAATCAGATCATCATCATCATCATCATCATCAGCCTGATTATGCCCACTGCAGGGCGAAGGCCTCTCCCATATTTCTCCACTTAACCTGGTTCTGTGCTAGCTGCATCCACTTGACCCCTGCGAACGTCTTAATCTCATCCGCCCACCTAACTTACTGCCGCCCCCTGCTACGCTTTCCTTCCCTTGGAATCCAGTTTGTTACCCTCAGCGACCATCGGTTATCCTCTCTTCGCACTACATGTCCTTCCCAAGCCCATTTCTTCTTCTTAATTTCCACTAGAATGTCGGTAACCTGAGTTATTTCTCTGACCCACTGTGCACGCTTCCTATCTCCTAATGTTATCCCTACCATTTTTCGTTCCATAGCCTTCTGGGTTGTCCTCAACTTAAGTAGAACTCTCTTGGTTAACCTCCATGTTTCAGCCCCATAGGTAAGTACAGGCAAGATGCAACTGTTGTATACTTTCCTCTTGAGCGATTCCGGTAAGCTGCTAGTCATAATCTGCGAGTGCTTGCCAAATGCGCTCCATCCCAATCGTATTCTTCTTGTTATTTCCTTTTCGTGGTCCGGATCAGCGGTTACTACCTGTCCTAAGTAGACATATTCGCCTACTACTTCCAGTATTTCGCTACCTAATGTAAACTGCTGTTCCTTCCCGAGGCTGTTGAACATTACCTTAGTCTTCTGCATATTGATTTTCAAGCCTACCTTTCTACTTTTCCAGTCTAGGTCATCAATAATTATTTGCAGTTCATCCCCCGAGTTGCTTAGCAAGGTAAGTTCAGTTCAGTTTAGTCGTTCAGTCGTGTCCGACTCTTCGTGACCCTATGGACCATGTCACGCCACGCTTTCCGGTCTCTCACTATCTTCCTAACATCACATAACTTCATCTGCAGTGCTTCGAGGATGCCATCTAACCAACGCGTTCGCTGCCTACCCCTTCTCCGGCGACCCTCAACCTTTCCCAACATCAAATCTTTCTCCAGCGACTCCTCTCTTCTCACCAGATGACCAAAGTAGCTGAGCTTTAACTTTACAATTTGACCCTCCAATGAGCAGTCAGGGTTTATGGTAGACAGTATCGACTGATTTGATCTTCTGGCAGTCCAAGGAACTCTCAAGAGTCTTCGCCAGCACCACAATTCAAACGCGTCAATTCTTCGGCGGTCAGCCTTTTTCACAGTCCAACTCTCGCATCCATACATCACAACTGGAAAGACCATAGCACGAGTTATACGGATCTTGGTTGGGAGACTAATGTCTCTGCTCTTTACTAGGCGGTCAAGGCTAACCATTGCTCTCTTTCCCAGAAGCAGGCGTCTCCTAATTTCATGGCTGCAGTCTCCTTCCGAGGTAATCTTGGAGCCCAAGAACAGAAAATCTGTCACAGCTTCCACTTCTTGTCCATTGATGCTCCAGGACTTGACAGGGCAAGACGCCATGATCTTTGTGTTTTTAATGTTCAGTTTAAGCCCAATCTTCTCACTCTCTTCTTGTACGCGGATCAGAAGTCTCTTGAGTTCCACTTCACTTTCTGCCATTAGAGTGGTATCATCCGCATATCTAAGGCTGTTGATACGTTTTCCAGCAATCTTCACTCCAGCTGAAGACTCGTCCACACCGGCCTTCCTCATGATGCACTCTGAATATAGGTTAAATAGGGCAGGGCGACAGTATGCAGCCTTGCCTCACTCCTTTCTTGATCGGAAACCAATCAGTAAGACAATGCCCAGTTCTGACTGTGGCCTCTTGCACTTCATACAGGTTCCTGAGGAGACAGATGATGTGGATTGGAACTCCCATATCTTGGACAGCTTGCCACAATCTTCTGTGATCTACGCAGTCAAACGCTTTCGCATAATCAATAAAGCTGAAGTAGATGGGTTTCTGGAACCCTCTTGCTTTTTCCATGATCCAGCGAAGGTTAGCAATTTGGTCTCTAGTTCCTCTGCCCTTGCGAAACCAAGCTTGCACGTCCGGAAGCTCCCGATCCACATACTGCTGCAGCCTACCTTGGAGGATTTTCACCATCACCTTACTAGCATGCGAAATAAGCGCGATCGTGCGGTAGTTGGAACAATCTTTGGCACTGCCTTTCTTTGGAATGGGGATATAACCTGACCTCCTCCAATCCTGTGGCCACTGCAGGGTTGTCCAAATCTTCTGACATAATGTATGCAGAATGTTAACAGCGTCATGGTTGAGGTTTTGAAGCAACTCAGCTGGAATGCCATCAATTCCGCTAGCTTTGTTCTTAGCAAGGCTGGCTAAGGCCCATTCAACTTCACTCTTCAGGATTTCCGGCTCGAGATCAGTAATCACAACCATCTTATGTTGGGTTTGCACATTCGAGTCCTTCTTTTACAGTTCTTCTGTGTATTCCTGCCACCTCTTCTTTATCTCAGGGGCTTCAGTGAGGTCCTTGCCTTGTTTGTCCTTTATCACGCCCAGCTTAGCACAGAAGCTTCCTTTGATATCTTTGATTGTCTTATACAGAGCTCCAGTGTTCCTTAATTGGCTGTTGTCCTCAACTGCTTGGCACTGTATGTTCAGGAAGGCATTGTTATCTCTCCTTGCTATTTTCTGAAAATCCGCATTGAGAACCTTGTATCTTTCTCTTTCCCCCATAACTTTTGCCATCCTCCTTTCCTCAGCTATTTGCAAAGCCTCTTCAGATAACCAGTTTGCTTTCTTGCATTTCTTTTGCTTTGGAACTACCTTAGTAGC
Source organism: Amblyomma maculatum (assembly GCF_055883805.1). Classification (NCBI taxonomy): domain Eukaryota; kingdom Metazoa; phylum Arthropoda; class Arachnida; order Ixodida; family Ixodidae; genus Amblyomma; species Amblyomma maculatum. The sequence goes on from NC_139353.1 coordinate 145,998,749, forward strand.
AACTTCTTGTATTTTATCACGAACATCAGTCCACATCTCTTCGGGCTCTCTGTCTTCCAGATCTAATTCTTGAAATCGATTCCTCACTTTCACAGCATATTCTAATGGAATTAGATCCAGATCATACCTGAAAGTCCTTCTGGTTTTCTGCGTTTTCCTCAATCGAAGCTTAATTTTGGCAACAAGAAGCTGATGATCGGTGCCACAATCGGCCCCAGGCCTTGTTTTTACTGCTTGTATAGCGCTTCTCCATCTCTGCCGGCAAAGAATATAATCGATCTGATTCCTGTACAGACCGTCCGGTGAAGTCCATGTGTACAGGCGCCTCTTGGACTGTTGAAAATGAGTATTCGCTATGGTCAGGTTGTTTTCTTGACAAAACTCTACTAGCCTCTGCCCAGCTTCATTTGGCTCGCCAAGACCGAACTTGCCTATAATTCCTGATATTTCTTCACTCCCGACCTTAGCATTCCAGTCTCCTATGAGAAAAACGACGTCTGATGATGGGGTGCGGTCTAAAAGGCAATTTAGGTCCGCATAAAATCTCTCAACGTCAGCTTCTTCAGCAGCAGTGGTCGGTGCATAGACTTGGATAACTGTTATGTTGAAAGGCTGACCTTGGATCCGAAGTGAAATCATTCGGTCGTTTTTGGGGTCGTACCCTAGCACTGCTTTGCCCATTCTTCTGTTTACTATGAGAGCGACCCCATTCCTTCTCTTGGATTCGTGCCCACAAAAAAAGACGTAATGGTCGCCGGAGTTAAATTCTCCCATTCCGGTCCACTTGAGCTCGCTGATACCCAAGATATCAATGTTCAATCTGTCCATTTCTCGCTTGACGACATCCAGTTTACCTTGCGTCATAGATCTTACATTACATGTTGCTATGTGATATATCTCCTTGCAACATCGGACTTTCCGGTCGCTTCCCGACACATCCGCAACTGAGCGTCCTTTTGGCTTTAGCCCAGCCGCTTCATGCGTCCTGGAGCTACTAGGAATCGCCCTTTGTTCATTCCCAGTAACATGTGGGACGCCTTCCAACCTGGGGGGCTCATCGTCCGGCGCCATATCATTAATGGTATTGTGACTGGCCATAGGGTCTTCTTTGCAGGAAATACTGGAGTGGGTTGCCATTACCTTCTCCAGTGAATCACATTTTGTCAGAACTCTCTGCCGTGACCTGTCTATCTTGGGTGGCCCTACACAGCAGAGCTCACGACCTCATCGAGTTTCGCAAGCCCCTCCGTCACGACAAGGCAGTGATCCATGAAGGGGTTAGCAAGGCAATGTCATCAGCAAATAGCAGATTACTGAGGTATTCTCCATCTACCCTTATCCCTAACTGCTCCCATTCCAAGTCTCTGAATACTTCCTCTAAACAAGCTGTGAATAGTACTGGAGAGATTGTGTCTCCTTGCCTAACACCTTTTTTTATGGGAATTTTGTTGCTTTCTTTATGCAGAACTATGGTTGCTGTGCAGCCACTATATATATCTTCCAGCACTTTCACGTACGGCTCGTCTACCCCCTGATTTCGCAATGCCTGCATCACCGCCGAGGTTTCAACTGAGTCAAATCCTTTTTCGTAATCAATGAATGCTATGTATAAGGGCTGGTTATATTCCGAGCATTTTTCAATCACCTGATTGATGGTATGGATATGATCGATAGTAGAGTACCGTTTCCGAAACCTTGCTTGATTCTTTGCTTGATTGCAGTCTAAGGTTGTCCTGATTCTATTAGCTATTACCTTAGTAAATGCCTTATACGTAACAGACAGTAAGCTGATTGGTGTGTAATTTTTAAGGTCCTTAGAGTCCCCTTTCTTGTGAATGAGGATAATGTTTGCATTCTTCCATGGTTCCGGTACCGTCGATGACACCAGACACTGCGTATACAATTGACCAGTTTTTCTAGCACGGTATCCCCCCCGTCCTTCAGCAAATCTGTAGTTATCTGATCCTCTCCAGCTGATTTCCCCCTTTTCATAGTTTCTAGTGCTTTCTTGACCTCGTCCTTCGTCACTGGTGGAACGTCTAACTGTTTTTCCCTACCGCCAATCTCATTACGGTCCTGACTACTTTGGCTACTGTAGAAATCTGTATAGAACTCCTCGGCTACTTTGACTATCTTTTCCATATTAGTGATGACGTTGCCCGCCTTGTTCCTTATCGCATAGATCTGATTTTTGCCTATGCCCAATTTCTTCTTTACCGCTTTAAGGCTTCCCCCGTTCTTTACAGCAAGCTCAATTTTATCCATGTTATACTTCGAAGGACATGTTTAAACAGCTGTGCTACGTAAACAGTAAAGATTCGCTTCAGCGAAACTTCACCTGAGCAGTGGGATAGGTATAAGAAGACACAGATCAACAGAACAGGAATCAAAACCGTGAAAGCCGAACACGTGAGTGGAGGCATCATGGAGCTTGAAAATATTAGAGCACATTCAATTGCATTACTATCGTATAAAAGTGAATTCCAGTTGGTCACATTATTCTCCATCGCTGCTTTTGGCCACATACGCTGAACTCTTGTGTAGCCTCCCACGATTTATCTTGAGAGACACAATTCCTTGGTCGAGTGCTTAATTAGAGTAATTTGTTTACTAGTGTAGGCCTACGCGCTCTTGATTCTTGATTCTTTTCAACCTGATGCGTGCAGCTTCCCGACACATATCTGTGCACAACCAAGCACAACAGCCAATTGATGGAAAACCCATCACTGGGCTTTCCTGCCACGGGATTCGTGGCGTAGCACATCCTCTGGACCAAATAATGAATTTGAGAAATGCCCCCAAATGACTCTCTTTTTTTCTGCTTTAAGGCTTCGAATGCAATTCTAATGCTTATCTTTTAAGCTCCCCACCATAAAGTAAAGCTTGAAAGACAAATCTTCTTATTGAACAACCAGTAAATGCTTCAAGGTAACCGTGAAACAAATTGTACCTCCATATACACTCACCCACCTTGTCCTGTTCTCTGTTACACTTTTGCAACGATGGCGCTTTCCTCGTACAGAATGCAGTGCAGTGTTTTTTAATTTGCACTGCGCTGACCATACAGCCTGGCAACTACAAGCTGTCAAAGGCATGCCCTTAATTTTTTCGTTCACAATGCTGACACCAATGCCGACTCGGATTCTCCGCAGAAAGGGGCCTTTCACGCTAACATGTTAATATTCGGAATATTAAGAAATAAGCATATTATGAACAAGGGAACTAAACATGGAACTTGTCAACGAAAGCGTTTAGGTGCAGCTGCACACAGCGGTCATGACGATTTTTTTTGTCACCTGCAGGGACCCTAATCTGGAAACAGACGGATCGTCTGCCCTTCCCCTCTGGCCTCGGCGCAAAGCCAATAGACGCGAGTACCTGACTCTTGATGTGCAAGAAGAGGTTGGTTACGCGTATCGAGCCGCCTACTGTAAATTCTGGGAAAAGATCCGCAACACCTGGAAGGGGCCGTCCTGTTGAAGGCAGCTGGAATTGCTAGCCACTACTAGCGTAGCAGGGGGTGGCAGAAAGTTAGGTGGGCGGATGAGGTTAAGAAGTTCGCAGAGGTCAAGTGGATGCAGCTAGCACACAACCGGGTTAAGTGGAGAAATATGGGAGAGGCCTTCGCCCTGCAGTGGGTATAGTCCGGCTGATTATGATGACTGTCACATCATTTCCTACCAAATAAACTCAATCGCCATTCCCACCTCGTGGTTGAAGTCTTAATTGTTGGGCTCTGGTTCGGATTTTCACCGTTCTTCGGTGAACTCGCATCCTTCACTGAGCCACAGCCTTGCTTGTGCAGTGTAAAACATATGCTTATCATGCGAGGGGAACAAAACCTTCAAGCCATCTGAATAGGTCGTTCGTTATGAGATAGTTAAGTGAGCATGTAAATAATTAAAAAATATTTGCAACGCTGAATGACGACACACAGAGAAGAAGCACAGAACGGCGCTACACTTTCAACAATACTTTATTTTTATGCAAACACACAGAATATTATACGTTGCAGTTGACGGGTGGTTATCTTGACACGTGCTGTAATCTTCCAAATCTATCAAGAAAGGAGTATTCATTCTTGTGCAGCATCAGTGTGACCGAACTCATGCAGCCAGTTCAGTTCTTTCATTGTGATAGGATTCAATAAGCTGTCGAGCGATCGTATCATTTCAAGACAGTTGTGTCATATAAGAGTGCTCTACAAGCACCTTCACAGCATTGTCTACAATGTTAGGAAAGGTTGGAGCCGGTGCTCGCGAAGCCGTTGATTAATACATCGGCCAGTTTGGCCGATGTATTAATCAACGGCATATATACCTTCCTGCAAGCTGTACATGCGACATAACGCTTTCTATGCTTATTGTTGCACCCCCCAAAGAATTCTTTCTTCTCCTTTGACGTTTTCTTGACACAAGCTGCCAAGCTTGCATGGAGCGGATTGGATTGGATTGGAAACATTTATTCACCGGCAGAAAGTGGTTCAAGGTGAGTTCTTGGTCGCGCTAGATGGCCGTCAGCCCGTGGCTAACCGCGACCTCGTTGGCCCGCTCCACTGCCCGGAGATGGATCTCCGGGTCGGAGCTGAGCAGCACGGCTTCCCACTGCTCGGAAGTTAGGAGCTGAATTAGGTCCGAGGGAGGTGGATATCCTACGGACAGTTCCACAGGAAAATACTACAGGAAGCTTGAATTTAGTGGCTACCTTCTCCAAGTTATGAGCGGCACGGTGTGTGCATGGGACCACTACAGGTTTTATTCGCTTTTCCAAAATCATCCCTTTGTACTCATCTTCAAGCTTTCACTCTTTGCACAAGTGTTTCACGTGAAGTACGGCATTTCAAAAATATGGCTATCAGCCATGATGACGTTCTCGGCGTAAAAACATTTGGGTGGTTACGCTAGTACTTAAAGGCCGGAATACATGCGGCGTTTTTTTTTTTCCGATTTTCGCGCGTCGAAAACTGCCGCGCCGACGCGACGCCCAGCTCGAGATACATAGAACGACGAAGCGGCGCGAGCGCCGCCGCGGATCCCTCGATGGGAAAGCAAATGCATCAGCGAGCGGAAATAACCGCAGAGCGAGGTACGTGAGAGAAGCGATGCTGTTCCTTGTGGTACAATCCCGAAAGTGCTCATTCTAATGCTACTGTGCTAAATGTAGAAAGCGTACATAGGTGCGCAAGGATTTGGCTCGCTCGAATAAACGAAGATACTTCGGAATGCCCGCTCGGATACCAGCGGCACGGTTTTTTTTTTATTTTTACAAATTTCACTCCAGGTAGCAAACAAACACACAACGATCCGAGAGTAGGTCGTATACTCACAGAAAAGCGACATTCCGTGCTTGATTAAGCGTTTATTTTTACGATAATCACATTTCTGCGACCAAACTATACATACCCCATACCTTGTCAGCCATGGCGGCCATATTGACAGCGGCCTCTCAAACCGGAAATGCCAGCTTTCCGCGACAGTAGTTTCCGGTTCGAGAGGACGCCGCGCCGCCCGCGTGTCAAATATCTGGCAGGGCCAGATGGTGGCGGCGCGCGTTTTTTCTGACGCGGGGCGTCGAGTACGCGCCGTCGGGCGTAAAACGCCGGTTTGACGCGGCAAAAACGCTCCATGTATTCCGGCCTTTAACCAGAAATTTGCGCACACTTTTAAACGCTTTTGCGATATACTGAGGCAAGCAATTTGAGATATCATTGTGTGCTTACATGTGCAATTACCAAATCTACTTTAGTTATTTGAGGAGCCACAGAGAATTTCTCGAAAGAATCACGAGGGATCGTTGCAATGCTCGTGGTTCTTTCTCTTGAAAAAATTCTCTTCCACTTGTGCCTCAGTCATGACTCTCTCTCTCGCTCGGTTAAAGCGGCAACCCACCGACAGCAAAACGGATCAGCCACAGAACAGGCGTTGAAGAGCTGCGCTGCAAAATCTGTAAGCGGTGTTACGTTTCTCCACCTAGAAGTGGGACAGCTGACGCGGCCACCGCATAGCAACAGGCAGAACCGCGAGCGGATCGGCCATTTCGACGCCGTTCATCGGCCGCGCAACGCTTCCTCCCGCCGACAAGTCTCAGCGTGTTCCTGCCACGCGCCAAATGTGTGTGCGTGCGTGTGTGTGCAAAAGCTGGCCAAGCCTGGAGCTCGAGGGAAAGTGCGTCGCCCTCTCCTGTCTGCAGGAGGTGGAGGAGATGAGGTCGGAACACCTGCGATTGAGTCATTCGTCGTGAACCAACATGTTTGGCTCTCCCTTTCCTGTGAGGGTTTACCCTTTCCCTGTGAACGGGAAAACCTATAAAAAGCAGCGGCCGACTCCGCTGGGACAGAGACTACTTTGACGCGCCGTTGAGACGACGCTAGACACCAGCTGTGTGAGAGTGTCTGTATTCTCTCCGGGTCAGCTTCTCTGCCCGTATCTTCCCGATGTTGTAGTAAAGGTTGTTTCGTTAGAAAACGCCTCGTCTTTGCTGGCACCTTTGATGCCGTCCGCCGTCCACGGAGCCGCCAGGCCAACGCTACCAAGGGGCCGCGCGCCGAACCTAACAACTGGTGGCAGCGGTACGCTACCCCGGCACTCGCGATACCCAAATGTAACAACTGGTAGGCATCGGTGGGACGACCAAGCCGTAACCGTGATTGGAGGGACGAGGCAGACGATACCGTCGTCCAACAACTGGTGAACAGCGGAGAGACGAGGACGACCAAGCAGTGACCGTGGTCGGTGAATCGAGCCAGGCCTGACCGAGGTGCAACATCTGGTGGGAAGAGCGGAGATGTCCGAGGCGTGACCCGTGAAACAAGCAGCTAAGCGGAAAGTCGGGAGCAGTGCAACGAGCCCTGTGTGATGACTGGTTGCCTGCAGCGGAACGACTGCGTTGGATTCTTGGCTGCGAGGTTTGGTGAGTGCGGGACTTCCTTCTACTGAGTTTTGCCAGGCTTTTGTTAAGTAGAGAACAGAGCTGGTAATTGTGTTGTCGTTGTTGCTGGGTTAAGTGCAGCAAGGCAATAGTGGGTAGTAGGGAAGGCAGCATTCGAAACAGCCATGAATTTGGATTTGAAGTCGTTGCGCAAACCGAAATTGCTGGAGCTTGCGGAAGAGTTGGGTCTGGATTTGTCAGACAAACTCGGAAAACCAGAAGTGTTAAAGGCTATTCTTGCGTTGGAACCTGAAGATGACGAGCTTTCGGAATGCCTTGAGATCATTGACGAACGTCATGAGAAAGAGGAACGTGAACTTCATGAGAAAGAGGAACGTGAACGTCACGAGAAAGAGATTCGTGAACGTAGAGAACGTCACGAGAAAGAGATGCGTGAACGTAGGGAACGTCACGAGAAAGAGGACGCCCGCGTAAGGAAACTGATGCAGCTACAGATTTCAGCACATCGAATGAGCGTGGAAAAGTTTAACGCTTTCAGTGCCATTCAGCGTAACGGTTCGATACCGCGAGACGGTACGCCACCGTTCCTCATCGCCGAGGATGTGGCCGAGTATTTGGCAGACTTCGAGAATGTCTGCAGAAGTAAACGTTTCGAGCGAGATAGTGGGGCGCTGAAGTTGGTAGCTCTTCTTTCCGCTGAAGCGTCGGAAGAAATCAAACGATTGGTTGGCGACCGTTTGAAAAATTATGAACTAAAAGAGTCATTGCTGATACGATATCAGATAACGCCTCATGATCTTCGGAAGAGGTATGGGAGCAAGAAACATTGTGACAAGGCATACTTTGATTTGGCCTATCAGTTGAAAGCCGCTGTAAAGGAATGGCTACACAGTGCGGAAGTTTCGGAGCAAATCGAACTTGCACCGGAGTGTGAGGAACAGCACACTGAGATTAAGACCACGTACGCCGTAGACACAAGTGAGCCTGAACAGTCAAAGGTACCAGAGAGTAAACTACAGCTTGGGGAAACGGCTGAGCAACGTGACCGCAGTAGTGAGCCGACCGATCCTCGAACAGAAGAGCATCGTGTTACCTTGGTCGAGCCACTTGCTGAGACGGTTAGCACAGGCTTAATCGGCGAGAAATCTGAAGTGACGCCGTTAAGCGAGGTGAACTGCATGCCGACCCAAGTAGCTGTAGGAGATACAGTTCCATCACATGAGAGTGGGGAACTGGTAATAACTGAACCGCCTCTCAATGCAGAAGCTTGTGTAGAGCGTGGCGGAGAAGGAAACCAGCTAGGAAGTGACAGAATTTCGGTTTCCAAAATCAGCTTCGTCGTAGAGCAGGGCACGCAGAAAAACGAAGTGCCGATCAGGGAAACTGCGCAGCCCGCCAGTTGTGATCAGCCAGGGCAGACCGACGAGGAGTGCGCGTCCGCTGTAGAGAGCGAGACTGGCGAAGGCGACAGCGAGCGACCAGAGCAGAGTCAGAATCGTTCGTGCCCTGATACCACGCTAGGTTGTATTCGCGAAAGCAACCCCAGTGCGAACGCGGACGTAGCACACATGACCCTCACGCTATCCGAAGCGCCCGAACTGTCGAATGAGCTTGATCGTGCGCCGGTTAGCGCTGAGCAATGCGGCTCATCGGAGGACCCGTGTAACGTGAGTGGCGAGCCGCCAGAGGAAATGCCTAGCTTGAGGGCTGGCATGAGCGGTTGTTCGGATTTGAATGAAAGTGAGTCAAGCGATGCAGCCGCGGCGCCGCCAGAGGAAATGCCTAGCTTGAGGGCTGGCGTGAGCAGTTGTCGTTCGGACTTGACGGAAAGTGAGTCATGCGCTGCTGGCCGCGATGCAGACGCTGCACCGCACTTTGACCGCTTCGACGACACCGGTGTCCTACTAGCTCCGGTTACCGCTAGCTTGCCAGAGCTCGCGCCGAAAGAAAGTGGAACTAGAGTATTCAAGTGCTGCCACCGAAAAACGCGGAAAGGCAGGCGCGAGAAAGAATGCTGCCATCGTAAGGAGAGCAAACGATTGCAGAAAGAAAGCAGAAGGCTAGTATTCCCGTGCTGCCGACGAAAAACGCGAAAGGGCAGGCGCGATAAAGAATGCTGCCATCGTAAGGAGAGGACACTCAAACGATTGCGAAAAGAAAGCAAAACGCATGTGTTCCACTGCTGCCGTAGAAAAAAACGGAAAGGCAGACGCGAGAAAGAATGGAGCAAGTTGAGGCCGTCGCGAAAAAGAAAGCGACTATCGCGAAGGCACAAATGCGCCCGTGCAAAGAAAATGCATGACTGGTGTGCAACCCGTAAGGACAGGGATAGGTTATTTAGAAAAGTGAGCGACTGAAGCTCATGTGTTTCTTTGCACAGAAACAGGAAGGTAAGGTTGCTCCGTGAAACGGACAACCGAAGTTTTAGTGAAAAGGGTCATCTCAACGGTAACGCCGATGGCTTAAGTCGAAGCCCCTAACGTGAAAAGAAGCCTTTATTCACTAGTTTGTGTTTTCTTCCTGGCATAGGATTTTGAACATATTGCATTGTATTATTTTTGTTCGAGAATGCTGTTTTGAAAATGCGATTTTCAAATTTGTGGACGCGTTCCAAGTGCTGCTAAGCTGCCCTTTAATGTAGATGTTGGCATAGGAGGGAAATAGTCTGGCAAAACTTGGTGAAGTTTGTGCCGTGCTTGCTGGCTGAGCGGTTGAGTTTTTAACGTGGTTGTGACGTTGTGGGTTGTCAGCAAACTCTCCTGAAGACAAGTTGCAGAGTGCCTTGGAAACCCGGACTTTCCAAGGACTTCTTCAGGCTGACTGGCTCAAGAGAAACAGAGTCGGACGACCCTGGTTAGCAGCAACATCCCGATCCCTCCGGACAGCGGATGCAGTCCCCTGCCCTTCGGGATCTCCCTTCCCCGGCGGGGCAGTCTGTTACGTTTCTCCACCGAGAAGTGGGACAGCTGACGCGGCCACCGCATAGCAACAGGCAGAACCGCGAGCGGATCGGCCATTTCGACGCCGTTCATCGGCCGCGCAACGCTTCCTCCCGCCGACAAGTCTCAGCGTGTTCCTGCCACGCGCCAAATGTGTGTGCGTGCGTGTGTGTGCAAAAGCTGGCCAAGCCTGGAGCTCGAGGGAAAGTGCGTCGCCCTCTCCTGTCTGCAGGAGGTGGAGGAGATGAGGTCGGAACACCTGCGATTGAGTCATTCGTCGTGAACCAACATGTTTGGCTCTCCCTTTCCTGTGAGGGTTTACCCTTTCCCTGTGAACGGGAAAACCTATAAAAAGCAGCGGCCGACTCCGCTGGGACAGAGACTACTTTGACGCGCCGTTGAGACGACGCTGGACACCAGCTGTGTGAGAGTGTCTGTATTCTCTCCGGGTCAGCTTCTGTGCCCGTATCTTCCCGATGTTGTAGTAAAGGTTGTTTCGTTAGAAAACGCCTCGTCTTTGCTGGCACCTTTGATGCCGTCCGCCGTCCACGGAGCCGCCAGGCCAACGCTACCAAGGGGCCGCGCGCCGAACCTAACAACTGGTGGCAGCGGTACGCTACCCCGGCACTCGCGATCCCCAAACGTAACAGCGGTTGTAATTAGCGCAAGTGGGGTTCTTTTACAGCGCAGAGACCAGTCCCTGCCCTTATTAAATCAGCATCTTCCAGAAAAACGGAGGCACCTCTGCAAGGTTGGAGGTATAAAAAATTGCGGGGGTTAAAGCATGTCTTGAATCAATGAATGAATAAATGAAAAACTTTATTTAGACAAAGGGAATTCTCCCGGCGTGGGTGGGGCCCTCAGTCCAGCGCCCCAGTTGCCTTTGCCGTCTTGCGCGCTCTGTCGATCTACTTGAGCTGGTCATCAGGCGTCGACCAGGACAGCGCAGCCTCCCACTGTTCCGGTGTTGGTGTAGTGTTTATTGGCGCTACCTGTGTTTTTTGACACACCCATGTAACATGGCAGAGTGTAGGGGGTTCCCCACATATTAGGTATTTATTCTCATATGTTGTGGGATGGATTTTACTGAGTAGATTCAGGTTGGGGTGTGTGTTAGTCTGTAGCTGTCTCCAGGCAACCGACTGCTCTCTATTAAGGTCTTCGTGGGGAGGTGGGTAGATCCTCCTTATGGCTCTTTGATGTTCAAGGATGGCTCCATAGCGTGAATGCGTCCAGTTCCCCGTCGTTGTGCGCTTCCCGGCAATGCGTCGGCACGTTGGCTACCTTTGACAGTCTCATGGCCTGTTGTCCACGTTATGAAGCATTTCGAAAAGGTGATTTTTTCTTGCCTTGAGTACGCGGATAGCCACAGTGCATATGCGTCCGCTGCTATACCTTCTGCATGCTTCTTGCGAGTCCGTAATTATTTGCGTAGTAGCCTCCTCGCCCTGGTGGGTGAGAGTGATTGCCGCTTCCTCAGCCTCGAGAATGCTGCTTTTGATCGAGGCGCATTTGATTTCACTAAGCTGGTGATCAACTACGCTGGCTACCGCTCCGTATTGTTATTTGTATGTGGTCGCGTCGACGTACAATATTGTCACGTAGTCGTTTATGCCCGTAACCAGAAGGTTGGTTTTTAATAGGGGGTTGACCTAGCAGGCACAGGAGAGCAGGTCCAGAGCACCGAGTGACAGCAGGCGACTTCAGCTTCTTCTCGAACGCCACGAGGCCAGTTCTTCGAGTCCACGCACGAGACTCTCGATGAGCAGCCGCCTAGCGGCTGTTGTTGCACGCGCTACATTACCCCCCTCTCTAAACAAAAATAAACGTCAACTTGATGAATTCGACAGCAGATAGAAAAAAAAATAAAGCAAGAAACATGCGGTAAGCGGTGCGCTAATTTTCTCGCGAAAAGTACGGCTTCATGCGCACGACATGGACAACCTCGGATTTCTGCTGGCGACGAGCAGAAGAAAAGCCGTCCGGAAGCACTTCGTACGTGACGTCGCTCAGCTTACGGAGCACTTTGTATGGGCCAAAGTCCTGCTTCAGAAGTTTTTCGGATAGTCCCCAACGTCGAATCGGACTCCAGAGCCACCCTCTGTCGCCCGGTTCGAAAGTCAGTACACGGTGGCGGTGATCGTAACACTGGGCGTCTCGACCTTGCTGGTTCCGGATGCGTGCCCTCGCCAGCTGTCGCGTTTTTTCTGCGCGTTGAGTGAACTCCTCGGCGAAACTTTCGAGGTCACGGCCGTCGTAGGGCAACATGGCTTCGAGCATTGTCGAAACTTCGCGGCCATACAATAAACAGAACGGCGTCATTTGCGTTGTTTCCTCCTGCTCTGTGTTGTACGCTAAGGTGACGTACGGCAGGACGTCATCCCACGACCGATGTTCAACATCCACGTACATGGACAACATGTCGGCGAGAGTTTTGTTCAGACGTTCTGTTAAGCCATTAGTTTGTGGATGGTAGGCGGTTGACCTGCGATGGGTAGTGCCGCTTAGTTGCATGACAGATTCCAGTAGCTTGGCAGTGAAAGCAGTGCCTCGGTCCGTTATTATAACTGTCGGGGCGCCGTGCCTCTGGACGATGCGTTCGATGAAAAATTTCGCTGCCTCGATTGCTGTACCGTGCTGGAGAAGCTTCGTTTCAGCGTAACGCATGAGGTAATCTGTAGCGACAATTATCCACCTGTTGCCCGAAACAGAAATTGGAAAAGGACCCGAAAGATTCATGCCGACTTGTTCGAATGGGTATCTTGGGACTTGAACAGGATGCAGTAAACCGGCCGGTTTCACAGGCGGTGTTTTCCGTCATGTTCTCATGTAATGCCGTACTGCGGCCGCAAGGTTTGGCCAGTAATAACTTTTCTTAATTCGGGCCAGAGTACGAGCATACGCCAGGTGACCCGCGGTGGGCTCGTCATGACATGCCTGTAAGATTTCTTCGCGAAGAGAATGCCATGCCTGTAAGATTTCTTCGCGAAGAGACTCTGGTATGACGAGGAGGTAATCTCTTCCCGTCGGAGCGAAGTTGATCTCGTATAAAACATTGTTTCGCATTCAAAACGATAAATGCGTTCTGGCGAAGAGACGGGGAACGTCTGTAGTGCGCGCTTCCAGAAAATCAATAAGTGGTGCGAGATTCGGGTCGTCACGTTGCTGCTGCGAAACAGTTAGCGCGTCGACGGCTGCGATAAGGGGTAAGTCTGGTTCTTCGTCTTCCCGCGCAGCCTCGACAGGTGAACGGGGCAAGCAGTCAGCGTCGTCGTGCTGACGTCCAGACTTATACACGATGGTCATGTCGAACTCCTGTAGCCGTAAACTCCATCATGCAAGGCGTCCGGAGGGGTCTCGCAAGTTTGTTAACCAGCACAGAAAATGGTGGTCACTCACAACCCGAAAGTGCGGGCCATAAAGATAGGATCGAAATTTCATCACCGCCCATACAACAGCCAGACATTCTTTTTCGGTGGTGGAATATTTCGATTCGGCACGGGACAAAGTCCGGCTGGCGTATGCGATACCTCGCTCGGCACCGTCTTGCCACTGGACGAGTACAGCGCCTAGACCCACGTTGCTGGCATCTGTGTGGATCAGAGTCCCGGCATTCGCATCGAAATGGGCAAGCACAGGTGTTGTCTGCAAGCGGTGCCGTAACTCGTCGAATGCCTTTTGCTGTTCGTCCGTCCAGGTGAAGGTGACATCATCCCGTTTGAGACGTGTCAACGGAGCGGCGATGCGTGAAAAGCTGTCAATAAACCTGCGGTAATAGGTGCAGAGGCCCAAGAAACGGCGAACTCTCTTCTTGTTACATGGAGTAGGCAATTTGGTGACGGCTGTTGTTTTAGCGGGATCGGGACGAACTCCTCGGTGGCTGACGACGTGGCCCAAGAACAGGAGCTCTTCATAGCCAATGTGACACTTTTGTGGTATTCTCATGAGTCCGGCAGATCTGATAGCCCGTAGCACAGCGGAGAGACGTTGTAGGTGTTCCTCGAACGTTGGTGAAAACACAACAACGTCGTCCAGGCAGACTAGACACATCTGAAATTTAACTCCAGATAGAACTGCGTCCATCATTCGCTGAAATTTCGCTGGAGCGGAGCACAATCCGAAAGGTAGGACTTTGAATTCATAAAGTCCATCGGGAGTGACAAACGATGTCTTCTCGCGATCACGTTCATCGACCGTAAGGCCGCAGTGAAAAGCGGCTCGCACGTGAAGTCGAGCTGGCGGTCGAACCCCCCACACGCCGAGGACAAGGAGCGAGCGCTGTTGTTTATTTTGTTCTCTTCTTGTGCGCTGTTTGTTTTCTTCTTGGGCGCTGAATGCGCCCCGCGGGGCGCGCGGGAGGCTTGGTTTGTTTCGTCCCTTCGCCCCGAGGCGTCGGCAAGAAGCGAACGGCAGACGCGTCCTTATCAGCCGGGAACAACAGCGGCACGCTTCTGCGAACCACTTTACGGCCGGCTCGTCCAGCGATCTCCCGCCGTGGCGCCAAGCATGGGTGCAGGGAGACGCCGTTAATGAAGCCTTTTGCACTGCCACAAGCGCTCATTAAATGTCGTGCAGAAGGCGACAATAGGCGCGACCCTTGGCCCTCCCGAGTAGCGAATCAGCCCAGCGGGCTCCCGCTGTGTCGCGAGACATCGGGTCCGAGCAACGGCGACTGTACACTGCTCTGGGACAGTGCCGCCCCCCCCCCCCCCTTTCCTCGAATGGGACGGCTGGGAGGCCTAGTCTCCAGATCCCCCGCGGCGTTTCTTTCACAAAGGCGTTAGCTGCAAGGTCGCGTCGCGAACACGCCGGGGAGAGGAGGGAAAGACAGGCGCCGTGTGAGAGGGTTTCGGGACCAGCGAGTGGAGAGAGTGTGTGTTTTGAATGTTGTATTTTTATTTGGCGTAATTCAGGACCTGGGTCCAAGATTATTCCCAACCCACTGGGGTTGTGGCATGTTTTTCAATAATTTGTCTGCTTTATTTTCGGGGCGGATCACCTAAGGTGACCGCCCTGGGGTCTTTGTTGATGTTTGTCATCAAAAAGCGGTCCTCGAACCATGTTTGGCAGTCAAGATTGAGGCTCCGTGCTTAGCACGTATTTAGAGTCCCTAAGCTTTAACCGAAATGCTCGGTAGAAACGTAAGGGCAATGCACCATTTCGGAAATCGCAGCGCCGCGAAAAAACCTAGCGGGCGCGCGACGCATTATGGGAAAAGTGAGCGAACGCCGACCGACCGCCCGTCTTTCCTGCCTCCTGCGTTCGCATAGCTGCGGTGTGTGTGTGTACGTGCTTCGATTGCTTTAAGATTTCGTGTATTTTTTGGTGGTGGGCGGTTGCAGGTGCGTTATATAAAGTGTTACGTGCCTGTGGGTTACTTAGTGGCCGCTGCCACTACTGCGCGCGATGTCGTCGAAGTGCCGAGGCGGTGGTCAGACTTGTTGTGTGCCTGGCTGCGACAACAACACGCTGAAAGACAAGAACGTTTCATTTCACGCGTTCCCTGCAAATGAAAAAGAAAAAAAGGAGTGGGTGAGAAGAATCAACCGCCAGGGAAGTGCTGGTCGCTTCTCTTTGTGGCAACCTTCTAAGCACCACCGGATCTGCGGAGCTCACTTCAACGCAAGTGGACGCCGTGGCTATATGGACCGGTTGCCGACAATTTTCCCTCATAAAGTCATCAGTCAACTATCTCCTTCCTTTAATACCGGTAAATATATATATTCAGGCGGTTATCGCATATTATCATTACTGCCAAATCTCTTCCAGTCGCGAAACGCAAGAAGACGAGCTCCCAAACTGCCTCTGCCAGCCCTGTGCTCGTCCTGAACGAGTTGGAGATCGGCTACGTAGTTGACGTGCCCCAATGCGATCAACGTAAGAGACGCTTTAACTGTGCCATATTTTTTCTGAGGCTTCGATTTTGTGTGTTCGCATTTTCATCAAAGCGTTTGTACGCAGAGAGCGACGTAGTTTCCCAGGAGCCCACCCAGCTGACCTTCGGTGCACCGGCTTCGTCTCGCACGGAAACAGGTTAGTGATGGTTCAAAATTCTCACTTTCTCCATTCCACTATGAAAACTTATTTTTCGCATTTAACGGACCCCTATCGCGCCCACTCATTGTGAGGTCCACGGGTGCTGTGGCGACCGGTATATTAATAAATGGACCAAACTTTTTTCCCGCGAAGCCAGTTTTTCGCAAGCTTTTGCAGCTAGCCATGGGAAGTCTACATGTTATGAGTTGCATAACCTCATGTATTCTGTGACATGTCATCAGTGATTTGTACCGTGCATGTGTTATTACTTCAGCGAGTTTTCTGATAAACGCGGTACCTCTTCCACCAGTGCACGCATTGTGAAACTTACCCATTTCATTTCTTTCACCGCGACATTATTCCCTTCACCACAGCTTGTAAAAATGACACAAAAGTCAGGCTATCCAAATGCATATACAGTGTAGATTTGGCTGATGTGCTGGGTGCATGAAACCTATGGTTCCATGCTGGTTGGTAAGCTGCTTGCACAGGTGGATCAGTGGAGTGAAAGAGAGTTGGGCTCTATGGCTTTGTCATCCTAGTTCTTTGTTGTCTGTATATCAGTGTAAGCTGAGAGCAAGGGTTCAGAACACACATTGTGGGCTGAAGTGACTATTTCAAGCCCTGAAATCTGTATTAAAGCACGGCCTAACTGTTCGCAAATCAATAAACAGTTTTTATTTTCTAGGTTCCGAGCATTCATACTCCATGGGGCCTCCAGACACAGCATCTGCTGCCGCACTAAGGAAAGTCAACCACCTTCTCGAAGTATGTGGAAAACTGGAGCATGAAAATAACTTGCTTCGAAAAGAGAAATCTGTGCTCCAGAAAACGGTTGAGGATCTGGAGGCTCAGTTGCACCATGTGAAAGTTGAGGCGCTTAAAGAGAAGCTAAAAACAAAAAACCTTGTCTCAAAAGTTCACGGTTTTGTTTCAGATCAAAAGCGACTAGTGTTTTATACAGGGTTTAACTCCTTTGAAAAATTTGATGCGTTTCTGGAACATGTTGAAGGCATGTACCAGACACTGAAAACAGGTGCTGGCAGGCCACCAGCACTGAAAATGAAAGAACAGGTCATTGCAGTGCTTTGCAGGCTCCGGGTTGGGTTACTGGAGCAGGATTTGGCATATCGCCTGAAAGTGTCTGTGTCAACCGTGAGTGCAATGTTCACATTTTGGGTAAATTTTTTGTTTGAAATGTTAATCCAGATACCAATGTGGCCATCCCGTAACACAGTGGACATGTTCATGCCAGACAATTTTAAAGAATTGTACCCATCGACACGCATTGTACTGGACTGCACAGAAATTTTTATCGAGAACCCGTCTGATTACAGTACGCAAAGCGACACTTTCAGCTCGTACAAAGGACACAACACTGCAAAAGGACTCATTGGCATCACTCCAAACGGCTTCGTTTCTTTCGTGTCAAATCTTGCACCTGGGAGACTTTCCGATCGAGAAATCACGAGACACAGTGGCCTCTATGAGTTGCTCGAGGAAGGGGACAGCGTAATGGCGGATAGAGGATTCCTCATTGAAGATGACCTCCGTCAGCTTGGAGTCGAATTAAACATGCCACCTATGTTGAATGGCCGCTCGCAGTTGTCACTGGCAGATGAGATAGCAACACGGCAGATAGCGAGTTTGCGAATTCATGTTGAGCGTGTCATCAGGGAAGTTAAAAACTTCAGAATACTCCGTGCTGTCTTTCCTAATGTTATGGCAGAGAAGCTGAACAAGATATGGAAAATTTGTTGTTATCTCAATAATTTCATGCATGAGCCCATTCTAAACCGATGAGCGATGGTAGTGTTCTTAATGTTTTGTATGTTATGCATGATCTACTGTAATGCAGGGGTGCTCAAACTCTTTAGCCTTCTCATTTGAAGACCAAATCATTTCGCTAAAATGCAGTCGGCTTCTAACATGTTTCATTTGTGTTCTGGCCAGCTTTGGTCACGGAGCCTGTCTTGAAAATATTTGTTTTATGGGGGATTAACGTCCGAAAGCGACTCAGGCTATGAGAGACGCCGTAGTGAAGGGCTCAGGAAATTTCGATCACCTTAGGTTCTTTAACGTGCACTGACATCGCACTGTACACTGGCCTCTAAAATTTTGCCTCCATCGAAATTCGACCGCTGCGGCTGAGGCTTGAAAAGGTGCTGGCCGACATATGTAAAAGGGGTATGCAAGCTGCGCAGCACATGAACAAGTACTTAAATTCTGTTATGACTGACTGTATAGTGAGATAGCTGTAAGCAGCTACAGCATTAGTCCCAAAATAACTGGCTAAAGTGGATGAAGACATGCATGAACATAGGTGCTTGGGGATTCTAGGAACTGTTCCAAGAACCCCTAGAGTTCCCCAAAATGCAGTTTGAGAATCCCTGCTGCAGTGCAAGGCATCGAACTTGCACTGAATTACACTATTTCATGTACAGCAGACTAGAGGAGCCTTTCTTTCTCTGCTGAAGTAAATCTGAAGTCAATGTACAGGCTATATAGAGCTGCAACGCCTTATTTCTCTGTCGGTGTTGTGCAAATGATTTGAGCATAGATTGTGGCAGTACTATATCCAAGTCATGACTGGAAACGAAATCACCAGTCTCATTGCTGATCTACACAGACAAGATGGAAAGTTGGTGTTTGCAGCCATTGTCTTTTCTACGACAGATTGTCTTTCCTAACTTTTTGGAATGAAATCTGTAAAGTGAATTTCACTTTGTCATTTTTACATGTGTTAGTGATGTACTCATTTTAAAAAAAAGTGATATGTATTGTATATATGTGTACTGTATATGTAAAAAATTTGTACATGTATGCGAGTATTTCATGGCACTGAAATTTGAAAGCTTTATTACCAACTCTCATGTAATGTCTTGCATGGAATCCTTCAGAAAGAACTTATATCAGCTACAATACCCGAGATGCAACAGATTTGAGCTTGTCGTCAAAGAAGTGCGAGCTCAGTGCTACTCGAAACTTGTGCATTAACCCCTCAAAGCAGAGATTAAGTATGCTGAATCTGCACCTTGGGCACTGTCTATGACGGCACATTGATTTACTGTAAAGCATAAGCCTTCATTGGTTCACTTCACATATGTTACAAGTCGTACCGAGTGCAAGAGTATCTACAATACGGACAACACACTTGTCACTTTGCAAAGATTTTGCTTGCAACTTTCATTGCGGTTTCCTTACAGAGACCAATGTGAAGTATGTAGCTGCCCATGTGCTTGTGACTGTAGCTGTGTTCCTAGTGACTGGAAGGTGGGCAAGGTGGTTCCCCTGCACAAGTCTGGGGACAAACATTCTCCTAATAACTACCGACCCATTTCACTTACTAGCATCCCATGTAAGATCATGGAACATGTCATCTGCTCTCATCTCGCCAATTTTCTTGAATCAAATTCGTTCTTCAGTCATTCCCACCACGGGTTTCGTAAAACATTCTCATGCGAGACTCAGCTTCTATGCTTGTCACAAGACCTTCATTTCATTCTTGACCGGGGTTCCATAGCAGGCTGTATATTCCTCGATTTCTCCAAAGCTTTCGATAAAGTTTCTCACCAATTACTACTTTTCAAATTAAGTAACCTCAAACTCGACCCTAGCATCGTTTCGTGGCTTGAGTCTTTCCTCACTAACCGTTCTCAATACGTGACAGCAAATAAATGGAACTCTCGTTCCTCTCCAGTGGGCGCAGGCATTCCCCAGGGCTCCGTACCAGGGCCCCTACTTTTTCTAATTTATATTAATGATTTGCCTAACACCATTGCTTCTTCTGTGTGTCTCTTTGCTGACGATTGTGTAATTTACCGTGAAATTAACAGTGACTCTGACATTTCTGTTCTTCAGTCTGATATTAACCAAGTTTCAGAGTGGTGTAAATTATGGCACATGAAGCTTAACATTAACAAGTGCAAACATATGCGTATTTCTCGTCGTAACAATGAAGTAGCTAATTACAACCTCAATAATACTCCTCTTGAAACTGTGTCTTCGTATAGATACCTTGGTGTGCACATAACTTCTAATCTTTCTTGGAATCTGCATGTGGAATCTATTACTAACAATGCTAACCGCATGTTGGGGTACCTGCGCCGAAACTTTAACCTTTCTTTTAGTTCAATAAAACTGCTTCTTTATAAAACCCTTGTTCGTCCCCTGGCCTTGCATCTCTAGAATCTGAAATCGAATCTGTTCAAAACCGCGCGTCACGTTTTATACTTTCCAACTATAACCGTAACTCCAGTGTTACCGTTATGAAAACAACATTATCATTGCCACCGCTTTCACTACGCAGAAATATTTCCCGCTTATGTCTATTTCACAAAATCTATTACCACAATCCTGCCCTTAAGAGCCGGCTACTAACTACCCCCACATATGTTTCAGGTCGCATTGATCATCTTCACAAAGTAGGTGTTCCGTCATGTCGTACTAAACACACCTCTTGTTCTTTCGTTCCAAACACTTCTGTCAGTTGGAACCACCTTCCTAGGCACATTGCTGATATTACGGACCCAAATTCTTTTAAGACTGCCGTATGTAATCTATATTTATAAATGGTAGTCAAATGTTTTTGTTCGTTTTCGGTGACATTGTTGACTGTCGGAAATGATTTTTTTTTGTCTCACCTGCTTTTCTCTTTTTTTTTCCGCCAATACTTTTTTTTTTTTTGATCACTTTTCGCCGTGTTATTGTTTCTCCTATGATGCTTTATGCTGCACTGTACCCTGTACCAATGTATCTTTCCCACTCCCCTCTTTAATGCCTTCGGGCCCTGAGGGTATATGAATAAATAAATAAATAAATAAAAGGCTTTCTTACAAAGAAAGGCTCTTGTATTGCACAGCTCACTTAAACATCTTGTGCCAATATATTTTAAGAGCATAACACAAAAGCATGCTAAGCAATGCATCTCTATGTATAAGCACGTTGCAGAAAAATTTTTTTAATACAGTCTTGTTCAAACATAAGTGTAACGAAATAAATAACTTCAATTATCAAAATCTCAAGCAACTCCGTTGGTGTGAAAAAATGAACAAAACATTGCAATGCGTGACATTATGCAAGAGGTATTTGTGTTCTTAACAATTAGTAGTTAGGCTTTCCTACTAGCCTCACTACGGTGCTGAGCTCTGGTTTGGTTTGAGAGGTTATTGGGTTATGCCATGATCATTCTTTTTGGTGCTTTGAATTCCCTACAATTAGATGGTGGGTCAATGAAATTGGTTCAAAAGTGTAGTGGAGTCCATTAATCACAGAAGAGGATGCACAGCTAAATGACAGTTTGGAGAACAAGAGTGCATGCATCTTCCAGGATACTGCTTCCATTTTGAATGTAAAATTTTAGATGCAGCACCTACCGAGCACTCGCTTGTAATTTGGCTACTTTTATGCGCACATGGGAGTTTTTTTCCTACCTATTACGTTTAAAAAACAAAATGTTGCTTTGAATCAAGAATATATAGTATGTAATGTGGCAGTCTTACAAAATACAATAACAAAAAAGAAGTACGCAAAACTGTCTTGACGCCTTAAGTGCAGAAATGAAGAAAGCCAAGCAACCAATATGAGCATATAAACTGTGCACCTCCCAAAGAACGTATTTCTGCAAGGAAGAAAGAAGGACTTTCATATGTTTCTGAAGTGCTGGTTCCAAATGAGCAATAATGATGAAGCAAAAACAAACTGTTAAATTAATGATCTCAATACACTCATTTTGCATCGAATGAAGTGCTGGTTCCAAATGAGCAATAATGATGAAGCAAAAACAAACTGTTAAATTAATGATCTCAATACACTCATTTTGCATCGAAGCATATACATCAGCTTGCAAGTACATAGTAAAACCTTGCACAAGAATTACCTTTCTTACGGCAACAAGTCATCCTAAAAAGTACAAATACTACGCCAGACACAAAATCAAAATGTTCACAGATTTCGCTTGCACAGCAATGATTGCAGTACACAAGCAAGAACTTGCACACAACTCTCAATCACAGCTACACAGCAAGTAGACATACTGAACCTGTGTATGCCAACTAGCAACTAACCGCCGCATTTGCAAATTCTTCTTTGATTTTATATAGAAGATGAAAGTAACCATGAGAAAACATGGTGTGAACAGAATTAAACATCATATTTCAAATATAAATGACTATCATCAAGTCGGTAGTTTGCCCAAATTAACCACACGCGAACCTGCTAGACAGCAACACATCAATCAGTGCGTGTGTCCTGACATCCAGAAAGTGTAGCAGGAAGGATTTAACATGCAGGCACATGAACTTCATAGGATCAGGTAGCAGAACCTATACAGAGTCACACTCATGAATTCTAGCTCGTACAAATGACAAGAAAAAAAGCGTCGGGGACACCAAAACAAATGAAGCATAGGACGACTCGCACCAAAACGCAGACAGACAAGATGCGTCTACCTCCACAGTAGAGGGGCACATTGTTTGGCAGTGGTTTTGACACTCGCATTTCTAGACGTTAAATCCAAAGCCTCGACAGCTTTCCCTTCTTTCTATTTAGGTTTTCAGTACAAGGGGAGAAGGATGCCGCCAATAGAAAGTAACAAAAAAAAAGGTAAAGGAAGCACAGGGTCAGTGTAAACATGGTTCAGCAGTCCAAATCTCAGTCCTCCTTTCTTTAGACACAGCAGCACACAAAGTGAGAAACGATTTTTACATTCCATACTTCCGCTATGGGCACACAGTTGTCAAGGGCTCCAGACCAGATGAAACCATGTGAAGCCTATTATCACGCACAAAACTTTTTACATACAAGCATTTCTGCACCTTGCCTTGATCAAGATGTATCAAAGCGCCTGTGTACCAAATCAATTGATCTGTCTTCAGCAGAAGGACCCCACATCTTCCGAATCAAAGTGGCCGATCTGTTCATTAGAAGTTGCCGTTTTGTCTTTATTAGGCATGACACGAGACCACCAAAGAATGTCATCTCCGTCCGCAAAGAGTTAAGCATCCACCACGATGGCTCTGCGACTATGGAATTTGGCTGCTTGACCCAATGTCATGGGATGAAATCACAGACATGAAAGTCCCATTTTGGTGGAGGCAAAATATAATGTGCACATTAAAAATCCACGATGGTCAAAGCTGTTTGGGAGCCCTCCATCCCCATGTCCCTCGTTGCCTACAGGATGTTAAACCAGAAAAACGTAGGCTCGACTCAAAACATAGCAATGATGTGTGTCGAACCAAATCAGCTTTCACAATGTGATGACTGGATGAAGTAAAAAATAGAGCATTTAGAATTTAACTCACTACTACTTGAAGGCATTTCAGACAATGCTGAGTTCAGCTTCTCCTTACCCTTACAAGTGAGGTTGATAAAACAATTACCAAACTGTCAAGCTACAAGAGAAAATTGCGTGCAGTGAAAATGAATTAAATTCCAGATGTCGCATGAAACCTTGGCAAAACAGATGGAGAAGCTACAACGACTGTAAGGAAGGTGCGTGATGTTGCTACGCAGTGGCTACATTCTTTTCTTAGGAGTTTACCCGACAGACCAACGGACTTAATGAGCATTGATACCAAGACAAAACAGATGAACACAAACCTTAACCTCATCAGGCTGCACAGTGTTTCTCCTTCATCAAACCTGACTTTCAACTTTAAAGGTCGCACTGCTCCTATTGGCTAAACCTAAGCGCTTTCTTTTTATTACAAAATTATCGATGAGGAGTGATGCTCTGGTATTCAAAACACATTTGAAATGTGAAAATGCTCCTTCATAGTTAGGTTAGGTTAGCAAATGGAGGTGGGAAAATCAAGTGGCAGGAAACGACAGTGGACAAGGAATCCAAAAAATACCTTTCCTCTGTCTGCCAAGAGAGCACGACTTTCTTATCGACAAGCAACACGAGAAAAAAAGTTGGTTCAAAAAAAAAAATTCAGGCAAAGGACAAGGGAAAAATCACAAGGAAGGTAGCCGACAAATGTAGAGACAGGAACTTGGAGGACAAGGCAGCAAGACGTGTGGTGCTTGACATTTACTTTTTACACACAGATTAGTGGCACACACATTTAAATGGGTTGTGGCACAACGTGCACATCGCCATAACGATATTACGCAGAAAAACACTTTCTTCATGGAAAAAAATGCAATACAAGATATTTAAGAAACAAATATACATAAGTATGAACACATGCCAAAGCATGTTACGAGTCCGAGCATCTTTGTCCTGCAGACCAATGTAACATAAAATAAGTCATTGAAATTCACACACAAGCACAGTGCTCTTGGTAGTTCTTGTGACATTCCAGGAGACGTGGCAGCATTTTGGAAATCCAAAGCGAGCTGTCAAAAGTGATCCTCTGAAGAGTGCAGTCTGTGCCATTATCAACCACAAAATCACACCAGGAGAGTCCAGTCAAAGCCATTTGCCCCTGGACCTGGTAAAAGTACTTGTGCGTTGGTTTAAGAACTCCATTCTTCAGGTAGGGTGCCGTATTCACAGCATTTTCTAATTCCTCACCCCGTTCCTTGGCAGCTGAGAGGGTCTTAACTTCAAGGAGACCAAAATCTCCTCCCTGCTCTACAACACGGTCAGGCGTTGCACCAAGAACAGGGACACCAGGGTTGACGCACAACCCACAACAGTAAATCCTAACTGGGACCTTTTTCTTGTCTATGTAACGCTGCACGGCTGCATCTTCATTCCTTAAACCATCAGCCATGTATTTGGTCTGCATCTGGCTAGACCCGAACAACCTCTTAAAAAACTTCTCATCAGCTGGCTTCTTCCGTGACACCACATCTCCAAAGTGTGAAGCAGTCAGGCGCTTGGATCTCTCGAAGCTCCATGTTGAGAGCCGCTCTGCATCCTAGTCGCTTGCTCAAGGGCCCATGAGTCTTCTAAAGTAAGCTCACAGGAGCCGAACGTGTACCCAGCTGGCACATGCTCAACCCACAGGGCTTGCACCGGCAACCTGATTGGCATCTGGCTGAGAGCCTCCTCCTGACGTGTTCTTTTCACTTGTACGGGCTGAAAGTGGTTGTCCTCCAGCGTCTTGCATAGCATGGCGTTTGAAATATTTTTCTGTGTCTGATACATTCTCTTAATATGGTCTTCTGTTACTGTCAGAGAAACTGTGGTTTCTTGAGTTGCATACCTGCCAGCTTTCATTGGCATATGTTTCACAAAACGCAGTTTTGAGAACTCGCGTGTGTGCACGTTGGCCTTCTTTGCCCCAGTACCCCATGCTCTGGGTTTGTCTGTACACGACTGTGTGTCTTGCACGTAGGCTGCCCCAGAGCGCTTCAGGTCTAATACAAACCATAGAATTGCTACTACATGTTTACAAACACCTGCAGCTCCAGCCCGGCAGTTGCAGGTTCCTTCGTCCACAGTTCCATTTGACGAGAGCACAGCAGCAGTGTTATATAATTTTGCCAAAGAGAATGATGCCTCCACTGTTGCTTTAAGAAAAGTGGATCTGTCAGCCTTGCAAATAAGAACATTGTGCACCTTCTCTGCTTTGAACATCCTGTATCCGCTTACAGTATGCTTCTGAGCACCACGTGAATTCTGATGTGCCAAGATTCCTTGCTCTGAGAACCCATCTGGAACGTCTTTTAACTGTTTTGTCCATGGCCCTTTCGGTAGCCTTGCTTGGAGAGGAAGTGCATTATGAATGGCTTGCAGTGGTACCTGCAACATGGGTATAAGCAAGTGTCAAAATGTTTTCTTTGGCACTCCACATATAAACAGAGCATGGAAGCATACACAGCTGATCATGGCATCACCAATGCGATCTTGAAATAAAGTATTCATTCATTGTGTCTTGGTTACTTGTGGCAAGCATGCTTGAAAAGCAACGCTGAACCCATTTCATTTACTACGCGCGGTCGTGAAGAATGTTGCACAAGGACGGCCTCGGTAAACCACCAGCTAACTAAAACTCCGAGGCCGCCCAAGTACAAGGTACTGGCGCGTCCATGTTTTTCACGTTAGCAAAATATCCGCCGCAGTTTTTTTCGACCGCGTTCGCGTTACTTGTAGCCACCGAGGCACGTTCATATTTTGGCTGCGCCTATCTGCACTCCACGGTAGTAACAAATGGACACCGCGACCGAGATAGTACGAGCCGTCAAACTCGTTGAATATGGCACAGACAGCAACTACTATTTGTATCGCAAAAATATGCTCAGCTACACACAATGTAACAGTGCTTGTTGGTTCTGCTTCGCACTTGCTGCGTGCTATTCGAACAACACTATAGGCAAGAAAATGCGCTCGCACAAGCTAAGCACCAACTCAACTACTACTTTCTTCCAAGATGTACTCATTGAACGAATGCGCTGTCCGTTTCTTTCGACGATATACTTGTTTCAGACTCGTCCGTAGACTAAATAGCACGCTATAACCAAAAGATTGAATGGGCAGTGCGCGATAACGACGTATTTTGCTAAAATATAGCGCGTACATTCTCACAAGACTATGTCGCACTGTTGCAACAAACATGAATGCGTACGCTACGTACTACGCCTGCCGCCGGGACAGCCGCAGAAACTTTGAAGGTTCGCGACGGGCGACCAGTAAATAAATGCACTGTTAGCGCGCGCTTACCAGCAAAACACGCCTGCTAGCCGTAGGATCGCGCTCGTGCCTTCTGAAGCATAGCTAAAACTATACACTGGCACATGTGCGCGCTTCACGAGCGCTCACGTGCGAAAATACTCGCTTCGCGCTCGTAGCGTCGGCTGCAAAACCACAAAAAAAGTTGTACGGCAATGCAAAGATCACTTGCGCGGCGCAAGCATGCTACAAAAGCATTGCTAGCATCCCAAAAAAAAGTTTTGTTTACCTGCTTTTGCGCGACGTCCATGTCGAACCACTCCTGCGCCGGATCCTGCCCGGCAAGCCACGCTCACAATTCCCAGCCTGCTTTGCGGCGGTCGCGTAGGGGGCGCGCGCAACTTTCCGAAATGGTCCATTGTAGAGTGACTTCTCTGTGTGAGAGTCTATTTTGTTTTAAGTTACAGTTGTCTGTGTGACTGTTGTTACTGTAATTTACAGTTTGCCAATGTATACTATTTTTCTTCTGTAAATATAATTCTCCTTTTGACCATCATCTGATCATCGTCTACTGCTTCTTCACTGCCGAAAGACCACGTTTGGAGAGGCTTCAGCCGCTCCGAAGATTGGCAACGAATAAGCATAAAATTACTTCGACTTCGATCTGCCAGTAACCGCTCTTAAGATCAAGCGATGAAAAGTAACGCGTGTGGTGCAGCCGGTCTAATGAGTCATCAATGCGTGGCACCGGGTAGACGTCTTTTTTGTGACCTGATTGAGCTTACGGTAGTCCACACAGAACTTTAAACTTCCGTCTTTCTTCTTAACGAGGACAACAGGCGAAGCCTAGGGACTCCTCGATGGCTGTATGACACCGTCATTTAACATCTCGTCTACCTGTTTAGCTATGACTTCGCGTTCCCGCGGTGACACTCGTAGGGGTTCTGTCGGACTGGTTGGGTGCGGTCGTCGGTTATTATGCGGTGCTTGGTCAAGGGCGTCTGTTTAACCGCGGAAGCGGATGAGAAGCAGTCTTGAAACTGAAAGAGCAGTCCGACGAGTCTGTCCTCTGCCGATGATAGAGCGGGATTCACATCAGGGTCGATGTTGGGCGCTTAGCTGGCAGACGTGTTGGTCTCAAGAACAAAGCAGTCGTGGGCTGCTTCTGCGACAACTTCAAAGTAGGCTACCGTGGTGCCTTTAGCGGTGCGTTGGCGTTCGTTCCCGAAGTTCGTAATCAGCACGTGAGCTAGACCATTAGTCAGATGAACTATACCGCGTGCAACACAGACTCCATGATGTAACAGAAACTCTGTGTTCTGTTCGGCAACGCCGGGGGCACAGGACTGGTCGTCGCACCTGACTGTGACGAGAGCAGACGAACGTGGCGGCATAAATACATCCGCGTCAACGTTGCGTAAAGGTTCGCGGCGTCGTTCGGAGTTAGCGGTCGTCGTTGCAGGCGTCGAAAACGTGACAGTACGGCGAGGAACATTAATAATGGCCCCATGCTCACGTAAAAGGTCCATGCCGAGTATGAGGTCCTTGCAGCAGTGCAGCAGGATAACAAAGACGGCTACAAAGGCTGAATCGGCGATGGTTACTCAGGCAGTGCATCACCCGATCGGCGTCATAAGGTGACCACCAGCAGTACTAATTTGCGGCCCCAGCCATTCAGTTTTCACCTTGGGGAGCCTGTCTGCGAAATTCTTGCTTATTATTGAGAAGTCTGCTCCGGTGTTTACCAAAGCGGTTACTGGGTGTCCGTCGACGAGAACGGAAAAGTAGGCACTGACAACGTAATCGGCTTGAGGTTGATTTGGAGTTTCGGGTTCATGCGGCTGCGGAGGCATCGTAGTTACAGCATCGGGCTGAGTCGTCACGGGAGGGTATTCGGGACATTGATTCCGTTCGTCAGCAACCTGCCCCCCTGAGGTCGCCACCTTCAGTTTCCCCGGTGTGGGCTTGGCGAATGGCGCCTCGGCACATGATTAAACTCATGGCGGCCGGGTGACATGTAGCGCAAGGGAGAAGACTGTGTACTGTCGCTCGAAGAGGTTGCCCGGGTTGCCAGATATTCTTCGATTTCTGGAGGGCGTTCGCCGACCCGGGGACGCGGGGAATCACGAGCAAAACCCCGAAAAACGAGTTCACGGTATGGACAACGGCGGTACAAGTGGCCGGGGTCTCCGCAGTGGTAGCACAGCGGTCGTGAACGAGGAGTGCGCCAGACGTCTGCCTTCCGAACCGGTTGCTGCATGACAGGGCTCTGCTGGGATGGCGGCTGGTAGGGAGGCTGGTAGAATAGTGGCTGAGGAGCGGACGAGGCTCTGCTGGGATGGCGGCTAGTAGAAGGGTTGGTAGAACGGTGGCTGCAAAGTGGGCGGCGGCGGTGCTTCGAAACGGAGCTGTTGCACAGGAGGCCCTGCAGGCCGACGAAGAGCCGCTGCGTAGTTCATAGAACGTGGCTCCGACAGTGACTCAGGCGGTAAAAATGTTTGACGGATTTCTTCACGCACGGCTTCGGTGACAGCCGCGGCAGTCGAATCAGGTGATCCAAGATTGAACTTGAGGAGCTTCTCGCGATCTACCTCGCGGATCAGCTCACGCAGAGAGTGATCTTCAGTGGACCCGTTCAATGTGGCCACACTGCTGAAGGGCTGACCACAGGCAGACTCCGTGCGCCGGTATCGTTGCTGCATGGCTCGCTCAATAAAGGTAGCTTCATTGATGAAGTCCGCGACGGTTGAGGTGGACTGCGAACCAGGAACCAGACCAGCGATGAGGGGTCCTTTTACGCCCTGCATCAGGTGACGCAACTTCGCTGATTCCGTCATGTCGGGATCCGCCCATCGGCAAAGACGGGTCACGTCCTCGGCGAACTGGGCCACGCTTTCGTTAGGTAGTTGCACACGACCTTCTAGGAGGCGGCGTGCGCGATCACGGCGGCCGTGGCTGGCAAAGGTTTCCCGCAGAGCCGGGCTCCACTGATTAAATTGCGCCACTCGCTCGAACTGGTCGATCCAATCGTCGACATCTTCCCCAGTACTGCCATGGAAACTGGGGGGCGTACGAGGCTGCTGAAGCAGCAACTGATGCTGACTTGCCTGGGCCATTGCAGAAGTCTCGAACTGCTGGTCAGCTGGCGTCGGTTCAGGTATAGAAGAGAATTCCGGTGCCAGACCCCGGAGGCGACGGCTGCAGCGATGAACGGGTGTAGACACGAGCGGAAGCCGGTTGGGACTCGATGAGCGGCTGCGAGAGGCCCGAGACATGCAGTTCAAGGCCTCACCTAAACCAGTGTCACGTAGCCGTTTAGGCCCGTAACCAGAAGGTTTGTTTTTAATAGGGGGTTGACCTAGCAGACACAGGATAGCAGGTCCAGAGCACCGAGTGACAGCAGCCGACTTCAGCTTCTTCTCGAACGCCACGGGGCAACTTCTTCGAGTCCACGCGCGAGACTCTCGATGAGCAGCCGCCTAGCGGCTGCTAGTTTCACACACTACAATATTGTTATGGGGATGCATTAGGTAGGATTTGCGCTGCAAGGAGCAGAACTCGGCGCACTGACTTCAAGAGCCATTGAGCCTTCACACTGTCTGCGTCGTTGTCTTCTTAAACAACATTTCATCGTTCATGCGCTCCTCGGTGGTCATCATCATCGTCGTCTGCGACCACTTCACTTCGTCGTCCACGCGTTCCCCGATAACATTATCTCTATCGGCAAAAGGTACCGTACCGGTGCGTGTTAGGCGTTCGGTGTAGAGGCGTAATAATATGGCTTGAGGCGGGCCACGTGCACTCTTTCGAAAGTGGGTATAGCGGACGGTGACGTTGGGCAGAGCGGTGTTTTCTCATATGTCACGTCAATCACTGGGCGTAATACACGATACGAACCTGTGTAATGGGGCAGAAGGTTTTCGCACAACCTCACACTGCGGGACAAGAGACCGTGAAATACCACAGATCCGGGCCTAGTAGGTCAAGGCCAACACGAGAAAATGGCTCGGTCGGGATAGCAATCGGCTGCAGGTGTCCAGAAGGCAGAACAAGGGGTTTCTTCCGGCGTTGACAGAGGTCGCAAGCGGCTACATAACGTTGAACGGAGCGGTAGAATCCAGGCCAGAAGAATCGCCGGCGCACGCGGTCGTAGTGAGAGGCCAAGATGACCAGCTGTCGGGGCGTCATGCATTTGTTCGAGAACAACAGAACATAGGTTGGGGAACGACCAGCAAGTGCGCAGCGCTATCAGGTTGCATGTTGCGGCGGTACAGCGTCTTTCCATGCAGGAAGAACAGGGCGATCGAAGAGTCACGGCTGTCTGTGCGGAGGCGGTCGATGAGAGAACTGAGGGTTGGGTCCAAGCGCTGCTCGTCGGCGATGTGGGAAAAGTCGGATATAGAGAAGACACAGGTGCCCGACGCACGGTCTGTAGAGGAAGGGGGATCGACGGGATAACGTGGCAGGCAGTCTGCATCCTGGTGGAGCCGACCGGATTTGAACACAACGGAAAATGTATATTCCAGAAACCGTAGTGTCCAGTGGCCGAGGCGGTCAGCAGGATCTTTGAGGGAAGATAACCAACACAAGGCGTGGTGGTCGGTGAAGGGTCGGCCAAACAAGTAGGGGCGGAATTTTATAATGGCCCAAACAAGGGTCAGGTACTCCCGTTCCGTAATAGAATAGTTCTGCTCTGCGAAAGAAACGAGGCGGCTGGCGTACGCAATCATGCAGTGTTGGCCGTGTTGTCGCTGTGCAAGAATGGCACCCATCCCGCGGCCGCTGGCGTCGGTGCGTAGTTCCGTCGGGGCAGACGGGTTGAACTGGGCCAACACAGGAGGATTGGTGAGAACAGCGATGAGGCTGGAGATTGCGGTAGTCTGCTGTGGTCCCCAAGAAAAAGGAACGCCTTTCTTCAGAAGGTTTGTGAGAGGGCGAGCGACAGCTGAAAGTTCGGGACAAACCGGCCAAAATATGAACACAATCCTAATAAACTGCGGACATCACGGGGTGAACAGCGAGAAGTAAAGGCGCGAACAGCGCGAACTTTGTCGCGATCGGGTTGCACGCCGGTGGCCATCACCAAATGACCAAGCACTTTAAGTTCGCGGCGACCAAAATTACACTTCTTTGTGTTCAGTTAAAGTCCGACACGGCGGAAAAGTGCCAAGATGGACGAAAGGCGACGAGGTGGCTTTCAAACGAGGGCGAGGAAACAATCACGTCATCCAAATAACATAAATAAGTCGTCCATTTGAAGCCGCGAAGTAAGGAGTCCATCATCCGTTCAAATATGGCAGGAGCGTTGCAAAGTCCAAATGGCATGACCTTAAATTGGTAAAGTCCATCTAGTGTGACGAACGCTGTCTTCTCGCGGTCTTGTTCGTCGACAAAGATTTGCCAGTAGCCGCTACGCAGGTCGATGGAGGAAAAGTAGCGGGTTCCATGTAAAAATCCAAGGCGTCGTCTAATCGTCGGGTAGACATCCTTCTTTGGGATCTTGTTCACATGTCGATAGCCGACGCAAAAGCGCCAACTGCCGTCTTTCTTTTTAACGAGCATGACAGGAGATGCCGACGGGCTGTTCAAAGGTTCGATGATATTGTTGCCCAACATCTCGTCGACCTCCTGCTAGATGACTTGGCGCTCAGAAAGGTACACACGATGAGACCTCTGATATACAGGTCTGGCATCGCCGGTGTCAATGCGGTGAGTCACAACTGATGTTTGACCGAGAATACCGGTGATAAAGTCAAAAATATCGGTGAAGGACAACAAAAGGTTTTGAAGGTCCAGAGCGTTCTCGGGGCTGAGGTCGGAGGCAATCATCGCGGAAATAAGGTCTGTAATGCTGGTGGACAATGCGGGTGTTTACAGGACGCTTGAGGGTGGGCCAGGCGTGAGAGCAGAGATGGTGCAGTCTGTGTGAGGGGACAAGGTAGCAAGGAATATTTCTTCGGGGAGGACTTGGAGCGACAGACTGAAGCTCAGGACAGGAAGGTAGGCGCTATTCTGGGTAACGCGGACGATGAGGTGGGGAAGAACGACATTGCGGTGGAGGAAGACCTCGGTGATGGGGCAAGCAACATAGTCACCGTCAGGCACAGGGGGGAAAGGTGACAAAGGTAGGTATACAGCAGTGTAGGGGGGTGGGGGGGGGGCAGGTGAGCGAACTCGATGGAGCGAAGGCTAAGGATCTTCTGAGCAAACAGGGGGGAGGTCCAAACGAAGAAGGCCACATGGATCAGTCGATAAGGGCAGAGTGGGCTGTTAAAACGTCAAGACCGAGGATCACATTGTGAGGACACTGGTTGAGGACGGTGAACAAAACAGGGATGTGATGACCGGCAAGCGTGACTCGGGCAGTGCACACGCCAGTGACAGGAGCTGTACTGCCATCGGCAACACGAACAGTGGACGCAGCGGCGGAGGTCTGCACTTTTTTGAGGCGGCGACAAAAAGATGGGCTCATAATCGATGCTTGAACGCCAGTGTCCGTGAGGGCAGGTGCATGAACACTATCCACGAACAGGGAGAGGAGGTTACAAGGTGAAGAAATGGGCAGTAGAGGATTTCCAGGTCGGGGTACCAATACAGCGTCACCTCCGGGAGCTGCATTGTCTAGTTTCCCGTGAAGCGGCCGGTGGAGAACGGTGAGGAACTGCGGCGAAGAAGAGGTGAACGAGATCGGCGGGCTTTCGGGGAAGGAGAGCGACTGGACGCAGGAGGCGGAGTGGTCTTGGTGCGGGGAGGCTCATTACGAGGCGAGAAACGGCAGTGGCCGTAGTCGGAGTAGCGGTCAACGTAATTGAAACGTCGAGGTGGTGAACACCAGCGGCTGCGGCAATGCCGAGAGATGTGACCAATACGCGAGCACGTGAAACATATCGGCCTATCGTCAGGGGTGCGCCACTCATCAGGATTGCGGTATCGCTAGCGTGGAGTGTAGGTGTTGCGGGACTTAGCGGAGGCAACCATGGGAGAGACAGGGCTCGAACTCTGGTGTCCCACCGTGCGGCTACAGGGGACGCCCAAGTTGGCAACCTCTTGACGGACGACGGCTTGAATGAGAGATATTGTCGCTAGGTTGCTGGCCGAGGAGGGCGGGTTGGATGCAGCAGGAGCGAGCACTTCCAGTTCACGACGCACGATGCGAGTCACGTTTTCAGTGTTGGAAGGGTGCCTTAGGGTCGGCAGATCCTCGCACGTGGAGCTAGGGGCGGTGTTGGGGAGCCGGTCGAAGCAATGTGCAATGCGTCGTTGTTTGGCCTGTTCGAAACGTCAACAAACCTGCTGAACGGAGTCAACCGTAGAACAGTCCCAACAGAAGATTGAAGGCATCGTCGGCTATGCCTTTGAGGATGTGACCCACCTTATCAGATTCTGTCATGTCTATGAAACTTTCGGCACAGGGCCAGAACGTCTTAATATATGTGATATAAGTCTCGGTAGATGTCTGGGCCCGAGTGGCGAGGTCCGTTGACGGCAGGTTGACGGCCAACAGACTTGCCGAACTGGTCACGGAGTTTTATTGCGAAAGCAATAATATTCTAGGTTTCGAGCCTTCAGCGTGGCGCGGCCGCACCCACGTGATGCTGTGACGTCACGCCCCCCGTGACACTAGAGAGAGCTGGGCTACCAACTCAAGCGGTCGGCGTAGTGCGGTCGCAGCCACGGCGCAGCGCTTGACGTCACACTTCACGTGACACAAAAGCGAGAGATGGGCTGGCAGCAGCTACCAACTTGGGTCTCTCGTTTCACATGGAACGGTTATGTCAGAATCAGGCTGCTAGTAACCTCGCATTCACGTTACCCCTATTGGCCTCGAGATCGAGCAGAGTCGCCACCTTGAGGCTTGCGGCGAAACCTACTCAGTGTGGATGCGTTTTCGCGTCGCGTGCCAGTCCGCCGTGATTTACGCGCGCGCATGAACAGCGTGTATAGGAGTGTTTTGTTTCGCAGTTCATGCGAGCTTTTCCGTACCTATATGCCTGTTGCGAAATAAATATGAACAGTCTATAACCCCACGCTCCATTAAAAAAAATACACTTGTCCGTATCGAGCATGTCATGCTTTTATAAGGACATCATCCATCGCGGTCTTCGGCGCTTGAGATCCTTTGACATGCAATGTCTCAAACGAAGTGGTACTGTCGTTACCGCCGTGTCAAAGCAAAGCAGGTCGTTGCCGTCAATAAAAGTTAATGCAAACGCTCCGAAATCGCATATTCCCGTTTCTGTTTGGAATACCGCAGCTGCTAAAACATATATGCCACCGCAGACTGCTTCATATAGCAGAATGCAGTTTGAACACACCACTCTATGCCTACTATGACGTCTGTATGCACGATAGAGTTGTGTGAGTACTTTTTTTTTTTGCTTTTAAACCTCTGTCGCGGTGTCTCAATGGTAAGGGCGCTCGAATGCTGATTTAGAGAACGGGGGATTCAAACACAACCGCTTCGAAAAGCGTTCCCCTGGTGTGGGATTTGACTGCACAGTAAACAATCCCACGTGGTAAATGTGGTGTGAATAACGAAAAAAAAAACGACACCAAAACCAGCCTCTGCAATCATCCGTCATAGCCGATGCCGCTTTCATGCGTTAAACCTGGGCCAATATGCATTTCTTTTCTTTTGTTTTCGTTGTTGAAGGCTTCTGTGCATCCGTAAAAGTTTAGGGAGCACATTTTGCTTTAGAAAAATGCTTCAGTGTTTGGGAAACATATTCCGTGCACCTAATTGTTACCCTAAATATTACATAATACACTTAGATCAATGTACTTTACTGGTAGCCTATTATAATCATTATAATCCCTTTTCGTCCAGGTACTGTCTTCCGACAAAACTCGTCATTTCTGACAAGGGGAGTAAAACAGCTTCATGCGGGCTTAAATATCAGTGTTTATTTCGGGAATAAATACATTTTTATAGTCGCATGATAAGATAACTTCCATTTATTTCGGAATAGTTTTATATCCGGCATTTGTTTTGAAAGCAACCCTAATATTTTACTTCGCATAAGATTTAGTTACTGCTAAATAATTAGTGATAAAGAAGTTTTCAGCCTGTAAAATTGCTTAATAGAACATGCCAGCGCCCATGCGAAGTTTATAACGATGTCTTCGCAGCGAGCAATTCGTAGCTTGCACTTTAACGTTACTGAAAATAATTCGCTGATTATTGTACGTTCTGTCAAGTGTGTAAAAGTTCTCTCACACGGTGAAATTTATTCGCATTGCAAAACAGAATAATTACACTACTAATTTACCGTTATATATTTACATCACATACATCAGAAATCCCTTATACTTTCCTCGGTTTCGGGAAATCATTTACAGTTAGTGGCGCGTGCATTAATACGCTGTCACACTCTATGACAGTGCCCGCAAAAAGCATCTCGGCAATTTCAATCCACTCAGCGCTCTACACGTGAACAATCAGCTTTCCTGTGCGGCGAGGTTTCCTGTATAGTGTCGGCGTGATCTCATTTTTGGGGAATACATGCGCGTGGTTGTCTGGGCCAGAGTTGATGTGCACTCAGTCTAAAGCAACTCGCCATGCAGTCCGCTGCCAATGCTACTTTAACCTGCTTAATCCTCGAGTCAAGTACGATATAATGAACCAGGCTTTCTCGATTCAGTCTAAATTACTGCAGGTCAGAGCACGAACCTTGTATCTGCGTGGGCTTTACACTAAATTCGCCGGTCTCACTCGCCTGAGACACGCGCAAACTGCTTGAAAGTCGATAAGAATAGCAAAGCTAAGATGGGGCTGATCAGTCACATCGCCTACGTTGCGGCCTACCTCAACTGGCAGGCCGCTGACCGGACAAAGATAAACACGCTGATCAGACGGGTTTACAAGACGGCGCTGGGATTAATGGGGACCACGAGTACGGCTCGGCTCCTGCAGCTCGGCGTCCATAACACCTTAGAAGAAATAGCCGAGGCGCAGCTCACGGCGCAAATGGAGCGCCTCTCTACCACCAAGACAGGCCGCAGTATACTGACGTCCCTGGGTTACAATCCCCGAGCTTCCAGTCGGCAATCGTGCGGGATCAGCGATGAGGCGCGGGCCCACATCCACGTGGACCCCATCCCGAAAAACATGCACCCCGAGTACAACCAAGAACGGCGGCAGGCGCGGGCCAAAGTCCTCGTCGAGCAACACACCCAGGACCCGCACGCCCGGTTCGTGGACGCTGCGGAATACAAGCGAGAAGGATTCGTGGCAGTAGCCGTTGCGGCGGCTACCGGCATCAAAACAACGGCAGCGAGCGTGCGGTGCACGGACGCCACAGACGTCGAGGAGGTTGCCATCGCTCTGGCGATCTCGGAGACCGAGTGTCGCACCGTGCTCAGCGACTCGAGGAACGCTGTGCGCAACTTTGCCAAGGGGCGAGTGTGCGCGCAGGCGGCCGCCATCATCAGTAAGCTCCAGCTTCAAGACCGCGGCAACACTATCCGCATCAAGTGGTTCCCGGCGCACGCGGCAGATTGTGCATCCTCACCGAATCACAACGAGACGGCCCATTCGGCGGCGCGAGCGCTTACCTTCCGCGCCCCCGAGAAGGACCGTTCCGATTGGTGGTTCGAAACAAAAGACCGAATGACCAGTTACGAGGAAGTGACAAAATTTTACCGCCTAGCTCGACGGACAATGCCGCCGCCTCACCCGGCACTTAGTCGGGAGGAGGCGGTCATCCTAAGGCAAATGCAAACCGGGTCGCTCCTAGCCCCGGCAATTCTACATGTCCTCCACCCAGACATCTACACGAGTGATATGTGCAGTGTATGTCAAGTGGGTCCGGCGGACCAATGGCACATCATGTGGGACTGTGCCAGGTTCCCGACCGAAGCTGCATCCAGGACATACCCGCCGGAACTTCAAAGTGCTGTGCAGAATACAGACAAGGACATGCAACTATGGGCCGTCCAGCAGGCCCGGGGTGCGCTCGAAAAGCACGAGCCTCACAACCCACCACAAACGGGCCAAATGAGGTAGTGCAGAGTAGGGCTTAACCCCGGGTAGACGCTTGGCCAGCGTCACGACGCTTTAACCCGTCGTTTGCCGGCTCCCTAATAAAGTTCTACATACATACATACATAATAGCAAAGCTGCCATTAGGCAGGCCCAAGCATTAGGCGCGTGAGCGCGGTACAGCGCAAGAAACGTGCAAAGTAAATCTTGGACTGCTGGTTGCGTGCTTTGTTTTCCTAAAATCCGCTCTTCTTCTGCTGTATTGGCGAAATCCTTAGATTTTTTTCTGCAATAGTGCAGAAATACTGCAGAAGACACGTTTTCAGCGCCAACAAACCCGCCGTAAACTCGGAAGCAGACCTACGCATCGTGCGTTTCTGCGAACGCCGCCGGCTACCGATCCACACTACCGGAGCGACGGTGGCGCCACCTCTAGGTCGATCTCGCGGCGAATAGGCCACTAAGGCACGTTCATACGGCTTGGTTAAAGCGGGGCTTTATCGTGGGCTTAGGAAGAAGAAAAAGAAGAACGCTCGGTCACCCGCCGCTAATGCTTTCGCTCAATATTTTGTTCAGCAGCGTTGAACCCTTCTGATGTTTTGTTTGCAAACATTCCAGGGGGGAATATCTGCTTCATGCGTTTAAAACCACACGCGTGTTGGGCCAGTGAGGTAGAAGATGACATTGGCCAGCATCAGCGTGGCGTCCCGCCTGTTGTGCTGGCTAAAACGCTCATAAAGCGACAGCCAGTCCTTGACATCCACCTCATCTGTACCGCAGAATAGGCCAGGGCCTCGGGGGTGGGCCACAACGACAGTGGCCGTTGCAGAGATAGCTGGAGCTGCGTCGGTAGTCATTGTGACAATTCCGAGGTGACGACCGCTGCGGAGGTCCAGCCTAGAGTCGTCTCAAACCCGCGACCTTTACCAAAGATGTTACGGGGATGTATTAGATAGGACTTGCGCTGCAAGGAGCACAACTCGGCGCACAGACTTCAAGAGCCGTTGAGCACTCACACTGTCTGCGTCGTCGTCTTCCGGAACAGCCTTTCATCTTCCACGTGCTCCTCGGTGGTCATCCTCGTCGTCGTCTGCGACCACACCACTTCGTCATCCAGCGTTCCCCGGTAATATGTTTTTTTTTTCCTGCGAAGCTTTCGTGGGCCTCCGATCTTGTCTCTCTTCTGGCCTTCGGATGCATGTTTTTCGGAATCGGGTTGAGCTTAATGATCTCTATCTCCTTTGGTATGCTCCCCGTGTTATTTATTTCTGTGCAAGCATCTCTAATGCCCAGTATATACAGCGTGTTCCTGTTTGCGTCTGCATGATTCTTATTTTCTGCGCGGGAAGGTGGGCCTCAATGTGCTCTTGCACTGTGTTTATGCCCAGTTTAGAGAATTTATCCTTCAAGGTGTTAACCGGTAGTCCAAGAACGCATTTGTAGTATTTTCTCAGGATTGCCTCCAGTTGCTTCTTTTTTTGTTCGAACGCAATTTGGTAGGAGACACCATATGCAATGCGACGTACAACGAGGGCCTGTACCAGCCTACATGCGTCCTCCTCGAACATGCCTCGTCTTCTGTTGGAGATTCTTGCGATCATTCGCTTGATCTACGCTGTGGTATTTGCTAGCTGCCTGATTGTTTGATCTACTTGGCAGTTGCTTTGTATTCGCATACCTAGGATTTTGATTTGCGACCCTTCCGGGATCTTCCTCCCAATGTAGACGTCTAGGGAGTTGTGCAGATCGTACCCTCTTCTGTGGACTCTGAGCGCCTCTGATTTCTCCGGAGAACATTCAGGTCCCCAATGTCGGGCGTATGCGGTGAGCAATAAAGCGAAAGCTGAGGTTGCAGCGATAGTTTCTTTGACACTCGCTTTGCAATCAGTGATTTTTTTCATAATTTGTATTTAAGTTAGGTTTTGGGGAAGTAAGGAGTCTGCTAATTTTGTGTGGACACCCCAAAATTGTGGACATCTACACCTAATCGGGTGGAGATAATGTTCTGATATTGTTATTGTATTAGAATGCTTAAACATTACTTCCCTATGTTCACAGATTTCTGTCCGCAGAACGCGTTGTTGTTGTGGCTGTAGGAAGAAGGAAAAGAAAATGCACGGGCCTGCTACTGGCTCTGTAGCTGAGCCACCTCCGCTGCCTCGTGCAGATAGAATATAGAGAAGAAAGAAAAGCAAGAGGGAAAGAAAGACGCGCGCAGCAACAACAGCCGTCGTCCACCACCAGCGGTGGCGTGTGCAATGACGGCCTACGACAAATAAAAATTCGGTGCCAGGCCAGCCCCCGCCGCAAGCAGCGGTGACCTACCTGCACCAGCCCCCAGTCGGTGCGAACGCGTCCGCAAATTAGTGTCGGCAGCAATTGTGAGTGATTGAGAAGGAACAGAGGTTAATGAGTGGCGTCAATTGATAGAGGGTGACGTAATGTTGTGTCCAAAAAAATTATTAGGCCAACAAGTTAACTACGTAAATAATTAGAATAACTGGTTCACTGGAAAAGCAAGGCGCAGTATCGGTCACACTTGTTCTGTGGACACCTGAACCGCACCTTAAGGGAAGGCAGGAAGGTGGGAGTGAAAGCGGAAAGAGAGAAATGGGTGCCGTAGTGGATGTGACGTCACGCAACTGGAAGTAGAGCCGAAAAAGGTCATAGGAACTATTAGGAACGGATTATTGGCGCGCCATTTGAATGTACCAAAGACTAAAACGGGTAAACAAGAATTGAATTATTGCGATGTAGAGGATGTAGCGTTACGCAACCGGAAGTGGAGCCGAAAAAGGGCATAGGAATTTATTGGCGCGCAATTTGAAAATACCAAACAATAAAATGAGTAAGCAAGGAGTTAAGCAACTACAATCAACCAGAAGCAACCAAAAGCAGCATCAGTGCTTTCGCATTACTCCAATGCAGATTCTGCAGGAGAGGTACTCCCTGTTGGGGCTGGGACAGGTCGGTCACCACCGCTCGCGGCGGGGGCTAGCCTGCCAGCAAATTTTTATCTGTTGTAGGCCGTCATTTCACCCGCCACCGCTTTCGTGGTGGACAACGGCTGTTGTTGCGGCGCGCACCTTTCTCTCCCTATTCCTTTTCTTTCTTCTCTATTTTCTCTTCTGTCGGCACGAGGCAGCGTAGGTGTCCCGCCGGGGTGGTGCAGTGGTAAGACGCCCGACTACTATGCCGGAGTACCTGGGTTCGAACACGACCTCGGCGGCTGCGTTTCGATGGAGGCGAAACGAAGAGGCGTCCGTGTGCTGTGCGATGTCAGCGCACGTTAAAGATCCCCAGGTGGTCGAAAAAGCTCCGGAGCCCTCCACTACGGCTCCTCTTTCTCTCTTTCGACTTTCACTCCCACCTTCCTCCCATCCCTTCCGGCCAACGCGCGGTTGAGGTGTCCACAGAAAACAAGTGAGACAGTTACCGCGCCTTTCCCTTCCCATAAATGAATCAGGCAGCGGAGGTGGCTCAGCTACAGAGCCAGTAGCAGGCCCGTGCATTTTCTTTTCTTTCTTCCTACAGCCACAGCAACAGTGCTATTTAATTTTGTATATTGGCTTATATGAACTGTAGAAGAACGGCTGATTGGGCGAGTTGGTGAACCATGATGGACAGTAATATGTGCGCAAAAAGACGAGACAAAGAGAAGTGGACAATGACGGCGCAGAACTGACAACCTCTTTCCTCCCTCTTCCTTCTCCTCTTTGTCTCGTCTTTTTGCGCACGTATATTACTGTCCATCATGGTTTATTTGAAAGGGGAGACGCTGATTGATTTATAGGAAGGGAAAGGCGCGGTAACTGTCTCACTTGTTTTCTCTGGACACCTCGACCGCACCCTAAGGGAAGGGAGGAAGGTGGGAGTGAAAGTGGAAAGAGAGGAAGACGAGCCGTAGTGGAGGGCTGCGGCGTAATTTCGACCAGCTTGAAAGAAAGATGAGAGTGGAAGCAGTGATAAAGAGTTTCAGTAGAGGAAGGCTGCGGAGTAATTTGGCCTTAAACGTGCGCGGACATCGCAAAACTCAGGGCTGCCTCTGTTATAGGTGGTGGTGGTGGTGAAAACTTTTATTGTCCGGAAGAGGCGACACCGGAGCTCCGGCACCGCTCGCAGGCGTCCAGGGAGCCCGATGTCACCCCAAGAGGCAGGGGCTAGTAGACAAAGCGGTTCGCCGCTTCGGTTGCCAGACGGACAATGTTGACCTGTGTCGCCGGGTCTTCGCTATGAAGCGCGGTGGACCT
Organism: Amblyomma maculatum; assembly: GCF_055883805.1. Classification (NCBI taxonomy): domain Eukaryota; kingdom Metazoa; phylum Arthropoda; class Arachnida; order Ixodida; family Ixodidae; genus Amblyomma; species Amblyomma maculatum. Next base: position 146,040,407 of record NC_139353.1, read on the forward strand.
GTGTCGCCGGGTCTTCGCTATGAAGCGCGGTCTCCCATGCTTTAAAGTCCCTTGATAATTTGAAAGTAGCGACACTCTCCTCCGCGCCGCGCTTTCCTCCTCGATTCTCCTCGCGCGGCGGCGGCGAGCGCTGCGCACGACACTGACGACACGCTTTTTCCCCCTGACGCCCGCCGGCCGGCCGCAGCAGTGAGTGAAGCGCGAGCTTTTGGGCCAGGTCTGCGCTCCAGGAGTGCACAAAATTTTTGAAAAATTGCGAGGAAAGCATTGAGAATGCCGATAGTAAAGTTCATGAATTGATTGGTTTCTTCTTAGAACTGTTTGAATGGGGAATACTGATAAACAAAGCTTTCAGGCGAGTTCTGTGCTACAGACACTTTTTAAGTTTCATGATAAGGTTTTACTTTGTGCACTTAATCTAGTACTGCCTCTGACTTTGTGTTTGTTTTTTTAGAGCGTGAAATCTGTCACCGCGGTAAAACTTCAGAAAACGATCCAGGCTGGTGCTTTGAACTTCAAGATTAGAGAAGGTTACAGCAGGACTTAGTCTATTTCGCTACTGTCAAGCTATCTCTCTAAGCATAGTATATGCCACGTGGTCAACCATGAGATTAGATTATTGGTTAATTGTACATGTATTTCAATCAATTACTGGGCCAAATTAATTTATATTTAGTAAATTGCAATTAAAATCTAAATTTTAGCTGCAACACCGAACCGTATACCGTTGGAAAGCTTAGGCCAAGCGTAATGGCACTGTGCTAGTTAGCGATCCGCGATAATCTGCGTTCATTAGTTAATTTTGTATAAAATCAAATTTTGAGCTATTCCTTGCTGCTTCGAGGCAAGGAACAGGTTTGCCACGGCAGTCTTGATATGATGCTGATGGAGGAATTAAATAATTTTATGAGTACGTGGCCCCTCACTGACTTCGCGTGTGGTTAAAAGACAGCAGGGTACACTGGGAGAAGTGGTGGGCCCTATTGCCGATACACTGAAGTTCTGGGGCAAGCATGCTGTGGTATCATGCGCTGTGTAAAAGAGCTTGATTTCATTGAACGCAACAACCAAATAAAAAAATTACAAGGTGCACATAGGTCTTCAACGTGCGGAAATGAGAAAGCATATAACTGCCAATTGATTAACTATCGCTATCCTATCTATCACTATATCTACTAATGCCAGAGACCTATCGTAACTGTCACTATCCGCAACGAACACTATCACCTCACTATCCGGGCCTATTACTATAATTTACTATTATTATCCGTAACAGTCACCATCATTACTTATCACTATTCATAGCCATCACTATTTAATCTGATGCCGTCCCATGACCCATTGATATACTTCAATTTTCATTGACTTACGTTGTCAGTCATATCTCTATTATCTCATAATATCTGACGAGACAACTATACATCGACTTTTAATTCTTATACTTTCTTGTTTTCTCATAAATGGAGGTGGGAAAAGAGCAAGCCACAGAAAGAACTGACTAATATCAGCGCGAGGTTCATGTCTCTGTCGAGGAGGCTTCCTTTACTTCAGGACAGGTCGGTGAGAGAAAATTAATGGAACTGCGTTTGGTCTGTTCTTTTTTTCGAGTTCGTGTAATACAGATTTCCGCCAGGGGGCGCCGAGGAGTGAAGACGCTGCCACGTCGAGCTCTGCTGTTAATGGCCTTTTTCGGCGGCTTTTGGGTGCACCCAGCAACATCTCACTTCGGACCGATTTTCGGAAGTCCCGAGGATCAAGTGGAACCAACTCTTTAAAAGGTGGGACCACCAATTTGGTCTTTACGATACTTTGAAGTTCGGAGCAACAACGCCGCCAAGTTAAGCCTAGCGTCCGAGCCTAGCGTCCGGCCTAGCCGCCCTCGAGGGAAGACCCTCGGAGCGTGGACGGCATGGACTGGCAGGGCGAGGAAAATCAGAGCTACCAGCCGAACTCTGACACTAGTAAGGACGGAAATATGGAGGCGGTTGAGGCCTTAGAAGAAAATTCATGGTTCCGCCGACAAGGAGGCAGATATGTGAAGGAATGCGACGCAGCGTCCCAAGCGAAGAAGGAGGCACCCGTGAAGTGGAACGAAGGGACCGAGGCCGCCAAATCGCGGCAAAAAGCGATAGGAAGGTCACTCGCCGAGAGATCCGTAGGCACGGTCAGATCGAAAATACCGAAGGTGATGTTCCGCGTAGTGCTGCGACCGCACGGCGGCGCCGATCAGCTGACAAGGAAAGCGGGACCGAAGCTGCGCCAGGTCCTGGTTGCGGCTGCAGGCCTCAACCTGAACGGGGAAGACAGATTCATCACAACCCGAAGAATCAGTCCCTACTAATTATGACCCCGGAGCTCGGCAGGGCGAAGCAGTACGAGCAAATTACGACCATAAAAATCGGGCCAGTTGAGATAGACGCAACTGCTCACGCGGCCATGCCGGAGGGCGGCAAGGGCGTCATATACGACGTTCCGCTGGATGTCACGGAGGAGGAAATTCGGCAGGGACTCAGAGATAATCCTGGCTACATTGGAGCGAGGAGGCTCGGGAAAAAGTCTAAAACCGTGCTCATCATTTTCGAAGACCAAGAAGTCCCGAGAGAGGTGTGGTTCAACGGATTGCTATACCGGTGCAACCTCTACAAAAAGAAATTCGATGTGTGCTACGCATGCGGCAACCTAGGACATCGGTCGGACGTCTGCCCGGACCCCACCAGCCCTCGATGCCGAGGGTGCAGAATGCTTAATCCACCGGAGGGGCACGAACAAAATTGCGAGCCGCAATGCCTACTGTGCGGCGGCTGCCACCCCCTGGGGCACAACCGCTGCAGAAGCATGTACCGGACCCCGCACATTCTCAAAGTCCGACAAGCAGAGAAAGAAGCCACCCAGGCTCAAAACAAGCAGCAAGAGCCAACGAAAACCCGGGGCAGATCGAGAGGAAGAGGCGACGCCGCGGGCACAACGGGCCGTGCGAGAGACTCCAGCGAATCCGTCACCAGAGATGAGCCCAGATCCAAGAGCAAGAACAGGGGGCCGCCACAACCACCGCCACCCAAGGACGACAAGAACCACTGGCCGAAGCCCGGGGAGACGCCGGCCGGACAAGCAAAGACGAATGAAGAAGTTAACGCAGGCGGTAAGTCGGTTAGCTTCGCTAGCGGGGTCTCCATAGAAAAAAAACTTGGAACTTTCGGAATTACAACAGACTCAAGCCGAGCATAGCAAAGAAATCAGAATCATTAAAGAAGCCATCAAAGAGATTAAAGAAACCCTCAAATCCCTAGTCGAGGTAATTAAAGAGTTAAAAGAGGCAAAAGCTACACCTGCACCGGCACCTCCGATGCTCAGGCCGCCCGTCATACGGGGCCCCGGTGGGGCAAGCGAGAACAATTGTGGCAGGGACAGTGACGACTCAGATGAAATGAATATCGATCAGGCTAGACCCGCGAAACGTAAATCAGACGACACTAGTGTAATTGGACAAGCCAGAAAGCACGTGGCTTTTAGAAAATTAGTCAAGGATGAAATCATAGACTTCGAATTGAACCTGAATAAGAAACTTGAGGCGAGATTTGGAGTGCTAGAAAAGATGCTTCAAGCCCTTTGCAACGCATCGGGTATACAATATCAAAATCATAATGGATCCCAAAACGTCTAAAATTTGGCAATGGAATTGCCGGTCGTTGTCAATGAAGCGATGGCTCTTGCAACAGTACGTAGCTAGCCAGAACACACAGCCTTTGGCAATGGCTCTGCAGGAAACGCGAGGTGTATGGAAGCTTTCGGGGTACAAAAGCTACGATAGCGGGAAGGGAAGTAAAACACAGGTCGTGACGTACGTCAAAAACAACGTCGCCGTCGTCCAGCACGAAGTAGGTGACAGGGAGACCGAAACGGTCTTTGTGGAAATCCTGACCGGTAAAAAGAACAGAGGCAGCATATTTCTACTCAATGTGTACAGCTCCCCGAAGTGCACAAAGGCGAGGTTTGGCCCGATATTTAAGAGAGCGATTAGCCTGGCAGGTAAGAACCCACTAATAATAGCCTGCGATTTTAATGCCAGACATCGAGAATGGGGTTACACGACCAGCAGCCCGAAGGGTCAAACGCTGTTGGAAGATATCACTGAGTCAAACCTCTACATCGCTAACGACATTAGATGCCCGACGAGGGTGGGCAACAGTGTGTCAGCGGACACAAACCCGGACTTGACTCTCTGCCATAGAACTGGCATAGTCAAGTGGACGAACAAGCATCAGGATCTAGGTAGCGACCACTACGTGCTAGAGGTAGAACTAAGTAGGAAAGTGAGCGTTAAGCCCGCTGTGTATCGGACGGAAACCCAAGTGGATTGGGATAAATTCAGACAGATCAGAGAACGGGAAGAAATTGGAGATATAGAGTGCATTCAAAATTAGGCCGCCCAACTAATTACCCATGTCAACGAGGCCACCGAAGAAATTAAAGGCGAAGCTCTGCCTGAGGCGATGGATAGCAGGCTATTCGGCATGTTCAAAAAGAAAGAAGAGCTAACGAAGAAGCTCAAAAAGCAAAAGTGGAACCGCAATCTCAGAAGAGAGATAGCCAGACACAACGTCGAAATAGAAAAATACGCCCGGAAACTCGAGTCGCAACGTTGGGATAACAAATGCGACGAGATGGAGGGCACCATGAATGGGGCCAAGACGTGGCAACTGCTCAGGTTCCTGATAGACCCGACTAAGTCCAAAACGGTCGCCAATATAGAACAGGTCAAGGCGAGGTATAACTTTAAGGGTACGGACAAACAGCTCATTGACAAGCTCAAGTCCATGTACGTAGCTCCCCCCGCCACAGCGCATTACAGAGATTACAACGGACCGGCGAACAGCGAGCTTGACGCGTCCATAACAGTGGCAGAAGTCAGAGCGGAGCTGCACGGCCTAAAAAGACGCTCGGCCCCCGGGCCGGACCTCGTTAATAACAAGATGCTCGCAAATCTGGACGACGAATCGATCAATGCCCTAACCAAATATTTAAATCAGGTGTGGGAGAGTGGTCAAGTACCCCAAGAGTGGAAGAGGGCTAAGATCACCCTAATCCACAAGCAGGGAAAACCACCGGGCTTGGAGAATCTCCGCCCAATATCACTAACATCCTGCGTAGGCAAACTGCTTGAGAAAGTTATTCAGAGGAGGCTAACCAAATACACCGAAGAGTATGATGCGTGGCCGGCTGAATTGGTCGGATTCAGGCCCGGCCTTTGTACGCAAGATACCATGCTCAGACTACATAACGATGTTGTCAGAGACTTCAGGAAAAAAAATACGAAAGCTATTCTAGGCTTAGACCTTAAGAAAGCTTTTGATAACGTCAGTCACGACGCCATTCTCGACGGGCTCGCTGAGCTTAGAGTAGGCGAAAGAACCTACAACTACATTAGATCATTCCTGCGAGACAGGACGGCGATCATCAGCTTTCAGGGCTAATGTTCGGAGGAGTTCCCGCTGGGTAACAGAGGCACTCCGCAGGGGGCTGTGCTCTCACCTTTCCTTTTTAACATCGTAATGAGGAAGCACCCCAGTAAGCTTGGCCATCTCGATGACTTAAAACTAAGCATTTACGCGGACGATGTGACCGTCTGGATGTGCGAAGGGAGCGTCTCGTACATCACATCCAGGCTCCAAGAGGCAGCAGATATAATCAGCTATCACGCAGAGGACGTAGGTCTATGCTGTTCGCCAGAAAAATCGGAGCTCCTGGTAATGACCAGCAGTAGTGGAAAGATAACTCCAGATATCAAAATTAAAGTCAACGGAAACGAAGTCCGGAAAGTAGATGAAATTAGAATATTAGGTATGATTATCAACCGCAGGGGTAGTAACAAAAGCCTAATTAAGAAATTAAAAGATCAGGCGGAGCTCGTAGTCAGAGTATTTAAGAAGACGTCCAACAGAAGGAGTGGTCTCACGGAGGCTAGTAGACTCAGACTCGTACAAGCTTTTGTCACGAGCAGAATGTGCTACGCGACTCCATTCCTAAATATCAACAAGACCGAAGAACACAAATTAAACACCATAATTAGGAGATGCACGAAGTGCGCTCTAGGACTCCCCATAACTACTTCTAACGACATTCTAGAGAAAATGGGGTTGCATAATGAGTGGAAAGAGCTGGCTGCGGCGGTCAGGCTGTCCCAGAGAGAGCGACTCGCAGGAACGGCGGCGGGTAGGCAAATCCTCGATTGGGTAAACCTACTAGCGCCCGGGGAAGGCGAAAGTGTCAGAGAAAGCATAGATCGAGAAATCAGAAAGCATCTATACGTCTCGCCCATACCGAAGAACATGCACCCCGTACACGACGAGGGGAGGAGGAAAAGCAGAGCTAAGCACCTCGCTAACAAATTGGACAAACTCCCGCCGGGATCGGTCGCCTACACCGATGCAGCGATCGGGAAAGCAGGCGACGTAACCTCGGTCGCCCTATTGGACACTGGGATCGCCATAGGAATAGAAAGAAATCGAGATCTACCGCCGGTAGAGGCGGAGGAGATTGCAATAGCCATTGCCATTGCACGACCAGGCGTGAAACACGTCATCAGCGATAGCAAAGCGGCGGTTAGAAATTTTCGCAAGGGTAGAGTCAGCAATCGTGCTGCAAAACTTCTGAACGAGTCGTCTCTCGCCGAAAGCGTGACCATAATGTGGACCCCAGCACACGCCGGTCTCGCCGGCAACGAGGCTGCCCACATGCTCGCCCGCGCCTCGCTACCTCGGGGTGCTGCGGACGCCTCCACAACATCTAAAAGCAAAGAATGTATAGGTACCTTTAGGGATGTAACCGACAACTTGAAGAAAGACCGGAGGATATATCCGCCACCGGTTAGATCCCTGAGTAAAAAGGAATCGTACGACTGGAGAAGACTCCAAGCTCGAAATTTCTTTTCGCCCCTGTGGAGGAGTTGGACGGGTGCCAGAGGGCGGAAGAGGGACGGTGCAGAAACCGAAATTTGTAAATTTTGCGGCCACGTGGCAACATTAGATCATATAATATGGAGATGCGTTCGTGCCCCAGGGCGCAACGCGATTAAAACTAGCGATGAATGGGAGACCACGCTAAGAAGCTCCGACGAAAAAACAGCGATTCGCCATCCGCCTGGCGGCCGAGGCTGAAGACCTCTTCTCCTAGACGAGGCCGGGTGTCCTCTGGCCGCGGTGTGACAGACTGCCTCCCCGGACGCCTGCGTGCGGACACGTAGGTGGCTGCTGCACCATATTCGGCGGAAATAAATGTTCTTCCTCCTCCTCCTTGGCGGCTCAAACTGGTCTTCAGTGAAATGTAGCTAGAACATAGAGCGATGAGATAATTACTCAGGCTAGGTGAAAAAAAAAAATCGTGCATACAATTGAAATGAGTAATATGTTAGCGTTAAGAATTGTTGCTCGCAAAATGTTCCCCTATTTTTACATAATAACTATAATCATTATTGATTGTTTAAGTTTCGTAAATACAGAAAATTGATGCAATGATTCCGGCTGATTTGACATCGATGGGATAACTTTTCTCGCAATAAATGAATACGCGGATTCGCGCTTTTAGAGCTCCAGCTTTCAAAGCGAAGGTAACCTGCCAACGCCTTGTAGTCATGGTCAAAGTGAAGCGTGTGTGATCATATGAACACCTCCTGCACATTGGCCGTATCCCTGATAAAACGAACGCATATTTTTTAACCCACGCGTGCGTCGAAGCATGGCAAGACACATTCAAGAATTGAAAAAAAAAATGCCATACGACCTAACTAGTGCAGATTACCCGCAATACCTCGGGTTTACTTGCCAAAGAGCTTTTCAGGGCCAGCAATTGCTCCCGAGTAACCGACGCACACTACAAGTAAAAGCTGGAAAGGCTAGCTCCTCTACAAGTCCGAATTTTGATTTTTAGTGAAGGAGGCCAGGGATCCTAGTTGAGGCCGGCGTCCCCCCCGGATAATGAGCGCTCGGGCAAGGGCGTTGGCCGCTTCGTTTTCTGGTATGTTGGGGTGAGCGGGGGCCCAGGTTAGGGTGATCCCTCTGTCTATGTTGCTTTTCGATAATATGTTCAGCGCCTAGTGTGATATTTTGCCTTTGCAAAAATTCCTTATTGCTGATTTGCAGTCACTGTTCACCTTCGCGTTCGTACTAACGCACGCTAGGGCGATCGCCGCTTCCTCCGCTGCCGTGGCGTCTACTCCGCTTGTATCTTGCCTTGCTCTATTCCGGACCTGTCGACTACCACCGAGACAGAGTTCCCGTCATCGTTAAAAGCGGCGTCTGTGTAGGCAACAGTCTCGAGTGGCATTCTGCTTAGTTTTAACGCGGTAGCGTTAAGGAGCTCGTGTCGCAGAAAAGCCGGTGTCGTCGGCGTCCAGTGAGCGATAAATCCCGGCATGCACTTCATAAATAAAAAGCAAGTTCCAAGATGGGCTGGGTGGGCATTTCGGAACGCGTAGCTGTTGCCACGGCAACCGAGAACGAAGGAACTGACGTCTCGTGACGGCGACGATGACGTCAGCGTCTGCTCTCATCTGGGCTGGAAACGGAATGTCGCGGGTGGGAATCGAACCAGGGTCTCCGGAGTGTGAGACGGAGACGCTACCACTCAGCCACGAGTTCGATGCTTGAAAGCGGTACAAAAGCGCTTCTAGTGAATGCGGTGTTGCCTTAGAAACATGCCATAGAACGTTATACTGCAGTGTATATCGGTAATTATGAGCATGTTACTTACAGAAGTCGCAGTTACACGAGTAGCGAAGTACGTTTCCGCTACATTTCTTCTGCGCTCTGCGCACATGCAGAGCCATCTTGCGGCAAACACAGAAGAACCCCTCCTCGCAATGTGCGGCGCTGCCCCGACACGTAGCGCGCCACTCGCCCCTGACGTTTCGCCGTGCACCCTCACAGGTTGTAGAATCAAGCGTCTTTCCTTTCTTTAGATCACTATCTTCGCTCACCCGCTTCTCCCCTTCGGGCCGCGCGGGTACCGGTGCGAGGATGCCCCAATACCCTTGCGTTTAGTAAGTTTTCTCGACGAGGTGCAATAACGCTATCGCGTTCCACTCTTGAAGGCGAAGCTTAAGCGTCCTCCAAATTTTGTTACCAAGTGTTTGGCTCTGTGCTGGCGTCTTTCCTGATGGTGTTGTGGGTGCATGTTCTTGGGTATTGGTGAGATCGTGAGGGCTTTCCTAATTTTGGACTCAATGTGGAACGTCTGGTGTTTAGTGCCTCTGTTCCCTTGTAGTCCTACCCAGCTTAGAATTTGCTGCCCTGTCTCAGTTAGACTTAGGCGTTCGAGTTGCGCCGTTCTCGTTGCTTCCGCTAACTCTTCCCATGTGTTTGCACCCCCATTCCCTCTAGTGCCAGGGTGGAGGTCGAGATTGGGAGTCCCAGTGCTCGTTTCGTGCATTTCCTTATTATGGCGTCTAACTTGTTTTTGTCTGATTTTTTGATGTTAAGGAATGGGGTTGAGTAGCGGATCCGACTCAAGATGCCTCTGTTATAATAATAAATAATTCACAGGAAAGCGAAGGCGCAGTATCTGCCACACTTGCCCTGTGGATACCTGAACCGCGCCTTAAGGGAGTGGAGGATGAAAGTATAAAGAGAATAATATGAGTCGTAATGGAGAGCTACGGAGTAATTTCGACCACGATTAACGTGCTTTTATGTCGCACCTCTTCGTTTAATAATTGACTCACGAGAAAACGAAGGCGCAGTATCTGTCACACGTTCTGTGGACTCCTGAACCGCGCCGTAAGGGAAGGGAGGAAGGTGGAAGCAAAAGCGTAAAGAGATAAGGGGTGCCGCAGTGGAGGGCTCCGGAGTTATTTTGACCACCCTGGGGTGTTTGACGTGCACTGACATCACACAGCACACGGACGCCACTTTGTTTCGCCTCCATCGTAACAGAAAATTAGAGGATCTCTTAGATGTCTATTAAGAGAAGAATGGCGAAAGTCTACCCTTCCTTTCCAATAATTTGCCTCCCATTGTTAGCCTCTTGTCGGCATTCGTTGCGGTGCTACTTTTAATTTAATTGGTTTACAGGAAAGGAAAGGCGCAGTACTATCACACTTTCTCCGGCAAGTGTGTTTGCACGGTACACCAGCGCTCCTGTCCCATGGCTTTCTTTGGCATGCGTTCAAGTGTTGCATTGCACATGGCAGTGACGCATCCCGCCTCGGCCAATCAGAATGCCGCAAAAGCGTAGGTGCTTCGCTAGACGGTTGCGCCGTTAGAACCCTTCGATTTTGCTGTGAACGGCGTTGTTCTCGGCGCAAACCAATGAGCCACATTTTGGCAGCAATGTCCCAGTCATGTTGCCCGCCCCAACAATGGTTAAACATTGGCGCTCATGAAGCAGTTGACCACCCTGTTAATTGAAGCGCTTCGTCATCACGGATAGTCGAGGTTTTTCAAATAAGGCACCGGAAGTGAACATCCGCCTGCGCGACGACAAACTCAAGGCCTGGGCCTTTCTTCTTCAAGAACACAATTCACTTCCTCGTCTCTCTGGCTTCTGCGTGTACCATCCCCCTTCCATCCCTGACCGCCGGCCGGTGCACAGATTTATCTCCTCATCCAGGTAAAGCTGCAATTTATATTATTCATTGTGTCTCCCATACACCGATCGATCTTTCACGGTGGCGCAACACTTGGCATGTTGTCGTTGGCCTTCTCGTTAAACCTCCATACACACCACTGATTCTAGTATCTATTTATGGTCTACCAGGAACACCTCCCAACCTTGGTTGGATTCGTTTCCTCCGCAATAATTACTCGGGTACCTCTAATTTAATTGGCGGAGGCTTCAATGGCGCTCACACTTCGTGGAGTTACCCTATGGATTCCTCCCGAGGGGCTCATATTCATGACACCTTTCTAGGTTATTGATTCCGTGTTCTAAATAAACCGCATATTGCAACGCGATCACGGGGCGGTCCATATTAACCTGACTTCTCATTGTGGTTAGGGCCCGGTAACCCTCGTCTGGATGTCAAACCAGATACTTGAGGGAGCGACCGCAGCCCTATCTTAATGTCCATTTTGCGGAAAATACGCCACAGCGTTCGTTTCACGTCTTGGGACGCTGTTCGCTCGGATAATCCGTTGTCTACATTCCATCTACAGCTCTCTCTACACTTTCGGCTGTTTTGACAACTGACACATTCTCCACTACTGTAAATTAGAATGATCCAAACCGGGATATGCACCTTTTAAATCTCTGGGCTCTTTGCCACTAGGCAGATCTTTACGCTTCTCGTAACCCCGATGACCCTTCAGCTATATTCCCGCTCTTCATCAGGCTACTGCACGCCCGCGGCGATATTCAAAGCGACTGGGCAGGGAACCCTGGGCTGCATGGTGTGAACGCCTCTCCTGACCACAGGATAATCGGCATCTTTGGCGTGTATTTCACGCCGTGGAACACCCTTGTTAAGTAGCTGACTACACCGAACGCATTCGCCTGGCACTGAATGTGGACGAAGCTTCATTTGCAAAGCAAGCAGCCCACCAGTTTTTCCCCAACCATGATTGTATTCCTACTCCTCATCCGGTGTTATCAATGAGCTCCCTGATTACATTATTACAGATTTCACTATGGCAGAATTGCTGGCCTCCATAGACCACCTCCAGACAAATACTGCCCCCGGACACGATTGCATACCTAATTCCTTGTTTCGCAATTTAAAAGGATCGTCTTTACAGTCTCTGCTTGATACATTAAATGAAGTGTAGCATTCTGGAGCTATTCCGGAAAAGTGAAAACCTTCTATTGTTGTGCCAATACCAAAACCAGGTCATTCGCCAGTTTCTCTAATGGCCCACCACCCTATTTCCATTACGCCTACTATCTGTAAGTTTTACGAACACATTCTAGCAGCTCGCTTGTCATGGTGGCTGGAATCAAATGCTTGTTATCCAGAATCTCAAATTAGGTTCCGTCCTCAAATTGGAACAGAAGACGGCCTTGCAATTTTTGCTGCTGACGTTCTTACCCATTCTCCCCAGAGTCATTTGGTTCGTACTGCGGTCGCTACAGACATCGCAAAGGCATATCCTTCACTCTGCAATCACCGTTCAGGATCTCGGTCTCCCGAATCGCTTTCTTTTCTCAATTCACTCCTTTTTACAAACAGAACCTTTAGTGTTCATGTCCATGGGAAGCCTTTTGGTCACTTTACCTCCAACCGGGGAGTGTCCCAGCGCTCCGTCTTAGCCCCCACATTATTTAAATTGGCTTTTATTCCTCTTGTCCAAGCCCTAGAAAACATGCCTTCTGTGTGCGGTCTTGCGTATGCCGACGACGTGACCTTGTGGTCCTGTCATCCAGATGCGTCAGTACAACAGTCGGCGCTCCAGCACGCGCTGGATGTTTTAACATATCAACTCCCCGCTTTGGGTTTGTCCATATCGTGTAATAAATGATGTTTTATTCGCATCGGAAATAAATCTGGCTTACGGAAAGCAGCCCCTTTCACTTTTACGGTGGATAATTCTCAAATTCGTCAAGTAGAAAGTGTTCGTGTGCTGGGTCTTCTTGATACATCTGGGACTGGAACATCTTGGTTAAACGCTACCCGTAAATTGGCTCACGCTACACTTGGTGTGATTCGCAGCATAGCTTTGCGCTCAGGTGGAGCGCGTTCTGATACTGCTCGTCGGCTCGTGCGCTCCATCCTTCAGCTGCGGATAGCGTACCAGGCACAATTTCAGCCCCTCACCCGTCATCAATGGGACTCCCTTAAAGCTATCAATCGCGAAGCTATACGTGCCATAACCTATCTCACTCGCCTTACACCAATACCCGTTGTGCAAGAGTATGCTCAACTTAATACATTAGCTGAACTCATCGATTAGCGTGAGACAAGCCGAGCACAGAAAACGTCGCTTCAGCCCTCATCGCTTACACACTCTTCCTCCTTGGTCGTACTGTCAACTCACAGACAATCGCTCCACTGCTTCACCGCCGATATCAGCCGCGCATTTGCCTCCAAGGTGCATAATATACACCGATGCATCACTCACAGCTCTGCAGGGAGTTACCGCTGTGTACAGACAGGTCCTCCCATCCTCATCTTAACTCTCCCGCAACGTATGGTGTGGATACATGCACCCCCATTGCATTGGAGCTTCAGGCGATACACAACGCAATTAGTTCCCTCCCACTCGTGCCCACATTTGATACTGTTCACATTTACACTGACTCCCAAGCCGCCCTTAAGCAGCTTAAGGCTGTGCAACGCACATTCAAAATTACACAATACATTCACCAGCTCTGTAAAAAAATACCCTTTCCTGTGCGTATGTACACTGGATTCGCGGCCATGCTCATGCTCTACATAATATTCATGTGGATAAAATGACCCACCTTGACACATCAGACATCCCGCCACCTTCCCCCCTTTCCCCAGATCCGCTCATGTCCCATGTTTCCGAAAAAGAATCTTTGCGCCAGCGAACACGCGCTCTAATTCCTCCGTGTTCGTACCCTATCCCTCATAATCTCACTCGAGAGGAGGAGGTATCTGTGCGCCGGATTCGGGCAGGAGCGGCTCGGACCCCCTCTGTGCGTCACCGTGGCGTGAGCAACACTTTCAAGTGACAAAAAAGTGCCGTCGTTTTGGTGCTTCACAGGAACTGTGCGATGCGAAGCACCTATTGTGGACCTGTCCAGCTCATCCGTGAGACACCTCTAAGGTTCCTTGGCGGAGGCAACACACCACTTTAGCCCACGCTTCCCACAGACGGCACCTTCGGGCTGACCCACCCGAGGGAAATCGGCAGTCCCCTTTTCCTGCCCTCCTCTCCATCTTTCACTTTCCTATCTTCTATCCTACAGCTGTCCTGTCTTCTCTCTTCTTGGATTCTTCCTTCTTCCAGGCGGCTAGGGTTAGCCATGTGTGGTGTAACTACCCCAAGTTACCCATATTAGGTTATAATTACTATGTACAGCTAGTGTGAGTAGGACTTATTTAACTTCTGCCCCTTCCCCGTGTTGGGCTCGATGGTGGGTGGCTGGCACTGTGACCGAACAGCATACTTACTTTATGGCTTCTTCTTCTAGACTACATGATCACCAAACAAGGAAAAGGCGGACCGAAGTAACCTCTCAATTCTTTAATGAAAAACTAGAAAACTAGAAACGGGCCCTGAGAGACCCGAAACCTAAACTTTTAATTCTCAACAAAACCCACTCAACATGGCGTTCCTCATTCACTGGAACTGTCGAAGTCTAATTAACAACTATAGTGACGTAAAAGATCTCTTAAACACGTTCTCTCCATTTGTCATCTGTTTAAAGGAAACAAACCTAGGACCTGAAGATAAAAACATTCTAAAAAATTATAGTCTTTCGGTGCGACCGGGAGCAGTCTGGTAGACTATCATGAGGTGTCGCTATCGTTATCCAGAGTGGTGCTGCAACCAGACAAATCAAGCTCAAAAGTAAATACGAAGCCAAAGCTGCTACCACTTTGCTCTTTAAAACGGTAACGATATGCTGCATATATATTCAAGCACATTTATCAGTAAACCTCCATGACTTAGAAGAGCTTTTAGACCAGCTGCCAGAGCCTTATCTGGTAGTTGATTATTTTAATGCCCATTCAACTTTTTGGGGCAGTGAATTAATGGGCACTAGAGGCCGCATTTGAGAAGATTTTATACTATCTAACATCAGATGTTTGCTGAGCACCGGGAATCAAACATACTGCTCACCAAGGTCTAGAAAAATCAGTTGTTCAGATTTATCCCTCTGCTCGGCATCGATTTTTATTTATTTTAAATGGGACATTAAGACAACCCGTATGGAAGTGATCATCTAACTGTTGTTATTAAGCTTTTATATTATCCGTCAATCATCCCTTCAGTTAACTTTCTTATATATATATTGTGAGCCTTCCGTGGATGTTCTTTAATTTGTATATTGCCATGTATGCCATTGTATTTGTATGCCATGATCTTCCTCTTTCATTTGTACATACCATCATCATCGTCCCGCGGCGCCGGCTCCGGCACGCACCTGGGTTTTGTCACCGGATTAAAACGCTAGACAAGGCATCGCTGGCCTTGCCGTCACGACCTTGCCGTCTCAACCTAGCCTTCTTTCACAATATATATATATATATATATATATATATATATATATATATATATATATATATATATATATATATATATATTGTCACGTAGCCGTTTAGGCCCGTAACCAGAAGGTTGGTTTTAATAGGGGGTTTGACCTAGAAGGCACAGAAGAGTAGGTCCAGAGAGCACTGAGAGACAGCAGCCGACTTCAGCTTCTTCTCAAAACGCCACGAGACCACTTCTTCCAGTCCGCGCACGAGACTCTCGATGAGCTGCCGCCTAGCGGCTGCTGTTGCACACGCTACATTACCCCCCTCTCTAAAAAAATAAATGCGAGTTTGATGAATTCAAAAGCAGAAAGAAAAAAAAATAAAGCAAGAAACATGCGGTAGGCGGTGCGCTAATTTTCTCGCGAAAAGTACGGTTTCATGCGCACGACATGAGCAACCTCGGATTTCTGCTGACGACGAGTAGAAGAAAAGCCGTCCGGAAGCACTTCGTAAGTCACGTCACTCAGCTGACGGAGCACTTTGTATGGGCCAAAGTACTGTTTCAGAAGTTTTTCGGATAGTCCCCGACGTCGAATCGGAGTCCAGAGCCACACCCTGTCGCCCGGTTCGAAAGTCACTACACGGTGGCGGTGATCGTACCGCTGGGCGTCTCGACCTTGCTGGTTCCGGATGCGTGCCCTCGCCAGCTGTCGCGCTTGTTCTGCGCGTTGAGTGAACTCCTCGGCGCCAACTTCGAGGTCACGGCCGTCGTGGGGCAACATGGCTTCGAGCATTGTCGAAACTTCACGGCCATACAATAAGGAGAAAGGCGTCATTTGCGTTGTTTCCTGCTGCGCCGTGTTGTACGCGAACGTGACGTACGGGAGGACGTCATCCCAAGACCGATGTTCAACATCCACGTACATGGACATCATGTCGGCGAGAGTTTTGTTCAGACGTTCTGTCAAGCCATTAGTTTGTGGATGGTAGGCTGTTGACCTGCGATGGGTAGTGCCGCTTAGCTGCATGACAGATTCCAGTAGCTTGGCAGTGAAAGCAGTGCCTCGGTCCGTTATTATAACTCTCGGGGCGCCGTGCCTGAGGACTATGCGTTCGATGAAAAATTTCGCTGCCTCGATAGCCGTACCACGCTGGAGGGCCTTCGTTTCAGCGTAACGCGTAAGGTAATCTGTAGCGACAATTATCCACCTGTTGCCGGAATCAGAAATTGGAAAAGGACCCAACAAATCCATGCCAACTTGTTCGAATGGGTATCTTGGCACTTGAACAGGATGTAGTAAACCGGCCGGTTTCACAGGCGGTGTTTTTCGTCGCTGGCAATCATGGCATGTTCTCACGTAATGGCGTACTGCGGCCGCAAGGTTTGGCCAATAATAACTCTTCTTAATTCGGGCCAGAGTTCGAGCATACCCCAGGTGACCCGCGGTGGGCTCGTCATGACATGCCTGCAAGATTTCTTCGCGAAGAGACTCTGGTACGACGAGGAGATAATCTCTTCCCGTCGGAGCGAAGTTGATCTTGTATAAAACATTGTTTCGCATGCAAAACGACGAATGCGTTCTGGCGAAGAGACGGGGAATTTCTGTAGTGCGCTCTTCTAGAAAATCAATAAGTGGTGCGAGAGCCGGATCATTACGTTGCTGCTGCGAAACAGTGAGCGCGTCGACGGCTGCGATAAGGGGAAAGTCTGGTTCTTCGTCTTCCCGCGCAGCCTCGACAGGTGAACGGGACAAGCAGTCAGCGTCGTTGTGCTGACGTCCAGACTTATACACGATGGTCATGTCGAACTCCTGTAGCCGTAAGCTCCATCGTGCAAGGCGTCCGGAGGGGTCTCGCAAGTTTGTTAACCAGCACAGAGAGTGGTGGTCACTCACAACCCGAAAGTGCCGGCCATAAAGATAGGGTCGAAATTTCATCACCGCCCATACAACGGCCAGACATTCTTTTTCGGTGGTTGAATAGTTTGATTCGGCACGGGACAAAGTCCGGCTTGCGTATGCGATAACTCGCTCGGCACCGTCTTGCCACTGGACGAGTACAGCGCCTAGACCCACGTTGCTGGCATCTGTGTGGACCAGAGTCTCGGCATTCGCATCGAAATGGGCAAGTACAGGTGTTGTCTGCAAGCGGTGCCGTAACTCGTCGAATGCCTTTTGCTGTTCGTCCGTCCAGGTGAAGGTGACATCATCCCGGGTGAGACGTGTCAACGGAGCGGCAATGCGTGAAAAGTTTTCAATAAATCTGCGGTAATAGGCGCAGAGGCCCAAGAAACGGCGAACTGTCTTCTTGTTACATGGAGTAGGGAATTTGGTGACGGCAGCTGTTTTAGCGGGATCGGGACGAACTCCTCGATGGCTGACGACGTGGCCCAAGAACATGAGCTCTTCATAGCCAAAGTGACACTTTTGTGGTTTTAACGTGAGGCCGGCAGATCTGATAGCCCGTAGCACAGCGGAGAGACGTTGGAGGTGTTCCTCGAACGTTGGTGAAAACACAACAACGTCGTCCAGGTAGACTAGACACATCTGCCATTTAAGACCAGATAGAACTGCGTCCATCATTCGCTGAAATGTCGCTGGAGCGGAGCACAATCCGAAAGGTAGGACTTTGAATTCATAAAGTCCATCGGGCGTGACAAACGCTGTCTTCTCGCGATCACGTTCATCGACTTCGATCTGCCAGTAACCGCTCTTGAGATCAAGCGATGAAAAGTAGCGCGCGTGGCGCAACCGGTCTAATGAGTCATCAATGCGTGGCAGCGGGTAGACGTCTTTTTTTGTGACCTGATTGAGCTTACGGTAGTCCACACAGAACCTTAAACTTCCGTCTTTCTTCTTAACGAGGACAACAGGCGAAGCCCAGGGACTCCTCGATGGCTGGATGACACCGTCATTTAACATCTCGTCGACCTGTTGAGCAATGACTTCGCGTTCCCGCGGTGACACTCGGTAGGGGTTCTGTCTGACTGGTCGGGTGCGGTCGTCGGTTATTATGCGGTGCTTGGTCAAGGGCGTCTGTTTAACCGCGGAGGCGGATGAGAAGCAGTCTTGAAACTGAAAGAGTAGCCCAACGAGTCTGTCCTTCTCTGCCGGTGATAGAGCGGGATTCACATCAGGGTTGAAGTTGGGCGTTTGGCTGGCAGACGTGTTGGTCTCAAGAACAAAGCAGCCGTGGGCTGCTTCTGCGACACCTTCAAAGTAAGCTACCGTGGTGCCTTTAGCGATGCGTTGCCGTTCGTTCCCGAAGTTCGTAATCAGTACGTGAGCTAGACCATTAGTCAGATGAACTATACCGCGTGCAACACAGACTCCATGATGTAACAGAAGCTCTATGTTCTGTTCGGCAACACCGGCAGCACAGGACTGATCGTCGCATCTGACTGCGACGAGAGCAGACGAACGCGGCGGCATGAATACATCCGCGTCAACGATGCGTAAAGGTGCGTGGCGTCTTTCTGAGTCAGCGGTCATCGTTTCAGGCGTCGAAAACGTTACAGTACGGCGAGGAACATTAATAATCGCCCCATGCTCACGTAAAAAGTCCATGCCGAGTATGAGATCCTTGCAGCAGTGTGGCAGGATAACAAAAACGGCTACAAAGGCTGAATCGGCGATGGTTACTCGGGCAGTGCATCGTCCGATCGGCGTCATAAGGTGACCGCCAGCAGTACGAATTTGCGGCCCCAGCCATTCAGTTTTCACCTTAGAGAGCCGATCTGCGAAATTTTTGCTTATTATTGAGAAGTCTGCTCCGGTGTCTACCAAAGCTGTTACTGGGTGTCCGTCGACGAGAACGGAAAGGTCGGCGCTAACAACTTGATCGGCTTGAGGTTGATTGGGAGTTTCGGATTCATGTGGCGGCGGCGGCATCCTGGTCACAGCATCGGACTGAGTCGTCACGGGGGGGTCTTCGGGATATCGGTTCCGTTCGTCAGCAACCTGCCCCCCTGAGGTCGCCGCCTTCAGTTTCCCCGGTGTGGGCTTGGCGACCGGCGCCTCGGCGCATCATTAAAATCACGGCGGCTAGGTGACGAGTAGCGCGCGGGAGAAGACTGTGTACGGCTGATTGAAGAGGTTGCATGGGTTGCGAGGTATTCCTCGATTTCTGGAGGGCGTTCGCCGACCCGGGGACGCGGGGAATCCCGAGAAAAACCCCGAAGACCGAGCTCACGGTATGGACAACGACGGTACAAGTGGCCGGGTTCTCCACAGTGGTAGCACAGCGGCCTTTGCGAGGAGTGCGCCAGACGTCTGCCTTCCGAACCGGTGGCTGCATGACGGGGCTCTGCTGGGGCGGTGGCTGGTAGGAAGGCTGGTAGTATAGTGGTTGAGGAGCGGACGGCTGTATGACGATGCTCTGCTGGTATGGCGGCTGGAAGGACGGTTGGTAGAACGGTGGCTGCAAAGTGGGTGGCGGCTGTGCTTCGAATCGAAGCTGTTGCGCAGGAGGCCCTGCAGGCCGACGAAGAGCCGCTGCGTAGTTCATAGAACGTGGCTCCGACGGTGACTCAGGCGGGGACAATGTCTGACGTATTTCTTCCCGCACGGCTTCGGTGACAGCCACGGCAGTCGGGTTAGGTGATCCAAGGTTGAACTTGAGGAGCTCCTCGCGAACTACCTCGCGGATCAGCTCACGCAGAGAGTGATCGTCAGTGGATCCGTTGAATGTGGCCACACTGCTGAAGGGCTGACCACAGGCAGACTCCGTGCGCCGGTATCTTTGCTGCAGGGCTCGCTCAATGAGGGTAGCTTCATTGATGAAGTCCGCGACGGTTTGAGGTGGACTCCGAACCAGACCAGCGAAGAGGGGTTCTTTTACGCCCTGCATCAGGTGGCGCAACTTCGCTGATTCCGTCATGTCGGGATCAGCCCGTCGGCAAAGACGCGTCACGTCCTCAGCGAACATGGCCACGCTCTCGTTTGGTAGTTGCACACGAGCTTCTAGGAGGCGGCGTGCGCGATCACGGCGGTCATGGCTGGAAAAAGTGTCCCGCAGCTGCTGGCGAAAGGAATCCCAGCTTTGAAGACTGGCTTCCCTATTCTCATACCATGTTTTTGCGCAGTCCTCAAGGGCGAAATACACATTGTGCAGCTTCTGAGCAGGGCTCCACTGATTGAATTGCGCCACTCGCTCGAACTGGTCGATCCAGTCGTCGACATCTTCCCCAGTAGCGCCATGGAAACTGGGGGGCGTACGAGGCTGCTGAAGCAGCAACTGGTGCTGACTTGCCTGTGCCATTACAGAAGTCTCGAACTGCTGATCAGCTGGCGTCGGTTCAGGTAGAGGAGCGAACTCCGGCGCCAGACCTCGGAGGCGACGGCTGCAGCGATGAACGGGTGTCGACACGAGCGGAAGCCGGTTGGGACTCGATGAGCGGCTGCGAGAGGCCCGAGACATGTAATTCAAGGCCTCACCTCCACCAGTGTCACGTAGCCGTTTAGGCCCGTAACCAGAAGGTTGGTTTTAATAGGGGGTTTGACCTAGAAGGCACAGAAGAGTAGGTCCAGAGAGCACTGAGACACAGCAGCCGACTTCAGCTTCTTCTCAAAACGCCACGAGACCACTTCTTCCAGTCCGCGCACGAGACTCTCGATGAGCTGCCGCCTAGCGGCTGCTGTTGCACACGCTACAATATATATATATATATATGTATATAGTAATGTAATCTGTTTAGGGGAAAGATAATTAGACACTAAGTAGAAGAAAAAACTACGTGCCGATGGTGGGATCCGAACCCACGACCTCCGAATAACGCGTCCGGTGCTCTACCAACTGAGCTACATCAGCCGCTGTCCCCCCTGCTACTTTTTTGGGTATTTATGTTGTCTGTATACGAACCTTGAGAGTGTTCACCAGCGCCACCCTCAGCCATAGCGGCGGACGTGGGACGTCCTTTGTTACCGCCAGCGTCACGTAGAACGTGATCAAGAGCGAGGGCGAAAGCTGTGCTAGAACCCTCTTACGCTACCTAAGGCTTCAAGGCTGCCAGAACCGAGACCCCCGTAAGCTACAAGCAGATAAATCAAGGGGAAATGAGGGTGCTCGTTATAATACATGAATGAAAGAAGCCAACAGTCGGCGAGGCCAAGGAAAGCGTTGGGGATGGTATCTTTATGTCATTTTTTTTTTAATGTTTACTTCGATAACCACAGAAATTAGTAATGTAATCTGTTTAGGGGAAAGATAATTAGACACTAAGTAGAAGAAAAAACAACGTGCCGATGGTGGGATCCGAACCCGCGACCTCCGAATAACGCGTCCGGTGCTCTACCAACTGAGCTACATCGGCCGCAGTCCCCCCTGCTACTTTTTTGGGTATTTATGTTGTCTGTATACGAACCTTGTGTGTGTTCACCAGCGCCACCCTCAGCCATAGCGGCGGACGTGGGACGTCCTTTGTTACCGCCAGCGTCACGTAGAACGTGATCAAGAGCGAGGGCGAAAGCTGTGCTAGAACCCTCTTACGCTACCTAAGGCTTCAAGGCTGCCAGAACCGAGACCCCCGTAAGCTACAAGCAGATAAATCAAGGGGAAATGAGGGTGCTCGTTATAATACATGAATGAAAGAAGCCAACAGTCGGCGAGGCCAAGGAAAGCGTTGGGGATGGTATCTTTATGTCATTTTTTTTTTTAATGTTTACTTCGATAACCACAGAAATTAGTAATGTAATCTGTTTAGGGGAAAGATAATTAGACACTAAGTAGAAGAAAAAACAACGTGCCGATGGTGGGATCCGAACCCACGACCTCCGAATAACGCGTCCGGTGCTCTACCAACTGAGCTACATCGGCCGCTGTCCCCCCTGCTACTTTTTTGGGTATTTATGTTGTCTGTATACGAACCTTGAGAGTGTTCACCAGCGCCACCCTCAGCCATAGCGGCGGACGTGGGACGTCCTTTGTTACCGCCAGCGTCACGTAGAACGTGATCAAGAGCGAGGGCGAAAGCTGTGCTAGAACCCTCTTACGCTACCTAAGGCTTCAAGGCTGCCAGCACCGGACGCGTTATTCGGAGGTCGTGGGTTCGGATCCCACCATCGGCACGTTGTTTTTTCTTCTACTTAGTGTCTAATTATCTTTCCCCTAAACAGATTACATTACTAATTTCTGTGGTTATCGAAGTAAACATTAAAAAAAAAAAAAAATGACATAAAGATACCATCCCCAACGCTTTCCTTGGCCTCGCCGACTGTTGGCTTCTTTCATTCATGTATTATAACGAGCACCCTCATTTCCCCTTGATTTATCTGCTTGTAGCTTACGGGGGTCTCGGTTCTGGCAGCCTTGAAGCCTTAGGTAGCGTAAGAGGGTTCTAGCACAGCTTTCGCCCTCGCTCTTGATCACGTTCTACGTGACGCTGGCGGTAACAAAGGACGTCCCACGTCCGCCGCTATGGCTGAGGGTGGCGCTGGTGAACACTCTCAAGGTTCGTATACAGACAACATAAATACCCAAAAAAGTAGCAGGGGGGACAGCGGCCGATGTAGCTCAGTTGGTAGAGCACCGGACGCGTTATTCGGAGGTCGTGGGTTCGGATCCCACCATCGGCACGTTGTTTTTTCTTCTACTTAGTGTCTAATTATCTTTCCCCTAAACAGATTACATTACTAATTTCTGTGGTTATCGAAGTAAACATTAAAAAAAAAAAATCACATAAAGATACCATCCCCAACGCTTTCCTTGGCCTCGCCGACTGTTGGCTTCTTTCATTCATGTATTATAACGAGCACCCTCATTTCCCCTTGATTTATCTGCTTGTAGCTTACGGGGGTCTCGGTTCTGGCAGCCTTGAAGCCTTAGGTAGCGTAAGAGGGTTCTAGCACAGCTTTCGCCCTCGCTCTTGATCACGTTCTACGTGACGCTGGCGGTAACAAAGGACGTCCCACGTCCGCCGCTATGGCTGAGGGTGGCGCTGGTGAACACTCTCAAGGTTCGTATACAGACAACATAAATACCCAAAAAAGTAGCAGGGGGGACAGCGGCCGATGTAGCTCAGTTGGTAGAGCACCGGACGCGTTATTCGGAGGTCGTGGGTTCGGATCCCACCATCGGCACGTTGTTTTTTCTTCTACTTAGTGTCTAATTATCTTTCCCCTAAACAGATTACATTACTAATTTCTGTGGTTATCGAAGTAAACATTAAAAAAAAAAAAATGACATAAAGATACCATCCCCAACGCTTTCCTTGGCCTCGCCGACTGTTGGCTTCTTTCAATCATGTATTATAACGAGCACCCTCATTTCCCCTTGATTTATCTGCTTGTAGCTTACGGGGGTCTCGGTTCTGGCAGCCTTGAAGCCTTAGGTAGCGTAAGAGGGTTCTAGCACAGCTTTCGCCCTCGCTCTTGATCACGTTCTACGTGACGCTGGCGGTAACAAAGGACGTCCCACGTCCGCCGCTATGGCTGAGGGTGGCGCTGGTGAACACTCTCAAGGTTCGTATACAGACAACATAAATACCCAAAAAAGTAGCAGGGGGGACAGCGGCCGATGTAGCTCAGTTGGTAGAGCACCGGACGCGTTATTCGGAGGTCGTGGGTTCGGATCCCACCATCGGCACGTTGTTTTTTCTTCTACTTAGTGTCTAATTATCTTTCCCCTAAACAGATTACATTACTAATTTCTGTGGTTATCGAAGTAAACATTAAAAAAAAAAAAAAATGACATAAAGATACCATCCCCAACGCTTTCCTTGGCCTCGCCGACTGTTGGCTTCTTTCATTCATGTATTATAACGAGCACCCTCATTTCCCCTTGATTTATCTGCTTGTAGCTTACGGGGGTCTCGGTTCTGGCAGCCTTGAAGCCTTAGGTAGCGTAAGAGGGTTCTAGCACAGCTTTCGCCCTCGCTCTTGATCACGTTCTACGTGACGCTGGCGGTAACAAAGGACGTCCCACGTCCGCCGCTATGGCTGAGGGTGGCGCTGGTGAACACTCTCAAGGTTCGTATACAGACAACATAAATACCCAAAAAAGTAGCAGGGGGGACAGCGGCCGATGTAGCTCAGTTGGTAGAGCACCGGACGCGTTATTCGGAGGTCGTGGGTTCGGATCCCACCATCGGCACGTTGTTTTTTCTTCTACTTAGTGTCTAATTATCTTTCCCCTAAACAGATTACATTACTAATTTCTGTGGTTATCGAAGTAAACATTAAAAAAAAAATGACATAAAGATACCATCCCCAACGCTTTCCTTGGCCTCGCCGACTGTTGGCTTCTTTCATTCATGTATTATAACGAGCACCCTCATTTCCCCTTGATTTATCTGCTTGTAGCTTACGGGGGTCTCGGTTCTGGCAGCCTTGAAGCCTTAGGTAGCGTAAGAGGGTTCTAGCACAGCTTTCGCCCTCGCTCTTGATCACGTTCTACGTGACGCTGGCGGTAACAAAGGACGTCCCACGTCCGCCGCTATGGCTGAGGGTGGCGCTGGTGAACACTCTCAAGGTTCGTATACAGACAACATAAATACCCAAAAAAGTAGCAGGGGGGACAGCGGCCGATGTAGCTCAGTTGGTAGAGCACCGGACGCGTTATTCGGAGGTCGTGGGTTCGGATCCCACCATCGGCACGTTGTTTTTTCTTCTACTTAGTGTCTAATTATCTTTCCCCTAAACAGATTACATTACTAATTTCTGTGGTTATCGAAGTAAACATTAAAAAAAAAAAATGACATAAAGATACCATCCCCAACGCTTTCCTTGGCCTCGCCGACTGTTGGCTTCTTTCATTCATATATATATATATATATATATATATATATATATATATATATATATATATATATATATACATATATATGTGTGTGTGTGTGTGTGTAAATGATGTGGTGTTCCAGATGGTCCGTTGATCCGGGGACACGTTGCAGGAAACGGACGGGACAGCTACGGGCACTTTATTGAATGGGTCAAAAACACATTTTGCTTTCGCGAACACAGTTCACGACTTCCTGCCACCAGTCGTAAGTCGGCAGTCAGTCTGTCTACCCGTCTGTCTGTCCCTTTTCTCCCCAAACACCCGTCTTAAGTATACATTTTCAACATCCTGGTGACCAACATCGTGGCCAATCGGAGGAAAAGAGCTTCTTCGAGCCAATCAGAATGACAAAGCCACATTTTAAATAGCCAATGCAACATCGGCACCTCCGAGATTGGTCCTTCGCGAGCCCCGCGTGCCTCCCACCAATCGTTCGCCCTTTCCCCCTGTGGAGACGACGCACAGATACTCTCTCAAAATCAGGGGCG
Organism: Amblyomma maculatum; assembly: GCF_055883805.1. Lineage (NCBI taxonomy): Eukaryota > Metazoa > Arthropoda > Arachnida > Ixodida > Ixodidae > Amblyomma > Amblyomma maculatum. The sequence goes on from NC_139353.1 coordinate 146,065,763, forward strand.
AGACAAAACAAATTAGCAAAGACACGTGAACGCCACTTTCACTTTCACCAGCAATGCATACACGTGCAAGGGCACACAGGGCAGCAAGAAATACGAGGGTAGTGTCCGGACCCCGCTGGCCGTAAGCAGAGCGGGAAAAAGAAGAGAATTTATTGCTACCACGCTCATCAACACGAGCGCCGTGTGCTGCGGCAATGTTTCCGTCAACTTTAGAACCGACTGCACCAGATGTGCCCTACTGTTCTCCCGCGTCTTGGCCGGCTCGGCGAGAGCGCCGCGGGGATATTTATGTTCACGCGGGAGTCGACAGCTCGACGGCGCGGTGCGCGCCTTTCCGCTCGAATACTACGAAGGCATCGCATTAGAAACGGCACCCCCGGCTTGCGCAGCCAGAAACACGAGACCGCTTGTGTGTAAACGTCGCGCTTCCCGAGCGACCGTCCGTTTTCGTGTTTTGTTTTGACAGCTTACGGTTGCGTCGGTGCCGTCCCATCGGTAATGCGCTAAACAGGGAAGTCATAAACCTTCGCCCGTTATTGGTCTTGGCTGACAAGTTAAAGGACGACGCGGTTCGCTCTCCGCAGTCTCCGCGTCGCCGGCACGCCTGACTTGTACGGATCTGTCTGAAACTGAAACAACGTGTGCTACCCGTAAGACGACCCTGGGTTTCCCACGCGGCTCCAACAGCAACCAGCACACTCTTCCGGTCGCAGGTCAAAGGTTACTGCAGCGTGCACATTTGCAGGCCCCTTAAGTGGTACGAGCGGCAGATGCGGCGCAGGTTGTTTTCCCCGAGAGTCATAATTCCCGCGTCTGGCGCCGAGATGCCTATTCTGTCTAACGGTCCGACCACCACCTCCCAAGGTCTCAGCCCCGAAATCCCGGTCAAATAACTTTTCCTCGCGTATTTCAAGTTCAACGGGCGCCCGGACGCGTACTCATAAAAAACCCCTCACAACAAAGTTAACAATCAGAAAGAAAAGACAAACAGAAGAAGTGAGCCGGCTGTTTTGGAGTGTTCCCCTCCTCCACAACAGCCCAGCAACTTAATACCTTCTAAACCACGTCACTGGAAGCTCTACCTAGCCGACTGGTCATTGTTCAAAGTAAAAGCTAATTTAGAAGACAATTTTTTCTGACAGCCTCAGTGTGGATGAATTAAATGAGCTTTTCACGACCCGTATTCTTACTGCTGCTCATATAGCTGTCCCCCAGTCCTCGGGCATAACACGACCAAATCATAAACTGTGGTACACACAGGAATGTAAGGAAGCAAAAAAACACCAAATAAAGCCTGGGGCGTCTTTAGCAGGTACCCAACGCCCGAGAACCTAATAAACTATAAGAAATCAAGAGCAAAAGCAAGATATATTCATCGCAGTGCAGGAAAAAACATCTTGGAAACACTACGTTTCATCTACAAACAGTTTCATCACATCCAAAAAGGTATGGGAACAAGTTCGCAAACTAGATGGTACCTACTCCCCCTACACAGTCTATCTCCTAACACCTCCAGGTGCGCAAACTAGCTTGGAGGAGCTGGCAGATATACTCGGTAAGCATTTCTGCAGAGTGTCTATAGCTCTAACCACTACACAGAATCATTCCTAAGATATAAAATCACAGCTGAAAAACAAACTCCAACTAGCGGTGGCAGCACTTAACTGATTAACAGTTTATTCACAATACAAGAAATTCATAGACTTTATCTACTGGCAAAAACACTTCCCCAGGCCCCGACGAGATACATTAGGAAATGCTGTCCCACCTCTCTGAGCCACCTGTAAAAGCGCTTCTAAAGTTTTTCAAAAGATATGGGTAATAGGACAGATATCGGAGGCGTGGAAAAAAGCTCTTGTACCATTCTTGAAGCCTGGCAAGCCGCCAACTTCGGCCAGCAGTTATAGGCCAATATCATTAACTAGCTGTCTGGCTAAATCATTTGAGAGTATTGTGAAAGAAGGCTAGGTTGAGACGGCAAGGTAGTGACGGCAAGGCCAGCGATTCCTTGTCTAGCGTTTTAATCCGATGACATAACCCAGGCGCGTGCCGGAGCCGGCGCCGCGGGACGATGATGATGGTATGTACAAATGAAAGAGGAAGATCATGGCATGTACAAATTAAAGAACATCCACGGAAGCCTCACGGTATTCTTAATATTAGAATAATATTTATCCTAGAATCCCAAGAGCTTCTTGACATTCCTCAGTGTGGTTTTAAGAAGGCATGTTGTACAATTGACCATCTTGTTCGTCTGTTAAATACCGTCAGAGAAGCATTCATACTCAGATAGCGCTATCTAGCGGTCTTCTTCGATCTCGAAAAGGAATGCGACACAACTTGGAGGTTCGGAATATTGCGTGACCTTGCAGACTTGGGAATCCGTGGGAGGATGCTAAACATCTTGAGTGACTTCCTCTCTAACCACTCATTTATAGTGTTTTCTTTCGGGTCTTATTAGATGGTTGTGCTTCATTTATGATAATATTTGGTTTGCACTCACGAACCCTTTGACGCGAATGGGGTGCTCCGTGCGAGTAGTGTCAGTCTGCCATAGCTAGGATCACTTTCGTACTGCACTTCCGACATATCTTCGTTAATAATAATAATAATAATAATAATAATAATAATAATAATAATAATAATAATAATAATAATAATCGCTTAACTTATTGGCCAATTTGCGAAAATCTGTAAAAGCGCCTCAGCAAGGCATGTTTTCCAACGCCGCCCGCACCCCTGAAAAAAAAAAAAGGCCTCGTTCCTAGATATTTTCTTGGTCAATTTAAAAATAAAAAGGCAGCTGTGGACATTTAGGGCACATTCACACATCAGCCTCGATCGCGGACGTCGCATCCGTTGATTTGGTTGTTTTCAGAGCACTCGCGAAGCAGGGAGAGAGCACAGAAAATCGGCAAAACTAGATACGCGGGGAGCGAAGAGCAGGATAATCTTACATCCTCTTCAATTTATGCTTGGTGTTAAACCACTGTACTTTTTTGATGGCTCTCCAAGCCGTCTTTGTCAACTGTCAACATTTCTGAGTTTACGAAGAAAGGGGAAATTGGCTCTTTTCGTTTCCACAAAGAACGCGAGATTTCTCAGAACGCTCTCATGCGGTTGGAAAACAGGTCTTGCGAACACGAATCTGCGAAGTTTCACACGTGAGCCTCGTCTTTTGGTGCTTCGCCTACTATTGTGGCTTCCCATGACACAATGCTACTTAATACATCCGTTTCGCACAAATAACCGCCAGGCGCAACGAAATCGCCGCGCGTGCACAGGAAGCTAGCGGAGCGTTTGCTCCGGCAAAACCCAATCGTTTCACATTTCGCCACCACGCCAGGAATGCGGCGCTGCCGTCGCGCGGCAAAACTTGAGCTTGGGTTCCCTCAGTAGTGACGGCGGTAGATAGTGTACTAATAGTGACGGCACGGTTTTCACACCCTCCATTCTAGCCACCCTAATAGGGCCCCGGGTGAATGAACCTGCGGTGGAAGCTAGCAAAACACGATTGGAAGATTGGTGGCTTAAAAGCAGAAAAGTGACGTAGTGTTAGTAATGCAGAAAGAAAAATTTAATAAATAGAATAATTGTATTATATTTAACCAATCTAAAATAATAATTAAGATATAGAGGGAAAAATTGGCAGTGGCTTAGCTTGGTTAAGCCTGGTAATTGCGAAAGCAATAGCTATGGCTACGCCTAAGGTTGAGCTGGTGGTGTAGCTGCTTGTGGTGCTTATGGTTATATGCTTATGGTTATGCAGTGATTCACTCTGGCCACGGCATATGGTTCAACTATTTTTATTGCGGGGTGCTGCCTGGTTATTTTATGTATAACTAGTAGCGAGGCAAGGAGTGCCGTGGCTGCAACGATATACTTGGTTGTTAAGGCAGAATGTACAACTGCCGCTCCGGTACCGGCTGCAATGCCATTATTTACGCCAGCAGAAATGAAAGCATCCCTGGAGACTGCGTTGGTTCCACCTGCCGTTAGGCCACCTCCTATAGTATCCAACGTTGCACCCTCGGCGGTAGCTGCGGTAGGAGCGGGAGTTAGGCCGCGGTTGGTAGCTACCACCTCGCAAGTTGACGGCGCGAGTTGGGGCCCCTGTTTTTGCGCAGTTGTGCTTGGCGGCGCGCCAAAGGTCACGCTAAAGGTCAATGGTAGCTACCGCCTCGCTACGCGAATGGCTGAAAAGTGAAAGTAGTATTGCTTTCGCAATAAAAATGAACATGATAGCAACTGCTACCATCCCGTTTCAAAGGGGACGCTCCTTTATTCCATCCATTTATCCGACGGTGGCGCCATAGAACGGGCGCCCGGAGGTACCGGAGGTAACCATGGCGCACAGCAAGATGCCAGTCGCATCGCGTCGGGGAGGAGGAGGAATCAACATTTATTAAGCCCGAAATAATTCGGTGGTGCATGCTTGCACCAGACGGGGTGGTTCCCTAGTTGCGGGACCCATATGTTTCCAGCAGCTCCTGGCCCCTGTCTGTCAGTGCGAGCTGGATCGAGAGGGCGGGGCTGGACAACAAGGTCTCCCATCGCTCAAGGGGTTGGGGATTGGGGGTGTTGGCGGGAAGGGGAGGAGGGGGGGTTTTGAGTTGCTTGCATTCTGCCAAAACGTGCGGCAGGGTGCCCTTTTCTTTTTTACAAAAAGGACAGAGCATGTCGTGTTCCGCAGGGTACATGCGGCTCATCAATACGGGATGCGCAAGCGATCCCGCCTGCGCTCGGCGCAGGATCGTCTGTTGTTGCCTGGTGAGCTTGGGGTGCGGTTCTGGCAGTCTGCACCTTTCCTCTCGGTACATACTTGTAATTTCCCGAAAGCTGGTAACCGGATGCGGTAGCTCTTCCGGCTCGTTCTCGCCCCGGATTGACATTTCTCGGGCATGGTAGTCTGCGATGATGTTGCCTGCTACCTGCGAGTGAGCCGGGACCCACACGAGCTCTATAGCTCTTCCCGGAGGCTTGTACTTGGATAGAATGGCTCGGGCCGCGGAGGATATTACCCCTCTGCGGAAGCTTCTGTAGGCTGTCTTTGAGTCAGTGACCACGGTGTCCACGCTCGGCTGTGCGAGTGCGAGGGCCATGGCCGCTTCTTCTGCAACTGCGGCGTCTGTTGTCTTTATGGACGCGCTGACGATCAGCCTGTCTTTTGACGTAACCACCACTGCTGCACGGTCACTGTGTTTTCGGAGCGAGGCGTCCGCTTAGAGGACCCTGGGGTTCTCTTCCAGCTTCCGGGCTATGGCTTTGGCCCGCGCGGTGCGCCTCTCGTCGTCCTTGCCCGGCGTCATGTTCCGGGGAAGGGGTTTGGTCTGAATGGCCGTCTTCCAGTCTTCCGGAAGGGCTTCCTTGAGGGGTACTGGCTCAATCTGCCATCCTATCTTGCGTAAGACGGCTCGTCCGTGTTTCGTATGACTGAGCCGGATTCTCTGATTAGAGAGGTGGGCTTCAATGAGCTCCTCCACCGTGTTGTGGGCGCCCATGTCCAGCAGTCTTTGTGTGGACGGGTATATGGGAATGCCCAGTGCTTGCTTCGTTGCCTTACGAAGCATCGTGTTTAGGGTGTCCCTATTCGCCTTCGTCAGCTGGAGATAGGGGGCGGAGTAGGTAACCCGTGACACGACGAATGCGCGTATCAGGCGCATGACATCGTCCTCTTTGAGGCCTCGGTTTCTATTAGATACCCTTCTGATCATACTGAGTATCTGTTCGGCTGTAGTTTTGATCTTTGTGACGGCGGCGTGTGCCTTCCCGTCGGCCTGTGCCTTCCCGTCGGCCTGAAGTAGTAGGCCGAGGATCCTAATCTGCTGTGTTGGCTTGATAGCCGTTCCGTCGATGGTGACGATCACGTTCGGCGGCAGCTCTTTCTTGGATTTTCCCGGTTGGATAATAAGCAACTCTGATTTCTGGGGAGCGCAGCTCAGTCCGCATGACTTTGCGTACTCATGCACGGTTGTTGCCGCCTTCTGCAAGGCTTCCTCCATCCAGGCATCAGAACCGGCTCGAGCTGTCCACACCGTAATATCGTCGGCGTAGAACGCATGGTCCACGCCTTCGATTTGCTTGAGTAGACCGGGCCGGGGCAGGAGGGCCAGATTGAAGAGCAGGGGCGACAAGACCGATCCCTGTGGAGTGCCCCTATCACCCAGCTCGACACGGTCTGACGTCTCCTCCCCTATTCTGATGGTCGCTGTTCGGTTTGACAGAAATTCTTTGATGTAGTCGAATGTCTTTCGGCCACACCTGGTCATATTCAGATTCCGCAACACGCTCGCGTGGGACACGTTATCAAACGCTCCCTTCAGGTCGAGGGCGAGTATCCCGCGCGGCGTGTGCCTCATTGCCGGCTTGACGGCCAGTTCGTGAAGTTGGATCATCACGTCTTGGGTGCTGAGATGTTGCCTGAAGCCGTACATCGTCTCCGGCATCTGATCTGTTTCTTCGAGGTGCTTCTGCAGCCGGCGAAGGACCATACGCTCCATCACCTTCCCCGCGCAGGACGTGAGGGAGATGGGCCGCATGTTGTCTATCGTGAGGGCCTTGCCGGGCTTTGGAATGAAGCAGACCTCGGCGTCCTTCCATTCCTTCGGCAACCGCGAGCTCTCCCAGGCTTCGTTGATGTGCCCTAGGAGGCCGCGGGCCGCTTTACTGCTCATGTTACTGAGTAGTTTGTATGTTATGGCATCCCTGCCGGGTGCACTTTTCTTGTTACTTTGATCTATCGCTGTCCACAATTCCGTCATGGAAAACGGCCGGTCCAGGTCTTCGTTGTCGGGTCCTTCGTACCTCTCTGGCTCCGGGTACTGTCCCTTCTCTGTCTTTAGGTACTTCGCCTTCAGGTCTTCCAGGAGCCTGCGGCCGTCTCCCTTGTACATGTTCAATACTTTGGTAAGGTTGCGATTGGTCGCAGTTTTGCTACTCAGCGGGTCGATCAGATGCCTCAAGAGGCACCACGTCTTCCACGTCGAGAGCTTGCCCTGCAGGCCGTCGCAGGTCTTCAGCCAATTCTCCCTGCATAGTTTGGCCGCGTGCTCGGCGATCTGCTTGTTCAAGGCTGCTATGCGCTTGGCCAGCTTTCTGTTGTGCCGCTGACGTTTCCATCGCCGCGTTAACGAGTGCCGGGCCGCCCACATGTGGGTCAGTCTGGCGTCCGCGTACGGTGTCTGCGAAGTCGTTGCGATTTCTTGGGTAAATTTTTGGAGGGTCTTCTTCTGGTCCCTCGACCATTCGGTGTAGGTCTGTTGTGTTTCAGCTCGTCCCGATTCTTCCTCAGACGCCTCTTCTTGTTCCTGGGTGAACTTTCTCATCTTGTCCCAATCCGTGATCCGCGCTGTCCCCAACACAGCCCGATATCGGGAACCTCGGATCGTGATGCCGATCACGCTGTGGTCAGAACCCAGGTCCACTTCTTCGCTTCTCCAGGAGACGTCTAGCGTTCCCGATAACCACGAAAGGTCTGGCGTAGTGTCCCTCGCGGCACTGTTGCCTCTTCTGGTAGTTACGTCAGGCTCGTTCAGGAGGGCAATCTCGTGATCCTCCATTGCTTTGGCCAATGCTTTTCCTCTTTTTGACTGGAACTTATAGCCCCATGTTGTGTGAGGGGCGTTAAAGTCGCCGAGGATCAGGAGCGGCCTGGTCCCCGCCAACCCTTTCGCCTGACTCACGATGCGGTCAAATTCGTACTGCCGTTGTGACGGCCGACAGTACGCGCTCATTACAAATAAATTGCCCGCGCTGCCAATTTCTCTTGCATGAATTACGACCAGCGTGTGCTCGCACCCGCCCTGCGCCGTAACATGTTGAGTTGCCGCCACGTTGCTGCGAACGAGCACCGCCGTTCCGTTCTCCGTGGGGTCCGTGTAAGTGACGTACCCCGGAAGTCTTGGTTTCCCGTTCGTCTCCTGTAGAGCAATTACATCAGGCTTGTTGTCTTGCCCGTCAATGTATAACATTAGTTCCGCTTCTTTGTTGCGAATCCCACGGCAGTTCCATTGGTAAATCACGGTGGTTTCCCCCCCGGTCTTCTTGTGCTTCTTACTTGGCTTCTGCATCATCCTTTCCGGCTGTCTCGAGTCGATTGCGCCTTTTCGCGATCGCGTTTTTTATTTTTTCGGCCCGCTCCTTTTTCAGGGACGCGAAGTGGTTCCTCACCGATGTTGAGGCTACTTTTAGCGCTTGACGTTTGTGCTTCGCCGATGGCGTCTGAGGCTGACTCTCGACAGCTTTAAGTCGGTCGTCTATTTTGCTGAGCCTTTCGTTAATTTGGGAAATTGCGGCCAAAATGGCCATAAGCTCTCCTTCTCGCGGGATCTGTGTCGTTACCGTGGTCGCGGTCTCTGCGTTCGCAGTTTCCTCTCCGCTCGCGGGGCTCTCTTCGGCGTCCATCGCCTCTAGGTTATTTGCTGCACGTTGCATGGCCTCAGCCTCTCCAGCTGTCCGCCCTTGGCGGGGCGAGGGGGGGGCCCTCCGCGGCACCTTGCGCAAGCCTGCGGCGTTGCTTGTCGCCGTGTTGTCTTGGGGTCCTGAATTTGCCAGGCTGCCGTTACTCGCTAGCGTTTCGATCTTATTCATAAGCGCCTGTATTTGGGCGTTCTGTTCCTGGATCTGAGCGTTTTGGCGCTCTATGATCCTCTTAAGCTCTATCACTTCGCTACTGTCCTTTTGCGGATTCGCTTGTGAGTTAAGGGGTTGGGAGGGGGTGAGGGGTGGGAATTCGGTGTCGCTGGTTAGAGCGACGGGAGACCTGTTGGTCCGGCCCACCTTTTTCTCGGCGATCCCTCGGTGTCCGGTTGACTCTGGCGACTGTTGTTGACAGCCACTGTTGTTGCTGTTGCGGCCCGGCGTGTGTGACCGGCCCCGTTGTTTGGAGGCGCTGCGGTGGGGTCCGCCTGCAGGACCTCTCTTGTCTTGGTTCCTTCTCCCGATGTCTTCTTCCTCTGCTCGGCGCCGTTCCCAGCGCCGCCGGCGGACGACGTAGGGTGTCTTGAAGCGGGCTTTGCAGGCCTTGTCCGCTGTCAGGTGTTTGCCTCCGCACAGGCCACAGTTCGGGACACATTCGTGATCTTCGGCGGGGTTGGAGATTCCGCACCCTCGGCAGATCGTGTTCGAAGGATCCGGGCACACGTCCATTCTGTGGCCCACTATTCCGCACGCATAGCATACGTCGATTTGTTTTCTATGTAACGTGCACTCCATGAGCAGGTTGCCGTATCTCACGTATTTGGGTACTTTATGCCCTTCGAAAGCAATGACGACTGATCGGGTCTTACCGATCCGGTTTGCCTGTAGCGCCGTTGGGTTATGCTTGTGCACAACATTGTCCTGAATATCCTGGGCCGTATCCTCGAGCGGGATGCCCCTTATGACGCCCTTCACCGTGCCGTGGGGGGCCGTTTCGTAGGTACTTACTTCGTGTGCCGTGCCGCGTATGTCGATCCTTCCGACTGCAGTGTATAGGTCGGCGTTCTCTCTCTTGGGGGTGCTCACCACAACGATATTCTGCTGGAGGTTGGGGCACACGACATCTTCACTTGCTTCATTGCCGGGGATCTGTGCCGCCGCCACAATTGCACGACTTAGTTCAACGCGGGTCACGTCGTTCACGTGGAGCCCGCCTCGTGGTTGTAATACGATCTTTATGTCGCCGCGCGGCAAGTCTGGCATGCGCGCGCCCTTCAACAATTTGCCCTTGTTTATACGTTTCGCCCTTGAGTGACGTGTATCGCTGCCAGTGGCAGCCATGGCCTTGGCGCCATCTTGGTTCGTTTGAAGTACGGCATTTAGGCCTAACTTGCCCATGCCTCTGTGCCTGACCCTCTCGCCGGCAGTTTTCCAGCCTTGCGATCTTGTGCACTGGTCCGGCGGAATTTCGACGCCGTCCACCTCTACTCGCATAGCTGTAGTTATCTTAGGTCAATGCTCACTTGCGTAATCACCGATGATTCGATGTTCCGCTGGCGGCCTCACCGAGGCTCGGGCTGGGCCTACCGCTCCTCCGGCCAAGGCCGGAGTCGAAGTTAGGCCCAGCTGCGGGCGCTCTCGGCACACAAAAGTCCTTTAAATTTGGCAAAAGCGGTCCCCTACCTCGGAATTCGAGTTCCCGGTGGTCCACACAACTTCATGCATGCCACTGCATGCCAACTTCATGCCACACGAGCGAGACAATGGTCCGGCTAATTCGATGACCCTTGTCCTGAGGCGTGACGGAGGGGTATTTTGTCAACGTCTGTAAACACACCTATTAAAGACCGCGTACGCAGTTCCCTCTAAACATAACTTTGTGGAGCCTCTATTAGGCGCTTCATGTAGCCCCTCAGTTGGTGCTTGACTAATCGTGAGTGTTGCTGCTTGGTTTGGCAAGGTCACACTCAGGGTCAAGCACAGCGTACATCCTGAAGGCCAGATTAGACCTTGTGAAAAGCGCATTCGCACCAACGTTCTTAGATATCTATTAGGTCTCTTAGGCAGTGTCGTTGCGGCCGTATTTAAAATGTGGTAATACTCTATATTTTTGAAGTAGATTATTGCTTGATCATGTCTGTGAAGCTATTTTTTTCGATTATGCACAAAACACCTGCGCAATCTCCGACTGAAAACGCGTGATTCAAATCTCCGCGCGACTGGTGCAGGGGGTGCCAGTGAAACTGCCAGGGTGCCAAAAACTCGCGGCGCAATAGGATGCTGCTGAGAACAGAAATGAAACACTCTACTCGAAGCATTTTCGTGACTGTGACTACGTGCACTTTGTTCCTAATGCGATTTCTATAGGGCTTTGTCACAAAGGCATGGCTGAACCATGACGCGGTTCCTTTCATCTTCTCGCACAATAGAGTCATGCCAGTCACCATTCCCTAGAACTGCGTTTACGGAAGGAATAAAAGAGATGTAAGACTCTTACTTCTGACTGTAGTTCCATTACTTTCTGAGTGTTTAGGTCTCATTTGTATGTGAACTGTCGCGTTTAGCGTTGACTGCGATCTGTCCACGGACCACGGAGTGCAATCTCGCAATTGGACGAGCGGACAGCATCGGCGCATGTTTGTATTTGTGCATTTCGTTTATTTATTTTTTTTGTTCAAACGTAAGCGCAACTGCTTCTTTGCTAAACATCAGGCAACTCATCAACCGCACGCGCTGTTTGCTAAACATCATGCAACTTAGCCGCACGCGCTGATGATCCTAACGAGCAGATGACGAAGAGCCCCCTGTCGTGTCGCAGCTATAGGTGGTCGCAGCTTTGCGAGTTCCTTTCCAGCCCAGCACGGGCCTGATATCTTCGTGGAACCCCCACGGGAGCGTTATTATATCCACTTCACTGAGTATGGGCGCATTCAGGTATGGAGCACACTGAGCGAGGTTTCCTTGGATGCGTCCAAGTATAGTCCGAGCAAGCAATCATCGACCTTGTTCATGCATATATGGCTTCGTGATTTTGCAACCATTGCTGCCTCGTCATTTTGCATAGTTCTGTATTTTTGGGGATGTAAATGAAATTAGAAATGAAACCGATGAGGCTCTTATAAAAAAAAAAAAAAAAAAAAAAAAAAACATTTCAGAGCATGTTTTCCTCATGAAGGTAGGGGTGCGGTATACATGGAGCTGCAGCTTGGCTTTAAACATACGTCAGGCGTCAATTCACTAAACTTATATTGTGAATGTACGCGTTAAAAGGACCAAGTTATATACTACTGCTACATGACGTCCAACGACTCAAGCAGCATTCTGCGCGTGTTTGGCTTGGCCTCCAGCTCAATATCTCCGTCAATGCCTCGCGTGTATCGCAGAGCTCGACAATAGCGCTTCGCTTACTGTTCATTTGTTTGGTGACAGCTATGTAGTGCTTCTCCCTTTCCATAAAATTCATTTCCCCAATATATGAAGCTTGGTACTCGAAGCAGGATTGGGTACACCACGCTTTGGGGCCTTTGTTTCCCAACAATGACTTTTCTGGCGGAGCGGGAGGCCTGAGACGGAGGTAGTCGGCTAGTGCATTGTTCACTGCCCTTCCTTCACAGGAATATGGGTGGCGGGTTTCGCTGGGGGTCATGTAGTTTATGTTTATAATGACAAACTAATTTTCAAAATTCCTCACTCTATACCAATACAAGACTTCACATGTAAATCCTAAGCTCCCCACAAAGCAAGTGCTTCATCGTTTGCAGGCGCATCTGGTACGGATACATGCATTGTAAAACCCGATGGTCATTCGAGTGGAAATGGCGTGCCATAATGACTGTCAAGGTGTGCAACTGACAAAATGTTCGATGTAGGTTAATTAGGTAATTAATTATAGGCAATTTTTATTCCTATTTTTCTATAATAATGCTATTTTGATTTTTTTATATTTCTGGTTATTTTGGTTTTTATTTTACTCGTTTATGTCGCTAATTATTATGGATTATTATTTTATCAGCATTTGCTATTAATAACCATCATCACTATATATCATTTTTGCATAGTGTGCTAATGCTTTCATAAGCAATTAGTTTACAAGAAAGGAAACGCGCGGTATCTGTCACACGTATCCTTAAGGCCCGGTCAGACCTCGTGAAATAGTGCATTCACGCTAAAACCGCGGATTGAAAAGGCAGTTAGGCTATCGCTGCAGAACTCGCAGCTTTCGCTCTATCATAGGTTCAAGCCGTTCTCAAACTCCACAATTTACTTATTCTAACAATTTCTGCCTTCCCCTTCGATTCATTGTAGGGCAGTTCCAACCGTGTTTTGTATGGCGCCACTTTGGTGCTGTACCGGCGCGGAAGCTCTGCGCTTCAGCAGAAGACACCATCAGATACCGAAACAAAAAGTCGTTTTAATAACAATCTTTAGAGACAATTTGTTTTAAAAGGAAATTAAAGTTTGTTTTTATTAGTTACTGAAAACAGCACTGCGTGTTTTTTTGCGTAGAGCGTGTTTGGATAAAATTAAACCTTTACGTTCATTTCTTTCCTGCCGAACAGGGCGCTACGGACGCTGCAAATAAAAAAAAAAAAAAAAAGGATATTTTCTTTTATTTTTACTTTGCCGAAACGCGGTTTGCGACCACGGTGAGCGTGGACCACGCTGTTATTTTAGTGCTGTGGCCCGTGTAAAAGCGCTTTGACACTTGGTCAGAGAGAGTTGAACATGCTTCAGCGACGGCAGCTGTGTGGACGATAGTAGGTCGTGGCTGTATGACGGTTCGCGGTGTCTTCACTCAGCGTGGCTTGTACGGCATGCTCTAGATCACTGTCGTCTACGCTGGAAGTGCTTCGAAAGTCACAAGAGCAAGACAAGAACATCTTTTCTTTCCCAACATGTTGGCTGCCAAGGTAAGGGGAGCGGAATAGTTGACACTGGTAGCTAGGGGACGCCGTGACAAAGCCGCGTTTGGAACGACCACTGCGTGTCTTACCGGGCACAGAAATTACCGGGCACAGAAAGTGGGGAACACCGGTTAGCATTGTGTTACGGCGGATTCAGTTGCGGGAGTTGGCTGCATGTTGTATATACCAAGGCAAGGGTACTTTGCCGCATGCTCTCGGCTCTCACGAACGTAGGTACGCCTGTTGCCGTCATGAAAAGGGGCAATTTAATTATAACTTGCTAAAAGTCGGACCTTCATATTGAGTCATATTGTGCCGACACTACGTGAGCAGTGTATGGTACAGTCGTCAGCACGGCTCTTTAGAGCGTTGGAGCGGTGTGTTGCAGAGCAAACAGTGAAATATGGGTTAGTCTGCTCTGTAAGTGGTACTGTGCAATTGTCAGTGCAAATAGTATGCCTACATGCTTCTTTCGTTCTAGCGCCATCATTGTCCCTAGAACCGGACCCCTGCTATAAAATTTTACATTGTGCGACAGGTCGACGTTCGAGTGCTCTGACAGACTTACTGACGACTGTACTGCATTAGACATACAGAAGCTGTGTTCTTCCTCCCGCCCTTAGTGTCCTTGCTTCTTTGTAAAACTATAAAAATACACATATTTAATTTCATAGCTGCAGCCGCCCGTCCTTCTGGGAGACAAACCTGTACATTTTTGCCATTGGAGGAACCTTATTCTTAATTTCGTGATAGTTGTTGAGCCTTGTGTCAGCGCCCAAAACATTCATGAGCAATATTGTTTAACTTATTGTTGGATGTTAAAGGCCGCCATTTGTATGAAGCTTGGCTCAGTCAGACTCATTGCAAGAGTTGCCAAGCTAGGCATCGTGTAAATCGGGTGCAGCCTCATGTGACAGTGGCATCTCACCAGTATTTTCTGGTGCCACTACTGACAGCGTAGTACATAAGTTTTCAGAGGGAGCTCCTTTGCATGTGCACGGTTCTGTCTCCAAGCCTGCTGAACGAGTTTACCTGCAAAGAAGTCACTATGTGTCTTGAGTGAACTGCATTCAGCAAAAGAGCACAGCAAAATTTAGCTTCTCTATGGGAACTTTATCGCTATGATTCGCCCTCGCCTGCCGAACAGGGAAATGTGGAACATTTTAAGCACAATAATATGAGAAGAATCATGTGGCAAAGGTAATGGTGCTTCTGTACGAGCCTGAAATGGCCTACGCCATTACAATTCTATGTGGCCCCAACCAGAATTGAAAACTTTACTTATTGGTCATATGTGCTAACAATATGTATTGTTGTAAGCACCAGGCGCACAGCATCACTGAAAATACTCCACCAATTTTCTGGCATAGTGCACATTTGTTGCCTCCCCTACCTCTGCTCATAAAAAGACAAATTAAGGCTGCTGTCCATTTCCATTGTAGAGCGTGTTGGCAAAATCACTGTTAGTGTGCTTTTCATATTGTGATGAAAGGCACATCTTTTCTCATGCATGATGCTATCTATGTATGCGAGTATGGTGTTTTCGAAGGTAGAAGCAGACTCCAGCCGTCTCAAACGAACACAACCAGTTTATTCAGGCACACTCGCATATATAACGAACATCAGAAATGCCCCCTGGGGAATAAAGAATTCAAACCGAAAACGAAACTGAATATAACATACTCCCCCCTTATTTTTAGTGATTAGTTGTTAGTAGGTATTAACAGGGAAACCCCAAGGCATGCACACTGTACTTATTTACACGTACTTACATATTTACACATATGTACATATCAGTCTCAACTAATCAGTCTGATAGTCTTGCAGCCAGGCTGGTGGCCAGCGCTCTCGCTTTGAACGCCACACTGTCGACGCCGGCGACAGGCTCGTAGGCTGCTGCTGCAGTACACCAAGAGACCGAGCCTGCAACCTGGGGGAAGGCGGCTGCAGCTCAGCAGGCTGCAGTATGCCAGGAGACCGGGATTGCGATGTGGCAGGACGAAGCACGCCAGGAGACCGGGGCTGCGGCGTGGCAGGAGGCAGCACAGCAGGAGAGGCAGGAGGCAGTACGCCAGGAGACCGGGGCTTTGGAACCCTAGAAAGCTTGAAGGCATTCCTTGTACGGACATCTCCAAGTCGGAAGAAAGCTGTTCCCCTCCTCTCGATCACTTTTGTTGGTGGAGAAAAAGCGCAGTCTACCTTAAACCGAACCGGTGGTTTCCTGACACGGACAAAATCGCCTACGGCTATCTTAGTCTTCTTGGCAGCTCTCCTTTTGTTTATGTAGCATTTGCTGCTCTGCTGTTGACGCCGGACTCTTTGACGGAGTCGCGCCATCTCCTTAGACGGTCTTATGGTGATTAATACGGCTTGAGAGGGCAATAAGCAGGTGATATGACTGATTCTCCTAAAGATGAATGATAAAACATATGAAAGAGGCACAATCGAGAAATTTTCCGTCGGGTTACTAGGCTAGGTAAATTGGCTCTAGATTTTAAAGCAGACACACTAGTGTAGTATGAATAATCAGAATAAATGAAACGGTTAGCACGATTTTGTATTTTTTCTAAGGTTAAAGAAAGGTTACAATGGTGAGGATCCCATATTGATGAAGCATATTCTAGTTTAGGGCGGACAGAAGTTATGTATGCTAATGATTTGATGGATGGCGTGGCAAAACATAGATTGCGCCGTATGAAATCAAGGGTATGATTAGCCTCGTTAGCAATGTTTATGACATGAGATAACCATGTTAGGCTTTGCGTTACAGTAATACCCAAGTACTTACAGGAAGAGACGGACGACACTTCAGAACCAAAAAGAGCGTATGTAAAAGGAGTATGCATCTGCCGACGATGGAACGAAATCAAACATGTTTTGGAAATATTAAGAGACATTAGCCAACATTTGCACCAAGCTTCAATTTGGTTAAGATCTTGTTGAAGAATGCCAACGTCAGTACTGTTAGTGATTGGGCGGTAAATTACACAATCGCCAGCAAATAAGCGGATAGTAGAGGAAATATTTGAAGGAAGATCGTTAATATATATCAGGAAAAGCAAGGGTCCCAGGACTGTACCTTGGGGAACACCTGAAATGACCGGGCTACGGGGGGAAGAACAATTGTTAGCATAGACAAATTGCTCTCTATTAGTCAAAAAGTTAGACAGTCATTCCAATACTAACGGGTTAAGATTTAGGAACGATAGCTTTAAAAGTCTTTTGTGTGGTACTTTATCGAAAGCTTTTTCGAAATCAAGGAGGAGAGTGTCAGTAGGAACATTTCGGTCCAGGCTTGAGCTTAGGTTAATAAAGAGAGCCAATTGGGAGTCACATGACTGTCCTTTCAGAAAGCCATGCTGGTTAGTATGAAAAATATTTACGGAGACAAGGAATTTGACTATGTGCGAATAAATAATATGTTCCATTAGTTTCGAACAAACGCTTGTGAGGGAAATGGGGCGGTAATTTTTACATGAAATAGGTGAGCCCTTTTTTGGGGACCGGAATGATCTTACCAACTTTCCAATCTTGTGGAAGGACACCTGTTGATATGGACTGCTGAAAGAGGTGGCACAATATAACACAATGTTTTTAGTATTTTTTAGAATTTTAGGATTTATGCCATCGACACCAGATGAAGATGTAAGTTTCAATGATTCAATGAGTTTCATGATGCCATTAGCATCAAATGTAATCTCTGGCATAACTGGGTGACCGAGAGCTGGGAATTCTGGTAAGTCACCGTCCGGTTCACTTGTAAAAACTGAAGAAAAAAAGTTAAGAGCATGGCTAGATTCATGTTCCAGGATAAGGTTGTTGAAGTCGTCATGTAATGTTAGAGGCTTAAAATGTGAGGGGTCGATAGTTTTCCAGAACTTGCGGGGGTTAGTGCTCAACATAGAAGGTAGAACAGACAAGAAAAATGTACGTTTAGTTTTGCCTGATAAGGATAAAAATGTTTTTTCTGCAGAATAATATTTTTTCCATGCGTGTGCGGTGTCAAAACGTTTTGCGGATCGTCCAAAAGTCTTTTCTTTTTGTTTCTGAGGCGTTTCAGCTCTTTATTGAACCATGGCGACGATGGGTTTTCAGTGGCGGTGATAGTAGGGACGTGTTTATCAATAAGTTGATGTAGCAGTACTGCTGGGGCGACCCCTATGGTAGCGTGCAGAGTACATCGATAAATGGCAAGGTACTCTGTGACTGCTTGCCAGAGTGATCTTCTTTCTAGGAGTGAGACTTGAACGAAGTTCTTCAATATGCGATTGAATCGCTCTATTTGCCCAATCATTTGGGGATAGTACACCGACGAATGCGAAAGACTGAGGTCCCTGCTTTTCAGGAAGGTGATGAATTCGTGCGATGTGAACTGAGGTCCATTATCACAGACTATCTCTTCTGGATAGCCTTCATGGGCAAAAACACTTACTAAAAAGTCTTTTACGGTGCTTGTAGATATTTCGCTGCAAAAGTGTACCTCTGGCCATTTAGAATGGTAGTCAACAAGCGTTGTGGCAAATCTGCTGTTGTACGCTGCATGCGCCAAAGGAGCAACAATGTCTAGACCTAGCTTCTGTCACGGTTGCTCAGGCCATTCAACAGATTGCAACGCTGCTGCTGACGTTTTGGCGGACTTATCTGCCTCCAGGCAGATGTGGCAGTCTTTTATTGCCATTTCCACTTGCTGATTCATTCGTGGCCACCAGAACCGCTCACGCAGTCGTGCCTTTGTGCGCGTGATACCCAGATGTGTCTCGTGCGCGATGCTGATCTGAGCCGGGAGGGAGGATGGAACGAGACGCTCTGTTCGCAGTAGCAAGTTGTCAACAATAGACAGTTCTTCCCGAATAGAGCGGAATGGCTTCGCCTCTTCTGGTATGGACTTCTTTGGCGGCCAGGAATTCAGCACCAATGACTTGACGGTTTCCAGGCAACCATCGGCGAGGGCAGCCTGCCTGAACTTCTCCTTTGTCACACAGGCTGGCTCAATGAACGAGACAATTTCTTCCTCCTTAGCAATCTCTGCCTCCGAGGTAGGTGCTGGCAGCCGAGAAAGTGCATCTGCTACAGTGTTTGTGGACCCCTTGCGGTATTCAACGGTGAAATTGTAGCAAAGCAGTCGTGTACTCCAGTGTGTGATTCGGAGTTAGCGTCTTCCATGTCCTTGGGATGACAGCAAGGACACAAGTGCCTGGTGGTCTGTTTGAATTGTAAAATTGCGACCCCAAAGGTATGTGTACCATCACTACATGCTAGTGCTTCCAGTTCACAGACTCAATATTTCCTCTTCGCAGGCGACAGTGTACGAGATGCGAAAGGGACTGTGCGGAGCTTGTGGCCACTTTTCCGCTGCAGGACTGCGCCCAGTCCACAGTCGGACGCATCGGTCGACACAATTACTGTAACGGATCGAAACTCGAGGAAAGCATTTCCTTAACCCTCCTGAAACTGCTGTCTGCTCAGCTGACCAGATGAACGGCTCATTTTTGTGAAGCAAGATTCTCATAGGCTCGACCACTTGTGCCAAGTGTGGAAAAAACTTGGAGTAATATTGTATGAGACCCAGGAACGAACGGAGGGTGACAACATCAGTTGGCACTGGCGTGTTAATTATGGAATCTACCTTCTCTGGGAGTGGCGAGATACCACGTGCAGTGGCCGTATGCCCTAGGAACTCAAGTTCCGGAACGTCAAAGAGGCATTTGTCTTTCAGTTTCATGCCTGCGTTCTTGATTTTTTGCAGCACGGTCTTCAAGTTTGAAAGGTGCTCTTCGGCGGTCTTGAAAAAAATGATTACATCATCGATGTAGAACAACACTCCAGGGCAACGATCGAGGATTGTCGCCATCATCTGAAATGCTGCTGGGGCAGAAGCCAACCCAAAGCAAACTCTTTTAAAGTGGAAAAGACCGTCATGAATAATGAAAGCTGTCAGATCCCTACTGTCAGGATGCAAAAGAACCTTGAAGCAGCTCTTCTGTATGGGGCAATGGGAAACTGTCTGGAACAATAGCTTTGGTTGGCTCTCGAAGGTCTACACATATCCTGATGCTACCATCTTTCTTGTAAACAACAATAGGGGACACCCATTCAGAAGCATCATGCGCTGAATGATGTTAAGGCTCAGTAACCTCTGAAGCTCCTTTGATACTGGCGACCGGAGAGAATATGGCAGATGGCGAAGCTTGGAAGCTACAGGCTGCACGCCTTGCCGCGTCTTGATGTGATGGATGAACCCCTTAGCAAGACCCAACTTGGGACTGAAAAGCGAACTGAACTCATCTGCCAAGGCTGGCGGCAGATCGTTGTGGGGCTGCTCGCTTGACGGTATGGAAATAGAACGGGATAGCGGGTCATTGACGGTCGGCAGCGGATCAACAGACGTGTGCAAGCATTTGAGAGCAGAACCCTCAATGCGAAGATCCAAGGCTTGAATGCCGTCAAGACCGATCAGACAAGTTCCTTGGTGAACAGCATAGAAACATAGTGAAGCTGTGCGGCCTTTAAACTGAACGTCTGCCAGGAAACAACCTAGCACAGCAATCGGCCGTTGAGAGTAGTCAAACAGAGTGACATGTGGAGCAGGCAAGAGTGGAATGCTCCGAAGATATTGACTGTATTCTTGCTCTGACAGACTTGAAACAGATGACCCTGAATTGACAAGAAATATCAAAGTGGCATTCGTGACTTGCACTTGAATATGAATTCCGCTACATGCACGACGTTGCAAAGTCAACACTTGCTTAGCACTGCTACATGACGAAACATCTTCATGTAACTCAACTTCACGGACTCGGCCTTGCATTTGAGTTCGTTTGCGGTTGCATACTTTTTGAAAGTGGCCTTTGAGACCGTAAAATGAGCAAGTCTTCCCATGCGCTGGGCACTGCGGCGCTGATGTGAAGTGGCCCTGCCAGCCACATCGGAAATAATGTGTTGAACCCGAGCAGCTACTTCGCTCTTGGTTCCGCTCAGGAGTGCGGTTCCGCTGCGGCGCACATGAGCCGCCCGTGCCCCTCGTAAACCTCTGCTGAAAGGAAGCTGCTGGCTGTGCATTTCTTTTTTTTTTTTTCGAAAAATTCGAGGATGGTTTACGACGCTGCCGCAATGAAATTGCCTCGACTGAAGCAGAAAGTTCCTTCAGTCTTTCCGCTGCTTGCTCAAACTGTAGTGCAGTTCGAACTGAATCCTCGAAAGACAGTGTGGAACCCTCGAGCAGTAACCGCTCCCGTACGCGGTTGGAAGCTACACCAGCAACGAATTGATCCCACAGAGCATCATCTTGCGAAGCAAACGAACAATGTGCGGCTAGCTCCCGTAGAGCGACAACAAAGTCATGAGCGGACTCCCCTGTGTTTTGGCTACGGCTTGAAAACGATGAAGCTCGATGATAATGTTGCACGACGTCGAAAACTGCTGTCGTAATGCGGCGAGTGCAGTCGTATTCGTCAGGAGTCGTATTAGCGAGGATTGCGGCGTTTGGCGCTGACAGTGCTGCTGCGGCGCTGGTCCCTGCATGTAACGTCTGATAAACACACTGGCCGTCCACCCTAAAACAATGCAAAAGAATAGCCTTACGTTGCTCTGGCTTGAATGCGGCAGCTCCGGATGCCACCAATTACACGCTGAACATCTGCTCCCACTGCTCCCGTGGCAATGACGGACGGCCGGGCGTCGGAAGGAAGAACGATGGCGGAGCAAGCCCAGTGAAGTTCATGTCGGGGTTGGGGGTAGGTTCACAGCATCCTCGTCGCCAATGTGGTGTTTTCAAATCTAGAAGCAGACTCCAGCCGTCCCGAACGAACACAACCCCTTTATTGAGGCACACTCACATATATAACGAACAACAGAAACGCCTCCTGGGGAATAAAGAATTCGAACCGAAAACGAAACTGAATATAACAGCAAGGCCTGTGCACAAACATTGTCTGCCAACCTGGGCCTGTTCGCTCCACATTGAAGCTGAAGGCTCAATATGCACCTCTGAATGAACGATCTTGGGTTCTTGCATGAGCATGGAGCAGCACGTCCACCAACATTGTTTATTTCCAATGCCTGTTACACTTAAACTGGAGCACGCCTGCCAAACTGTCACTTATTCTGCAAGGTCATGCTTCTGAAGGGCTGTGCTGTCAGCATTCAGAAGTAATTGAATACTAGTTGATTGCAGTGGAATGCATCCTGCCTGCAGTCCATGTGGCGACTGCCTTGTTGCACATCTGTGAGAGACTAAAAATGTCGCCATTGTCACAGTTTACTTGCTCATTTATTTCAGAACTCCAGCATCAGCTTCCTCATAGCATCTGTCTCATAGCGGTTTTGGCACCCAGTTGAATTGTCGCCGAAGAGTCGTGATTTAATAACCTTTGTAACACTTTGTTGGTTTATTTTTCAAATGTGAAACACGATGGAAGAAAGCTGCAGTTTTCACAGATTTGCCATGCCTTTAAAAATTATGTGATGCTTTGGTATAGTCAGTGGTCTTATCAAAGACGATGTTTCACTCATGTGACAGCATTTTTTTGGGCAGCTGTCTAGTTAGAGGAGTGGTGCGTCCTGAGGGCAGCTAGATTTCCCCCTGCATCTTTGAAGGAGATTTAATTTTCTTCTGCTGCTCTGTGGATAAAGGCCTTGTGAAGGGTAGCGGTCGGTTGGTTGTTGGTTGGCTCACTCACTAGAAGTTCACACAGGTGTTCCTGATGGTTATGCTTATGCCAGATGGCAGTGGTATTGCAAAGCTGTCCTGTAGAGATGTGTCGTGAAACATCAATGATCCTATCATCTGTGGTGCAACATGCTATGTGGTGAGTGAAAGCTTTCAGGGTTCTCCAATATTTTAGTGCCGCAGGGTTGGAGTTAAATGGTGTACATTTTCCTGTTCATCTGCTGCAGTTTTTGTGATGCCCTACGAGTGGAAATAGGGTTCCCTCTGCTACCTCGGCCTTCACTGTTGTCAGTGTACCCCCTCGTAAATACCTTGCACCTTTGTGCTTATTTCCAGGACTGGTAGAGTACTGTGACATTTTGTACTCCACTTTGTTGTTACCGTGGGTCTGCTGAGGAAGTAGCCTGACATATTGTTTTCATGAGAAATTACTCTGTACTTAGGCAGTGCTCTGACTACACTGGTGGGAGATTCTATTTGTGCTTTGTATTTGCATTCTCCTAGCCGATGTTAATGACAAAAGTCTCCAGCAAGTGGCATTGCCATTGTGCCTTGCCTCGGCAATCTTGAGTTAATGACAAAAGTCTCCAGCAAGTGGCATTGCCATTGTGCCTTGCCTCGGCAGTCCAGAGTGCTAGAACTGCAAAAATGTTATGCGAGACTGCATGCTCCTGAACCAAGGTTACTCACAAGGCTAATTACGATGGTTGAGAATATTTCTCATTTGATTGGGCGTTAGTTTCGGTTGGAAAGAGTGGTGCCTTGCCCAGTAGGTATCTCATAATAATGTACTTCTCATTCAGAAGAGACCCAGCATTTATTGGCCCCGCAATGTCAAGTACTCTTTCCATCAGAAATGGTTTATGCTGGCAACATATAAACAGGAGGGGACAAAATAATGGCAACATGGCTAAACTCGCCAGCAGAAGCTGAGCAGTCATTCCGGCAAATTTGAAGCCATCATGAGCAGGCTTCCGTTTGGGATGTAAGGGGCTGCCTTGGCTGTATCCAAGAGGTAGCTTTAGTTGAATTTATAGGATGGGAAAGTAGTGCCCTCTGGTTTCAATTTCCGAGACTTGCCTTTTTCATAGAAATTTGCCAAAACGTTCCATTAGTTGCATTCCAAAAGATCTTGTTGTCATATTCTTGAATCCCAGTGCCTTCGCCATGTTCATGTTAGCAGTTATGGATATCTGCTTGGAAGTCTTGAGTAGAGTAGGAAAGAGCTGTCGGCCAGTTTTCTGGTGAGAAAAGAGAACAAGGGCATGATAGATGCCTGCATATCTGGGGGGCCTTAGCACCAATGTTTCTTAGCAATGAAGTAAAGAAGTGGAAGACACGACATCAGTGAAACCATTGTTCTGGTGTTCCGCTACGATCTCGTAAATTCCCTACACTACTTGGTAATGTTTTAAACAAAATTAATTGATATATTTGTAAAGTGCTGCATTGCAGCATCACAGGTATGGTAGGGATCGATTATTATACGAAGAGGGAGCTTCAATGTCAGTGATGTACTTTTTCCTATTGAACAGTAATTTATAGCGCGCATTCTTTACAAGTCGGGGAAGCATTTGTCATGTCTCATTGTCTGCTCACTGCATTTAGCCTCGCAGGGGATGTCAATGTACTCAGTTGGCATTGTGTCCCACTCCGACATGAGTGTTCTTTTAACATTGCGAAGCATTTCATAGTTTTCCAGTAAAAAAGAAAAAATATGGGGACACAAGCGTTCTTGTTTGAAAAGTTGCCGATAGGATGGGTCTGTCTTTAGCGTAAAGTAAACCGGGTGGACCATTGTTTTCCAGAAACCTGAGCAAGTTCTGGCTGTGAACGTTGCCACATTTTCAGTTCTTCCTTTTTAGAGTAAAAAGAATTGCAGTCACTGACCAAGTCAACATGAAAAAAGACGTTTCAGAACCCGTACGGGTTTTTTGATCACAATGAGGTGGGCAAGGCGTGGAATGAGGAATGGAAATTTAAAGGAGAAGTTTGTGACGTAATGATTGCGAATAGATTAATGGCATGTGTCCTGTAGTGCGATTCATGACTTCCGTTGTTGCTTGAATGAAAGACGACTCAAGCAGCAGGCGCGTTGTCAGATTCTTGTCTTTGGCTAATATTGTAGCATCGTCCCAAGCAATTTGGTTCCCCGACATGTGCGCGTGCTCTGCCAGTGCACTTGCAGCAATCTTATTGTTTTGGAGCAATCTTATTGTTTCCTTTCTTGTAGCCATAAATCCGACATCTTAGTCTTGTTCTTGATGCCTGCGTCCCTGGGCATGTCCATAAAATGTGGCGAAGGTCCACCTCAGTGGCTGGCGTTACACCTGCGTTTTGGTGTATTAATTGCTACAGCTGTTGCTCGCAACCCTCTATCCTATTAGGTAGGTTGGCTATTGCCACTGGAAGCCAGTGTGCTTTCTCAGGTGGAGTGGAGCAGATGCAAGTCTTTGGAGTCATACAAACATGTTCTTTTTTTTTTTTTTTTTGTCCACAGGTTGTGCAGAAACCTCAGTATGTTGCAGAACGCAGTGGGAAATGCAGTCACTTTGCCGTAAAGGTGCCTACAGTCCTGCCACCTTGAGGTGCGTGTGAAAACTTGCACTTGCCATTGCTGTTGCTGTGAGGTGCCAAGGGAAGTCTCTCCAAAGTCCTTTCTGATCTTGAATATAAGGTAAGCTGGTTTATTGCAGAAGAGACACATGTGAAGCTTATGTGAGTATGCTGGAAAATATTTGCTCGTACAGCAAAGCAAGCATTGTAGTCCTCGACAGTAGGAGTGTTTGATTTCCGATTGGCAAGGGTGCCAGATGGGGAAACTGTCTTCTGTCATCCACTGCATGCTCACACGAAGTATTCAGAGGGTTGAGTTAGGAAGCGCACAGTGTAGTATATACAGTGCTGGTGCAGTGGTAAAGATGCCGAACTACTCCAACCACTGCTGGCTGTGTTTCGATGGAGGCGAAAAGAAGTGGCGTCCGTGTGCTATGCGATGTCAGTACAGGTTACAGAACTCCCGGGGGTCTAAATTTTCTTCGTTCAGCAGGCCTGGGTCTCACTTTCCTTTTGTTTCTCAGCAGTAGAAGTTCATAGCATGACACCACTTAAATTAACTCTCTTGTTGCCAATCTTCGGAGGGGCTGAAGCCTCTCCAAACGTGGTCATTCGGCAGTGAAGAAGCAGTAGATGATGATCAGATGATGGTCAAGAGGAGAATTATATTTACACAAGAGAAATAGTATACATTGGCAAACTGTAAATTACAGCAACAAGAGTCACAGAGACAATTGTAACTTAAAAGAAAATAGACTCTCACACAGAGAAATCACTCTACAAGCCCTTACTTTCCTACCGAGCATTTCTGTTAAAGGCCTAGGGCCTGTAGATACGTACTAAGCACGGAGCCTCAATCTTTACTGCCCAACATGGTCTGAGGACCACTTTTTGATGACAAACATCAACAAAGACCCGAGGGTGGTCACCTTAGGTGATCCGCTCCGAAAATAAAGCAGCCAATCAAATTATTGAAAAACATGCCACAACCCCAGCGGGTTAGGAATATTCTTGGGCCCAGGTCCTTAATTACGCCAAATAAAAATACAACATTCAAAGCACACCTTCTCCACTCGCCGATCCCCAAGCCCTCTCACAAGGCGTCCGTCTTTCCCTCCCCTCCCCAGCGTGTTTGCGACGCGACTTTGCAGCTGACGCCTTTGTGAAAGAAACGCCGCGAGGGAGCTGGAGACTGGGCCACCCAGCCCCTCTCATTCGAGGAAAGGGGGGGGGGGGGGCACTGTCCCAGAGCAGTGTACAGGCGCCGTTGCTCGCACCCGATGTCTGGCGACACAGCGGGAGGCCGCTGGGCTGATTCGCTACTTGGGAGGGCCAAGGGTCGCGCCTATTATCGCCTTCTGCAGGACATTTAGTGAGCGCTTGTGGCAGTGCAAAAAGCTTCATTAACGGCGTCTCCCTGCACCCATACTTGGTGCCACGGCGGGAGGTCGCTGGGCGAGCCGGCCGTAAAGTGGTTCGCAGACAGAAGCGTGCCGCTGTTGAGCCCGTCTGATAAGGGTGCGTCTGCCATTCGCTTCCTGGCGGCGCCTCGGGGCGAAGGGACGAAACAAACCAAGCCTCCCGATCGCCCCGCGGGGTGCAGTCAGCACCCAAGAAGAGGGGAGAAAAGGAGAAAAAACAACAGCGCTCGCTCCTTGGCCTCGGCGCGTGGGGGGTTCGACCGCCAGCTCGACTCCACACACGAGTCGCTTTTCACTGCGGCCTTACAACTTGTAAGGCTATGAAGACATGCTTTGATGTTATTTTTTAGCTTAATGATTAGACATTTGCATTTTTATTGCACATGTTTTCTATATCCTGCCAAATTTTACTTAAAAATAATTTCAAATGGCCATGCATTATGACATCACAAACAGCTTGCATTGTGAAAAATTGTGTGGGGATGGAGGCTAGAGACTACTAATCATATTCAAGCTTGCAATACTTGCAATGAAACAGTGTGACAAGCAACATATCACAGCTATGCAGTTGACTAAAAAAAAAAACAGGAACTTGAACACAATATTATAAAACTGCACTTCATGGTAGGAAAGGCAAAGAGGGAACAAGCTGTGCCCTCCAAGTTATCAAAAGAAACAAAGTGCAGATGACATTTTTTTCTTACCTGCACTGCAAAAAGTATACCTTAAAACAGCCTCATACTGGACATATTCTGCTATGAGTTCTATTATATTAACTTTCAAGCGAGAGACAATTCTTGGTGGCATCCTGTCAAGGCTCATGCCAGAAGAATGTGCGAAAGCCTCATTTTTTGTGGCATACTTGCTCAGCTGCGAAAGGAGCTGCTGCTCAAAGGCCGCTTTCATTTTTTGAGCGTTTTGGGGCTGATTCCCTGTCTCTCAGTGTGACTAGGACCAGCGGCCGCAGGCTCCAGGTCTTCTTCAGTATATGCAGTGGGCAATGGTGCTGTAGAATTCCATGACATTGTGTTAAAAATTTCTTCTGGCGTTTAGGCGCTGTCATCACCTCTGGCTGCTGAGCTCACGTTGCAGGCAGTTCTGAAAGAGTTAGTTCGACTCTGGATAATTGAGACTTGTCGTTTCAGCTTTTTTTGTATTACTGCCAAGAGAGTGCCAGGGAATTGTCGAAGGGAACAGCGTTACGCAGGGATCAAGATGAAAGTAAGACAAATACATGAGCTCTGACTTCAATTGATGTTTGAAAATCGGTTGAAATTTTACAAATGTCAACCCTGCGAGCTACGTCCTTGAGCGCACTTCTGTTGAGCCTGTAGCGCCCTTGCAAGATATCCAACAACTTGGCCATGAAACTTTCCAGTGTCTCATTTGAAACAACACATGTTGTTTAATTTGCCAGGATGGCTCTCTTCTTCCCAGGGCTGATTATAAAGAAGGAAATGACCTGGGGCCAGTGCATCAGCATGAGACGCTATTACCAGCTATACGAGCCCGAACTTCCGAGTTGCTTTTTGTCAAGGCTGTGAGACATGGCTTGAGAATGGTAGCACCATGCCCCTGCAAAGATCACGGCAAACGACAAAACATGGACTCCAGCAAAGATAATGAGCTATATGAGTTTGTGAAGAACCAATTTTGAAGTGGCTTTAGTGTACTGCCTTGGTGAGTAAAGGCTCTGATTGCTTGGTTATCAGTGGAGCATTCGCTACTCAGCTGAAGTGATTCCCACTTGGGGTAGCCCGCAAATTCGCGCCATGCGAGGGCATATTATGGCTTCAGGGCAGTGCACTGCAAGAGTAACTGCGAATGAGCATAAAGGTCGAAGCCTACAGCTCTGTTTCAATTACTGTAGACTAAACAGCTTAATGAAAAGAGATGTCTTCCCCCTCTCAAGGATCAGCAATATGCTCAACTGACTCTCCACACCCTGTACTTGTCGTTATTGGCCTTCAAGAGCTGGTACCAGCAGATTGGAGTTGACGAGAGAGACCAAGAGAAAACAGCCTTCATTACATTGAACAGATTTTTGAGGTGAAGTTCATGCCATTTGGGCTTTGCACTGCACCTCCGTTTCAGCGATTCATGAAAATCTTGCTAGCAGGCCTTTAGGGGCAAACCTGTCTCATTTACCCAGACAACACTGTAGTCTTCATGACAGCTTTGATGAACACATGAAAAAGTTGAAGGCAATTTGAATGCCGTTATGTTTTCTGGACTTGTACTAAGCCGGAAAAATGCCACTTCACTTGCCAGGAGCTGCTGTTCCTCGAGCAGGCCATCAATAAAAGCGGCATATGACCTGGCCCCAGAAGACAGCCGCTACCAATGCTGGCAACAAGAAAGCCATCAGCAGATTTCTTGGGGTGTGTCTTTTCTGCGCACTGCTAAACATTTTTCTGCAGCACTGATCCTTGATATAGCTAACAAAAACTGATTTTCATTTTAAGGGGGGAGTCTGGTCTTGAGTAAAAAATTTTTACTTTTAGAGCTACCAACCTGAAACTTTCCAGAATTATGTAGTTTTGCATGCTGATTTCAAATATGCAGTCAGATTTACTCTGTTGTGTATAGATCATATTTTATGCTAATTACTATGTCTGATTGTTATGAAAACAATAGAAAAAGAATTGCTTCATAGCAATAGCTAAAACTAATATGCGTGTCCCTGGAAGCCTAAGGTTTGCAATAAAACTTGTTTCATCATTTTGTGTTCAATCTGTACAATGTTATGGAAGTTCAAATTTTCAAGTCAATAACTGAAAGCTGCCTTTTTGCAATAGCTATAAAATTTTGAAATGTTCTAAGTCAAATATGCTTTTATTGCAAACCTCACACATAGAGGATTCAAATAAAACAAGAATGACTAAAATCTATTGAGCAGTTGTGAAGCCCCACCTCTCACAAAATTTGAGTGTACCAAAATTTTGTTCTTGAGAAAAACTAAAAAAAAACTAATTACGATGAGATGAGAGGATTTATTGAGGAGGAAAGCATTCGGTTATGTAATGTGAAGGCTTAGAAAGCCCCAGGGCAATAGTCTTCATCACGTTTTCCACGCTGCCTTTTCTTTACGGAAGTCTGGAAAGCTGCCAACGCAGCATGCTTTTTCTCGGACTTCACAGCACGAACCCTATCTTTCTCGGCAGCTCTAGAACTACTGTTGTCACTTGGTTCCAACTGCAGCTCCCTTAGTATGCTAGAGCTGGCGTACTGTGTGCCAAAGTTGAAACGCATGACAGCTTCTGCTACAGCGTTCTGCACTGCAAAAAGGGACACATTTTTGTCTTTAGGTGCAAGGTTCCAGATGAGAGAGTGAAGGGCCTCGTTATAGTTCTGCGTTTTGCCACGTTGGCATCGCTGTAAAAGGCTTTTGTCAGCAAGGCGCTCGTACACTGGAAGCAATGCCTGGCACACATTTTGAGGCAGACTGTACCTGTGTTTGAGTGGGAGCTCATTTCTGGCTATGGCTGCATTGTGCTTGCACCAAGATTCAGCACCACTTGGGCAGAGGGTGTGGTTATGCTTCTCATCATTTGATGTCACATGATGATACATTGCCATGACTGCC
Organism: Amblyomma maculatum; assembly: GCF_055883805.1. Taxonomy (NCBI): domain Eukaryota; kingdom Metazoa; phylum Arthropoda; class Arachnida; order Ixodida; family Ixodidae; genus Amblyomma; species Amblyomma maculatum. The sequence goes on from NC_139353.1 coordinate 146,095,316, forward strand.
CTCTGCATCCTGTCAATATCTCCTACATTTGACTTCAGTGCCCATCCATAGTAGTCGGTCAGCTTTGAAATGAGGTCTCCAGTGAGCCGACCCTTGCCACCGATGCGCTCGGCGGACTTTTTTGAAACGAGGTTTCTAAGTGCTGTGCTCATTCGTTTTTGGACGTGATTTACACAGTCCTCTTTGTCAACTGAAATAAATGCATACACTTGGGCCTCTTGTACAGCGAGGTACGACCTGCTGTCACCATCGGACAGCATTTTGGTGTACCTCAGGCCGTGGCGAGAAAGTGACCTTTGAAACAGAATGAGGGCTGCCTCAGCCTCCATTTGGCCTGCCTTGCTGCTAGTGTTTTTCTGGCACTCATGTTTTTCCTTCCATTGAGGATACTCCTGGCTGTCAGTTCCTGGTGCACATGAACATCCCAGGCAGAAATTCGACAAAACAACATAATCCAGCACATATCCCGAAAAATGTTCGATGACTGCAGCAACTCCAATGTGGGATGAGTGCCCTCGTGTGTGCCAGGTTCCATCAAAGCTTACAGCAATGTTCCCTGGATTTCCAAAGTTCAGTTCTTTGTAGAGGTCCTTCACTCTTTTGGCACACTCATCCAGGCTCTTGCTGCACGCTAGTGTTGCTGCCGGGTTCAGTTTCTGTTTCAGGTAGTCCTGATAGGCCTTTTATGAAGGCCTCTATGCGACACTCCCAGATTTGCGAAAAGATCGTTCAGAGCTGCTTGTGCCAGTCCGGTGCACGCGCCGCGAGCAAATTTATTTCGAAAGGCCTGTAATTTGCCTCCGACTGCCCTGCGACCCGAGGCGAGCTCCATTCAGCACCAATTTCACCACAGTTGATGCATTTCATTCTTAGCTTTGCAGCTAGTCCATACTCCTTCGTGATTTTCACGGTCCCGCGACACGTAAGGCACCCAGTAGAACGCAGTAAACAGTTCACTGCATCGAGGTCAAGAATCGTGAACGCCGTCGACGGAACGCCTGGCACACTAGGCGCCGTTGCCAGAAGTTCCGTTTTTCGCTTCGTCGCCGAAACTGATGCCAACTCAGCCGCTCTCTCCGCCGCTCGCTGCGTCAGAACTTCGCACTCTTCGCTTGACAAGAAGTGCACGTTCACTCTTGTGCGTTCTGGTTGCAAGCTGAAGCTAGCCGAAACATCCATTTCGGGAACTACCGAGGTGGCCGCCGCACTCGCTGGACTGCGTTCGGGCGTTCGCGGCAGGTCCGAGGTCGCCATACTTGCAGAGCCGTGTTCCGCTGTTGCTGTGCACTCCGACGTTCGCGAAGGGTCCGCGGCGGTTGCCGCTGAAGACAGAGGCACTTTTCGACGCTTTTCGGCATGTTTCTTACGTTTTTTGCCAAATTTGTGCACGGTGTGAAACTTTCGAGGCATCGCGACTACCCAAGCCTTGACAAAATGGCGTCGTCCGTGTTCCGGCATGGAGCAGCCGGAAACAGCCGCCGACCAATGAGATGGGGCCGTTTGAATTCGCGCCATGCAGGGACCAATGGAGTAGCTCTATGCTGCTTTTCTTTTTTGCTTTGTATTTTGTTTGCTGGGTAGTCTGGGATGCCTTTGCTTGGCGGGAAAGCAAGCTGAAAGGATGCTCCTTCGAATGAGACCAAGATGGCCGCAATCCGCCGCGAGGTTTTGAAACTGCGGACGCTACAAAACGGGCGAATTTGGTGCATTGCATGCGCGCTATCCTCGTCATTGGAGCTTTATTATAGTCAATATTTCAGTTATAACACATCTTTGGGGGCTGAATTTTCGGTAATAGATGCAGGAAAGCATAAGGAATTCAAAATAATAAAATTGAAAAATCGTTTTTTTTCGCAATTTTTTTGTCAAGACCCGGCTCCCCTCTTTGGAGGCATAGCAAGCAGAAGCCATCAAAGAACTTCAGAATTGTTTACTGTCCTCACCAGTACTCGGCCACTTTTGACAACAATGCGACCTATTGCTGATTTTCAGAAATACAGTGTTCTTTTTTTCTTTCACGAGTACTGTTCATGTTCTATTATAGTTCGTGCTTTGCCCAGTCAGTGCACCCCTCAATAAAAACCACTTCTCCCCCTTTGTGGACCAGTGGAAGTGCTGGGGAGCCTCTTCAAACAAGAAGGGGGCAAGGGGGGGGGGATATTGTGAGGTTTGCTGCTGCAGTACAGAGAACACGTCGCAGAATTGAGGGTAAAAAATGCGCTCAATAAGCCAGGAGTGCAACACGGCTTGGAGAGGATGCGGGAAAGAGGCGACATGTTTGCATTGGTATGCATGTTGCTAGAAGGGATTAGACTTCTTCCAACTCCGCGCCACCCGCTTATCCCACAGCCAGAACTGCAGAGGTCGTGTCCGAGTTGCTTTGCATTGCAGCCCCATCCAGTAGTGCAGCCAGAGCTCGAGTTTCACCAACATTGCATTAACGCGGCGCTCCTCCCTCTGTTTCTGCATTCCTTATTTTTTCATTTTTATGAATGAAAGTCACTTTTGAATCTCCTGGATTTAAACCCTGCAAAACTGTGTATAGTCAGGTCAGAGCTATCGCGCTTCTTTTTTCTTTTATTTGCGGCTGTGGATTTTGCGCAAACTGAAAATCACTTCGCAGGCCCCTATTTGAGAAACACTGGCCTCTGATATGCTCATAGCATTCACCACTATGTTGCACGACTTTTTGAATTCCTTTTGGTGAAGCGGTGACCACTAGCCTCTAACAGTGTTTTCAATGTTGTAGCTGAGGCTGATTTTTTTGAGCGAGGTTGTGTATATATTTTTGTTTTGAATCATTGTGTATGTTTACAGTTCTAAGAATGCAAATATTTTTTAAAATATGTAATTTAAAATGGAATGTTTTGTAATGCCTTTTGCAGATAGTTTTGGACCTGTGTTTGCCAAACTGTAGCCTCAGCTACTTATGTGCCATAAAATGCAAGAACAGAAACAGATTGACAGCATGTGTGTTGCAAAATGTATTTGGGGTTTATTGGCAAATTGAACATGGTCTAGAAAGTTTTGGAGAAAATAAACTGGTGCTACCTGCAATGTGATATACAGTTGAACCCGGATATATAGAACTCGAAGGGGATCGCGAAATAGTTCGATATATCGATAATTCGATATACAAAAATCGGCTTGTGATGGCCCTTACGATGCGAAAAAACGATACCATATTTGTCGCGTAATCAACCCACTCTCATAATGAACCCACCCTCCACTTTTGCACCCGAGAATTTGAAAAAAAAAAAAAAGCGTTAAGGCCAGCTAGCTCACATGCAAGCGTTTGAGCGATCTCAGCGACGAGCGGCAGCGACAGAGCAAAAAATTTCAAACTTGTTGGAACTGCGTCCCTCTCGCTGCTCGCTGCTTGAGCCACCGCGGCAGCTCAAAACAAGGTTTCTGTGTCGCCGCGGAAGAAATCGCGAGCAATTTCGCTTGCATGTCGATTGCGCGCGTCACTCCGTTTCGTCGTCTCATCCACAGCTCATTGGCAGCGTGCCAAGATGCTGCGCAGCGATAACGTCGGGGCGCTTTTATCTTTTGATAGCTCCTGCGGTGGCGGGGAGCGAACTTGGCAGAGTGCCCGTGAAGGCTTGATTGCACAAGCCTGGTTCGATTCATCACTCCTCATGATCGCAGCAGCTGACGCGTGCTTTCGTTGATTCATACATGCAAGGATAAACGACTCCCGAAAAAACAAAAAAAAAAAACACCTGCCGCTTCTTAACGTCCGAACGGCACAACGATAAGAACGGATTACTCGAAAAAAAAAAAAAAAGAGAAAAATGAACAGAGAGAGAGCTGCCGCTTTTTAACGTCCGCAGGCGCCATAGCCACGTCAGCCGCGCGCGCAGAGGGTTCGCAACAAACACTGCAGAAAACATCCAACGCCTGTCTAAAAACGGGCTGAGCTGGCTTGGCACATGCGTAGCGCGTGCTGAAGGAGAGAGATAGCTCGGCAAAAGGATGGGCACACCCACGCACATGGCTTGCAAACGTCATGTGTTGGCGCGCGGGAAACGATAACTGCAGATGCGCGCGCCTTTGGGGATGGGCGCAGCACTGCCCAGATCAGCCGTCGCCGAACTGTCCCCTCTGATTCCTTCCGTGCGTGGCTTGAAAACGTCACGCGGCAAACGGCCAAGGGTGATGCGATCGTTTTGGGGAAGACACATTTTCCAGTGCTTGGTGCGGAGTTCGATATATCGAACGACCGGTGAAATTAAGTTCGATATATGACGCGGCTTTCCTATACTTTTACATGGGATTTTCAAGGGGATATTCCATGAGTTCGATATAACCAAAATTCGATATATCCGGGTTCTATATAACCAGGTTCGACTGTAGTACCAACATAAATAACTTTCATTCTTTCATCAGCGCAGTCAGTATCCTGTCAACTGATTGCCAAGATTTCACCAGCTGATCTTCACATGCCCAAGTTCAACTTGAAAGGGCAGAGTTTGTCACCATGTGCTGCATACAACATCAGCGTTGTATTCTTCTGCCTTCCTGCAATGAAAATATGTAATTTTTGCAGAAATTACTGTAAAAGTGAAGCTGTTGTGAGAAAGCTGGAGGTTTTTTAAAATCTCTCTACTTGGTATTGCAGTCAATAACTACGCACATAAATATTCATGGAACATCTGGGCATATGGCATACCTCTATATAGCCAGGGCTGGTCTTGCCTCATTTGGCGCCCTATGCAGACTTTGCTAAAATGTCAGCCTTCTCGTTAGGCGTAATGCCACAGTGCCCAGGGGCCCAGTGAAAGCGAATGTCTATGTGATGGAATAAAAAAAAAATGAAGGTAACGGCTGAGCGGAGTATCCCTCGAATTTTTTAGCACTGTCCAGACAGAAAGACTGTCTGGAAGTATAATAACCTTAGAGATATTGCACGAAAACCTTTTACACCCAACTCAGAGGCAAGAAACTTGGCAACAGAAATAGGGGTTAGTCACGCCCAAAATGAGTAACTGCAATCAGGAGTCCGGGACTATGTGCCAATACATGTGTTTTCATTTTGCAGGGAGGCATCTGTAAAAATGGCAATATAGTTAGGAAAATTGGTTAGATAATCCTCTGAGATGGCATTAATGCTCTGCTATTAATGTGCTAAAATATTGGATGCCCTTTCTCTTGACATTTCTTGGACTAGCACTCCTTCTATTTCTTCAGGTCCAGCTTCTATGATGGATGGCATATGCTTCCTGTTTGCATCAAAGTATGTGTCTTGTTCGCATGTCGTCAATGTGGAAAAGACATACGCGCTACTGTTAGCTTTGTTTATTAACCAGACAAGAGGGTGTGACCAGCGTCGGCGAAGGCGAAAGCCGAACTGACTGGCCAAAGAACAGAGGGAACGCACGTCCCCAAATGGGACTTGCTTCGCCGAACAACCAAATGGTGAGGGAGCCCGCTGTGGGGGGCGTCCTGCGGTGCACAGACAGGGGGCGAGTTCTCGCGGCGCGGAGAGGGGTTCCAGGGTCTGTACATTAAAGCGCCCTGCTCTAGTCAAAGAACGGACGAGAACAGCACTTCAAACACAACAGTATGCTAGGGTATGAGGTCTTGATAGTTCCTGTTTCACATCATGCAGGGCTTTCTGGTGCTCCTCAGTCTAACAGAACTCTGCATTGGCATGCGTAAGGCTTAGTGGTTCTATTTGTGCCAGGTGAGGGATGAAACGGCTGCAACCCGTTCCATGATGCCCTGGTCTGTCTCCACTGCATCTCACATCTGAAAAGTTGCTTGCGCCAGGTCTCTTCTCCAACCGCATTAATACTGGCACCCAAGTCCATGAAAAATTGTAACTGCATTCTACCTACATCCACTCTCACCATAGGCAATTCAATTCCTGGGCTTTGTACAAGGAATACTGTTGAGTGCTCAAAAAGCACTTACGGGTGTGTTTGGTTTCTCTGGGCAGCGCACAGTTTCTGTGGCTGTGTTCTTGCATAGCTTGGCGAAGTGATTCTTCTTTTGACACCTGTGGCAGGTGGCCTTGCTGTTTGGGCATTTCTTTTTGCCTTTCATGAGGCCATGTACCTTCACAGCAGGAACATCTTTGTATTTTCTTCTGCTTCCTTCTGTGGGCATACAGGGTGCACACAAGTCCTTGGAAACCCTTGAATTTGAAAATTTTGTTTTCAAGTCCCTTGAAAATCCTGGAATTTTTGCTGCTCCTTGACAATCCTTGAATTCCTAGCGTACTGCATGCAAATGGTTATTAATAAAAAAGAAATGCGGTTAAAATATTTGTATTTTCAATATTGTGTTTCAGTATCTGCGTCTCAGGCGTAAAAAATCAGTTTGTGCTAATATAGCCAACTTTGCGCAACGGTTAGCCACATTGAAGCCACTCTCTGAAGCCAAATTGAGCCGATGCAATCCAATCCGATTTTGGTGCTTTGTTATGGTGGTTGAATGGCATTGCTGTTTTACGTCGCTTCTGCACCCGACTTGTTGCGGCTGAAGCATCCGACTGCAAAGAAAATGCCTGGGAAATGCAAATTTCAAGGCGCGTGGCTTCACAACGATGCTTACAAAGACTGGATTACACCAGATACGACGAGTGAGCACTGCGCAAGATGCCTTTCAGCAAGACCTTCAATATCATCACCATGGACGAGTCTGCGTTAAAGAGCCATATGAATTGTGCCAAGCATGCTGGTGTCATGAAGATTGCAGCCAACAGCTCGGTGCGAAATTTAGTTCCAAGTACGAGCCAACAGTCAGCCGTTTCGCCTCCTTTGCAGTCGGGAATGCTAGACGATGCTTACAAAGCACATGAGCTGGTGACGAACACAGAGATTCTGTGGACTTTGAAGGTTGTCACAGCGCATTTTTCCTATCGGTCATCATCGGAAGCAGGCCAGCTATTCCAGGGTATGTTCCCGGAGAGTGACGTGGCCAAAGCGTTCTCTTGCGGTGAGAAAAAATGTGCCTACGTGACATACCATGGTCTAAGGCCCTTCTTTTTATCTGCTTTGCAGCGGGAGATAAAAGATTGTGATTACTATGTGGTACTCTTCGACGAGTCCACGAAGGACTATCTCCAGCGGAAACAAATGGATGTTCACATCCGGTTTTGGAATTCGTCTCGCATGGTGGCAACGAGGTACTATAGCTCGGTGTTTATGGGGCACTCGACATCCGAGGACATCCAAAGAAAGCTGCTGAGTGCGCTCGAGCCTTTCCCTCTTGAGAAAATTCTTCAGATTTCAATGGATGGTCCCAATGTTAACCTTAAGCTACTCAAGAATTTCCAGGAACACTTGCATCAAGCGTACCAAGTTCAGTGTCTGGACATTGGGACCTGTGGCCTTCATACCATGCACAATGCCTACAGGGTAGGTATTACAGCAAGTGGGGAGTTGACTGTCTGTTCTCCAGTCTGAGCGCGCTTTTCCATGGTTCTCCTGCAAGGAGGGAATTCTTCTCAGCACTTACCGGTCAGGAGATTTTTCCCTGAACTTTGTTGTACATCGGTGGTTGGAGAATGTCCCTGTGCTAGAGCCTTGCTATTGTGGTGTGATAAGTTTATTGCAGCTGCAAAGAAGTAAGTAAGCGCCCCAAAATGTGAATCATTTTACAACTTATGCGAGTTTGCCAGTGATGTATTGCTGCTAGCAAAGCTTCAATTTGCACTAGGTGTGGCCATGACCCTCAAGCCATTTCTCACTGAGTACCAAACACGCAGCCAAGAGCCGACCCATCATTAGCATGTATTCCCTTAAGGCTCCCAAATATAAAGTTTTTCACCACTACCACCAAACAGAAAAGCCCATAGTGTTCTTTCTTGCAAGGGACTTCGAAACAGTAGTCAGGAAGCTACTGACGGAAGTTTCTGAAATGCTCGGTCTTGTCTTCAGCAAAAGGTGTTACTGGTCTCCTGATGGTGGACATTGAAAACACCGAGAACCACACTTCGCTTGAAAAGGTGGATGTAGGCCATGCCACTGAATAGACTGTCAGGAAAACTAAAGCAAGCCAGAAGGATGTGTTCCAGTTCCGCGTGGAGTGCAAGCACTTCTTGATCAGTGTGACAAAGAAGGTGCTTGAGAGAAGCCCTCTGAGATTCTCAATCGTTGGGAGTTTGTCCTCTCTAGACCCACGACAAATGTGTACTAAACCAGATGAGTGCCTGGCCAGCTTCAGAAGAGTGCTGGATGCCCTCATTACAGCAGGCAGAATGTCTGAGCCCCAAAGAGACACTGTACTGGGGGAGTACACTGAGTTCCTGCAGGAAGAGATGCATAACCTGCGAATATTTGAGAAGAATGTAATCAGGTTGGACGAGTTCTTGTCTGTGCTGGTGAAGTTTATTTCATCATATGGGGAACTCTGGAAAGTTGTCAAGCTTTTGCTTGTGCTCAGCCAGGGTCAGGCCACTGGGGAGCGAGGGAGTGTGAACCGCCAGGTTCGCAACATATTGTATGCGACGCTGTGGAGAAGGCAGGGGGCGTTCGGATGCCCGTATTCACAAACGCGCCTCGACTCGACGCTCCACCTCCACTCGTTGGAGCGGAGAATACAGCCGCTACTCCACTCCAGGGCCGATTCGGATTCATGAACGCCCCTCGGCGTTTCCTCCGACAAGTTCTCCTCGAGAATGCCTCCTCCACTCGGAGCAGCGCAAGTGGCATATGGGGACGAGATTAAGATGAACGTTTGGCCCGAAAACTGCGTGCTGAACTATGTAACATGCTCAGTTTTTCATGTCAAATCTTTTAAACAACTTTCGCAACCGACCTCGACGTTAACAACATAGTGTAACTTGTTTTGTGGGCTGGATGAAAAGGGCGGCTGTGAAAACTGGCTGAAAATGTTTTCGCAGCTGGCAACAGTCGCTGCTGGTGACGTCACCTTCGAGAAATGGTGTGAATACTTCGGTTTATTTTTTGGTGTGAGATCTACGCTCGGCCTTTGCCGCTTTGCCTTTTTTTATTGGCAGGCTTTGACAGACATTTTTTATTTTTTTTTTATAGGCTTGACCGACTTTTTTTTTTTTTACCATGCTTTTTTTTATTGCCGGGCGTCAAAATACATTGCAGGAAAAAAAATACAAGCCGCGAACTCCTCCCTGGCCTGCTCGGAGGCGGGCTAAACATGCGTGCTGCTTCGCAGCCCATTGCAGCTCATGCACGCTGAATTCGACCCCCCAGAAGAAATGCCGCATGCGATTTCCAAACAAGTAGGGAGCCCTAATTGAAAACGTGCTTGAAAAGCCATGCTCTTCGTCGGACGCGAATATCCCTCCGTAGGAGGAGGACACCAACGCGCTCCCTCAAGAGCGTCGCGCCGGCCGCGCGTCCGCAGACGTACGTACCCTCGGGCGACGGGCAAGCCATTTATGTCCGTACAATCCCACTGCGCCTCCGGTGCTCACCAGCTGAATACAACACGCTGTTCCCCCACAAGTTCGGCGCTGTCTGCGGAAGCGCGCGGGGCGAGCCACGGAAAGTGCGCCGCCGCAGCTCGACTCCGGCCGCGGGCGAGCTCACCATTTGGCCAAATCGTGCCTCAACTCTGCACTTGGTGGGCTCCGAAAAGGTTATCCATTTATCCAGTGACGACTTATTGAAATGTGCCCGCGCCACACACGCGCAATGCGACAATGCGACGATCAAACAACACAGACGTCGGTGGCTGATCACGGTTATCCATGTTCGGCGTGAGCGGCAGGGACGGCCGTAGGCTAGCCATGACCACATTCGTAAAACGATAGCGTGCCAGAAGTCCCGGGTCACTGTCACTCTCAGCTGATGCTTTAGCGAAAGGTTCGGTGCATCCTTGTCGTATCTTCTTTCGTGAAACGTTTTGGTATACCGGTAGAACGAAGTCCACACAGCGAGCGAGCGATATGATGTCGGCCATGATTACAAGCGGAGTAGCGGTCGAGGAGTGGCCAAGGTAGCGTCGTCGCAGACTCGAGATTCTCGAGAAAACTCAAGTTTTCTCCGCCGCTGGAGGAGCGATTCGAGTGGAGATTGCTTTGTGAAACGAAAAACAGGCCTCGAGGGTCGCTTGGAGTAGAAGTTCGAGTGAAGGCGTGTTTGTGAATACGGCGGTTAATGTCCCTATTACGAAAGACCTAAGGACTGCTGTATCAGCTGCCCGGCAGCAGTATGCTGCACACCTGGAGGTAGTAAAAAAGCAGTGTGATGATGTCACAGAATCAGAGAGACGCTGCATAGACGAAGAGATCGACACAATCAAAAACAAAAAAAAAAAACTCGAGGCCACCATAGCTGACCTCCAAGGTTCAGCAGATACGTATGCTGAAAAGACAGAGGGAGCTAATGATCTGAAGTACATTGTCAGATCCAATAGTCTGAGGAAGGCTGCACGAAGCAAGACTGAGGAACTGTGTAGCCTCAACGAGAAGATTTAAGAAAAGCGGTAGGAGCTCCCCTGAAGTTGCCATTAGCAGTTTTGCAGAATGGATTGCTCTTCGACATTGGTGCAATGCATTGCAGGGTGTTTTTCAAGACGGAACATTTTTCAGTTATATTGGGTTATTGCAATACTGGCTTTATTATGTTGGCTTAGTGCAATACGAGCTGTTCCTCGAAAGGTACCTTTTTCGATTTTGTTCAGTAAAATTGGTACATGATATTTAAAATGGCTGCATGTAGCATTGTGTTGAGTCCTTGAAAATACTCCAGCTGGGTCTTGAAATTTATTGAATATCCTTGAATTTGCCTGTTTTTAATCTGTACGAACCCTGGCATGGGACGTCCCATGGTGGCTGCTTGGTGTTATGCGACTTCAAGGCTGTGGCTGATTGCCTTGCCAATAGTTTTTAGCGCGATGTCAGATTCGTGCAGTGCGCTTCATCACAGCTGGGAGGACGACATACCTTCTATTATCTGTGAGACAAGTTCTTTGTCGATGTCTGAGAACTCGCAAGTTGCTGCAAGTTTTCTCAGTAGTACTTGAAACTGGTTTAGTGGTTCTTCCGGAATCTGTCTTCTTTGCAGAAAAACGTGACGCTCGTACACAGTGTTCTTTTTGGGTGTGAAGGGGTCTTTCAAGCATGCCACTATAGTTTCATAATCCTCTCCCATACCTGTCAGTCAAGAATGTGCCATAAACAGCCTCTTCAGCATATCTAAGCAGCATGGTGCGCTTGCAAGCAGTGTCAGTGATGTTTGCAGCCAGCAGGAAGTCGTCGAAGTGGGTTTACCATTTTAGCAATCTCTGTTAGCAATATTGAATCCAAGTGTGGATCAAAAGGCAGAAAGGTGGGCAGGAGTGTCTTCTCCATGTGGTGTGGTGAGCTGATCTGTATTTTCTGTGCGTGACGTGGCGGCACATAGTTTGTGTCTCTCACGACGTGTAGTGCAGCAGCTTCTCATCCTTGCGCTTCACATCTTTCCGCTCGGCATTCAGCCCAGCGCCCAAAACATTCTCGTCTTCTGACATCTCGGCTACACACCGTAAACGTTCCCCCCCTTCCCCATGGGGCAAGCATGTCCCAGTGCAGGTAGAACATGACCGGAGCAAGTCAAGAACTTTAGAAATGAAGTAGGGACCTCGCTTTGTTAGCAATTGATGGGGAGCACCATGAGCAGGATGACATCGTGAAGAAGGAAATCAGCAACATCGGAGGCACAGCTGGTCGGGATAGTTTGTATGATAGCATACCATGTTGTGTTATCAGTGGTGACCGCAGTCCATCTGTTCCCGGAAGTCACATCTCGAAAGGGCCAAGGAGGGCAAGACCGACGCGGGAAAATGATTCAGGAGATACACAGTACGGCTAGCGGTGGACCATGCTAGCATGACTGGTGTTAATGTGATGGGTCACAACAAAAGTTTGGCCGAGAGGACAGTTGCCGAAATCGAAGATGTCCTTGTAGGAATCCAAGAATTGCAAGAAGGCACGGGCGTGGTCTGGTGGCAGATCCGTAGCAATTATTACAGAAGTAAGGTTGGAATGGGAAGTGGCCGAGAGTGGGAGTGCACAATGATCAGGTCGGAGCTCGGGTGTGACAGCAGAAAGTGTGTACTCGATAAGGGGAACAGATCTGCTAGTGCAATGCCTTGGGGCAGGACTTGGGCAGAGACGTTGAAGTTACGAAGCGGAAGGTAGGTGCTATTGGCGATGATGTGATGAAGAATGACACCGCTGAAGGACACAATCAATGATAGGGCAAGTAAAGCAGGCACCATCAGGGACAGAGGGTAGCGGAGGCATGGGAACGGGGATGGCAGCTTCGGGAGGCAGGCAAACATATTTCAGCAGCACAGAGACAAGGCTCCTGAGAGGCGCTGTCAGAGCAGAGCGGGAGGGTACAGTTGAAAAGGGCAGCATGGGCGGTCAAAATATCTATGCCGAGAATCGATCTATAATGGTGAACAGCACAGGAGTAGTGCTTTCAACAATGCTAACATGAGCAGTGTACACTCCAATGACAGCAGCTGCACTGCCATGGTGAGTGGCTAGACCTGTGCGGGTCTGGAGTGTTGAAGGCGATGGGAGGGTCATCACACGGCGATGACAGGCGGGGTCCGTAGTCGTCGCGTCGATCATAAGAAGAGCGAGGTTGAGGAGACTGAAACCAGCGGCTGCGGCAATGGCGAGAAATGTGGCCGACGTGCGAGCAGTGGAAGCATATGGGTCATCCGTCCGAGGTGCGCCATTCCGAAGGATATCTTAAGCGGTAGCCCACAGGGAAAGGCTAAGTTGGAGCAGCTGCAGCAACTGTTGGTGTGGCGTGTGGGGAACAAGGTTGTTCAGAGGGTCTGGCGGAGTTCAGGCCTGTGTTCGCCAACTCCTGGCAAATGATTGCTTTAATAAGGGCGATGGTGTCTTAGGTAGGCTCAGGAGAGAAGGCAACGAAGGTCAGAGCCTCTATTCCCTGCGCACTATCCAGGTTACATTTGCTGTGTGCAAAGGCTGGTGCAGTGCAGATACGTCTTCACACGAGGATGCAGCAACCGTGTTGGGAAGTCTGTCAAAGCGGGCTGTAATTCAGCGGTGTTTAGCTGGTTTCAAACTTCCGGCAAACATAGAGGACAAAGTCAGTGGTAGTACACTTTTTACAGAGTAGAAGATTAAATGCGCCTTTCAGGCTATGGCCCATCTTGTCGGTCTCTGTCATGGCGCTGTCCACTTTATGGCACAGCGCTAAGACATCCTGAACGTACGATATGTACGACTTAGTGATTCACTCAAGCGAGATCCTTCTTTGCACTCATCTTGAGTCCAATTGGCGTTCCAAATAAGTATTTCAACTTCTGCTTAAAAATATCCCAAGATGTTACATGTTCCTCATGTGTCTCGAACCAGACTCGCGCCGTTCCCGCCAGGTAGGAAATCGCATTAACGAGCTTAACAGTAGCATCCCAGGGGTTGTTCTTGCTTGCCTGCTCATACGGGGGGAGCCAGTCGTCGACATTAACCTCATCGGTACCACAAAATGTGCCTGATTCCTGAGGCTGTGCCATGACAATGGGGATGGCAGCTTCGGGAGGCAGGTGAACAGATTTCAGCAGCGCGGAGACAAGGCTTCTGAGAGGCGCTGTCGGAGCAGAGCGGGAGGGTACAGTTGATAAGGGCAGCATCGGCGGTCAAAAAATCTATGCTGAGAATCGGGACAGCGGTCTATAATGGTGAACAGCACAGGAGTAGTGCTGTCGACAATACTAGCATGAGCAGTGTTGTCGCTGTGTATAGGGATGTGTTGAGCGGCATAGTTAGACAATCAATCTGGTGGCCGCTTCGCAGCTCCAGGTTGTCCAGGGACAGTCGTACCCAGCACACTCGATCAAACTGTTACGGGGCGTTCTCGAGTGGTAAGGGTCTCATTTCAATGTAAGGAGCACCTCCGAAACACCACAGTACACCAACACAACAGCTTCAGACTCAGTGTCAGTATCCCCCCCACTCAAAGAGCTTCAGTGGAATAAAAAGTAGCAGATGCAAAGAAATGCATGTGAAACTATGAGCAGCAGTGACAGTATGTGCAAGCTATTACATATAGATGCAAGTCTATATGTAGTATGAAGTCCAATGGCTCACGGGGAGGGTAAATAAGGCATTCAGGAGGGTTTAATAAGTGTAATATAGTGGACGGCCACACTAACTGTGCATTTTGCCAGGTTCGACTAAGTAGGGACTCGGAAGAATTGACAACATTCATAACACCTCTTGGTAGATATTGTTTTACCAGGCTTCCATTTGGAATAACTTTCACTCCGGAATATTTCCAAAAAAGAATGTCAGAAATTCTTTGCGACTTTCCAGGTTCCGTCAACCTCATATTGGCTATCTTGGTTTCCGGCAACAGCAAAAAAGACCATGACAAGAAACTCAGCTGTAGTGAGATGTCTGCACAATGCAAATGTAACTTTGACTTTGAACAAACAAATGCACATTTGAAGTAAAAGAGGTGCAATTTCTAGGGCATGTTCACAGCAAAGAGGCATACAACCAGACTCAGAAAAGGTGGAAACAGTAAAATGTCTAAGGTCACCTAAGAATATGGCTAAGCCTGCTAGGCGTGGCCAATAACGGCCTCTTCTTGACTAATTTGGCTTAGACTACTGCAGCACTGCGCAATCTTTTATGTAAAGAAAATGAGTATGTTTGGGAGTGTAATCAAGCACGTGCCTTTGAAAGGTTAAAAAGGATCATTTGGTTTGTGCACTGCGTGGCAATGTACGATGCTGAAAAAAAAAAAAATGTCAGCCAATGTGTCCTCATATGGCTTGGGAGCAGTTATTTTCAAAATTCAGAAGGACGGCCAATGACGACCAGTTACCTACATGTCCTCTCACCAGTACCAAGTAGTGCTAACTCTTAGACTGAAAAGAAAGCATTAGCACTAACATGGGCTCCAAGAGATAAGTTGAGTATACAGTGCAGTCCACTTATAACGATTTTAGATATAACGCTATATCGCTCATAGTGATCAAATTCTTGTGATTTATCATTTTTCTACTGCGCCTATGTAAAAATAAACCAGACATAACGATCGATTATCGGCGGTACATCGGATACAATAAATTTATCGCCGCCCGGTAGGTGTTTACTATGAAAATTTGACTGAATATTCAATACAAGATAAAATATTTAGAAGGCAATGACGTGAAAACTCGACATATGCGGCAAGCGGTGATATGCGACGAAAACGGAATAAAGTGAGCACTATCATCATCACAATCTCAGCCGCGCAAAGGGTGCTGCTGCGGCCGTATTCTCATCGCCATCACCAATTCCGCATCCACATAGAGGGACGGTGCGATAGTTCAAGAGATGAAACGGCAGGTTCATCGGGATTTTTGGCAGGGTTTCAAGGTTTAAAGCCTTGTGAAAAAATATGGACATTCGCACTTTACGATTTTAAACATCGTCATGGCTGGGAATGTCCTTCAGTTCATCCAGCCGCTAATTGGTTTCGTGCACGCAAAAAGGACTGCCGCCAGCGTACACGCTGCTGGAAACGATGCTCACAGCGATTGTCAAGCTTCAGTTGCTGCTCAAGTGAGCGCGAATTTCTGACTTCTTTAAGTATGTTACTTTGGGGCTACTGATGTATACTATTGTCACGTAGTGGTGACGAGGTCGACGGCACAAATGAAGGGTCGATGATTGCACTAAAGAAACTCTTTATTTGGGCTGCCTTGCGCCCGCAAAAGAACTAAGCAACTCGGCAGCAGCGATAGAAACAAACGTCTCGTCGATCGTCGAACAAAGAATGCCCATCACACTCGTCAACGCTCAATTTAAAGGGTGCACAGAACAATCTAGATAACGTCGCAAACAGCTACCAGCACGGGCTGGAACATTGTGGAAAGACACCCGAGTGACCGGAACCTTCGAGACAGATCTCGGTGCATCTTGCGCTACAACGAAACTGATAAAGGTGTGACTCGCGACATCGAGCATTAACAAACAAAAATTATGGAACTGATACGCGGTCCAGAATCAGAGTGATAAGCCTATATGCCGGCGGCTATTAAAAAACAAATACAGTTTTGAAGGTTTCGCAGCATTACTCCCCCCTTAAAAAAAAAAAAAAACATCGCCTAGATGTTCCAAAACAAAGAAACTTAAACATAAACACTGCAAAGTTTAAACACTACAGATTCTTTAACGCGCGTAATATGGCTTCAGTCGTACAACATGTACAATTTCTGGGCGTTCGCGTCACCGTTGTGATGCTGACGTTCCGTTGGGAATGACTTCATAGTCCAGTGGTTCGACGCGGCGAATGATTTTGTACGGCCCAAAGTATCGACGCAACAACTATTCACTTAATCCGCGACGGCAAATTGGTGTCCAAACCCACACTTGGTCTCTTGGATTGTACTGTGCGTGGCGTCGTCGTAAATTGTATCATCGGCTGTCGGTGCGCTGCTGGTCTCTAATATGCAGCCGTGCGAGTCGTCGGGCTTCCTCTGCACGCTGCAGGTAGGCGGCGAAGTCAAGGTTGTCCTCGCTGGTTACATGCGGCAGCATTGCATCGAGCGTCGTCGTGGGCTCCCTGCCGTACATAAGCTTAAACAGGGTCGCTCTGGTCGTCTCCTGGACTGCCGTGTTATACGCGAAGATCACGTATGGCAAGATGGCGTCCCAGGTCTTGTGTTCAGCGTCGACGTACATAGCGATCATGTCCGCGATCGTTTTGTTCAGGCGCTCCGTAAGGCCATTGGTCTGGGGATGGTACGCAGTTGTTCGTCGATGGCTTGTGTGACTGTATTCCAGGATGGCTTGCGTCAACTCTGCCGTAAACGCCGTTCCCTTGTCCGTGATGAGCACTTCTGGGGCGCCATGTCGCAAGAGAATTTGTTCGACAAAAAATTTGGCGACTTCTGCCGCAGTACCATTTGGTAGTGCTCTTGCTTCGGCGTAACGGGTAAGGTAGTCAGTGGCCACGATGATCCACTTGTTACTCATAGACGAAGATGGAAAGGGGCCAAGGAGATCCATCCCAATTTGTTGAAAGGGCAGGATTGGGGGCGGAATCGGGTTTAGTAGTCCTGCTGGTCTGATCGGCGGTGTCTTGCGTCGTTGGTACTCACGACTCGTCTTCATGTATTGGGCAACTTCGGCAGGCAGTCGTGGCCAGTAATACTTCTCCTGGATTCGACGCAACATGCGCGCAAATTATCAACTTCAAGGTCACTTGTTCGCGTCCTCGCATTGCACGTGGGCCTTAGTGTCTGATCTCGGCTCCATCGTTTTTTCAGGTCATGGCCGGGGCTTACCGTTATTACTTCGCTGGGCGGCGGTGTCTGCTTGCACTCTGGTCGTGTTGTCGTCGATGACGTCGTGTGGAGCGGCTGTGAATTGGCTGCGTCGTCGTTAGCGGTCGTCTGCAGCAGAGGATATTCGTCTTTTCACCGTTGAGCAACCTCACCTCCAAAGGTTGCTCTGTTTAGTTTCCCCTACGCGGGCTTAGGGACCTTCCGCGCACACTATCATCATAATTACGTCCTGGCGACACAAAGCGGGCCCTGTACGGCGATGGAGACCTGAATCGACGACATGGTGGCGCAATCTCACCACTACGCCGATAGTTGTCGATTTCTTGCGGTCGTTCACCTGGGCGTGTTCGTCGAGCGTTGACTGCAAATCCGCGGAGACCAATTCGTCGGTACGGGCAGTGCCGCAGAATGTGGCCGGTCTCACCGCAGTGGAAGCATAATGGCCGGTTGTTCGCTGTCTTCCATGCGTCGCACTTACTGGGGCTTGTTGGTCGTTGCTAGGCTTGGTGGGCGGGGGCCAAGGGGCGGTTTTCAGGAACAGGACGGTAGCGGCGAGGGCTCGGAAAGTGATCACGTCGGGGCTGAGGGTGGCGTAATGCAGCAGCGTAGTTCATCGCTGTTGCCTCTTGTGCTGGAACAGTCGCAGCCGTCGCTTGAGGAACGCCCAGCGCCTGCTGGACTTCTTCACGGACGACGTCCGCAGGCGTCGCCACCTGCGGTTGTTGCAATGATGGCATCAGTCGGCGGAGCTCCTCTCGCACGACCTCCCGGATGAGGTCCCGAAGGTTCTCTCCGCTTGTAGATGCGCTGGGGTAGTGGCTTGAGTAGTCCGGTTGAAGTGGTCGTTCGTAATGGCGCATCCGGTTGTCCAACGTCTTCTCGATTGCAGACGCTTCTGTTTCAAATTCCGCCACAGTTCTTGGCGTATTTCGCACAAGACCCGCAAAGAGTGACTCTTTAACGCCTCGCAATAAAAGTTTGACTCGCTCACCTTCGGTCATATTAGGGTCGGCGCTTCATCTCCTCAACGTACGCCAGGACAGGCTCGTTAGGGAGTTGCAGTCTTGACTGGAGGAGGGCCTGGGCTCTTTCCTTTCGGACGACACTTGAAAAGGCAGTCAGAAACGCTTTCTTGAAAGTCTCCCAATCCTTCATAGTTGCCTCATGGTTTTTGAACCAAACTCGGGCATGCCCTTGAAGAACAAAGTAGACCTGCCTAAGTTTCGCAGCATCGTTCCAGCCGTTGAATTCTGCCACACAGTCGAAAAGGACCATCCAGTCTCCAGCATCTTCATCCGGTCGTCCATGGAAGCAGGGGGGCTCACGGGTTTGGACGAAAACAACCGGTGCTTTAGGCTGGGCCATTGTCAGCGTCAATGCCTTCCGAGATCGAATGGGGTCAGGCAGTAGACCGTGTTCGGGTTGTAGGTCTTGAAGTCGGCGGCTGGCTCGGTGACCTGTAGGCTGGTCTTCCAGGGCGACAGGAACACGGCTTGGGTTTTCGCTTGAAGGATCAAAGGCAGCACCTCCACCAGATGTCACATAGTGGTGACGAGGTCGACGACACGAATGAAGGGTCGATGATTGCACTAAAGAAACTGTTTATATGGGCTGACTTGCGCCCGCAAAAGAACTAAGCAACTCGGCGGCGGCAATAGAAACAAACGTCTCGTCGATCGTCGAACAAAGAATGCCCATCACACTCGTCAACGCTCAATTTAAAGGCTGCACAGAACAATCTAGATAACGTCGCAAACAGCTACCAGCACGGGCCGGAACATTGTGGAAAGACACTCGAGTGGCCGGAACCTTCGAGACAGATCTCTGTGCATCTTGCGCTACAACGAAACTGATAAAGGTGTGACTCGCGACATCAAGCATTAACAAACGAAAATTGCAGAACTGATACGCGGTCCAGAATCAGAGTGATAAGCCTGTATGCCGGCGGCTGTTAAAAAACAACAAATACAGTTGTTTCGCGGCACTATAATAAAGTGTTTAGTGCTTGTTTAACCCGATTTACTCATCGCTACTAAGTAGGCAAGCCTACAGCATGGGAAAATGTGTGGGAGGGCCTTTTTTTCTCATTTGTTTTTTTTTTTTTTTTCGTCGGTCCAGGTAAAACTATATTCTGTTATAATGATCGGACTTTCAGGTTTTCTCAATATTGTAACGTAACGTTACACAGAAGGTGCTCTGGCACTCTGACACCGAAGAACACCAACAGCCAGTCAGGGCAGCACGAAAGCGGAGCACCGTTTCGCTTCGTCGTCTTCACCGAATCGCCGGTTCAAATCTTCGTCTATGAATGGCATGTGTCATTGCCCCCCTTCTTGGCAGCATCGCCTCGATGCTGCAAATGCTACTTGATGCGATGAGCTGACAGATGTTATGCTAGGTTGGTGTGGGATACCACAACACAAAACGGGGCACCATCAGTCTCAAGAATAGTCAGCGGGGCGATCGTGGTAGGGTTTCATCCGGACGACGTGTTGTAGCGATCGCGGAGAATTGCGCATCCCTCCGAAGCACCGCGCGCCGCGGAGGATGAAGGGGACAAAAGTATTCCTTCTCTTCCGAAGTTGACTAACCCAAACGGGTTTCTCGATAGCACCGCGTTTCCCTCTTCCCTCGCCGGGCGCAGGAGCGCACCGCTAGGTGTCGCAGACGCGACGCTCATTGGCCGAAAAAGGACAAAGGGCAAGATGCGCCGAAATCGGCGGGAACCGGCTACCGCCGAGGAGAGACGACAGCGAGCCGCGGCAACGGAAGGACGCAAGGTAAATACCTCCCCGCTATACTTCTTTGTTGTCGCCATCTTGCCCTTCGAAGTGTCAGGCCCCATCCAAAAGGATAGGGTCTCCAGCAAGACCTTCACCAGCGTTCTTTTTGGGAAAACCCAATAAACATCTGGTTCCGGGCAAAGTCCTGTTCTGTGTTGTGTCGTACTTCGCATTACCACTTTGCGGCCGTGAGAACGGCTGCCCGTGGTGTGTGATTGCGGGAGCTCTGTGTTTGCGGCCTAGACCTCAGAAGAGGCTCGACGGCTTAATAAGAACCCCCACAGTGTACAACATCAGTGAACTTGCGTCGTCTGCGGCTTGAGGGATCTTGGGTCGCGGATTCAACTTCGTAAGTAACGTCGCTGAGGCGGCGGAGGACACGATATGGGCCGAAGTACCGGCGCAGCAATTTTTCAGACAGCCCACGATGACGAACGGGCGTCCAAATCCAGACATAGTCTCCAGGCTCGTAAACAGCGAAGCGCCGTCCCTTGTTGTAACGGTCAGCGTTTAGTTGCTGTTGTAGGTATATGCGCTGCCTTGCCAGCTGCCGTGCTTCTTCCGCACGCTGGGTAAAACTAGCGATGTCCAGGTCAAGCTCATCTTCGTCGTAGGTGTATACGGGCAGCATTGTATCCAGTGGAGTGGTCACTCGACGGCCGAAGACAAGCTCGAAGGGTGTGAGCCGCGTCGTCTCCTGAAGTGCCGTATTATATGCGAACATGGCATATGGGAGGATTTGATCCCAGGTCTTATGCTCTATATCCACGTACATAGACAGCATGTCGGCTAGAGTTCTGTTCAGCCGTTCCACCAAGCCATTAGTTTGCGGGTGGTATGCCGTGGCCCGCCTATGGCTAGTGTGTGTAAGGTTCAGTACAGCCTTAGTCAGGTGGGCCGTAAAAGCTGCCCCGCGATCGGTAATGATAACAGCCGGAGTGCCATGACGCAACACGATGTCGTGGACGAAAAACTCTGCGACTTCGGTGGCAGTTCCATTTGTGAGCGACGCGGTCTCAGCATATCGGGTCAAGTAGTCTGTCGCGACAACAATCCAACGCTTTCCATTACTTGACTTCGGGAAAGGACCAAGAAGATCCATCCCCACTTGTTGGAAAGGAGTTTTCGGTGGAGCGATCGGCTGAAGAAATCCAGCTGGTTTCACGGGTGGAGTCTTTCGGCGTTGACAGTCACGGCAGGTTTTTACGTAAGATCGCACTGAAGGTAATAATTTCGGCCAATAGTATTTCTCCCGAATTCTTGCAAGCGTACGACTAACTCCCAAGTGGCCGGAGGACGGTTCGTCGTGACAAGCGCTTAAGATGTCAGGCCGTAGGTGCGTAGGCACTGCGAGTAGAAATGTCTCTTTGGATCTTTCAAAATTGCGCTTGTAGAGAACTCCACTTCGTAAAGCATATGACTGCAAGCCACGACGAAAAACAAGCGGTACTCTACCACCGTGTCCGTCCAGATAATTGATGAGCGGCGCCAGCTCCGGGTCCTTGCGTTGAAGGTCAGCCATATGGGATTGGGTAATGGCCCCAATAAAGGAAAAATCGTCGTCGTTTTCCACTGCAGTGGAGTCCAATGGCGCGCGTGACAAGCAATCCGCATCTTGGTGTTTATGTCCCGACTTATACACAACAGTGACGTCATACTCTTGAAGACGGAGGCTCCAAAGAGCTAAGCGTCCAGACGGGTCTTTAAGGCTTGCCAGCCAGCACAAGGAATGATGGTCGCTGACAATACGGAAGGGTCGTCCATACAAATATGGTCGAAACTTGCTGATGGCCCAGATTACCGCAAGGCACTCCTTCTCCATTGTCGAATAGTTCGCCTCTGATCGTGAGAGTGTTCGGCTCGCGTAGGCGATAACCCGTTCTATTCCGCCTTGCCACTGAATGAGTATCGCGCCGAGGCCAACGTTGCTGGCATCAGTATGTACGTCGGTTGCGGCGTCTTCATCGAAATGGGCGAGTATTGAGGGTCTGTGTAGGCGGCTTCTAAGCTCCTGGAAGGCTTGTTCTTGATCGTCTCCCCACAGGAAGGGTATGCCTTCTCTGGTCAGTGCTGTCAGTGGTTCAGTTATCTTAGAAAAATCTTGGACGAAGCGTCGGTAGTATGAACAAAGACCTAGAAATCGTCGAAGTGCCTTTTTGTCGGTGGGGCGTGGAAAATTTGACACTGCGGTAGTCTTCTCGGGATCAGGGAGAACGCCCTGTGCACTGACAACATGGCCGAGAAAGCGTAGTTCCTTGAAAGCAAAGTGGCATTTCTCAGGCTTGATCGTTAGTTGCGCGCCTTTGAGTGCTTGAAGCACGATGCGCAACCGGTCCAAGTGTTGCTCGAAAGTAGGCGAGAAAATAATGACATCATCTAAGTACACCAAGCACGACTGCCACTTCAGACCTGATAAAACCGTGTCCATCATACGTTGGAACGTGGCCGGTGCAGAGCACAGACCAAACGGAAGCACCTTAAACTCGTATAGGCCGTCGGGCGTCACAAATGCAGTCTTCTCTCGGTCTCTCTGATCCACCTCGATTTGCCAGTATCCGCTTTTGAGGTCTAATGAGGAGAAGTACCTGGCGTCGCGTAGTCGGTCGAGGGCATCATCAATCCTGGGCAGCGGATAGACGTCCTTTTTAGTCACGTTATTTAACTTTCGGTAATCGACACAGAATCTCAAGGTGCCATCTTTCTTTTTGACAAGGACCACTGGCGATGCCCATGGGCTCGTCGAAGGCTGGATCACGTCGTCCGCAAGCATTTCATCCACTTGCATTTTAATGGCGTCACGTTCTTTAGGAGAAACCCAGTACGGGCGCTGGCATACCGGTAACGTGGTCTCATCGGTGATGATGCGGTGCTTGGCGACAGGAGTACGACCGACCTTAGAGCCTGTGGCAAAGCACTCTGCGAAATCGCTCAGAAGAGCCGAGAGAAGATTCCTCTGATCGGGCCTCAAGTCGGGGTTAATTTTAACGGTCTGCAGAGCATGACAAGGTGCGACCTCTTCTTTAGGGTTCGCTCCGGTGGTGCATAAATGAGGCAAGGCAGTAACATCGTGAAGGACGGCAACAGCCGTGTCCTTGGCGAGATGCCGCATCTCCTTAGCAAAATTTGTCAGGAGGACAGTAGCACAACTGTTCTGGAGTTGTACGAGTCCTCGAGCAACGGCTAATTCCTTCTCGAGTAGTAGCGGAAGGTGCCCATCCGCGATGCCCTCGTAATCATGGAATAAGTCATGCTTTACAAGAACCAACACACTAGAACGTGCCGGAACCCTCACGTCATCGTCGACTATACGCAAAACGTTCAGACCCGGATCTTCGTTTTCAATGCGCGCCACGGCTCGTTTCGTCGAAAAGGAAACACGCGCTTCTTTCAGGTCAATGACAGCGCCGTTGGTCTGCAGGAAGTCTAGACGAAGGATCAAGTCTTTCGAACACTCAGGAATCACGATAAATTCTCCGACATACACAAAACCACGGATGCCGACCCGCGCTGTGCACTTGCCTGCAGGTTCGATCAAGTGGCTTCCCGCCGTGCGAATTTTCGGGCCGGACCAATGTGTCAAAACTTTCTTCAATTCTCGGGCGAGACCACAGCTCATTACTGAATAATCGGCACCAGTGTCGAGTAACGCGTGACATCCACTCCATCAATCGTTACACATAAATCGGAGGTAGTATGCCGGATACTGTCGCTACCTGACACAAGCGAAATCTCATCGGGTCGGCCTGACGATAACGGAGGATCTTCACATTTCCCGACATCAGCGACCCTGCCTCCGAAGGCCGCTGGTATTAGTTTTCCCGGCTAGGGCTGGGAGAGGAGCGGCGTCGGGAAGAGTGGGGACTTGTCGAACGGTAGCTCGTCGGGGACATAGACCGACGCTCTTGGTAACCGGACGTGACTAGATACTGTCGCGCTGCAAGGTCGCTTGCAATCTCAGTAGGCCGTTCGTCATTCCGAGGGTGGAGTTCCTCCGAGGCGAAACCCCGCATGTTGACGTGGCGGTACGGGCACGCCCGGTAAAGGTGACTGGCTTCCCTGCAATGATAGCACAGGGGGCGACGGTCCCGGGGCCGCCATACTTGACGGGGTCGCTGGTAGATTGGCGGAGGGGAGTAGTGAGGCCCCATGCGGCTCCATGCGAGGCCCTCCATGCGAGGACCCTGCGGCTCCATTGCTGGAGCTGCGGCGTTGATACTATGGTCCGGCGGGGGGAGCCCTACGTAAGACGGACGCGTAGGTGGGCCTCGCGTCGATCGTCTGGTGGGGAACGCGCTGCTGGGGAACGTCAGCAACTTGCTGAGCTGCCATACGCACCTCGTCCCGGACGACTTCAGCCAGTGAAGGAAATGCTGTTGTGTTGCAAGGCATCCGGAGCGCTTGCAGTTCCTCCCGCACGACAGAACGGATGAGATTTCGTAGTGCGTCCATGTCGCTGCCGATATGCACAGGAGGTGCGTCGGACCCAATGATGTTCACGTCACGGTTGTACTGACGGGCTCGGTGTTGCAGCGTTGTCTCCATGGTCGCTGCCTCGCTGAGAAACTCCGCCACAGTGCGCGGTGGACTGCGCACCAGTCCCGCGAAAAGTTCTTGTTTAACGCCCCGCATCAGGTGACGCAGTTTCTTATCTTCAGGCATTTGTGGGTCTGCACGCTTAAAAAGGCGTGTCATGTCGTCAAAGAACATACGCACGCTCTCGTTCGGGCGCTGATTGCGCGAGTGTAGCGCAGCTTCTGCTCGCTCCCGGCGGTCGGCGCTAGGAAAGGTGGCTTTGAAATCACGACAGAAGGCTGCCCAGGATGGGAAGGCAGCCTCATGGTTTTCAAACCATGTCCGTGCAGACTCTTCAAGAGCGAAGTACACGTTGTGGAGCTTGCGCTCATCAGTCCACCCGTTGTAACGAGCAACTCGCTCCTAGTTCTCAAGCCAGTCCTCGGCGTCCTCGAACACGTCGCCATGAAAGGAGGGGGGTGTTCGCGGCTGATGACACAGGATGTGGGTGGGAAGCCTGCTCTCAGATGTCATTGCAGCAGGTTCTACGGCCGTCTGAGGATGCGTCGTCCTGGTAGCGGCTGGAAGGGGTCCGAATTCAGGGGGCTCTCCACGTAGGCGGCGGCCGAGGCGTTGATGTACGGGGGTAAGCTCTGTATTGGCAGGTTGATTATGCAAGACTGGATCGATACCTGGCAATTCCTCCACCAGATTTGTAACGTAACGTTACACAGAAGGCGCTCTGGCACTCTGACACCGAAGAACACCAACAGCCAGTCAGGGCAGCACGAAAGCGGAGCACCGTTTCGCTTCGTCGTCTTCACCGAATCGCCGGTTCAAATCTTCGTCTATGAATGGCATGTGTCAATATCGTTATGAGTGGACTGCAATGGATACTCGAAATTGTGACTTGTAAAACTGATCATAAGCTTTTGCGTTCATTGATGGATAAGGCAGGAATTGTCATCCTGCTGAAAGTGCGATATTTCCTACTGCATAGACATACCTTAAACAACGAGGGAAGTGACCGGGTAGTGTGCCAGGTAAGTTGGCAACAAAGGCAAAGAGCAAAGGCAGACATGATGGGAACGATTAGATGCAGGCAGGTGAACGCATGAGTCGTACCGTTTACTGGTGGGAAGGATATGGAGTTCTGGCCTCTGAGCACAGTGATAGCCACGCCTTGTGGTGGAGATTGAACATCGCAGCAAGGTTTGAAGGCTAGTGGCATGACTGCAGAAATCTGAAGACGTAGAACCATTGCACAAAACTGCAGCCGGTTAAACGCACGGCTGAGGAAAGAAGTCAAAAGGATTTGCTTGAACAAGGTGACGCCGATTCTCCAGGGGCAGCAGGTGACGCATCTGTGATGGTGGAGAGGAGGAAAGGCCTTACAGCACAACGCGAGTGAGCATCACTTGGAAGTGGCTTCGATTGCTAC
Organism: Amblyomma maculatum; assembly: GCF_055883805.1. Lineage (NCBI taxonomy): Eukaryota > Metazoa > Arthropoda > Arachnida > Ixodida > Ixodidae > Amblyomma > Amblyomma maculatum. Next base: position 146,121,290 of record NC_139353.1, read on the forward strand.
GAATGCATGGGCTTGAAACAGTGCTGTTTTTGCAGGTTAGAAATCATTGTGCTTGAGCACAGCCGCCCTGAGTTCATATTACAGATGGGCCTAAGTGATGGCAAAGTTGCTCAAACAGGCCATCGAGGTGCATTCCGATGAGCTAAGCAGAATGTTCATTTGGGCAAGTTGTGCTGATGAGCTAGAATCAGATGGCTTGGCAGGAGATTCCATTGATATAAAACTGGGACTTGAGTTGTGCAAACCATGGTGGGGTCACTGGCTCAGAACAGTACAAAGCGGTGCGGCTGAGGGAACTTGGTCTGGCAGCTAGGCATGAGGAAAGACGCCTTGGTGGGATGGGGCCCAGTATGATGTGGCCATGAAACTGCAGAGGACGATGGCTATGGAACTATGGAAGAGGAGGCGTCTGGGATGCAGCAAATGTCCGGAATGTCTGCGGTCAATAGATGTCCATATTTACTTAAATCACTTCAAGACCAGTGATGACAGGTGGCTGACTGGTGCGTTTGTAGTGAAGAGAAGCCATGTTGTTCCATGCTGAATACGTCTTCCTCGTCCACATGCTGTCATGTGTTGCAGGTCCACATTGCCTGCTGTCAGGGCAATTGACTGCTTGAACCCAAGGACCAGATCAAATTCCAGGTGTTGCATCTGCTTTTTGATAGAGACAAGTCACCTGTGTACTGCGCAGTGTCAGCGCACGTGAAAGAATCTAAGTGGTCATATATCTTGAGTCTTTCACAACGGTGCCTCTGATAGCCGAAGCTGCTTTGGGATGTTAAACTATATCAACCATAAATCATAAACTCTTCTTGCCCCGCCGGGGTGGTGCAGTAGTTAGGCTCTCGACTGCTGTGCCCAAAGATATGGGATCGAATATCGGTCTCAGCGGCCACTTTTCAGTGGAGGCAAAAAACAAGGCGTTCATGTGCTGTGCGATGTCAGTGCACAATAAAGAACCCCAGGTGGTCGAAATTTAGGAGTCCTCTACTACGGTGCCTCTCGTAGCCTGAGTCATTTTGGAATGGTAAACCCTGTAAACCCAACCAAACCATCTTCTTGCGAAATCTTACCTTCTCTTCTTTCATTTGAATTCGAACATACTTTGTGTCTTCCTTGTTCTCCATTTCTCTCCTTTCTTCAATGATTTTGTCTTGTGCACTTTCAGGTTTCAAACAGCCGGGTCTTTATTTTCCTTGTCTTCAATCCGCTCAAGAAGTTTCTCAATAAGGCGCCGCTGAGCTTCTTCATAGCAGAAGCGCTGCTTACGTTCTTCAGCCACTACTAGCCGTTCATCGTGAGCTTGGCGCCGCTCTGCGGCCATCGCCTCCCGCTCTTGGAGTCATTCCTCTGCCATCGCCTCCCTCTCTTGCCATCACTCTTCAGCGAGAGCTCTTCTCTCCTCCGCCCTTTCCTGGATTTCAAGCTTTTTGAGCTTTATTTTGTCTTCATGTCTGCGCTGTTCGAAAGCCAGCTTTCGTTCTTCAGGAGCCAGGCGCTAGGTTTCGATGTTCAGTTCCGTTTTGCTCGTTCGTCGAGGAACTCCAGAGTGGTGTCGTTTTGCCTTTGCAAACATGATGGGATGAATTCAAAATGAAAGCTGTACACTATAGCCCAAAGGCGATGTAAGCAATGGTGCATGTCTCCTCTAGCAATGTAACACAGAAATGTTCTTGGCTAGATATACATGTACAAAACACCCAAATGCTGATTGCGTGGCATTTCTAAGATGCAGTTATAAAACAATTTTTGTTCAGCTCAAACCATCATAGCCTGCATGCTACAGGATTTTAGGCACGAGTGTGCCGTTATGAAAACATTTTTCCAAAATGGATGTGATGCTCCTTTGTTTACCTCTTGCTGCTGTAGGCCGTGCATATGGGGTCTGGGCCAACTGCAGGCTTTTCTGTGCTGCTAGCCTAGTACCTGCTGGAGTTACTTGCAGTTTTCGAACCGCAAATGCAGAATGGCATCAGCGTATGCTTCATTTATTCCATGCCATGTTGAAGTGCTAATTTCTATCAATACTCTGCCATAATGTGCGAACATAATCTCCAAAAGTATGTTTTAAATACCTGTCTAGTACTTAGCATGCAGGTCAGTCTACAAACACAGTGATTTATCCAAACTACGCCACAAAAACACTTGAACTTTTACTTGTAAAAATTCTGTACTTAGCTATCTGGTGTTTTAGTACAAAAAGTACAAGTCTCATATTGTGCCCAAGGATGCGAGATCAAATCCCAGTCTCAGCGGCCACTTTTCGGTGGAGGCAAAAAACAAGGCGTCCATGTGCTCTGCGATGTCGGTGCACAATAAAGAACCCCAGGTGGTCGAAATTTACAAAGTCCTCCACTACGGTGCCTCTCGTAGCCTGAGTCGGGCTGGGATGTTAAACCCTGTAAACCAAACCAAACCATCTTTTTGCGAAATCTTACCTTCTCTTCCTTTATTTGAAATCAAACATACTTTGTGTCTTGTTCTCCATTTCTTTCCTTTCTTCAATGATTTTGTCTTGTGAACTTTCAGGTTTCAAACAGCCGGGTCTTTATTTTCTTTGTCTTCAATCCGCTCAAGAAATTTCTCAATGAGGCGCCGCTGAGCCTCTTCATAGCACAAGCGCTGCTTCTGTTCTTCAGCCACAACTAGCCGTTCATCGTGAACTTGGCGCCGCTCTGCGGCCATCGCCTCCCGCTCTTGGCGTCACTCCTCTGCCATCACCTCCCATTCTTGCCATCTCTCCTCAGCCATCACGTCCCTCTCTTGCCGTCACTCTTCTGCGAGAGCTCTTCTCTCCTCCGCCCTTTCCTGGATTTCAAGCTTTTTGAGCCTTTTTTTGCCTTCATGTGCTGTTCGAAAGCCAGCTTTCGTTCTTCAAGAGCCAGGTGCTGGGTTTCAATGTCCAGTTCCGTTTTGCTCGTTCGTCGAGGAACTCCAGAGTGGTGTCGTTTTGCCTTTGCAAACCTGATGGGATGAATTCAAAATGAAAGCTGTACACTATAGCCCAAAAGCGATGTAAGCAATGGTGCATGTCTCCTCTAGCAATATAACACATAAATGTTCTTGGCTAGATATACATGCACAAAACACCCAAATGCCGATTGCATGGCATTTCTAAGATGCAATTATAAAACAATTTTTGTTCAGCTCAAACCATCTTAGCCTGCATGCTATAGGATTTTAGGCACGAGTGCGCCTTTATGAAAACATTTTTCCAAAATGGATGTGATGCTCCTTTGTTTATCTCTTGCTGCTGTAGGCCGTGCATTGGGGGTCCGGGCCAACTGCAGGCTTTTCTGTGCTGCTAGCTTAGTACCCGCTGGATTTACTTGCAGTTCTTGAACCGCAAATGCAGAATAGCAGCAGCGTATGCTTCATTTATTCCATGCCATCTTGAAGTTCTAATTTCTATCAATACTCTGCCATAATGTGTGAACATAATCTCCAAAAAATACCTGTCTAGTACTTAGCATGCAGGTCAGTCTACAAACACAGTGATTTATCCAAACTACACCACAAAAACGCTTGAATTTTTACTTGTAAAAATTCTGTACTTAGCTATCCGGTCTTTTGGTACAAAAAGTACAAGTGGCATATTGCCACATATGAGCAGTTAGAACATTAAAAGCCCTTGGAAATGTGGCAGTTCCTGCTGCTACTTGTACCCAGAGAGATCAGTGATGTATGGAGGTGTCACTCACAATAAATATGCAATTCCTAACATAAATGCAGGGGCGCAACAACTGAAATAAGATTTGCAGCAATTGTTAGAGCAGCAAAGCCTTAGTTTAGGAGCAGTAAAATCCATGCTTGAAGCTGCTCAGAGATAAAAAAAATGCATTTTGCAGCACGAATTCAAATTTTGGAGGATTAAACATTGCAGAAACCTTACTTTCGGCACAAACAAATGATGATTTGAGTATCAGACTGTATGAAAGTGAGTGAAAGAAAATCTCATAAGGGCCACCTATCACTAGCACTGCGTGTACCTAGTTTTGAAAATAAGGCACACTATTACACTAAAACAATAAAAAAAAAATAAAGGAAATTGAGCCATAAAACTGAGAAGGTTAACTTTTCAAACTTCGGGGTCCGAGAAACAATAGAAAGCTATACTATATTCTTTTTTTTTTTCATGTATCCCGGTTTGACAGTCTTAATCACTGGACCTTAGATTGCTCGCGAGACTCATAAAACAGCGTTTTACTGTCTGCGAAATCCACAGCTTGTGCCATGTGAGGGTGGTTCCAGAAGAGCTCAATTCCCAGACTAATCCTGACTGGGATCAGTCTGGGCCCAATAGCGAGCCCAGTATAAAAACAAAACAAAACATAATGATTAATAAGCAGACACAGTAAAAAGAAAGAAAAGAAAACAGCACACAAATGTCGAAAGGGGCCAAAGCAGATAAGAAAGCAAGTTGTAAGCAAAGAAAACTGATCAGCGAGCGAGTCTTCAGCGTGTGATTTATGCTTTCTATGGCCTGGCTATGACTCTGTAGTTTTAGACACAATATTTTGATTAAGGGGAGGTAGGTGATGAATCGGGACATTTGGCTAGATATCTCGTGCTAAGAGCAGAATTTATAGTACTTTGACATTTCCAGCATTCATAAATGTTAATTTTGGCAGTCTTGGGCTCCACTCTGGCATTACGGAATTCAATGCTGTGGCATGTTTCCCGACGTGCTGGCACCCGAAATAAAATTCACATGTACCACCTCAACCTATATTAGCACTAACACAGAAGCCATAACTGACGCACCTCACTACACTATCTTACAACGGGAAAGCGGGTCTATCGACGAGACAGCATAAGAACAACCTTGCTGTACATGAATGGCCCAGCAAAATATCGAAAACTTGTAAGAGCCGCATGAAAAAACTAGAGCTGCACCCATTAAAAGCATGCAGCACGTAAAACACAGTGTTTAGGTATTGCTCCAAAATCACAAGTACCACAACTGCCCTTTTCGCAGTGCGATGCAGTAGCAGTGGTGCAGTTGGCAAAGCGGCACAAATGGTGCAGCTGTTGCACCCCTGAATATGGAGCTTATGGGGTACCTCTGGAAGTGATTAAATCCATCTTAAGAGAGTGAGTGGAAATAGCATGCTTGAGTAATCACCAGCTTAACAATCTGACAGTTCCTAACAGTGTTCCACAAGGAAGCCTGCTATGGCCACTGTTGTTCAAAGTGTTCATCAAAGACATCGCCCACATCGACATATCCATAAAATTTGCCGGACATATATAGGGCGGATCTGGGAGATAGATATGAATGTGTCCAGAAATGTAAAATATAAATCGAGAGACAAAAAATACTTTTAAGAGTCTACTGTTGAGTTAACACCCTGAAACTTTGCTAGGTCTAATCCGACTGTCCGAGCACGCCGCCCGGGTTCAAGGACTCCAGGCCGCCATCTATAGGGATAGTTGGACGCTTGTATCTGTTGGATATTAGAGTTATACCACCACTACATGCAGACAACTGTTCTATCATGCCTGGCACAGATGCAGACACATTGACAAAGCAATGCAAAGTCTTCCTGTTGACATTATTGTTGTGGTTGCAATCAAATGAACTTAATATAAATCCTTCGAAGACAATGCTAATTATTTTCCCCGAAAAAATATATATATTTTAATCATGCTGTCACCAATGAGGGCCAGAACATTACAGTTGTAGGCTCGTAGAAAATAATAAGTGTCACATTCGATAGCAATCTAATTTGGGACTTGCCTGTTGCTGACATATGCAAACGAATTTCCATGGTATTTGATCTTATTTATGTCGTTGAGGGCTCCTTCTGTTGCGCATTGAAAACAAGTCGAATTGAATCATTTGTTCACATCAACCATTAAGGCCACAGTGGAGGGTGGAGTAAACAATAAAATAATTTTGCCATGCCTTTCTTGGGGATAAATAACTTGCACCAAATGGGTAATCGCGGTGGAAATGTCTCCGTAAAATATTACTTCTGAGCCTTCGCGTCTATTATTCATATGCTGCAATGGCTTAGAACTGGAAATGCATCACATTTACAGCCAAACATCACACAAAAGCGTGGAGCCGCACGAAAAAAAAAAAAGCATGTGGGAACTTCTCACGCTTTGCCTGATGATGAATACATTCTGGAGAGGGGTGCCTGAGGACACCACCCAAGAGGAAACTGTGGCTGTTTGGGAGAAGGGAATTGGCGTAAAGCCATTACGCTGATCCATTATGAGCCGAGTTCTGCAGATGTTGTTCTGATCCACTGTGTGTGACATCAGACAGGCCCTGTGTGTTTTTGTGGCAGATAGACTCCTTGTACGACTACTGCTACAGTATTGAAGTGAAAAAGGGAGTTTGTATGCCTCCTCTGACTACAGGTCTGACTACAGGAACATTGCTTAACAATACTGTTTTATTGACTTGCTGATTGACCTGGAAAGATGTGCCATGTATTATTGGCCAAAGTTCTTAGAGAGGGCTGGACCGAGTGTTTAAAGGTTTGTTGTGGTGCAAAAAACAACGATGTTGACCCTGAGAAAGAGGCGTGTCAAGTCTATCATTGCTGTGAGCTCCTTGCTCTTGACTTTTTGCTGTTCAAACATTTAAAGTATCTACGTAAGTCTGTGGAAGTGCCATCAGATTTTATTGTTTTCGTTCTGTCGTCTTCAAAATATTGTTCTTCTCTCAAACCAAAAACTCAGTCACGCCACTAAGTGGAGTGCAGGTTCAAAACAACAATGCATACAAGCATACTAATGCATAAAGCATTACGATGGTTCATGAGTGTTTACCATGAACATGAAAATGTATGAATAATTTGTTTTCCCACTCATTTGTTTTCATTTATCGCTGCTTTCATAAACCATTACATTTTATAAAATGCACTGTACATGCATGCAAAAGCTAACAACCACGTTCTAGTGTAGTACTAAGCAGTCTTGAATTTTAAACTTTACTTCCTTGTTGATTTATTTGGAGGAATAAAACCATTTACAAATTGGTGCTGCTCAAAATAATGTAAATATGTCCTCACCCCTCAGTGGCACTGACTGCAGTCTTGGAGTCGACTGCAGCGGTTCCACATCGTGCAGACTTGTGGCTGTGCTATAGAAGCAAGCAGACAAATGGAACAAATAAATATTTCAGCAGCCATGAGATCTTGGGCTGTTTGCCGGCGCATACACAACAGCAATGTGTATAGTTGGTACATAACACTTTAATTATATAAGCATGAGCTTAAAGGGCCACTGCCTAGGCAAGGACCTTTTAGGCGAAGGAGCACAGTGTTTCGATCAGGTACCGGAGTTAGTCTGTGCAAAATGCTACAGTGACATTCACGCCGCAAAGCAACGAAAATACAAATCAAAGCTCTCTCTCGTGCTCTCCTTCGGGAAGCCAGCTTCCCGTGTTCCTGCGCTGGCCCGTCGAGCCACAGTAATGACGTACTTCCCGCGAACGACGTCCATTGGTCCGTCTCACTGTCTGAGGGTGAAGGATGGGTGTCTACTGTTCGCTGCGCGCTTTTCCCTCGCCACGGCCCGACTGATTCCAGCGGCACGCGCTCCCTCGCCCATTTTCTTTTTTTTTTTTTCGCGCAGGCGGAGTGCCATGCCCCACCTCTCGCCAAACGCGGAGGAGGAAGGGGAATTTGTCTAGCGGAGGCTAGACGGCCGAGTAGGAGAGTGAAAAGCTTTTGCGAGGGAACGGAAGGAGAGAAACATGACAGAATCTGGTGATTGGGGTGGCTGTAACTGCGTTATTAGCTACTTTTTTCAAAAACATATTGCGACCTTGCGTTCTGATCGGGGGCTCCACATCATGCAGACTTGTGGCTGTGCCATAGAAGCAAGCACAAATGGAAAAAATAAATATTTCTGCACTCATTAGATCTTGGGCTGTTTGCTGGCTCATACACAACAGCATTGTACATAGTTGGTGCATCACATTTTAATTATATATGCACGAGCTAGCTCCCGAGCTACACCTTGTACACTGCAGTAATATACTGAACATAACTGAACTGAACAAGACTGAACATAACAGCGTTTTGTAAATTGCTGCAACATGCTCAACAGGAACATTGAAGAAAGTAATATGTGAATAATGTTGTCGCTTACCATCCAGGGAGTTGTCATGATGGCTTTCGTCATCACATGTCTCTCCGGATACTATGTCGTTGAGGAGCTGCTGTGCAGAACTTGCAGGTTCCTTTTCATCTGAAAGGGAATAACCATATGACACAGTCAGTCAGTTCAGTCGTTCAGTCGTGTCCGACTCTTCGTGACCCTATGGACCATTTCACGCCACGCTTTCCGGTCTTTCACCATCTTCCTAACATCACATAACTTAATCTGCAGTGCCTCGAGGATGCTATCTAACCATCGCGTTCGCTGCCTACCCCTTCTCCGGCGACCGTCAACCTTTCCCAACATCAAATCTTTCTCCAGTGACTCCTCTCTTCTCATCAGATGACCAAAGTAGCTGAGTTTTAACTTTAGAATTTGACCCTCCAATGAGCAGTCAGAGTTTATGGTCGACAATATCGACTGATTTGATCTTCTGGCAGTCCAAGGAACTCTCAAGAGTCTTCGCCAGCACCACAATTCAAACGCGTCAATTCTTCGGCGGTCAGCCTTTTTCACAGTCCAACTCTCGCATCCATACATCACAACTGGAAAGACCATAGCACGAGTTATACGGATCTTGGTTGGCAGACTAATGTCTCTGCTCTTTACTAGGCGGTCAAGGCTAACCATTGCTCTCTTTCCCAGAAGCAGGCGTCTCCTAATTTCATGGCTGCAGTCTCCTTCTGAGGTAATCTTGGAGCCCAAGAAGAGAAAATCTGTCACAGCTTCCACTTCTTGTCCATTGATGCTCCAGGACTTGATAGGGCAAGACGCCATGATCTTTGTCTTTTTGATGTTCAGTTTAAGCCCAAACTTCTCACTCTCTTCTTGTACGCGCATCAAAAGTTTCTTGAGTTCCACTTCACTTTCTGCCATTAAAGTGGTATCATCCGCATATTTAAGGTTGTTGATACGTTTTCCAGCAATCTTCACTCCATATGAAGACTTGTCCAGACCGGCCTTCCTCATGATGCACTCTGCATATAGGTTAAATAGGCAGGGCGACAGTATGCAGCCTTGCCTCACTCCTTTCTCAATCGGAAACCAATCGGTAAGACCTTGGAGGATTTTCAACATCACCTTGCTAGCATGCGAAATAAGTGCGATCGTGCGGTAGTTGGAACAATCTTTGGCACTGCCTTTCTTTGGAATGGGGATGTAAGCTGACCTCCTCCAATCTTGTGGCCACTGCAGGGTTGTCCAAATCTTCTGACATAATGTATGCAGAAGGCTAACAGCGTCATGGGTGAGGGTTTGAAGCAACTCAGCTGGAATGCCATCACTTCTGCTGGCTTTCTTCTTGGCAAGACTGGCTAAGGCCCATTCAACTTCACTCTTCTGGATGCCCGGCTCGAGATCAGTAATCACAACCGTCTTATGTTGGGTTTGCACATTCGGGTCCTTCTTGTACAGTTCTTCTGTGTATTCCTGCCACCTCTTCTTTATCTCTGAGGCTTCAGTGAGGTCCTTGCCTCGTTTGTCCTTTATCACGCCCAGCTTAGCACAGAAGCTTCTTTTGATATCTTTGTCTTATACAGAGCTCTTGTGTTCCTTAATTGGCTGTTGTCCTCAACTGCTTGGCACTGTATGTTCAGGAAGGCATTCTTATCTCTCCTTGCTATTTTCTGAAAATCCGCATTGAGAACCTTGTATCTTTCTCTTTCCCCCATAACTTTTGCCATCCTCCTTTCCTCAGCTATTTGCAAAGCCTCTTCAGATAACCAGTTTGCTTTCTTGCATTTCTTTTCTTTGGAACTACCTTATTAGCAACTTCTTGTATTATATCACGAACATCAGTCCACATCTCTTCGGGATCTCTGTCTTCCAGATCTAATTCTTGAAATCGATTCCTCACTTCCACAGCATATTCTAATGGAATTTGATCCAGATCATACCTGAAAGGCCTTCTTGTTTTCTGAGTTTTCCTCAATCGAAGCTTAATTTTGGCAAGAAGAAGCTGATGATCGGTGCCACAATCGGCCCCAGGTCTTGTTTTTACTGCTTGTATAGCGCTTCTCCATCTCTGCCGGCAAAGAATATAATCGATCTGATTCCTGTACAGACCGTCCGGTGAAGTCCATGTGTACAGGCGCCTCTTGTGCTGTTGAAAATGAGTATTCGCTATGGTCAGGTTGGTTTCTTGACAAAACTCTACTAGCCTCTGTCCAGCTTCATTTGACTCGCCAAGACCGAACTTGCCTACAATTCCGGATATTTCTTCACTCCCGACCTTAGCATTCCAGTCTCCTATGAGAAAAACGACGTCTGATGATGGGGTACGGTCTAAAAGGCATTGTAGGTCCCCATAAAATCTCTCAACGTCAGCTTCTTCAGCAGTAGTGGTCGGTGCATAGACTTGGATAACTGTTATGTTGAGAGGGTGACCTTGGATCCGAAGTGAAATCATTCGGTCATTCATATGACACAGACCCTTGGTAATTAACTGGCCAACATGTAGGATCCAATAGAGTTGCTGAAAGTTGTGCCAGGACACTAGCAAAATACCACAATGCAGACTCTGTTGTCTTAACCCTTTGAGGCGCCAGCTTTAATTATGCATAGAAATTTTTTTTTTTTTTTTTCACATAATCTTTTTGAGACCTATAAAAGACAAAACCATTGAATTCTTGAAAGTTATTATGAAACTTTATTATTTGCAACATTGTACACAATTGTGTACACAGCGCCTCGGTGGTCACAAAATTCACTTGTGGAAGGCAAGGAAGCAATTTCGCTCTTTTGTCAGGCACAATGGCACGGCGCATTTCATGCAGAATATCCGGGACCTTCCTGTGCACTTCTCGAGCTTGCACCTCGATGGCTCCTTCTGGTCACGGGCTTCAGGCCAGTGGTCAAAGGAGTTGTAGCGGGCGTCTGCAAGGAAGCGATATTCTTCCTTTTTTTTTTTTGCCCTATCTTTGGTTGTGGTACTTGCATATCTGCAAGAGAAGGCCTTCCATGTTTTTTCTCAGGCGGCACCGACTTAATTAGTGCTTCGGCAACTTGTAAGCGAAAGTTCATCAAATCTAGGAGTTTAGCTCTAGGCAGCGTTTGATTGTCGCGGAGGTATTCCAGCCAAGAATTGCAGATAGCCACGTCCACAAAGTGAAAAAGCACCCTCAGGGTCCACTTTTTCGAACGAATTTTCATGCGGTACAAACTAAGCAAAAAATCTAGCTTGTCAACACCACCCATGGATTCATTGTATTTTCTTATGATTTCTGGCTGGTGTACAAAGACGTGCTCTTTCTTTTGTTTGTCCCATCGCTTCTCTTCAGATTGCTGTCCTACTCCGACAAAGTTGGATGCAAGTGTCACAGTATTATTATCATTCCAAATAACGCAACAATGTCATCATCTGTGACACACTCCTCTGAGTAGCCCCTTGGCTGATGGCAGTGGGCACTTCGACAGTCTGTTGGCCCGAACAGTTCCTGCTCCAAGTATGCCGTCAGTCCGGAGTTGACGCAGAAGAGGAATGGAGGTGAAGTAGTTGTCAAAGTACAATTGATGATTGTACCCCACCGGAATTCTTTTTGCGAGGTGCAGTACAACACCAGAGCAAAGTCCATATTCTTGCTTCAGTTCTTCTGGTATTGAGTTTTGGCCTTGGTACACCACGAAATCGTAAAGCAAGCCACTCCTTCCACACAGAGCGAATACCTTTACTCCCCAGGGTGACGGCTTCCCTCGCACATACTGTTTAATTGAGAGCTGTCCTTTAAAAGGTATCATTTGTTCATCAACTGTTGTTTGTTCTTCTACCTGCAGTTCTAGGCAACGTGCCCTGATACTCTCTAGAAACGGGCGGACCTTCCAGAGTCTGTCTTCGCAGCTTTCCTTTTCATCAACAGCCGCATGAAGGTTGTTGCGCAACTTGAAAAATCTCTTTGCAGTCATAGTCTCCGATATGAGAGCAACTTTCGCAGTGTTCTGCCAGTACATTCGTACCCTTGGAAGAGGGATTGCGCCCATTAGAACGTGCATACCGAAAAGCTTGCGCACCTCATCAGGATTTGTGCTCACTGAGATCTGGGACTGCTGTACGCTGTATAAGTTAGTAAACTCCGTTAAGGATTTATACACAGACTGCGGGACGTACCTCGAAAAATAGTTGAAAGGTGTCATAGTGCCAGCTTCATCTGGGGTGAATAAATCTCCTCCACCAAATGCGATGTTTATTGGCGGTGCAAACTTCTTTTTTTGCCAGCGCACAGTTTTTGAAATGATGCGATCATCAGTCACTTCTACAGCTTGCGTTTCACCTGCAGCAGGTTGGTGAACGCAGCTGCAACACAGGCGTCGGTCGCTTCACACGTGGCGTCTTCTTCTTCACTTTCCCCGACGTCGGAAATGTTTCCATTAGCTATGAGCTCCAAAAGCCTTTCAGCTGATTCTTGGGTTTTCTCATGCTTCTTCGCATTGTAAAAAGAACAAGGTATGGCCAAACAACATGGAAAGAAAATCAAAGCAACTCTCAGCGTTCATTTCTGCAGCGACCACGGCGCTTTGTACACAATCATGGGCGTGCCAGCGTTAGCCTTCGGCCATCTGCTCAAAACTAATGAAATTATTACTGTTCGGCACTTTATATAACGCACAAGTGCGTCTAATTTTTTTTCCCTTGCTACAACGTACAAAAGTGGCTCTAAAAAATAAACTTGACTCACCGCTCTTCGCTGCTCCGGCGTCCGCCATTTCTTGTTTTGATATGAACATCTTCACCAAAACGCGACAGATGGCGCCCGAAATGCACATGGTTGCCAGTTTAATATTTGTAAAATGCGCTAAAAACAACTTAATAGAGAATTGTGCGTCCTCAACGCAAAAAAAACACCAAAATAGATATGTACACAGTTGTGTACAAAGCGCCTGAAAGGGTTAATTCACTGCAATGGTCCTTATCAAGTGTTCTTACTTAATTTTCAGGTATTTTTATAACCCAGTGAGCAAACCAGCTCAGCCTCTGCCACTTGTAAATGCACGTAGAACTTCCAGTGCCAGAACGTTTTGTCCAACAGCATAAAATATCCAGTGCAATTCATTTCACAAGTCCATAAGCCTGGAGAAAGAAAAAAAAACGAAAATGTTTGAAAAGATGTCTTACAATATTTGGCTGTGGCGCTGCATTCAGCGTGCGCTGCTAATGGTGCCAGGCAATTGTCTGAGAAGAGAGGCAAATCATCTTTGAAACAATTTTCATTTATTGTGGCTGCTGGCAGCTGGTCACATTTGCATGGACATGTAAAAGCAGCTAGTATTATATTATGCAACTCGAGCAATGCTTAGTATGAGAAAATGCAGAAATATAATGTATCCAATTTGCACAGCGTTAGTCCTTTTTTTTTTTACTGTGGGAGAGCATCACCTACCACTCCTTTTCGGAGCGCACGCGATCGGCAAGCTCCGAGTCATTGCCGTTCTGAGCTGCTCAAAAGTGTCGTTTTCGTCACATATGGTAATTAATTGTACCGCTCGGACCATCTTCGGTCTGCTCGTCAGAACAGAGGACTTAGGGACTTAAGAGAATCGAGTGGTTTTTCTGACGCTGGAGGGTTCACAAAGGCCTTTGCGAACGCCTCCATTTCTGCTAGCGCAGTGGAGCGTTCGTTCACTTTTGGAGGCACTCTAATTGGCGTATCTTTAGAAGTTGAGACTTCTTTGGGCAACGTCTTCGCCCCGTGCTGCACAGCGCGCGGTGTGTGTGGTGTGTGTGTGTGTGTGTGTGTGTGTGTGTGTGTGTGTGTGTGTGTGTGTGTGTGTGTGTGTGTGTGTGTGTGTGTGTGTGTGTGTGTGTGTGTGTGTGTGTGTGTGTGTGTGTGTGTGTGTGTGTGTGTGTAAAAACTTTATTCGGAGGAAGCTTGAGGTAGCTGGAGCAACCTCACACAAACACTAGGTGGGCTTCTCATTACAGAAGCCCATTGGCGACTGCTGCGGCTCGGGCTCGGTGGACCAGGGCCTTCTGGCTTGCCAGATCGGAGCATCCGAGCAGGGCTGCCTCCCAGTCCTCCCGAGTGGGGTTGGGTTTGGGGGTGAGGTTCGGGGTTGACTGACAGGCCCACACCATGTGGAAGATGTCCGAAGACTTCGCACAGTGCGGGCACTTTCCTGTACATGATCAAAGTGTTTTAAAACTGCCGGGCACAGCAGCGTTTTGGTGTAAAAGCGGAGGAGTGTGCGTTCCTCCACCTTTGTGAAGCCCTTACAAGGCTTAGGATAAATTGCACGGCTGAATTGAAATGATTCAGTAATTTCTCAAAGTGAGAGCCGGATTGGGTTCGAGATCCGTATCATAAGGGTCTGAAGGCGTTGCCCGGAGAGTGAGCGCGCGGGCGGCGTCGTCGGCCGTTTTATTGCCTTCGAGGCCCATGTGAGCTGGAGCCCATACAATCGTTTGAGACGCGGGGGCCCCGAGGTAGTGTTTTGAAGGATGCGGTGCGCAAAGAGAGGAATGTACCCCTGTTTAATATTTCTGCAGGCCCCTCTCGAGTCGGTGATGATGACTCGTGAGTCCTTGTCTGCGGCGGCTAACGCGATGGCAACTTCTTCCGCATGTGTTATGTCTTGAGCGCGGAACGTTAGGCCATTCACCGTGATTTTTTGATGGACGACTGTGGCTGTGTACCACCCCCTATGGTGATGGCCGGAGGCGTCCACGTAGAAAATTGCCCCCGCTCCAGGTCTGCTGCCTCCTGGAGCAGGAGCTCACACGAGGTGTATTCCTCCTCTGTTCCGTATCTAATTTGGAACAAGTCGGTATATCAATACCTTTGCAGTGTACGCAAGCATTTCAGAAGGGAGGTCAAAAGTACTTACTTCCTCAGGTTCTTCATGTCATCTGCAACCAAGTGTAAGAGGATTAGGTCAAACCTTTCTGTTACACTTCGTGCAGTGAAGATTTTTCCTGTGGTAGCACACAGTATGGGGGGGGCGGAGATCTCCAGCCACTTTCTGGCGTCGTGCAGCGGGTCTAGCTCCAAAACACTTTTAAGTACCACGATGTCGTCTCCCACACTTAAACGATTACGCGTGATGTTTCTTGGCACGGGCAACGGTATCGCAGCACTCGATGACGCCTTTTCTTTTTTTTTTTTTCTCCGTTAGGATGGCCAACGTGCGGACAGTAGGATGTCATGGTCGCCAAAGTATTCGTTGGCTCTCTCTCTGCTGCAATCTCGTGAGATCTCTCGAGATTACGGCAAGCTGGAGGTCTGGCGACATACGTCTCCGGAGTACGTCTCTAGCGCCTGAATGTACCGACAGTTTGCACGCATGCACAGTAGACGTCCAATACGTCTACATCTGTACGTCTCCAGCAAACGCCATATATATCCGGCAAGCTAAATCTCTCTAATGCCAACTGAAATTCAAGATATTAAGGGGGGACATGGGTCTTAGAGCTATTTTTATTTTGTGATCAATTTTATTGAAACTTCACAGGCGTGTCCAATTTTTCTCGCTGATTTCAAATATGTAATTATTTTGCTTGTAGGCCAATCGATTTCCGAGATGTTAAGAAATTCCATGTCATTGTTCAAACAATGGAAAAATAATTACTCATCAGAAATCTATTTTTAATGTAAGAGTAGATACTGCAGTGTGTGATGAATGCAATGCTGGAAGCAGTTTTCAAATTATAGTTTTCAATAGTATAGATTTAACAACCCACAGAACTTAGTGCTCACAGTATGGCAGCTGGAGATGAAAAATTAGAGGAACAAAAAAAAAATTCAAGGTAAAATTAAAAAATCTATTCCCAGCGTTGCATGCCTCGTGCTTTCAGCTGCACATTGCAAAACAATTGTAGCTCTAGGTGCCCTAGGTGCCGAGATATGGCTTGAGCAAGCTTCCACCATCAACCCAAAACACTGTTTTGAGAAAATGACAAAAAACAAACAAAACAAAATTAAATGAGGGAATGTGAAAAATATATACACATTTCATTTCAAAATTACTAATAAGCTCCAGGCATATAATCTGACTGGGCTTTGTCATGAACATGGTGCTTTCCTAGGGCTTTTTGCACATTCTCAGACTTTGCATGCCTGCGTGCCAATTCTCTGCTTCTGCGCAAGTCCTTCTATAACATACGCTTTTTGCTTTGCATGCGGATTTAGACTCGGCTCACTGAGTATGGCTGTTGATGTTTTTGCACTACCTGCATTGAATTTTATTACGGCTTCGGCTACAACAGCTTCTACCATAAACAGCGAGGCATGGGATGCCTTAGGTGCCCATATCAATGAATGGAAGCTCTCATTGTTGTTCCGAGTTTTGCCGCGCAGGAATCTTTCAAGCAGCTTCTTGTCTGACAACCGCTGATAGATGGGAAGCAGAGCCTCGCAAACTTGAGGAGGCAGGTTTCTGGGATGCTGGGAGGCGAGCCTTTGCTGTGTTTTGCTTGCACCAGGAGCTAGGCCCTGGTGGGCAAAAAGTGGGGTTAGACTTTTCATCATTGGATGTGATATGATGGTATGTGGCCATCGCTGCCCTGTGCGTTGCATCAGTGTCTCCTTTGTGTGTCTTTAGGGCCCACCCATAATAGGAGCTCGGCCTACTGATGAGGTCTCCTGTCAGTTTGCCCCCTTCCACTGATGCTTTTAAAGCCAGAGTCTTTATGCTTGGCTACAGCATTGCGCAAAGCCGTACCCATGCATTTCTGCGCATGGTGGGTATATATTTGTACACCTTTTCTTCCTTCAAGGCGAGGCATGTCCTGCTGTTACCATCATACAGCACTGTAGTGTACAGTTGGTGGCGCTCGAGGGACTAGTATCAGGGCGGCCTCCACTTCCATTTCTCCTGCCTATTTCGTTGTTTTATTGCGAAAACAATACTGCTCGCAGTTTGAGCCATCAGCGTGGTCTGGCGGTGACCACTATTTACCTTTGACGGCTGGCAGGAGCTGCTAACTTGGGTCTCTCGTTTCACATGGGACGGTTATGTCAGAATCAGCCTGCCAGGACCCTGACATTCACGTTACTCCTAGAGCCCAATAAGGCACATTCATACGGCTTGGTTAATGAGGGGCTTTATATGCGGGCTGGCAGGAGCTGTCAACTTGGGTCTCTCATTTCACATGGGATGCTTATGTTAGAATCAGCCTGCCAGGAACTTGACATTTCGTTACCCCTCTAGGCCACTAAGGCACATTCATATGGCTTGGTTAAAGCGGGGCTTTATGTGTGGGCTGGGGAAAATGAATTAGAAGATTGCTCAGTCACCCACAGCTATTGAACATGCTTGAACTAATTGAACATGCTTCCGTGTCAAGAAGCGAACTGGTTTAACGATGCTTCCTTGCTGCATCTGGTAGAGCTCTTTGATGTGAGAAGACACTTCGCCATTTTTACCAAAATCCCTGGCAAGGAATTGCAACCGCACATTCTTGGCTTAAGTGCAGCAGTGACCTGTGGGGAAAAAACCTGCACAGTTCTAGATGCATTCATTTTTTCAATATTAGAAGGAAACACATGCTTCCGTGTCAGGAAGCGAACTGGTTTAACGATGCTTCCTTGCTGCATCTGGTAGAGCTCTTTGATGTGAGAAGACACTTCGCCATTTTTACCAAAATCCCTGGCAAGGAATTGCGACCGCACATTCTTGATAATGTGGCACTGATCAAACGCAAGGAACAATTTGCCTGTTGGATCCTCGGGGTGCTGTGTGCAATGCCTCAAACTTCCACCTCACACAAGTTTAAATGCAAGGACATTAATCTTGTGGTTGTCAAACACAATAGCGGACAATCTTAAAGCCTATTACTTCAACTTCTTTTATCATGAGCTTTATAAGTGGATACAGATTGATACAGATACAGTGGATAAAATTAACGCCATTAGTGTAACCCAGGAAAATGTCGGAATATGTGATTCAACAAAATTAGTCACCATTTGGGTTCGAACCATGCCCCTTGCATGCCAGACGAACACACAAGTGGGCCACAAAGGGTCATTGGTATTAAGCGTGTTTGAGGGGGGCCTAGTGACTGCGTTGCCGTGCGTATTACTTGCTAACGTGTGTTTGGGATGTGTACTGATGTACATTCTAAAAATATAAATAATTTAAGCGAGAAAACTTTTAAAATGGTATAAAATGTGGTGTTAGAGGCACTATCACATTTAGTTTTAAGACGAAGTACAAGTAGCTCAATTTGCTTGCAGTTGTCTTTGTGTTCCTGGAACTTATTGCTGCTGTATATTATTGTTCATTGATGTGCAGCCCAGCACTCGGCTTTTGGCTCCGCCATATGAACTGCAGTGACCCCACAGTTAGAAACTGTGCCTAGGCAGCACAAAACAAAAGTCCAGTATTGGTCCTGTGTTGGGATTGCACTGGTCCTACGTTAGACTGGACATTGCCAACTTAGTGTCAATATTGGGCCAGTGGATTGTGATGTCTGGGCAGTTACTCGCCTGCCCTTGTGAGAAAGGTGTAGACCAGCATTTTGGGTGCCTTGGTGTGCCACAGGTGGGTCTGGAAGGCCAAACCTAGGCAACAGTGCACTGTACTGTGTTCCATTTGTGGCCGCCAAGGTCTGGGTAAAAATTTATGCCACCTTCAAAGAGGGCTACCGGTTATCACAGCACGGCTGCAGTTTCTGGGCATGCTGCAATAAGCAGTATTTTACTCGTTCCATTCATTTCAATTTCTGACACATTCTTGCCTTTATGAGCTTAAGACGACCAAGCCACACAGAATAGCCAGTCGTCACCACACAGTTGTCTGTGTCTCCTTTGACATGAGTGCAGGGGAGGGGCACAGTCTCGGGTTAACTAGTTAGTGCATGCTATGGACAGGCTAAATGCCTCATGCTCGGTCATTTTATGTTGAAGATGAGAGAGCAATGCTGCTCAAAGGTATCATTTGATTTTTGTTTTTTTGAACAGGCTAAATGCCTAGTGCTTAGTCATTTTATTTTGAAGATAAGAGAGCAATGCTGCTTAAAGGTATCGTTAGGTTTGTGTTTTTGCAGACAGGCCAAATGCCTTGTGCTCAGTCATACTATGTTGAAGATGAGAGAGAACAATTGCTCCTCAAAGGTATCATCATTAGCTTTGTGTTTTTTCCCACCTGAACAGGTGCCTCCTGAGCTGGCACTAATGCATAGCTCGGCATCAGTCAGTTCTGGAGGGGCTAGCATATCACTGCCAGCTGGCGATGTCGTCCCTTGCTGCATCGAGTTGACAGTTGCCTCCACCAAGGTTCTGGCATTATCTCGGAACTGCCGGCACTTTCTCAAGGTTGCATGTCATCCAGCTACAAAGAAAAATATTCATTTAACTAAATGAACAATATACTTTAGGATGAACGAGAAAAATGTGGAGCCCAAAGTGAACAAGAGTAGAGAGGGGGAACCTTAGTTCGCAAGTCGGAAAGTTGACTTGCGAACTGAGGCTTCCTCCTCTATCCTTGTGAAGTGCTCTTTCATACCTCATAGCCATCTTTCTCTCATTCTACCTAGTGTCATCCTGAATGGCAGATGAACTTTCCATTTAAATCCTACAAGCTTTGGCTCACACTATTTTCAGGTAACTATCCAATTCGTACCACTGAAGAAAACCATTGGAGCCAATTGGCAATTGTAAATAGGACATTGCAGTGCAATGGTTTTAAAATGGTTAGTCCAATGGTTATAGCTAAGGTCCCTAGAAAGCTTGCCCAAGTAACGACAGGGCCCTCCTCCCCAGCCTCCTTTTCATTGCGTCTCGCATCGTCCACCATGTTCTTCCTAACGCGCTCCAGCGGCACGGTTGGGTCCATCAAAGTGGTGCATTGGGAGACCTAGCGTAGTCACGGGTTTTGCAGCTAAGGACAGTAAACATTATGGCAAATGAACTAGGTACAGACAAGTTACAAAATGGGCCACTAGTGCGCTCCAAATTTAATTTACGTAGTATTTTGTGACAGACGGCGAGGGCGGTGAAAGTGCGTAGCGCAGCAGCTGATTCTGCAGAAGGTTTCACGCCTGTTGCGGGTGCTGTATCCTCTTGTTCAAGCTACTAATAACTTTGCACCAGCTTCAAAAGGGCTTTTGCATGCCGTGTCGCCTCGTTGGGCTCCAGACCTCTCGAGTCGCAGATATTTGTAGATTCATCTAAGGTCGTGAGTATTCGGATCTCCACGCGCAACCTAGCCTTGGGCTGTAATTGAGGTACACAGTATGTGGGCCCTAGATTGTTCTCGAAACATCTGCAGTATGACGTATGCTTCAACTGCAAAACAGACATGAGGTACTGAGTCCCGCGTTTCTGTGCTAGAGTAATCGAATTCATGGTTTTGCGACTTTAATGCTGGCCCTTTTAAATGTGCTGCGCGCACGCATTTGCGCTGCATATGCCACTATTTTTGGATTTGTTATTGTCTGCTGCAAACATCCAGCATTTAAGAATGACAGCAGTGGAAAAATACTGACTACTACATGCAAAGTTGCAGGTTTTCAAAGAAACCTACTGGAAGCACTCAAGGAATTATAATCAGTTTATTTCAAGCAAAGATTCACATGAACAAGAGTTGAGCATAGTCAGTAGTGGAAGCAGGCTCGATCGAGCATTTGTAGCAGCTTTGGAGCAATGAAACGACAGATTTTGAGCATCCCAATGTTTTGGAACATGTTTCTAAGGCCGAACAGCTCTAATAATCTAAATTTTCTATTCCTGACACATGAAAAATCTCTGTTTCATTGATTTTAATTCAACGTTCAATGCTTTACTGACTATGCACACATCTCTGACGGGACTAACTGCCAGAACATTTACGCAATAGCACAGCCTAAGCAACCGTTCTGAACTAATCAGTAGCAATTGGAATGCTTGTTTTTGCACTTCATAACTGAACACAAGTTTGACTAAAAGCTTTTGGGTATTTTGACTTCATAGATTCAAACATGGAATGGGCCACTTGGACGTACTCAAGCATTGCCACCAATTTGGAGCTCAGATCAATGAGTAGGACCTTTCTACTCTCTAGCTTGTGCATATCCTTTCTGATCCTACATAAGGTGCTGATAAAATTCCTCAGCACTGGTCAGTAGTGCCTTCAGACTGCATTGAAGGGTAGCCTTTTCCCCCTTCAGCTTCTTTAATTCACTGCCCAGTGGCTCATGTTTTTGCTTGAGCAACGCGAAGGTTCCTTTATGGCTTTCCAACACCCTTGAGAAGGTTTCTAGCACCACCGCCATAATGCTTCACGTAGGTTTGACATGCCTGTTGCTGAAAAAGTGGCTCAATAATGAAGCACCCGCTTGTTTTCCCAGCAGAAGCATTAGAACAACTGGTGGAGTTCTTTGTAGCTGTACAAGTTTCCTATGGCCCGCAGTAGTTTGCAATATATGCTCTGCTTGTTCCTCTCGCCTCTCTCTCCACCAATTCAAAAGGCTGGAAGAAGTTGCTATGTCACATGTACAAAGCATTTTCACAATACCTCCAATAGGTTGTGGCTCGTTTTCGATTTACTTGCTAACAAATATTAATTATGCCTCATACTTCTCTAGTTTACGAAAATTTTATATGTACTAGGCCCCAGTGAGAGATACATTATACCTCTGCCACCAATGTACTGTTATTCTTTTGACTGACGGCCCCAAAAGTATGAATTCGCAACACGCAACCGGCCTGCTCTGCTTCTGACAGTCGCTTAATCGGATTGAATCTTTTCGAATTTTTTGTAGGAAATACAATGGCCCACTGTGCAGCAAAATCTTGTATTCCACTAAATTTGATGGCAAAACACCGAGGCAGCCAATTTGGAGTAGTTTAGATGCAATATTGTTTTGGAGCAGGACGGTGCAGGGAAACCAGTTTAGATCAGAATGAGGTAGGTGGAGCAGCACTTCCACCTCTGATAGACATCATATCACATCCTATCGGGCAAAACAGGCAGGCACGTCAGAATTTAACATTGTATAAAAATCTGCTCAATTGAATACATACAATCCAGTAACATTGCTTACCCTACAAGTAGCAGGCTACATTTTGAAACTATACCCTGCTATCCTGCACAATAAGAAACTCTAAAGACAAAGTCTGTTCAAAAATCTTCATCAATTTAAACAGTGCTCAAACTCTGGGAAACGAGACGAACTTTAAAAGACAACAATAACATGAACAGTGCTAATGAATGCGGGCCCAGCGAATAAGTGGGTGTTATTTCATGCCTATAACAGCAGTTTGTAAAGACAAAAAAAGGCACTAGAAGAGACTCAAATGTGCACCGATATCCACATAATTCAAGAAACAGTGGTGAGGTGTCCTGCTAAATGTGTACTCCTGTTATTTGGGTTCCATGGTTAAGTTGTTCCCTTGCAGAGAGAGGCGCAAATGAATGGAGAGACCTGAACAGAACACTGCTGTCAAACACTAAGATGGCTATCAAAACTTGAGGTCAGCAGCTAAGGTTAAACGATGCCAAGACCTTTGGCAAGATGACCTCTTCTTCAAAATGAAGTGAAGAGCATCACAAATACAGCTTATCTGTAAAGAATTGGTACGAAGGTAGAATGGTGTGAAACCAAATATGCTTTGACAAGGACCATACAAGGACCATGCCTGCTGTACTAATGCCTTCTAGACATCTGGGTCTGCTTCTGTTTGCTGTGTGGTGTGGCGTTCGAGGAAGCGCCAAATGAAAGGCACCACATGGATGCCTCGATTGGACACCCGGCGGGGTCAGCTTCATCTGTGCATAAATCGCTTGGTGACATCATGACGGTACATGGCGTGCCCTTTGTCGAACATAAACAGCATTCCATTTAACACATCGAAGTTCACCGTTTTATAATTCGTTTACAGGAAATTAAAGGCGCAGTATCTGTCACTTGCGGAATCCTGCTATCCTCATGGTAAACAAGGGGAATTATCATGAACATTTCATGATCCGGGGCATGGCGCAGTTGGTAAAGCACTCGGCGGGAGGTCCAAGGGATGGAGGTTCGATTCCTGGAAGCCCTAACCTTGGAGCAGCTGCCAGCATTACATCAGATTCTAGACAGCATCAATGCAAGCATCCAGGCTAACCCTACGCCAATCACAGTGATGACCCTATGCACCACAGGATGGCCTTCGGTACATGCTCTAGCACCAGACCTCCAGCATTACGCAGAAGTGGCAAGTGAACTGTCACTAGTAGGTCTACTCTTCGAAGGTGACACTCATTCCATCAAGCCTCAGGCTAGGAGTGCTCAAAAGGACTTCACAAAGGTCATATGGAAACAACTCGGTGTCGTGCAAGAGCAAGACAATCTGTGTGGTGGCCTGTCATTGGAAAAGAAGATAATGTGCTGAAATGCCAGGTGTGGCAAGAACACAGGAAGCTTCCCACAAACCTCTTCTCCAGGCACCACTGCCTGCGTATCCGTGGGATACGATCGGCATTGGATCTTTTTTTCAATTGATGGGAAAGACTACATCGTAGTTGTAGACTGCTATTCAACTTTGTGAGCTCGAGAAACTAAATGGCACCGATACAGGCTGGTTCATACTGGCGACTCGTGAAAGTGGTGCTACACAATTTGTCACAGAGGGGGAACCCGACGAGTCGCCAGCGACCTGTTTGAGGTAGCTTGAGGGAGGCGTTCGCTGACTGATTTCTTGCGACACGGCCTCAAGTCGCAGAACTACTCAGCCAATCCGCAGCGCTTCTACCTTCTTTCAAGGCGTGAAAATTCAAGAGTGCATGTGCGCGTATGCACGATCAACTTACTGCGCCCACAGTTGTTGGGCACCCATGTTAAGGATCACTGCCAGAGTGAAGTGTACTAATTCACGTTTGTACTGGTATTCTTGTATGTGCTCGACGCTTGGGCATGAGGAGATTTCGTGATCTGCTATTTTGCGAGACTGTAAACAACGGCACGCACACCGCCACTTCCGTCTTTGTCGAACTAGAGCGGTTTGGCTGCCGAAACTGCCCTAAATATGGACAGAACCATAGGATCTTCATTTTTGCTGATAATGGCACATATATGCGAAATGAGTCCCAATTGATCTACCCCGAGCGTGGTAGCAGAGGCCATAAAGGCGCTAAAGTTGGCTGTCTGTTAAAATCTCGTTTGGCGAAGGGGTTGTCGTGAAGCGAGTCGCATGCCGGTGTGAACACTCGGTGTCAATTGGCGCTTGTCACGGGTCTCTCCCTCCGTGACAAATCGAGCCGTGCGACCTCCACAAGTCGCAGATGTGAACCAGCCTTACAAGAGAGTCATCCACATTCTGAAACCAATTATGGCACATTTTGGAGTGCCAAGAAGTTTGCACTGACAGTGGCTCATAGTGGATGTCACACACTCTGCATCCTGTGTGAGAGAAGCCACCCAGGCCTCCAGGTCTGCAATGGTCTCTGAGGCATTCTGCCAGATGCAGTGAAATCAATCCCAATCCACCACGCAGTCCTTATTGTGTTTGAGTGGGGTGAGGGAGGAGATGGAGAGTTCGGTGCATAAAATGTAATGATTGCTGCCTAATGAATGAGTGGTATTAGTCCAGCGGCTTTCTCGAATGCATTTTAAGAGAGTCAAGTCTGGGCTTTTGTCGTGCTGAATGCTAGATCCGATTCGGGTGGGATAGGAGGCGTCGAGAATAGAAGGCCCTTCGTTCTGAATGAAGGACAAAATTGCCGTACCTTTACAGCAGTTCTTTCGGTAACCTCAGCTGGTGTGGCTAGCATTGTAGTTGCCAACCACTAGTAGGGATCCTCCCGCACTAACTGTGAGGGCTTTCTTGATTGCGCCAATGAGGAGGGCAGGAGGGCTCTTGGGAAAGACCTTGAACGGCTTCTGCTTTGACCATGGTGGGATCCCGTCTTGGAGTGTGTGCGGGTCTTCGAAGATGATCGAAACTGGCTTCTTGATGGCCTAGATGACTTGAGAGTTGTCTCAATAGGTAAAGCGTCCGAAAGCGTTATCGGCGGTGTGGATTTTTGGGATGAGATTCCGGAGCGTTCGAAGAGCACTTTGCAGCGTTTGGTCCCCATGAAGTTAGCTTTACCGCATAAGATGCGCTCGGCCGTGCAGTTCGACGTTTGTTTAGGTGGATGGGCAACTCCACAATGGGAGCACAGGACAGTCTTCTCTTTGTGATAGATGTCTGCATAGTGTCCAGGCTTTCGACAGTTGAAGCAAACTTCAACTTTTGCCTTGAAGGGGTTGCAAGAATAAATAGTGCCATAGAAGTTCAATTGACGCGGTACCTCCATGGTGTCGAACGTAACCAAAATTGACTTGGTCCTGCCGGGCATCGGTGATAGTGAAGGACTTGCTCTGATTAAGGGCCACAAGGTCTTGAAGATTTCTCTGATTGTAGATGGCATTGTTAAGAATGCCTCTTACGGCGTTGTCGAGGGCCGCGACATAAGCTTTTTAGGGGTACATCTGGCCATTGAGGCGAAGCCCTTGCAGGCAGACAAACTGCTTCATACGAGTTTCGGAAAGTGTGCTCACTGTGAAAGAGTTGTTCGGGTTGATGCGCAACTTGCCGTTGATTCTGGCGTCATGGTATTCGACTACTGCTCTGGCACAGAACAGAGGCAGGATGGACCTCCATTGATTAGACGAAGATCCAAACCCCCACCCTGTCTGAAAATAACTTTGTAGTCTGATGTCGGCGCTGGGTCCGGCCGCCCTGTCGACGCGGCGCGGGGTACATGTGTAAGCACATAAACAAAAAAAGGAACTACCGTTTAGCACAGCCTTGCACTGCCACTCTGCTACACATCACAGGGGAACGAAGCAAAGACTGAGACAGCAGACGGACAATAAAATTCACTGCCACAAACCAGAATGTCAACTGAAATTAAAACACGAAGCAAAGCTTTGCGATGTCATCTCTTTTTGTATGGAGAGCCATGAAAGCGGATAGGAACACTCGTCCAAAAAACAGACAACTTAGACAAAACATTTTAACTGGGATTCCAACTCGTTCCAGTTAACTAGTTTAATGATTAATTCCTGATTGCAACTGGTCACAGATGGATGAAAAATATGCAGCTGGTATATAAAACAATACAGGACGAAGTATAGGTGAACAAACTGGATATTATTACCCGAAATTTACAGGGTCATTTGTCCATCTATTGTTTGATGTTGCTTTGCTTCGATTGCATCCTGGATGTTTTCGCAGAGGATTTTCATCAGGTTTTTTCCCGCAGCACTAGCATCGCGCTTGTTAACTTTCTCGCAGTGAGAGAGGGTTGCTGAAATAGAATTGCAACATATTCTTTATCACAAGCTGTAACTATGTATGATCTCACCAGCAACGACTTCCACCTTTTCTGGTGTAATTTCGCGCTTGGCGTTTCTGCTATGCCCCTTTTCCACGGGGCAAGTCCGCTCTTTACACTCTGTATGGCAAATCCAGATTGAGTCTACATTGCCTGCATGGTCTCCTTCACAAGAATTGCCTTCTTGTGCCATAAT
This sequence comes from Amblyomma maculatum, assembly GCF_055883805.1. Taxonomy (NCBI): domain Eukaryota; kingdom Metazoa; phylum Arthropoda; class Arachnida; order Ixodida; family Ixodidae; genus Amblyomma; species Amblyomma maculatum. The sequence goes on from NC_139353.1 coordinate 146,147,820, forward strand.
GTGGCTTGCTTGCACCTTCGACAATGTGATGGCATTTTGGAGGTGAAGCTCCAATGAAACATTTTCACTCTGAGTGTAAGCCTGAAAATGGAGCAGGTTATTGAAATGCATGAATTATGCCTTATACAGAGCCATCATGAAGGTATGAAAAATCTGCAGGATTTTGGTTGGTTCGTGGGAGTTCTACACAGAGTTGTAAAGAAAGGGAGAAAGGTGGCAGTGAAAAAATAGAAAAGGGTGCCAGAAAAGGACTCCATGAGCTGCTTTATACAAATTTAGGTACAATTGTTGATCTATTAATTGAAATATCTGAACAAAATGTGTTCAAAGGTGTCAAATTGCTCAGATTGTAACCCGTGCTTGCTGATGTTAAAAAGTATGGTGTACAAAAATAAAAACAAAATTAAAAATTAAAATAGCGAGAAAATGTCGTTCATGTGTGTAAAACGCTATCGCGTCATAAGGCGGGGCTTTTTCTTTTTTTTTTTACACTGCCTCTTTATACTGCTATAAACACTGCAGGTCGCTAGAAATGCATGCCAACTTCAACAAAATCCGCGCGCAGCTACTGTTGCGATCTGCTACACAGCGCGAGCGCCCAGGCAAGCGCTATCGCCGTGTAGCTTATGCTGAATGCATAGTAGGGGGCCGCCAATGCTCGCGTGAAAGCGAATGACATACCAGCACTTGCCAACTCGGACACCAAGTTGCAGTCGTCAACTTGCAAGCTGGAAGTACTGCTGTACAAGTCGACGCTCACCTGCATTTTTTGTTCCAATTAGTGGTCAAACACGGCATACACGCTGCATGAAAACTGCTGATCGATCTACAAACCTGATGTTTCGCACGTTTCGGCGGTCTTGTGTCGACTTCAGCTCTGGTGGTGTAGAGAATGCCGGGCACGGCGCCAGGCTTCAAGCGCGACTGTTTAGATGTCATGCCGAACTGCACCATTAACTCCGGGTTGAAGTTGTAGGATTGCGGCGTGAAGTGAAGCGAGCAAATTCTACTCTACTTCCTCGAAATCCAATCTGCGCGTCCAGACGTGCGAACAAAGTCTACCCAAGCTTTGTGTTGCGCTACATCGCGGGGAAAGCTGTGGAACACAATCGCTTCACCTGTTTTGATCTGGCAGAAGTCTACAACACAGTTATGAGCCATGTTTAGCTTTAAACGCATGAGAGGCACTCGCACGGAAAGCGAGCAGCAGCATGTACTATGTGTGTACCTCAACAAACGAGCACAAATGAAACAGACAGGATGTCAGTGTGTCGTCACTGTTCTTTGCTCTGGCAACTCGACGTCATGGTTGTTTGATGACGTCATGCTGTTTACCTTTGGTCACGTTTTCGTCACAATGATGTCGCTGTTGATGGATTTTGAGAAATGGGTCCTTTGCCTGGCTTGTGTTTAAAATCAAATTAAAATATCTTTGCGGCAGTGAAAGAGGTTGGGATTGCATGGGTAGCATCTCTGTATATCTGGGAAAGCAATCGCATCTCTTCCGATGCTTCGAAAATTGGTGTCTATACTCCTTTAATATTTATCTTATTGAAAGTGCTTCCATACGTATGCATTAGTGACTAAGAAGTCATGATTTTTTAGGCCCAATCCAAGGTTTCAACCCAGGTAGCACATGCGACCGGCCCGATATTGGATATTGATTGGCGATGTCTGGTCCACCAGTGGACCGACGTTGCCAGTGCACTACCATAATAGTACAGCCATGGGATAACATTGACCACTCTTGGACCAGTGATTTACATGTTACCCCATGATTGGCGTTCATGGGCTATCAACGCGCAATAAGGACCTTGCGTATAGAATTGCTTGCCAACATTGTGTACTCAACAATATTGATGGCCAATATTACCCAGCCATCAGCAATGTTGCCCATAATTCGCAAATCATGGCATACATTGGCAAATATTTTCCTCCCAGTATATGTGGCTTCTCGACATTGAATATAGCTTGGCATCATTGGTCAATATCATCCCGTCAGTCTTAGTGGCTTGCCAACATTGTATGCATCTTCAGTTCCAGTGGCCGATATTGCCTGAGTGGTGGCCACTGGCCTACGTTGAACATATGGCATGCATTGGTAAATATTGTCCAGCCAGTATTGATGGCTTGTTAACATTGCATGTACCCTATTGCAAAAACCAGCGTCTCCAGTGCGAAACCATTAAGATTTTCGCGCTGGTTTTGCACTGGATCTGCTAGGCACGCTGGAGGTCTGCGATATTCACTGGAGCAGTAACGGGAAGACACTGGCTACACTGGTACGATGGGACAAAAAAAAAACGCTGGGTGTGTCGCTGGCATCCGCGATGCACTGGCAGAAGCGCTGTATGTGTGCTGGGGCCGCACTGGTCCCAGCGCCCCAGTATAGCCGGTGCGGCCTGCGGCGTCAGCCGGAGTAGCATCCCTCAGGGGCCAACAGGGCAACAGCGTACTCGCAATCGACCATCGGGGCGCATATGAAAAATATGATTCGAGCAAGCGCTTATTGATGCGAAGTCGTTGTGCATTTGTAAGAAAACAAAGGCAGTATCTTTTTTCTAGAGTTTCCATGTTTCGATAGGTCGTTTCGAGAGAGACCACGACCGCCGCGCCTCTATCTCGTGGCACACTGGCGATTAACGCACTACTAAAGCTGGAATTGAATAATGTGGGCTACCATGCATAACCAACTTCACAGCTGATCTTAAGGACACTCTAACACAATGATTACTGCCAAAATGTTCAATGCTGGCTCAATCGCAGGCGAGCGTAGCCTGCACCACGGCCCAGTATTAACAGCAGAAAGAAAAACTAAAAGGAAGAGAGTACTTTACCGAGCGATTGGCCATGACAGAAAAAAACAACATGCAGCGCTTGTAATGCATAATATTTGGCGTGCTTCTCAAGCTTTTGCGCTTCTTCTTACTCTGCGATGAAGCAGCCGAGCCCTCGGTCATCGTAACGCTTCCCGAAATGTTTACATACAAATAAGGTTTAGTTACATGCAATATAGGGTCATCGCTGCTGCTCTTGCCAGTATTGAAGCTTGGTCGCACTTTTTTCCTTGAAGGTTTGTACTAAAGCTTCGTGTTCAGCAAAAATTATGCCCACAGTAGCAGAGCACCACCGAAGAGCCGGCGTTAGTAAATTTGCCAGCCATGTCAAACTCCACATGTTAAAATCATTCCAGTGCACAAAATAGCGCGCATAGGCAACCAGAACATTAGTTGCAAGTCGTGAGAGCAGACAGCAAGCTCCAATGATCAAGTTGTAATTGTTAGAGCGGTAGCAATGGGGGCCTGTAGACTCCGAAACATGAAGTCCCAACCTTATAAATGCGGGTCATGACATAAAATGCAGAAATGTTTCAAAGAATTCCAGTTCTCGGCGTGGCCGAGTGGTTAGCGTGTTGAGCTAGTGATTGATGTGTGCCTAGGGACTGAGTTCGATGCGCGCTTGGTGTGCTCATTTTTTTTACTTTTTTTTAGGTTTTTTTATGTACCTAACTTGTTTCATTACTTTTTCATTTTTATCCCACGCCTTTTTTTTCTCCGGGCGAAGAGTGCTGCCAGTGCGCCCAGTTTCCAGCGTCATACTGGGACCGTAATCAGGTATGGCGCTGGGACCCAGTGGCATACATTGGTCAATATCCCCCTGCCAATCGTGACGGCTTCCCAACATTGTATATATTTGCAGATAAATGGTCCATGATGGCATACAATGGTAAATATTGTCCTGCCAGTATAGCTGGCTTGTTGACATTTAATATGTCTTGGCATATATTGGTTAATGTGATCCCACCGGTCTTAGTGGCTTCCCAACAATGTATACTTGTTGGTTCTAGTGGGCAATATTGTCCAATGAGCTGTAGCGACTGGCCAGCATTGCAGCTATTATGGCATACATTGCTGAATATTGCAATGCCAGTATTGTTTGCTTGTCAGCATCGAATGTATCTTTACATACATTGGTCTATACCCTACCGCCAATCGTCGTGGCTTCCCAGCATTGTATATCTACAATTTCAGGGGTTGATGTTGCCTGGCGAAGCGTAATGGCTTGCCAAAATACCATACATCTTTACGTAGGTTGATCAACCCAAGCATCACGCTATCAATGGACCACCACTGGTCCAATAATATTGGTCACAATATTGGTCAGTATTGGCATCTGATTGGGGCACACAAAGATCCAAGATATATGCCAACCAATTTGTTTGGCTCTCCTATCAAAACTAGTATTGGCATGCTACCTTGTTTACTGGCATTTAACGGCACTCAATGGCCACTCAATATCTTCCACCCAAGCTCACTCACTGGTGGTTTCTAAATTTTGCAATATTCATTACTACGGCTAGTTGATTTTTCTTGCTATGGCTAATAGGCAACTACAAAGCCATCCCCTACCCTATGCAGTGCAGATATTTTTCATGCAGCTTTTTATTTAAATAAAGCATGCTGACAATATCCATGCACAGAAAATAATACAGCTAAAAGGTTCATTGCATGGTGATTTATTAGGTGCGCATGTGTTACAGGGCATGGAAAAATTTAGGCAGAACTCTTATACTTCAGTGCTCCTCCTGTTTTTGCATCCCTTGGCAAGGTGTTCTCAGGTCCCAGGTTGGAGGAAGGCGCTGAGTTCATCGCAGCTTCTTTTGTGGTCGGTTGTAGGGGCAGTAGCTCCCAGCAGCCCTTAATGTAATGGACTTGAGCAGCGTGCATACAATGTATTTCCTTTCGCAGATGGCACCTGGAAATAAAAGCAACATTCATAAATCCAATTAAGACAGAAAACTTTTGTAAAGTGGAAGTACAGCTAAACCGTGGAGTAAAAATGCAAAATAAAGCACCACCTGTCGGCCCTCAGGCAACTTTCTTGTCTGGTTTACTCAAGTTGAAATAAACTGCATGCTCGGTGAGGCCGGCCATATTGACTTGGTTACATTGGTTGCAACATCTGGCAGTGCATGGCTTCCCATGTGGATGTGTTGTTGACGCTGGAAACAAAACAAATGATATTTGCCGTTATCTATTCAATAAATGGTAGTCAGTGCTTGCCCCCTGCTACTTGTAGTGCCTTTGTGATCGAACACCTGTAGAAGACGTCATAAATGCATGCTTCAAATCAATAGCTTTCCTTTGAAGAAAATGCGTTTTACCTCAGTGTTTCAAATAATAATCGCATGCGTAAAACAATCTTCAGTTTTCACGGAATCATTCTGGGTTCGAACAAATGGACATATTGTTTTACTAAAGATGGCACACAGGGTGCTGTTCATGACGGAGTGCTTTTGAAACGTCATCACGCGCAACTGAGCGATGCAACAGCCCATATACTTGCTGTATTCCTATTAAGGAAAAGAAAAGCGAAAACGACCATAGCTACGGGTACTTCAAGGCTAAAAATTTCCATGTTAATTTTTTTTTCAAATCAGGTCGACGTTTAGAGCAAGAAAAAATCTGCATAGAACTAAGCGTGGGCATATAAAGCAGCAAGGAATACAGAATACTTTACGAGCTAAGATCTGAAGAACTAAACTGGCAGTAAAGAAAAATGCTGACGACACATGAGCGCGCATTCATTGCACTATAGGTAATTGTTTTAAATTTTTTTTTTTTTTCGTTTGGCTCGCCCCATGTAGTGCTGTTGATTTTTTTTATCTTCCACATGCGCACAAAGTTTTGGCAGTGTGCGATTTACGTCGCATTAGAATACAAGCCATTCCAGGACAGTTCAGGTTTCTTTTCTTGTCAAGTGAATTAGCTAGACATAGTGTAGAATGTATGTTGCTTGTAGTTTTTTTTTTTTTGAGCTGAAATATTTTATGCGCTGCTGCACCGATGGCCAAAGTCGTTCAGTCTTTATCTGTCTGTTGCTGAAGCCCACAGCAGAGCATAAAAGAGTACAGGAATAAGATGCAAATTTGTGTTTAGTAGATATTAGAACTTGAAGGCCTTGAAGGCAGCCCAACATATCTGTCTATAAGAACAATCTGAGGCGTGGTATAGTCGGTGCTGATGCTGAATGGCGGAAACAGCTAGCGTAATGGCGAATCATGCAGTGCGTGTTTGATTGGCTAGCACGATCGATCTCTCCTACCTCTGCTATCGCTTGAACATGTTGGATTTTTTTCCATCACGTAAAAAAAAGCGGAAATAATGATGCTACGCATGTGTATTCCCAATTATGGACAAATGTTTACAGGATGTGGATTCACCAGATTTATTTCATCGTTTCTGCGTTTACTATCCAAACTTAACCCCTGGTGTTTGTTCAAGCGACACACACGTTCTGTTGCGTACTTTGCATTTGAGTACCTTGCGTTTCTTGACTGCGCAGGAGTTTTTTCGCAGACACAAATCTATTCAACTTTTGCTTGCTCCAGCATGCGCGTATGCTTGTGCACTCGTATGCGTATATATAGGCCTATGGAACGAAATCCCGTGCGCGTGAGTTGTGCGCGAGATGTGCTAAGGATCTGTGCATGGATATAATCTGTACATCGGATCTGTGCACTGATGTGTCATCACTTTCAATCATCCTGATTTGACGGGATCAGAAAAACAAATTGTCTCCACCAGGAATCGAACTCGTAGCCTAGCTAGCACTTTAACCAACTGCGCTAAACCCTGGATCGCGAAACTACCCAGTTGAAAAAAACATCAGCCCGTGTCTGATGTTTACACCACACCGGTTTTTCAGACACGGGTCTGGTGTGACCCGTGCTGGCGTGTTCTGTGCTGGCATGTGTCGTGCTGGCGTGTGTCGTGCTGGCATGTGTCGAGCTTACAGTTTCCAATGTAGCATGGGCCGATGTATTCAGGTGCTATTTGGGTTGCTTGTAAGGCTCCTAATGTTTGGTATGCTTTGGCTTGGCTTTATGATAAGCCAACACATTATTTAGGTTTCTTTAGTAGTGGTGTATAGTACACCTGAGTGCATCTGGGACCAATGCACCTTTTCAATGAGATGTAGTGCCCTCTAGAGAGCGCATGAATTTTGTATATGCAAAAACGACTGTCTAAAAAGCAATGCACAGGGGTAACGAAGAGAAAATTTGGTAGCAAGAAGCAGCAATAACACCTGCAAGTGGCTATTAAGTGTGTGCTTGATAGCTAGATCCATTTGCCACTTGAGCCCTTGCACTATCTGCACAAGCACAGTAGAAGCTGGTGGTTTGTTTTCAATCAATGGAGCTAGTTTGAGGAGAAAGGCAGATTACAAGTGTATCGATAGCAATGCAGCTTGTTCAGATATACATAACAGCATGCACACATTAGTACTTAATTTGTATGCTTGCCAATATGAGCTGCAGAAGCATAGCATAAGGAAAGAAAAAAAAAACTAATTCTAGATGTGGCTCAGCTTAGCTTTTATTGCATGGTCTCTTGCGCTGAAGTTCGCACGTCTTCTGCGACAGCCACAGCCGCACATTCTTTTCTGCCTTGGAAATTTCCTCCTCGGCAAAGCCCCGGCTCCGAGCATAATGCTGGAAGAACACTGCAAGAATATCGCACACCAATGTGAGAAGCTCGACTAAGCTATGTGTAGTAGAACTGATATGTATATCAAACTGGAAGGGAATCATCTACACGTTAAAATATCAATTCAATATATCAAAAAGGCAATAAATGAACTGCCCCATAGCCTTGCTGCAAGAATACATTGCACCATGCTAGTGATGAGCTTCTTACAACAATGTGCCATAGAACAGCTTGCTGGAAGCACACTGTAACTCATCAAATCTGTACTAAGATGGTACTTTCAAACTCTCCACTACCTTTAATAAAATGGCCACTGCTATCAGTTTAATCAGACAACTCCCTTATTAAAATTGAGATATAACTGATTTCTATAATGCCTCCTGCAACAAACTATGCCACGCAAGTTCTGTTGCTAAGCTTTGTTAGGCTGGTTTCATCATAACAGGGGATTTGGCATCAAACAGGTATAGATCAAAAGGCCATGAGTACAAAAGCACCCTCAAGCATAGCAACATCCACTTCACCACACGGTTTCATAGTCCTAGTGCTATTAGTAGGTGCCAAACATGTGACCAATTTTTGGCCTTGGAAAGTTGTCAAAGAGTGACATAAAAAGAGGCATCATTTGCAGTGGTGCAGCATGCAGTTCGATATACAGAATGACTGCCAAATCTTAATTTGATCTACCACACAGCTATTTTACACTATCCCATCCAATGTCCAAGAGGATAATTTGTTTATTATAGCCAACAAAATGAAATATCCAGGTTTGATTCATCAGGGCTGAACTCTATTGTGGCCTCAGCTGAGCCAATGTCACAAGAGCCAAATGCCAGGGCATACAGGAAACCAGAGGCCTTAAATTCAAAGCAGAATGCTCAATAAAAGGTTTGAAAAACGAAATTTACTGCTCTTTATTATAAATTCAGAGATCATTGGTGTGAGAAAACAGCCCATCTCAACATAACAAAACCAACATTTTTTCCCTTAGTGCCACTAATTAGAGCAGACGTACTCATCATTGAGCTTGGCTATGAAAAAAGCTGCCACTTTGACTCATGAAGTAGCCAACTATACACTAACTTCTGTGCAAGAAAAGCAGCCCCACAGGAAACCACTCTTCATTTGCGTCAATTTTCCGTTCATATGTATTATTTTATCAGGAACAACTATGGCTAAGGTAACATAATTCTCTATGTTAATGTACAGTATATACATGTGCTACCCATGACAGGACATAACAATTACCTTTTATTGTGTTCACTTTCACCGGCATAAGCTGTTTTTGTGGGACCTTGTCACCTGTCTGACAAGGTGCCTGTGAAGCTGCGCTGGGCCAGTTCTTCTGATGACCACAGTGCCGTGGCAGCTCTCTTCACAAAGAGAGATTCTTTAGGCATCGCCATTAGTGATTGGTACATTTCTGTTGGTATTTCGTGGCCATTGGCCAGGTGTACCTGCAGAAGAAAAAAAAGTGCCATGAAAAATTAATACAAGTGCAAAATACACACAAGAATCAATGTTAGCACTTAGCCAAAAAACAATAAAAAATGTCAAGATCATTTAACAGTTCCAAATGGTTGCAGTAAAAGGTTTATGTATGGAAGCAACTCGTACTATGAGACATCATTGTGGACAGCTCTGGTTTAGTGCAGACATCGCATAGCGCCAGGGCACCTTTTGCATTTTGCTTCCATCGAAACTTGAAAGCCACATGACCCACACCGACATAATGGCTTTGAGGGTCAAAACTCACGCATCGATAACTATTATAAAGTAGGAATAGCTCATTTTCGAACTGCATCATTCATGCAATATTCATTTCTACCCAAAACAGCAACGGAGTGGAACTGCCTGCCTGAAACGCTGGTGCTTGCTGACAATGTCGATGAATTTAAAGAAAGCTGTGTGTACTGTGCAGCAACGGTTGATTAAGTTGTGCACTTTGGCCTTCCAGCGATCATGCGCGTTTTACGCGACTTCTTATCTGCTTCCCTTTTTTTTATCGAGTGTTGCTGTTTGTATTCAATATCGTGTGCGTCATTGTTTTGTTTTCCATCCTATCCTGTATTTATGCATTCAATAATTTGCAACCTGTATAATTTGTTTTGTTTGCTGTTATTATTTTATTGTATGAATTCTGCATTGTAAACGTCATTTGCCTTCATAACCTACAATGCCATGTACCCATGTTCTTTCCTCCCTTCCTTTTTTTTTGTTTTTTTGCCAAGTCCCACTCCCCTCTAAAATGCCCACCGGGCCAAGAGGGTAACTGAAATAAATAAAAACTTATGTCCACGTTTTGGAAGCAATGTAGCCCTACAACTATGTTGCCCTATTGAAGGAGTGATTCTCTGGCCACGTGCCATTTGTGAGGCCACCTATGTACTGGTGGCGTGGAGCTAGAATTATCTGTGCAGAACAAATGCATCTGAATTAATGAGCTTTTTTTTTTGCACATAGGCTTTCATGGAGCTTCATGGGACCAAGTATAACAGCTCAAACTATCCAATGAGTCAAACTACTGATGTCCAAATTAAGAGCTTTCATTGCATATTCAGATGCATGAGATATCAACTCTCTGTAAACCACGATAAGGTCTCATTCTTGCCACATTATGTAAGTTGGCTACAAGCTGGCACCACTTGCAGCAATCTACTGTAAAGAAGGTGTAAGTTTGGTGTACGTGGCTTGCAGAAGGCTTAGGGGTGAAGGTTGTCCTTTCCAAATGACAGCTTTTAAGGAATTTTTGAACTGCAGTTGATTTAGACATGATTAAACTAAAAAAATTTCACACCAGAAATTGAAAATTAATTAAATGTCGACTTGCAAGAGCGCAACAAAACAAATGGACAAAATTAACTTTGAAGAAATCTTCAGGTGATCATCTGGTAAAATGACCGGGATGGAGCTAAAAAAATGACTGAGTACTTCCCCAATATGCAAAGCCAATATGGTTTGTGAAACAATTTCTTAAATATTTTTTTAACCTCTGTTACTTAAGGGAAAATGAGGTATACCAAATATGGATATTTGAAATAGTTTTTGGCCATTTTTTTATTTTTCAAGCTGTGTACCCCACTATGTACTGTTGCTGCACCATCCCAGGTAGCACTATTATGAATAACTAAGGCACAGTCGTGGCTCATTATCACAACCCCTGTTAATATTTTAAGGTAACGCGAAGGTCGGACTTGGGGGATCAGGTTTTATCGCAGACCTGAAGCCTTGGTCGCTGTGTAAACTTAGAGACGCGCACAAATGACGACACCATTGTTTCAGTTATAAAGGACGACTGGTGTTTATTGCCGTAAGGCTGCTCCTTGTCGAGCGAGTATATGTTACAGGTTGCCAGATTACAAGTTAGAAAAAAGCTACAATGAACAGTTTCTTCATACTTCCCCCGGAATGAGCTTTAGATCATTCACAGGTAGTCTCCATGGGGTAGAGCAACTGGATTGGTCTTCTTAGGATAGTCCCACCAGGTAGGTGCACCATGCAGGCTCTTATGTGTCCTTCACGCCCGACAAGCGCATCAATAACTTGTCCAGTTTTCCACAGCTGCCTTGGCAGATGAGGCTGACAAACTAGCACGAGAGTTCCTTTTTTCAAGGTGCTAGATGGGCTTGGCACAGCAAAGTGAGCGGAGCGAAGACTTGTTAGGTACTCGCGCTGCCACCTACGCCAAAAGTGGTCAGCCAAACTTTGGCGGTATCGTCAGCGACGAGTCAGCTGACCCGGTGATGGAGATACTGACTACGCTGCTGCCCGGGGGCAAGGTCGTCAAACACTTTCCCACGATAAAATAGGATGGAGTCAGTGGCTCCGGCTCGTCAGCTTCTGTGGACACATAGGTTAGAGGTCTTGAGTTGATCACAGCCTCGATTTCAGCCAAGATTTAGTCAGCTCCTCGAAAGTACACAAGCTGTTGCCTAGAACTTTCTTCAGGGAAGTCTTCACAGAACGAACCATTCGCTCCCAGAATCCGCCCCACCAGGTGGCTCTCTCGACGATAAACTTCCATTTTATCTGGTGGTTTAATAAATAATTTTGGATTTCTGTTCCACGTAGCGTTGTCCATAGCTGTTTCAGATCTCTTGAAGCGCGTTGGAACGTCTTAGCGTTGTCCGAAAATATGACTCGACAGACTCCTCTTTTAGAAATGAACCTCTTAAATGCCATTAGAAAATTAGGAGTAGACATGTCAGTTACCAGTTCAAGGTGCACTGCGCGGGTAACCGCGCATGGGAAGATGACGATGTACGACTTCTTGCTGCCTTGATCCCTTGTGTTCGGCCCGGCAAAATCGATACCCGTCACCTCGAATGGTGGAGCCTGGGTTACCCTGTCTCAAGGTAAAGGGGCGACTGGCTCAGTAGCAGCGCGGCTGTTGAAACGATTGCAGGTCAAGCATTTCTTCAGGATCTTTTTCACCATCTGTCTTCCCCGAACTATCCAAAACTGCTCCCTCAGTTCTGTGAGAGTCTCAAGTGTGCCTGCATGTAGAAGGCGGCGATGGGTGGCGACTATCAAGAGTTCTGTGGAATGATGACCGGCAGGCAGGATTTTCGGATGCGTGGTGCTATAGGAGAGGCCAGCATTGCTCAAACGTCCTCCCACTCTTAGCACTCCTTCTTCATAGCAGTAAACTTTCAAATCCTGCAAAGGAGAGCTGCAGGGCAAGCGTGATGCGCGACGCACACACTCTAGCTCGTCACGGAAAGCCTCTCTTTGCACCTGATATAAGACAAGTTTTGCTTGGGTGACCTCTTCTGTCATCAGATATCCATTGATTTTCCGACTAGGCCTTTGTGAGTTGTGCAAGAATCGCTGCATCCATGCAACAACACGAACAAGTCTGGAGAAGGAGCTGTGCCGGTGCAGCGGTAAGACAGTTTCCTCTATTGCTACGTGGTGCACTTGCACTGATCTCTCTTCCTCTGCTGCGGCCATATCGAAGTCATCTTCACGCCTTGGCCAGGCGATGGGTGGCTCCTTGAGCCAAGTAGGTCCATTCCACCAAACTGTGTTTGTCTTGAGGGCTTTGGGGCTCACTCCTCTTGTCAGAAGGTCGGCAGGGTTCTCAGCTCCTGGGCAGGGATTCCAGAGTTCAGGATCCGAGCGCTGTTGAACTTCCAGCACCCTATTGGCCACAAAGAGCTTCCACTGTTGCGCTGACCCGCGAACCCAGTGAAGTGCAATTGTAGAATCATTCCAGAGATGCCATTTAACAATTGGTAGGTTTAGTGACTGCATCAAATATTCCTTCAATCTCTCGCCTACCAGCATTCCCATCAACTCCAATCTCGGAAGAGTGAGCTTCTTAATCGGTGCCACCCGCGATTTCGATAAGATCAGAGTGACGGCTGGTGCAGTGATTCCTGAAGTGCGCAGGTAGGCAACCGCCCCGTAAGCTTCTAGCATCGGTGAAAATGGGAATCTCCATGCTTCCGTTGTTGTGAAGTCCGTCGTATCTTCTGGGTACGGTTACCTCAGTCAATTGGTGGAGCTGTAAATGCCACTCCTTCCACAATGACTGCACCTCCTCAGGCAGGGGTGCATCCCACTCAACTCCCAGCTCCCAGAGCATTTGGAAAATCAACTTAGCTGTAACTGTGACTGGTGAGATAAGCCCAAGTGGATCATATTCGAGCCGACGCCTGAAAAATGGAGCGCTTTGTGTTGCTGTTTTGGTTCAGTAAGTTCAATACGGCCTCTAAAGAAAATCCCAAACAGTCATCGTGCTTGTTCCAGACAAGTCCTAACACTCTAGACACGCTTGCTGTTGGACATTCCACTCGGCTCAGGGCACCTTCTGTCCCGTCGTCGTCAACAATTGGAGCATTTTTTTGGAATTCGAGTTCCATTTACAGAGGAACATGCTCGCTAGGCTCATAACCTGCAGTGCTTCACGATAAAAGTCTTCCTCCTCTTGCTCCGAGTCTACTCCAGTGATTAAGTCATCCACGTAGAGGGTTTCTGCCATAATTGCCGCTGTCTTGGGATGAACTTCTGTTGTCGCCAAGTGGTGACGCAAGGTAGCGGCGAGAATAAATGGACTGCTAGTAGCTCCAAAGGGCACCCTTGTCATTCTCCACGTCTCTACAAGCGGCCTTGGGTGCTCCTTTGTCGGCATCTGTTCATACCACAAGAATCTCAACGCATCTCGATCTTCACGACGGACCGATATCTGCAGGAATGCCTTTTGGATGCTGGCGGTAATTCCAATGCGATGAATCCTAAAGTTTAACGGGATTTTCAGGAGATCAGGGTTCAAGTTTGGTCCAGCATCCAGAACCTGATTTAGAGAGGCACATCTGGTGCGCTGGATGATGCGTCAAAGACAACTCTGAGTTTGGTGGAAAGGCTGTCTGGCTTAATAACTGCTCGATGCAGCATGTAATAAATTCTGTTTTCTGAGCTGCTACCTTCCTCTACTGGGAGTCGTTCGGCAAAACCTTGATGGAGTTATTGCAGCATCATATTGGTGCATCATATCCTCCTTTCTCATTAGCTTCTTTGTGAGGTTGTTCAAACGCTTCTCTGCATCTGCCTTGTTATCGCCTAGGCTGAGTTCGACCTGCTTCGACGGTAAGGCGACTTCGTAGCGTCTGTCAACGAGCTTGACAGATGATGCAAATGCTTGGATGACTGCTTTGTCTTCGTTTTGTTGGACAACAGGCTCGACAATGCCCATGCTTTCGTGCTCCCAAAATTACTTAAGGTCAGCAGCAAGGCAGTGAGTCTGGTCACCTACGCTGGCTCGCAGCACAGCCACGGACAAACAGCTGGCGGACAAACTGCTGAAAGGGATAGGACCTTGCAATGTCCAGCCGAATTCCGTCTTCAGTGCCACTAATGAATCATGCAATTTCCGCACATCGCCAGACACGAGGTTCCAATAATAATCTGAACCAATAAGGATGCCGATGCCTTTTCTTGTTAGATGACCTGGTGGTACGGCTGCATCTGCAAGCTCTGTTATCTCTGCCTGCACTGCTTGAATCCCCTTTTCGGGAAGACTCAACTGATCACAGCAGATCTTGGGTATCTCTAAAGCTTCGATAGAATGCTCCTTTCGGTTGTACTGTATGTCGGCGCCGTGGCAGGTGGTGCCAATGCGGCGACATGAGCAGTGGTAAGTGCCGGTGGCGTAAGCGCTCCAACTGCAGGCGGCAAGGACGTGACCTGGGCGTACTTTGGCACCTGACAGATGGTAGGAGCGACCGGTGTTGAGGGGGAAATAGGTCATTGAGGCCAGCTCTTTGACAATGCTGCGCAGGCCGGCACTGGAACGATGTGGCTCAGATGCAGGGCGGCGCAAATTACTTTGAGCAGAGCTCTTCACGAATTAATCCGCGAATAAGCGCATGGAGGTCAGCGTTGGCAGTGAAACCAAATGAAGTGGGATAAGGGTGCATGGTTATTGACTGTAGTTCGTCAAGGCGTTGACAAGTCGATATGATGGCGTCGATCGTGGTAGGGTTCTGCACGGCCAGGGCGTTATAGGCGAGTGGCCCAATACCTTTAAAGACGTGCCGAACCCGCTCGGCCTCTGGCATGGTGTCATTTATGTGCCGACAAAGTGCAAGAACATCTTCTATATAAGAGGTATAGGTCTCATTGGACCGTTGAAGTCTGGCTTCTAGCCTCTTCTTGGCGGACTCCATGCCAACAGTAGGAGCACAGAAAATCTGGCATAACTTTTGTTTAAAGGTAGCCCAGTCCGGAATCGTCGATTCATGATTTAGGAATCACGTTTTGGCCACATCCGTCAAATAAAAGGACACATTAATTAGTTTAAGAGAATCGTCCCACCGGTTGAAAGCACTGACCCGGTCGTAGCTGTTGAGCCAGTCATCTGGGTCGTCGTCGCAGAGACCGGCGAAAATCTGCGGGTCGCGTTGACGGCTACTGACAGTCCAAGTGGCAAGGCGAGCTGGGGTCGAGTTGGTAGAAGCCAGAACAGCGGAGTGGCCCTCTTGGGTCAAGATGATGGTGGTTGGGGTCAAACGGCGGCCAGAGCGGAGCCCCAGGTGGATGCAGGTAACGAAGCAGCGGGTAAATCAAGGCACACCTCCACCACGTGTAAGGTAACGCGAAGGTCGGACTTGGGGGATCAGGTTTTATTGCAGACCTGAAGCCTTGGTTGCACACTGCAGCCAACCACACTCCGCGATGACGATGGGTATTTACAAGAGGGAGCAGGATGAAGATGAAGCGCCACACAGTGCTCACAATATGCACATGCTTCATATTGAGCACAAGACATCAGCAAAATGCAGTGAAACACTGGAAATGAGTGATGGATTTACAATGCAAAGTTGGCCATTCAATGTGCCTTACTAATAATTTTAGTATCATGACTGACAGTGTAGAAAACTGCAGTCTGTGCACATTAAAAACCTCACTCGGAAGCTGTCAGCCAAGCGAGTGCTCGCATATATAATGGTTCCTGAGATTTCAGCTGTAGATGTAGGAGTAAGGTCATTTAGCCATGAGACGTCATCAAGCCTTAGCTAAATCTAAAGGTGCATCAAGCTGCCCCACAATGTTTTGCATAACGGCACCCAGAATAACTTCCTTATAGCTCCACAAATTACCATTTAGTTTCCATTTAGTTCAACTTCACTGAAAAGCAGGCCTTAGTCATAACACTTTTTATGAGTATTTTTGTGATTTGTTATTGTGGGTATGATTCACTTTTTTGGACAATTTCGCTCACGAATCAAACCATGCTTGCAGCAGCTAGCATTTTTTGGAACATATCATAAGACAGCGTATGTAGTAGCACTCACCATTCCACTCCTCGTTTCAGAACAATTGGGAACTCCTTGCAGTGCTGGATATCCAGCAGGCATAGCTCCTTGTGGCGATGCTGCAGGTTACTCAGCCAAGGCCGGCACCATGCTTGTCTGCAGAGGTGAAGGAGGCTGCCATGCGCCTAGAAGCAATGCAAACCATAAATCAGTCTTGCAAGGTAGAAGATGCAACTTAAAACATGATGCAATTAATGCTATAGAGGCACAAATGAGAAAAGTCTCGCTGGTCCACGTCCCCCTCCTCCTATATTAAAATGGAGCTGGCCAAGAAAGCAAGTCGGCATTAGCTCGGCAAAGTAGGTGGCTTCAGCTCTTTCATGAAATATGGGCACATTTTTAAATTTAATATTTTCAGATCAAAACAGTCTATGCCGAGCCCCTTCAGCAAAAGCAGCCAAATAGAGCCCGTTATATGTGTGCGTGTTATATACATACATACACGCGAGTGTTATTTCACCAGTTGCGGAAGCAAATTGGAAGATTGCGGCTGAAACTGCATTGTGCCATGATTTTCATTCATTAACTGATGCAAAGTCGGCAAGTTTGTAAGTAGCAGGACGTGTTCACAAATGAGGAAAATGCCAGTAAGACCTGATCTGCACAGCATTGCCGAAAGCGACCAGCAGCTGTGGTTCGAGACTCTTGCAGAACACATTTTTAAGCTGTTTTAATTACTGCCAAAGCTAGCCAAACAAAATGCTGGAAAAGACAATTTATTATCAAGCACTGGTCACATTGATCAAAGAATATGCAATCAGCGGGAAACTTCAGTCACATGCGGCATCAGTGTGCTTCCCAGAGTCAAGCTTGTATTCATTCGCACTGCTAACATACTTATCGTGCTGCGAAAAACAAGTTACTATCATAGGAGCCGATCAAGGATATGTAATGTTAAGGAAGCTCAGCTTGCATTTTACACCATCAAAACCGTGATATCTCACAGCCATAGCACCGAGGTGCAGTCGTCACCGTCAGCGCATAAATGGGAAAAGAGCACCTGCACTTGCAAAGTGCAGAATGATGTATCGTTCACCACTCATTTTGCGAATTCATAAAATATTTTCAAAACAAGTGGCAGAACAAAGCTTCAAGCCCAGATTAAAATCATAGTGGTTGGTACAGTGCGAAAACACGAAGCACACAAGAAGAGAAGTCCAACAGACGAGCGCTGACTCGCAACTAACTTTTTATTAAAATATGTCACATGATGTTACAAAGAATGGAACCATTGACCAGGCAAATTCAAGAGATATCTTTTTCCTTCACCAGCAACGGGGAAAACCCTATCAAGAAAAACCAAACATACAAGCCTCCTGCCTCCCCCCCCCCCTTTCTAAACTCTCACACACACTCCCAATGGCCCGTCTCACCAAGGATAAATTATCACCAAACATTATCCAGAAAAGAAACCTCTTTATCGATAAGCACTAAGGAAGGCTGGCTGACACACTGCGACTGCTTCTTTTTTTTTTGAAGTTAATGTTGCTTTTTCGGCGCCGCATAAGTTGGGCGGGCTCTGCTGCACTATTAGGAACCGCCAGGAAAAGCTAAAGAACAGTAGCCTGTTTAAATGCCAGGTTTCGCACAAGTCGAGATTGGTAGATTGTGCCTGCGCTGTTGTGTACGAAATTCCGCTGTCGTGCGGTAAGGTATACATTGGTCAGACGAGTCGATGCATAAACATTCGACTGCGTGAACACCTCAATTCGCTCTCGTACACACGATATTCTCACCTGAAAGATCATTGTAGTGCTTGTGGAAAGAGGGAAAAAATAAAAACAAAAGTTCCGTCCCTTGGTTTCAAAAACAAAGATTTTGTTTCGCCTTAGGGACAAAACGACTAGAGAAATAACTGAGGCTTATTACATCAGCGAGCAGTCGCAGTGTGTCAGCCAGCCATCCTTAGTGCTTATCGATAAACAGGTTTCTTTCCTGGATAATGTTTGGTGATAATTTATCCTTGGTGAAACAGGCCATTGGGAGGGGGGGGGGGGTGGCTTGTATGTTTGGTTTTGCTTAATAGGGTTTTCCACGTGGCTGATGAAGGAAAAAGATATCTCTTGAATGGAGCAGTAGCAACTGCACGCTGCGACTGTCATAAGAACATCCTTGTACATTAAAAAATTGAACTTGCTTTCAACTGAGCATTTTATTCAGTTGATATTCACAGTGTTGTAAAGGTCTAACAAAAAAGTTTTCAAGCATTACAAATATTATAATTGATTTCAGAATCCTAATTACATTAGGAAGAAGGTATTTCTTCAGCTGAATTGCTTTCACTTTGCAGTCGAGCTGAGCATTGCTGTTCACTGTCGATTGCTGGTGCAAGGCAGCTGGGCAGTGGAGGCTGCTCAATGACAGGCGTAGTTGGCCTTTGTGGTCTCTCCTGACCAGCATTCTCAATCACTGCCATATCACTGGCTTCTGCGGCTGTTGACAAAGTTTGCATTTTAAAATACTGCCGGCCAAATTCACTGCTTTTTCCTCTTCCATTGCATGTTCTCATCTCATCCTTTTACTTTCGGCCATTTAGACTAAGCAGCACTGTAAATGTGAGAAACATGAAGCCGAAATTTGAGTTTTCACTGCAATGTAGGCATTATGAGACGAAGTATGAAAGCTACAATCCTTACCCATGAGCAGTGCAATGAATGTGAATTTTTTAAGGCTTGTTTTCTCAAAAACACCTGTTTTTAATCTGCAATGACATTCTTTTACATACGGCAACTAACAAGCACAAAGTGGGGTAGTCCATGGTACACTTGGACTATCATTGCAGGATTGCATACATCAAGCCATGTTTCTTAGGTCTTAGCAACACACCTTGTAGGCGAAATGTTCAGAGGAGGGTACGAATTGTCTGCCCATTGTGACCCTGACATAAATTGGGGCAGTTGCGGTCAGCAAAAAAGGTAGTGCAGGCAATAAGCATGTTCGTGCAGATCACACTCCAAGAAAGTGGCACATAATGTGCACAAGAGAAGAGTGCTGGCTATGGAAGAGTGCCATGAAGCAAGCGATGAAAGGCAGTGAAAGATAAGAGAAAATTAACATTGGCACGTGCATACAAACGTTTACCACTGCATGTAACCCTAGAAAGAACTGCGACACAAGAAGGAAAAAAAAGCTACAAACAAAGACAATGAGCTCAGATCTAACTTAGTAACTGCACCTTATGTGTCTCAGAATAAAATTACATTGCGAATAAACAACCAATTAGCCGGCAGCCTTATTTGAGCTACTGCTACAGTACCCCACATTACCAATGTGCACACTTATTGGCGCCGATGCGGCAGGCATGCACCCAGCTCACCGCCGCATGGTGCAATGAGGCGTGCTCATGGCACTTTTATTATATGGCGCTGCCACCCATTGTTGCCTTCAGTGATGCCACACATAGCTGCCTTTGCAACACCATTCTTGTAGGTATAATTTAAAAACAAACGAAGCTAGCTAGCTGATATTAACCATATTACACTAATATTTACAAGCAGGCAATAAAAATCTTTGAACCTCGTTGAGGAATGCCATGCACTTGTATCCAAGTCCTAGGAGATCAGTATCGAACCAACAAAATTCGGAGTGAAAGTACAGTGGTTAAATGCATATCACTGAGGGATAGTGGCATGGAAAGAAAAAATAAAAATATGCATGCTGTATCGCAAGGCTAACCCATACTTGAAAGGTTTTTGAGAAGCTGCTCCTGCAGCTTCATGTTCAATTTCCGAAGCTTGGAATTTTCCTTTTTTAATTCTTCTATTTCTTCCTTCAGCTGCTGGATTTCCCCAGTTCTTCTTATGTCCTCATTGGCAGTTTCCCTTCCTGCCATCTGCAGTTGCTTAGTGCTTGTTTTTGACTAAAAGTGAAGCACAGGTATAACCAGTAAAAATCTAATAAATACACATCATGCACAATAACATCATTACACTTCGCTCCTGAAAAACTTGTCTGCATTTGTTTGACCACTACCTGCCCAATTAGTGACTTTCTGCAAGTATTTTACATGTTTTTCATTGATAACTACGTTGTCATGACGCGGGTTATGAACAGCAATTCCATGAGGACTGCATGGGAGCTACTGCTCACTTATGTTTCAACAGAGCACCTGCAGCTCCATACATGGCAGCAAACCCTTTAGAAGTCGCCTCGAAAAATTCCAGCAGTGTGTTTGTAACTATGAACGACAAGTTTTTCATGACTAAGCAAAAGTTGCTCACTAGGTGGCTTTTTACTGCATTGAACTTAACTGATCTGTCACCATAAACAGCTATATCGCACAATACACTGCCACACATTTTTGAAGCTAGGTTTAGGCCTCAGAGCCAAACAAATGGAAGCAAAATGGATCACTTTGAAGCTAGGTTTAGGCCTCTCTCCCATACCTACCCCCGGGCTTTTCTTCGGAAGCAAAAGCCTATATAAACTTCCGCCAGTGATGATTCGCTACGCCCAGACGAAGACAAGTCTACTTGTCGAAACGTTGGCTTGACCTGCGAACTGAGGCTTCCCACCTCTACCCTTGTTCAGTACTATTTCAGATCTTGTAGCCATCTTCCCCCTCTTGTTCTACAAAGATTGTATGAAGTTGGTACATAGCAAACTGAAGGATATATGGCAGCCTACATGGGCAAATCAAGTAAATAACAAGCTACACCTGATAAAACCCATCTCGGGAGAGTGGACGTCATGTACGCATCAGGAACACTATATTGAAGTGATACCATCTCATCTACGTATTGGGCACCGGCACTTTACACACTTCATTCTGACCAAAGAAGACACACTTACATGTGAACTCTACGGAGATGTGGTAACCACATTCTATGATCATGCATTGAACTCGATAAACTACGGAAAAAGCACTTTCCACAATTTTACGGTGAACAGATCCCCTTGCATCCTAGGTTACTCCTAGAAGTAAATGCACTAGATGAAATCAGTGTTTTTACGTTTTTATAGGAAGCAGAACTTCTGCGCAAATTGTAACATATTAAAACATCTCAGTTCGTTCTCACAATGCAAATACATTAGCCCTGCATTTGGCACATGATAGCCTGAGTTGCATATGTGCCATAAAACCCAACAACACATAAGCTGTTGTTTTTAACATGTGCACGCCACTTGAAACCAATAATAAAATATTGTGGGTGATAAACCTTGCCTTCATGACTAGTTGAAGGCCACGATGACAAGCAGTTGCGAGGAATGTTGTTAGTTAATGTAAAGCAACCCATCTTCAGCATGAGGAGCGGTCATTTAGTTTGAAACAAAGAAATTACTGCGAGTGTAGCAGCTTAGTGCAATTTGTGTTTTTTATATTGTGCGCATGGCGTCGGGAAGGGATAAAGCTCGGTCACAGTACAAGGCCCAATAAATAAAAGGGACAAGCCCGCTGCGGTGGCTAAGTGGTTAGGGCGCTCGACTACTGATCCCAAGGATGCGGGTTCAATCCTGGCCGTGTTTCGACTGAGGCAAACCTCATAAACCAAACCAAATAAAAGGGACAGTTTAACCTAGCAATCCCGTATAGTGATTGTGTCATGAGAAATTAGACTGTCTGCTGCTTTCCATCTGGCAACAAAGTTCATAGTGTTAAACCACACATACCCCAACTCCACCCAATGAAACCCATATTAGGAAGGAGCCATTTTTGCCTCCAATGAGACAAAAAGAAATGTTATCCATATTGCATGTTTCTGTACGCACGATAAAGGAGCCCATTGCAAGGTTCCACTTCTGTACTAATTCGATATGCCCCACCAAAACCTACACCTCTTGATTTGCGGCGACCACAGAGGAACAAAGGTTTGTGAGAGTGCAGCAGACTGCCACAATCTTGTCCAGTGGTGTGAACTTGTCCCCAGGCCTGGCTGTCACAAAGTTAATTGGCTGAATATCCTTCATGATTACATACTTGTTGCGAACTAAGCCAATCACTCGCTCGACGTGAATGCGAACATTTGCCAGCCTTCGAGTGCTTTCAACTTCCATGGCTGAGAGCTGCTTTTTGCCCTTTTTGAAAGCAGGTATGTGCAGTTTTGCACAATACAAACCCAATGAGTCTGCAATATCAAAGCCCCTATCTGCCAGGACTACATCTCTTTGCGTTAAGTTGTCTAGAATACCACAGTTTTCAGTGATATGCTTATCACTGGCCCTTCCACCCCAGCCTTCTGAAATAAAGGTAATTACACCCTGTGGGGCAATTCCTATTAGGTACTTAGCAGTGTTGCTGCCCTTGTACTGTGACCAAGTCTCACTTCTAGGCTCGAGGGAAGATGGCCATTCAATTCTCACCTCAAAGCAGTCAATGATGATGGCTACCTTGCTGCCAAAAGAATCATAAAATGCCTGTGGCATTGTGCTCTGCAAGAGCTGCCGTGACGGCCATGCAATCTCTGACCTCAATCTCCAAAATGCCCCATGCAGCCACTTTTCGAAAATTCGGCTCACTGTTGAGCATGATAGCCTCACAGAAACTCCGACTATGTCAAAAACTGCCATGAGTGTTACAAAATTTGGCAGCCCGGTGTAAAATGAAACTTTCCCTGCATCTTGACGCAGTGATGCCTCGGAGACATCTGTGCTCTTGCTCCTCAAAACGAGCAGCTCTGACGAGAGATGATGGTTGTCAGCTTCCAGTGCTGTTGTCTGGTATCCTGTGAGGTCTGTCTGAACAGCAGTTTCTGCAACAATGTGAAAAGCAGAAATATGACCATCTCTCTCAGCGCAGCAAATTTTAGCACAAGTGAACAACATTCATAACCGCGGGAAAAGCGTACTGTGCCACAAACCTACTTCTGGTTTGCTTCAGGCTCAATGCACTGCTTGGAGCTACCGCTTGGTTCTGTTCGGAGTCGGCCGCGGCGGATTGATCCGGATCCGAATCTGTACTGGCATTTTGTTCCATGGCATCGTCCTGCTGACAGATTTCTTCCATGGACTCGTGATCTTCGAACGCGTTGTCATGAGAGAGGGCAGCGGTGGCGACTGCTGTGGGTGCAACCGCTGTCTTCACTGCGCGTTGCTTGGCGCGCTCGTACCGGGCGCTCGCATCAGCTACGCCAGCTACACGTTCACCGCCGCCATAGCCCAGCTCTACGCTCGGCGCCGTCCGGATTCGTCTCGTCCATGAGACGGGCTGGTTTGCCTGAAAGCAACCACACATTCATGATTTTGCCGCAATCAATGTCTCAGCATTCCGAAATAAGCCAATGCACCACCGCTGCTGCAATCAAAGCACGACTCAGTACCGGCGAGTTTACTGCAGTAGTAAACAGAGCAACGTTCACTTTGCTACCGAAGAAACGTGACTTTTATCGGGAATAAACGGTTTAGTCACGCGCGACAGCATGAAATTAGCGTGGCATTGCACTATCAGGCAACGTTTCGGCTGGCGGGGAAGCACGAAGGATCTCAAAAAGTTACGAGTTCTATTTAATTTACACACGGTAGATTCGTGCATTTCTTACCTGTAACGAAGTGACGGCCGCATACACGGATGTTGGCCAGATTTTATAGGTCTGTTCTGTTCAGGCGGGCAAGCCAGACGCTCCGGCGCTTTGCAGAGAGCGTCTCCGTGCGCTTGCACTGCCACGTAATGATTTTCGGTAACGGGAACATTCCTGGGCGTGGCTGTGCACTTCCCGGCCTTCGTCGGGACTTGCTTCTGCTTCCGCAGCCAAACACGGCACAATTCGGCATGTTTGCTGTGTAGAAACAGGTGTCTTACATGCAAACTAGGTAGAGTTGACACGCATGCCTGGCTTTCCGTACACCTCAATATGGCGCCCACGTATCCCAGAAGGCCCTGTGACTGGCATCCGGTGACGTCTTTGAAAACTATGTATAGGAAGACAGCATAGAACCACTCCACTTCTTTGGAATGTTTGTGGTGGCTTTATGTGGTGTAGTTTGCTATTTCCTTTAGTGTTCCAAGTGGACTGCCATTTTTTAATCAATTTACTATGTACCAATTTCCATCATTTCAGCAGAAAATGCTCTCCTATTAAAACAGATAACAATTCGGCCGTCTGCCCCCTACTACAACCACTACAACCTCACTTAGCCAGCAATGGATTTCAGCACAGGGAGCATCATGCATCATCAGAGAGAAAATGAAAAAAAAAAGTGAAAATGTTCCTATATATATAATGCACACAATGTATGGTTGGTTGGTTTGGTTGGTTTGTGGGGTTTAACGTCCCAAAGCAACTCAGGCTATGAGAGACGCCGTAGTGGAGGACTCCGGTAATTTCGACCACCTGGGGTTCTTTAACGTGCACTGACATCGCACAGCACACGGGCGCCTTGCCTTTCGCCTCCATCGAAAAGCTGCCGCCGAGGCCGGGATTCGATCCCGCGTCTTTGGGACAATGTATGGTTAGACTAGACTCCCTTTTGAAAGATGTGTCCCTCCTTCTCTGGGAAGGCAGCTGCAACCTGGCTGCATCAGGATTATGCCCACAATAGATAACTGCATTCCCACGCCCCTCTCTCCACACCTGCTATAATACAGGGGGTTATATGAGACCCACAAGTCGATTGGGTTCCCTTTTAAAGGGAAAGGGCAAAAGCCTAGAGTATGTGTTTCTTCTCTCTTTCTCTCGAATAGTTAACTGAGTTCTGTAGCCCTACCCCAAAGAGGGGAGGGGGATATATAATAGATTATTGTGCGCGATTCTGGGAGGGAGCCAGCATTTGGGGAGGGGGGGGGGGGAAGCGGGAATATAATATAATAGATTATTGTGCTCCTACTGCTTGTGTTGCGCATTTTAGGGAGGAAGCACTACAATAGGTAATTGCGCTGCTATTCCCCCGCCCCCCTTTCCGGTAGCAAGGTAGTGCGAGCCACATAGGCGCACAATTATCTATTATATATAACTATAAGTAGATAATTGTGGGCCCACGTGGCACAAATCCAAGTCGCCTATCCTTACAGTGCTACAAACTGTTACAGCAACAAGGTACAGTGGTATGGTCTCCACTACATAAAGAAGCAGATAGTGTCCTAATGGGGGACACAAGGGGTGTTCTTTGTGTTGGTTATGTCCCGAGTGAACACTAGTGGTATGGTGGGCAGAACAATGCTTTGCCGTTCAGGTTCATGCCAGAAAAGACAATTCTACTCACCTGCCATATGGAGCAGTTGAGCATCATAATATCCTCCGCTTGTGTTTTGGTCACCCTCCCAAAAAACGCTGTACACTTCCAAGTGGTCGTAGTCAAATACGTCGCGCGGGCGGAAGTTTTTTACATTCCGCGACGTTGTCACTTTCTTGATGTCATCCAAGAACTTCACATAAATGTAGTACATTTTTTTAGCGTGACACAACACAGGAGGAGAAAACTGCGGTGAGGCCAAACGCAAGCGAGAAAGCAACCTACAAAAGCAAAAGTCCTAGCTAGGGAAAAAGTATCCTATCGCAGTCCACGCCTGCTTCAATAGCTCGTACTTCACCTTCCAGGAGTGGCGCTGCATGCTAGTTAAATATAACAACTAACTGCAACGCTAATAACACGTTCGATAAACAGCACCGGGTTTGCCCCCAAACCAGTAATGGTGCGCTGTGCACCACGGTGGTGGTGCTCTGGGGAGGGTCAACATTGAACACAAATTGCACTCCGCGGGTGCGTACATACAGCGCCACCTCGCTTCGGGCGCGCAAAGCGTGTGGCGCGCACCTTTGATCGCTGGTACGCACCTTTCCTTCGAGGCAACAGCAGCAGCTTGTTTTCCGAGGTGACTGCTCTTACCGCGCTATACTGTGTACTCCGACTGCCTTTTCCAAAAACACAGTGGACATTATAATTAATGGAAGAAAGCATCACATGGCGATGTCTGAGGAGGAAATAAATGACGTTATATCAAGTGAGTATAGTAACATAGTTCGCGATCGCACCTGCAATAGCCTGCAAAATAATTCTGAAGGTTGGTCTTTAATGATTTACAGATCCGCCCAAGCTGCATGCGTTAGTCGCGTCCATCAGCGGTGAGGCTAACCTTTCTGGGAAGGTCGACGACGGAGGTTCCAGTGCAGTCCCAGGGCCCTCGGGGATCGCGAGCACAGCCTCGTCTTCTGTCCCTGGCAAGTACTCGACTGTTTTATTGTTTTGTTATGTTTTTTAGTAGCAAACTGCCCCCAAATGAATTGACTAAAAACCTTTTGAGGACGTCTAAGGTCGCAGAAATTGAGCTCATGAAATACACATCGCAGAAAGCTAGTAACCATGTTCATTGTGGACTTCTTTTATATGAGTCTTCCATTGTTAGTTTTGTGCAAATGCCAGCTTGTGTGAATTATTTGTTGGCGATAAATTGCTTGGAAACATTAATTGAGCTGTATTCTTTTTTCTCATCAGCAGATGGCGACAGAACAAATGACCACAGCCCAAAGGTTTCACAGACTCCGAGTGAATGGAGCGATGGAGAAACCAGAATTCTCCTGGACAAATACTTTGACTATCTGAGCCAAGTAGGCCCAATGAAGAAATTTAAGAACAAGAAGGCCATATGGGCTGCAATTGCACTCGACATTCAAGAAGAGACTGGGTACTCTAAAACTGGAGAACAGTGCCAGAATCGATTTAAGACTGAAAAAAAGGCGATCTGAAGGCAAAAAACAAAATTCCATTTCTGGTTCTGAGCCTACAGAAATACCATTTGATGATGAAATGGCTAAAATCAAATCTATAGACGACAGTATTGAACCTGAGCTTTTGCGGAGACCAGGAAGATTAGAATATCGCACAGAAAAACCCAGTCAAACAGCTCCAGCAAAGCGATCAAAACAAAGTATACCAGAAATGATGTGTAAAATTCATGAAGATAGAGAAGAGCACCTAGAACGATGTCACAAAGAAAAACTGGTTTGGTTTGGTTTGTGGGGTTTAACGTCCCAAAGCAACTCAGGCTATGAGAGACGCCGTAGTGGAGGACTCCGGAAATTTCGACCACCTGGGGTTCTTTAACGTGCACTGACATCGCACAGCACACGGGCGCCTTGCTTTTTGCCTCCATTGAAAAGCGGCCGCCGAGGCCGGGATTTGATCCCGCGTCCTTGGGAACGGTAGTTGAGCGCCGTAACCACTGCGCCACCCCGGCGGGGCCAAAGAAAAAAAAAGAAAAGAAAAGCGAAGTGCTGCAACAACTGCTGGGAGGACGAAATGAGCCTGCAGTAGAAGAGCCCTGGAGCCCATAGTGTCAAAATAGCACCGTGTTCGTTTGTTCCCTCATCTTTTGTGCTTGTCTCTGTTCACGCTGTTCAATACAGGATCTATAGAGTGCAATATTGTTTGTTTTCCGTTCGTGATAAAACAAAGTGCAATTCAATAAATATTTTGCAACACCTTGTCAGTGTTAATGACTGGTTAATTATTTAAGTATACCTCTATTGCTGCTGAAAACAATAGACTAGCAGAAGACAAGCTCAGGCAGGTACAGGAACTGAATGAATTTTATTGCACGATTACAAATGCACATATCGCAGAACAATCAAATATATTGGTTACAACAGTGAAAACAGATGCTGTGCAACCTTCTTCCTCTTGTCTTCGCCTAATTGCCGCAGCAACCTATCTCTCTTCGAGCAGTCCGTCTCCAGTGTTTGCTTTGAGCAGACCTTCACATTCTTTGTGACCTCACTGTCATCAATTATATCTGTGTTGCCTGCTTCAATACACAGATTGTGCAGCACACAGCATGCGAGTATGAATAATGTTGCTTTCGTTACTGTGGGAAACTCAAGGTATAGAAGGTGCCTAAACCGGCCTTTTAAAAACCCAAAAGCATTCTCGATGCAGGCACGCGTCTGGCTCAACCTGAAGTTATAATTTGTCTATTCAGGGGTAAGATTTCCATAGTCTGTACGGAGTTAGCAAATATTCCCTGACGGGGTATGCTGCATCCCCTAGAATATGATATTTCCCTGCAGTGATGCATGGCAAGTCATCCAAAATAAATGAGCGCCTGAAAGCCTTACCGTCATTCGACTTGCTTGTGTGGCCAAGGAAGACATCAAGAAATCTGCGGTGACTGTCACAGATAGCTTGAACATTAAAAGATTTTTTGTCATGGCGGTTGACATAGGTAGACACTATCTTGTGTTCCGGGCACCTGGTCTCAAAGTAGGTTCCATCTATGCAACCAAGGACAGCAGGGAAGCCAGAAATCTGAAGCAAGAAAATCGTTCCATAGATCACTTATGCCTGAAGGAAGACTGAAAAAGCACGTCATATTATGAAGAAAAAAAATGCGCAAATGGGTTTGTTGACATGAGCGTCATATAATATTTATTCGTAAAGCAAACGCTGAATTAAAAAAAAAGACTAGTTCGCAAAAGCAGTGACCAAACAGCCAGGTATTTCTTCACCTTCTGACATTTTTGACTGCAATGTGCCTTTGCCTCCTCCGATAGTGGAAATCTGATAACATCGGTGCTGATGCTATGAAGGAAGCCAGCAACGCTATCAATGATGTGCAGTAACGTGCTATCTGCCATGCCGAAAACAAGTGCAGTGGCTCGGATGCTTGTCTTGTTTCCAGCAAACCTGAGCAAAAAAAAAATCGTGTGCACAGTTATACATTCGCAGGAAATTCCAACCTCGCAACTCACCAAAGGAATGAAAGAACATGTTCTTCTGCTGTTTTTCTTTCATATGGTCCCCGACCGCTGCTGTTGCCGTAGAAACAGGATTTCTCGTAGCCCGAGATAACTTTGTAGCAGACAGCCTTTCCTATCCGAAAGTGCTTTCGGAACTGAAAAAGATCATTTCACCCGCATCATCTGTTCTATCAGCGAACGTTTTCTGTGTCGCGAGTGTTACGACATGACATGCTTGTCCAGCTAAGTACTTGTACGCCTAAATGGCCACTTGCTATCAACGATCGAATGTTTTCGTCTGCAAGTGGCATCAAACACGAGAGGCAAAGAATTAACGAGACGGACACTTGCTGTTTAACGCTGTGTGCCTCCTTCATTTTTTGTCCCTTATCTTTGATGCAGTAACACTTATAAACGTGAATTTTGACGTAACAAGTATTTTCTATGGCGTGTGGGCTACGATACGAATGATTACTTTGCTGCAGACATATGCTTCTCCAGACAAATATTTGCACGCCTAATTGACAAGCAAGAATAAAAATTTAGCCCTATTCAGCAACATCGCGTAGCCACTTACATGTACAGTGGTTTTCAAAAATACACGGCCCACGGCTGCAGTCCGCGGAGCAGCTGCCGGGTCGCACCGTAGCGCTGCTATCTCTGCCCGGCTAAAGCCCCTTGCCCGGCTAATGTTCCTGTATATGCTCCCGCAGGGAGCAGAGTTGCGCGAAGATCCGCCATTATGTTCCAAGCTCTACGGGAAAGCCGCTCCTTGCGTCTACGGGGGGGCTTTGCGGGAAAACCACTCCTTGGGCGTACAGGGGATGTGATGACGGCGGGGCAGACGATGTAAAGCAGTTCGCTTTTTTTTTTATTGCCATGTACATCGCGCTTTATTTACAGGCATTCTTTTTCCTTGCGCTGTATAAAGGCGCAGGCATCGATGCCAAGCGCATCGTGCATTTTTCTGGAAAACATAACATCGAAAACACATGTGATTCGCATAACATGCTGGCAGAAATGGCGAAACGGTTGCAGTAGCTCGTAGCTGTGACATTAATGATGTAAAAATACAAGTAATGACAATACTACGCAAGTTTTGCGTGGAAACGTTTTGCAACCCCCGGCAGAAAGAACATTACAATGCACAATTCTGTAGGGATTGTCTGTAATATTAGACGAAGCTTACAACGAAACCCCGCTGCACGCAATGCAAAGCCAGGCAGTCTAAAGCAATGCAATTGATAGACAGGCGAATTGAACCAATAGCACAGGTCGCAGACTTGCTCGCGCTCCATTATCTTGCAATATATTACCCATAGCACCATATATGACTTGCATTCGTCCACTGAAACTTTTCCATGCTGCGATTGTTCAAACTGCCCTTATCCAGTCGCGTGCTTTTTTTTTGTAAGCATCATTCCGTTTTTAATATATGAATTTGTTTTTTTCTAACGGCTGCATTCACTGTAATGCAAAATGCTACGATTGTAGCATTCCAATTTGTATTTTAATATTCATCTCAATCTCTGTCACCCCCCCCCCCCTAAATACCACCGTTATCAGAGGGTCCTTCAGGGCTTTTTGATAAGTAGAACAGTTACCCAAAGTAGGCAAATCTAGTTAGCATGCAGACATAGACTGACAACCTACTTCTGTGCAGGAGATAGGGATTAGAAAAAACACTTTACAAACAGCTGGTATTTAGAACTTTATTGTATACAGCCGACTAGTGCTCCTGTAATAGGTACATTACATAACACCATTACTGCAGAATAAGTAGAGAGGCTAAAGAGATTGTACTTGACAATCACTGTACACTTCACTGTGATGCTGAACACTCAGAGAAAAACTGCAGGCCCTGTGCAGAAACACTGGTAGTCATTAAAGGCCATAACACCATAAAGGGGTAGACACTAGTTTTCCATACTTTTTTATTTGGGATAATGCATGGTGTAGAAAGACAAAGGTTATTTCTGAAAGGTAAGCATGAGTCACCACATTGGAGTTTGTGTGTGGCTGATTTATATTATAGAGCATCTATTTTCAGTTTCAGACTAAGCTGCCAAATGGTGGTTGCAGCGTCAGGGGGAAGTAGACACAATGTCAGCCATACAAATATCATTTGAGTACAATACTGGAGTAAATTATAGGTGCTGCACTGTTATAAAAGAAAAGGAGAAACCAGGAATGACATTCAACATGGTTAAGTGTCTTCAGCTGAGAGCTGTTTGAGGAGGTTCAGGTTGAGCGGTCGCTCCAGCTCTAGCACCCGGTCTTCTTTCGAGGTTCCTGCACACAGATAAAAATATGTTGCCTGAAGACACACTTCATGCTTAACCACAGTGCGAGAAGTGCAAAGTGACAGAAGGAGAATCTGTGGCACAATAAGGGTCAGCTACCCAACCTAACGTCGGTGGGGACAGTTCAACAGCCATGCTGTCTTCTAGTGCCTGCAAAGGCGTGTCTGCATGAACAAGAGTACATTGTCGACATTGCAATGAATGAAGAGTTAGGTCCAAGCCTGAAGAATTAGTATTATTCAAAGAAAATCCTAATGTTCGTATTTATATCGTTCACAGGACACTAAAGATCTCATATGCTGATAATGAATGCATGTTCTGGGCAGTCAAAAGCGCAGCACACTAATACAGCTGTTCAAGTGAAAAAGGCAGAATGAAAAATGTGCACCTCACAATTTTCATGCACGACACAGCTATTGCGTGATCAAGCTGAATGTATTAACCTAACGTCACTGTGGATGGCTCATCAGCCATGCTGCTTTCCAGTGCCTGCAAAGGCATGTCTGCATGAAAAAGAGTACATTGTTGACATTGCAATGAATGAAGAGTTAGTTCCAAGCCTACAGAATTAGTATTATACAAAGAAAATCCTAATGTTCAGTATTCATATCCTGCACTGGACACTAAAAGGTCTCATATGCTGATACTGAAAGCATGTTCTGGGCAGTCACAGGCGCAGCACACTGATACGGCTGTTCAGATGAAAAAGGCAGAATGAAAAATGTGCACCTCACAATTTTCATGCACGACACAGCTATTGCGTGATCGAGTGAATGTATTAACCTAACGTCGGTGGGAACGGCTCATCAGCCATGCTGTTTTCCAGTGCCTGCAAAGGCATGTGTGCATGAAAAAGATTACATTGTTGACATTGCAATGAATGAAGAGTTAGTTCCAAGCCTACAGAATTATTATTATACAATGAAAAGCCTAATGTTCAGTATTCATATCGTGCACTGGACACTAAAAGATCTCATATGCTGATACTGAAAGCATGTTCTGGGCAGTCACAGGCGCAGCACACTGATACGGTTGTTCAGGTGAAAAAGGCAGAATGAAAAATGTGCACCTCACAATTTTCATGCACGACACAGCTATTGAGTGATCGAGCTGAACGTATTCACCTAACGTCGGTGTGGACGGCACAACAGCCGTGCTGTTTTCTAGTGCCTGCAAAGGCATGCCTGCATGAGCAAGAGTACACTGTTGGTATTTCAATAAACGGAGAGGTAAGAGCAATGCAAGTTTGGAAATTCCAAGTGGTTCACTCACCAGAAAAGATGGTAGGCACATCTGGCTTGAGTAGTTTCCTTCCTTTGAAGTAGGACCACTCAAACAATATTTTATGACCCCGCGCAATGGAAGTGTGCAAAAAATAGCACTAATCATGCATTACCACATTCCGCGCAATTTTCCAGCGTTCCCGCTGGTGAAATTACGATCAGAATTTTAACCGCAAATTCGCGGTGACATTAACTGTAGTACACATTGGCGAATGAACAGCAACAACGACACGCAACTGAACCGCAAGTAAGAAAATCGAGACATTAAAATTACGGAAAAGGATGCAGTTTATACCTGTTAAAACCACATTCAGCCAGAGAAAAAGCCAGCACAACAGATAGTTTTCGTGCAAGTTATGAATCGCATTGTTTAGTTATACTTTAAGACATACATTAGCTTCGCATTAAATTCTGCACTTCACTGTCGTTCGTGACCCTCTTCACTAAACGGCGATGCTAGAGTGAAATCAGACTTACATTAGTGGAAAGTTAGGAGGAAATATATGGAAGGCCAGTAAAATATTGCACGGGAAGTAATAATATGGTTCACGAAACGATGAGGTGACAGTCAGTAAAAGCAGGAGATGTAGCAATATATACCGCCAACATATACTGCAAGAGCTGGTGTCTTACACTCAGAAAAAGAGCAGTTCTCAAGTGCATCGCGAGGAATTCGAGCGACGAAGTCAGCAGATGCGCAAGCAAATTAACGTGTCTAGGGATCGCCCAAAAGTTAATAAACAAAGCCATTTTACAGAAAATAAGCGCAAAGAATGCATTAAGATGAAATAAAAACAACATACCTCGCATATTCGAGCTCCTTTCGGGGCTGTTTCACGCGGCCCATGCTTAAAAGCCACTGCAGTCGCCGACGTAGGACTAACCTTCCGCAGGGCACTGAATAAAACACTTTGCCGCTTTCAGTGCCGTTTGTGCAGTTCGGCGCACTGCACCCCGTCATATTTGAAGAGAACGTTCTGCACTGCACAGCCATGCCATTAGAGCGCACAAAAAAGGTGGGAACACACTGTAGAAACCGATGCGACGACAGCTGACGGCACTGCAAGCGGCGAGAAAAATGTTTCGCCTGTAAAGATGGCTCCTCCTGTTGCACTTGACAAGTTGACTCCTCCTTCGAATGGAACGTTTGATGTCATCGCCAAGAGCGGCGCAGGGATGTCAGTCGCGCAACTCTGCTCCCTAGGGAGCATATACAGGAACACTATGCCCGGCTAAGGCTCTGCCCGGCGCTCGGTGCGAGGGCGCCCTATATGACGACAGATTTCTCCCTCCCTCTCGCGCTGTAAAGTAACACGCCTTCGGTAATGTATGTGCGGCGTTCGTCCGTTTCAACTCCCTCTATGGTTTCGCCGCTCCCGCTCGCTACGAAAGAGGGTGCCTGGACTGGATATTTGCATCACCAGCCTCGGCGCGCGTTTGCAAACACTGGCACCCTGCTACCTTCCTCCAACATACGTTCATCGCCGTACGTGCATCGAGACGCGAAAAACGAGTGTCGTGCCTCTCTCTCGCCGCGCTGTTATCGGACCTATGTTCACGGAGCGTTCAGATGCCGCGCTCTGCAGTGGCGAGACCTTGCTACGGAGTCCGCTTCTCTTGTGCAGTTGTGGCGAAACTCAGTATGACGTTTTTTAGAAAAGTCGGCTCTCCTTAATGCAAACTCTTCAAAAGAAGAAATACCAAGTTTAATGCGAACAAATGTTCTACCATTGGCCATTTTGTCTAGTACAGTTGCACTTGACAAATCGGAGACCATGAACGTCTACTGTGAATTATGTCAGTGAGAATAAATTTGAACATTGTGCTACATTTAATGATATTATCACTGGATAGCTTGTCAAGTATGATAACACTCTACTAATTGTGGGTATTAATGAGTTGTCACTAATTTGTAATTTCCGATTAAATATTTCGCTATACCTTCAAGTCATAAATTGTTAGATAGCTATGCAGAGCATAATTGCGCTGAACTAGCTAATTGTACTTTACAATTAATCATCGCTCTTTTGTTAATTGCAACTAAGTATGAAATATGCTACACCATGAAGTCATGCATGGTTGGAAATCTTGTATGAAGTATTATAGCAAATAATGATTGGTAGGCGCTGAACTATTATCGCTAATTTATTAATTGCGATTAAATATATATGTTGCACTACTACCTCAAGTTAGCTATCATTAAATAGCTTATATCGAGTATTATTGCACAGAACTAATAATAGGCGTTAATTATTTAGCGCTAATTTAGTATTTGCGAATAAATATATATGTTACACTAAAACCTCAAAATACGTATCATTGTGTAGCTTATGTCGAGTATTATTGCACAGACCTAATAATATAGGTAATTTTACGATTAAATATTATCATTGCACAGATCTACTAGTAGGTGTTAATTATTATTGCTTATTTGTTAATTGCAAATAAATATATATATTACGCTACAACCTGAATATATATCATTGGATAGCTTATTCCGAGTATTATTGCAAAGAACTAATAATAGGTGTTACTTAATTATCGCTAAATTTTTATTTGCAATTAAACATTAAGTGCAATGCTAAATGTGTGAGTTATATATCTTTGAATAGCTTATGTTGTGTATAATTGTTCTCCACTATCGAGAAAGATCAGTAAGGATTACAGTATCTTGCTCTTAATTAGACTAAATCTGGTGTATTGTGGCGAACTGTGTCTATGACGGTAACAGATTAGCGATAAATAATTAACCCATATTATTAGTTTTGTGCAATAATACTCGACATAAGCTATCCAATGATATGTAACTTGAGGTTGTAGTGTAATATATATATATATTTAGTCGCAATTAACAAATTAGTGATAATTAATTAACGCCTCCCATTATTTACCTGATATAATACTTTATATAAGTTATGACCTGAAGGTGTCGCAAAATATTTATTCGCAAGTTACAAATTAGTGACAACTCATTAGTACCCACAGTTATTACAGTGTAATCCTGCTTGACGTTAGCTATCCAGTGATATATCATTAAATGTGGCATAATGTTCAAATGTATTCACACTGAGATAATTCACAGTAGATGTTTAAGATCTCCGATTTGTCCAGTGAAAGTATACTAATGGTAGAACACTTGTTCCCATTAAACTTGGTATTCCTTCTTTCGAAGAGTTTGCATTGAGGAGAGCAATCTTTTCTAGAAAAGTCATACTGAGTTTCGCCACAACTGCACAAGAGAAGCGGACTGAGAAGCAAGATCTCGCCACTGCAGAGCGCGGCATCTCAACGCTTCGTGGACATAGGTCCGCATAACGGCGCGGCGAGAGAGAGGCATGACACTCGTTTATCACGTCTCGATGCACGCCCGCCTATGAATGTATGTTGGAGCAAGGTAGCAGAGCACCAGTATTTGCAAATGCACGCCAATCGCCCACGTGGTGAGCGCCGAGACCGGCGATGCGAACACCTTCAGTCAGTGAGCGAGTAAAAAACTATTGAGTAGAGATAAGGGAGGGGGATGCGTAGGTGGGGGACCCTAGCGCAGGACTCCAGCGGCTGCCGCTGCTATCCGCGTCCGTGTCACGAGGGATCGTTGGGCCTCTAGTCCAGAGCTAGATAGGGCAGCCTCCCACCCCTCAATTGTTGGCACTGTATTTGTGTCATCTGAAGGCCCCAAATGCACATATTGCGGGGAGAAGGCAGACCTGCACCACATGGTGTGGACCTGCCCACACAATCCTCCAGATGACCCGAACATCCTACGAACATCCAGTGTGCAGGCGCCCTCTTTCGTAGCGAACGGCAGCGGCTAAAGAAACGGTCGAACGCCGGACATAGTGTTCTGAAGGCGTGTTACTTCACAGCGCGAGAGGGAGGGAGAAAGCTGTCGTCAGATATGGCACCCTCGCGCCGAGCGCCGAGCAAAGATAGCAGCGCCGCGATGCGGCCCGGCAGCCGCTCCGCGTACCGAAGCCGTGGGCCGTGTATTTTTGAAAACCACTGTACATCATAATGCGCCAAAACATCTGACCAGAATAGGTACGTGTAATAAAGCGTCATAAAAGCAGTTGCCTACCAAGGCGAGCAGTGGGAGGGATATGGTAGCTTACCTTGTTTTCATTAAACCGTCTCACTACCCCATCCACAAAGTTCACAACCTTCGGGCTTTCACACTTTTCATTTTCCTTTATTACAGAAATCAGTTCTTCATCTTCACTGTCGGACGAATTCGAGAGCAAATCTTCAACGATCGCGGAAAGCAGCGTAGCATTTGGTGCCGACGCCATGATGACGTCTGCTCTTCGCAGTGCTTGTATGCTTGCTTGGATTGCACTCCGTCGCGCCGCCGGCTCCGCGGGTGCGCGACGGGGCAAATGAAAAGTGCTCCCAGACGGTGCGCCCCGTTTATCGAAGACATCCAGTGCGCACCGGTGCGGTTTATCGAACGCAAAATCACGCACCCGTGCACACTGGTGCGTTTATCGAACGTGCTATAAGGGCGAAATATAAAGCTATGCTACCGTTAAGTTTTCGTTCAGTCGCAACAATAACAGCAACCGCTTGCTTATTACAGTGCCACATTTTTTTTCCTCCATGCAGTGTCATCTGTTTGAAGTTCGGGTGGTGCAGTTTTTTTTTTTTTCGAAAAGTTTGCCACAAGGTGCAAGTTGAGAAAGGGGGAATGGGATGCAGGAGATAGAAAGTTAAAAGAAGGAGTGAAGTCCAGTTGCGCTTATGTATTCGCAGAGGTTGGCAGTGTAGCGATCAAGAGAGAGAAACAACTTTATTTGCCCCAGATGTCGTGAATTAGGGCAGATGGGTCCTGTGTGGCCCCCAGGTGGAGGCGACATCCTGGGCCCACGAAATGAGTGAAAGTTGTGTGTTCCGGTCTGGCTTGGTAAGGAGTTGGTGCCAGCTTTCCGCAGAGGGAGCTGGCAGGAGGGCCCTTGGGGGCGGGTTATTTACGCATCCCCAGAGGATGTGCGTCTGAGTGGCGGGTTTTCCGCTGTTACAATTTGGACATGCGGGGTCGTATTCCCCGTTAGTAATTAGTGATAGCCTGGAGTGACGAAGAAATGAGCGTGTCTGTAATCTGCGCAGCAGGGTGGCTTGTGCGCGGTCGAGGTCGGTGTGGGGAGGCGGGAAAAGGCGTCGCGTCTCTTTGTGTAAATTGATAATTTCGGCGAAAGTCGGGGGGGTTTCAGCGAGTACGTCTAGATGCGTGAGACCGACTGCCCGGATTGTTAATCCTCGGGCAAGTTGGTCGGCCCTATCGTTTCCAGAGTTGCCCGCGTGGGCGGGTACCCAGACTAGGTTAATTTTGTGGTCGGGAGGGCAGCCGCGCAGGATGCGTGCAGCAGGAAGGCAGATGTAGCCTGCCGAGAAATTTAGAATTGCTCTTTTTGAGTCACTAAGGACCGTACGCGTACGCGGGTCAGCGATGGCCAGCGCTATAGCTGTTTCTTCCGCTGCGGTGGGGGAGGAGGCACGCACCGTGGCGGCGGAGATAAGTAGATTGCGGCGTGGTAGCACAGGCCACATATGTTGTTGCATCTTGCCTTGCCGCGTCCACGTATGTTGCGTGTTCGTCGGTATGGTACGTTTCATCGAGTGCCCTGGCTTTGTGTTGACGACGCGCGTCGTGTCGGCCAGGGAGCATGTTTTTTGGTAGTGGTTTGACAACGAGGCGGCTGTGTACACATGTCGGGAGGGGACTGTGGGATGGGGATCGCCTATTGGGTTGACGTTTAACCGGTCAAGGATGAGACGGCCGTGATTTGTCCTGGAGAGGCGATGAATTTGGGCTGTCTTGTGTGCCTCTAAGTTCGGAAAGAGTGTTGTAAATCCCCAGTTGGAGGAGGTGTCGTGTGCTAGTGTATTGTGGCAACCCTAGGGCAGCCTTGTACACCGAGCGGATGATGCTGTTAACTGCCTCCTCATCTTTTCGGTGAAGGTGATAGTAGGGATAGGAGTATACTATCCTGCTAACGAGGAATGCCTGTGTTAGCCGACAGAGGTCATCCTCTATCATGCCTCTACAACGTGGGGAGATGCGGCGAATAAGGCCGAGTATTTGATGAGCTGTGGTACGGAGGCGTTGTATTGCTTCGGAGTTCTGTGTATTGTTCTGTATTAGCATGCCCACGACACGAATGGTCTGGACGGAAGGTATATGGTGTGTGTCGATGTGGAGCGTGATGAGCACAAGCGCTGCGGGAGCCGGTCTGCGCACTCCTGTCGCGGACAAGCAGCTCCGATTTTGTTGGGGAGCATGTGAGGCCGTTCGCCTGTACATAGGTGTGGACAGTGTCAATGGCTGTCTGGAGGGAACTCTGGATGTCCCCGTCTGAACCAGAGTTGGTCCAGAGGGTGATATCGTCGGCGTATAGGGAGTGTTTTACGTGAGGTATGGCGTTTAAAATTGGGGGAAGGCCCCTCCTGGTGACATTAAAAAGGAAAGGGGAGAGGACTGCACCTTGTGGGGTTCCTCTGGTGCCCAGGGTAATCTTGTCACTGATGAGTTCGCCAATGTGGAGTTCTGCGGTGCGGTTGTGTAGGAAGTTTGCGATGTAATTGTAGGTACGGGTGCCTACATTCATCTGAGCGAGATTTGTCAAAATGGAGGCGTGTGATACGTTGTCAAACGCCTTGCTAATATCGAGGCCGAGAATCGTCCGTGTGGCCCGAGTGGGACCTGTGTCGAGTATGTCATGTTGTATTTGCCACATGATGTCTTGTGGAGAGTCTGGCTCTGAACCCAATCATAGTGGGCGGAAGGAGATCTTCTTTGTGTGGTTTTTAAGCCTGTTAAGGATAACGTGTTCCATCACCTTACCGAGGGAAATAGGTCGGAGATTGCCCAGCTCAAGTTTTTTGCCCGGTTTAGGTATAAAGATCACTTTGGCATGCTTCCAGGTATCCGGAAGGCGACCATTATGCTAATGGGTGTTGAAAAGTTCTGTGAGTACTTCGATGGACTGGTCATCGATGTTACGGAGCATTTTGTTAGTTATATGATCGTTACCTGCGGCGGCGGTGGTCTTGATGTGATTGAGGGCTGCATGAACTTCGGCTGTTGTGATGTCCCTGTCCATGTCGGTGTTTGAAAGTCCCGTGTATGACGCGGGGATGGGGATTTCGGTCGAGGTGTTAATGTACTTGTCTGTCAGAGTGTCGAGCAGTTCCTCATTTGTGCCCTGAAAAGCGTGTATTACTTGGGTGAGGTTCTTGTGGGATTGTGGCCTTAGTGTGGGTCGGATCAAGGAGATGTTTAAGCTGATACCATGAGTTTTTACAGCCTAGCTGTCCGTTTAGGCGGTCGCATGTTTGATGCCATTGTTCCCGGCTAAGCTTGGTGGCGTAAGTTTCGATTTCTCACTCAAGGCGTGCGAGGCGAAGTTTGAGAGGGCAGTTATGTTTACGTCGGAGCCAGCGAGCGTGAAGGCTACGCTGTGCATCCCACATGTGGATGAGTTTGGCATCAGGGTTGGGGCCATCCTCCTCTTGTGTAGTCGTGGAGGTGGCATTTTCGGCATCCTGGAGTAGTGAGGCTGTCCAGGTGTCCAGGTCCTCGATGGGGATGGGTGCACGTTTAGTTCGTACGTATCTAAACGCGTCCCAGTTGGTGTGCTTGACTGTGTGGTGCTTGGCTGAGGGGTTTTGCTGTGTGTGGCTGTGAATGTCGTGCTGAGAACATAT
Organism: Amblyomma maculatum; assembly: GCF_055883805.1. NCBI lineage: Eukaryota > Metazoa > Arthropoda > Arachnida > Ixodida > Ixodidae > Amblyomma > Amblyomma maculatum. The sequence continues at coordinate 146,188,021 of NC_139353.1, forward strand.
TGGTTCATGCCGAGATTTTCCCATCGCGCATCTGTGATGTTTCGAGTAAAAGTGAGGTCAGGACAGTTGTCCCGTGTGATGCTGTTACCTATGCGGGTGGGTCTGTCGTGGTCGGTGAGTAGTGTAAGTCCCAGGGTCTGGGCGGTTTCCCATACTTTAGCTCCCTTACGGCCGTATGTTCTGTGGGGATAGCCCCACTGCTCGTGCGGCGCGTTAAAGTCACCAAGTATGAGGAGCATTCCTGTGCTTGCGACCATGGAGGCCTTGCGGATAAGGGTGGCTACTCGTGTGGTCTTGTCGCTCGGGGGGCTGTAGACATTAAGGATATGAATAGGGGCTTGTGATCGGGTATTCGGGAGGACCTGTATGAAGGTGTGCGGGACTTCAGCGTAGTTCAAATCCAGTTGATTAGCGGTTAGATTTCTATGGACCAGTTTCGCGGTGTTGGGTCTTTGGCTTTGGCTTTTTTGCTGGTTGTATGTGGCGTAACTGACAAGTTTAGTGTCTGTGTATGGTTCTTGGAGTGCTCTTATGTGAGGGGTACAGGCTGGGCCTGCAGGGAGTGCTCCAAGGTCCGCCGCTTTGCCTTGAAGCTCCTGCAGTTCCATTGCCAGACTATGATGGGGGAATTAGTGATCGCGTTTGGCGTATGGTTCGGGGCGCTGCGAGAGCGCCATAGGTGATTTTAAAATACCTCCTGCACGGGTGCACGAGGCTGCACTTTCCGACGTGGCGACAATAACGGATGGTGGATAGGTAGCGGTATTTGGAGGAGTTGCAGATTTCGGAGGGGTGGTGGGCTGTAGTGGGCTGGTGATGGCATCGAGGCGGGCCGTAAGGGCTTGAATATTTGCTGCCATTGTAGCGTAGCTCTCTGCGAGCCGGTCGATCATGGGAGTGAGTTGCAGTAGGGTGTCCTCAAATTTGGACATACGCGCAGCGGAGGCCTCAAAATTGGCGTCGACGTCTGCTAATGAAGAGGGTGGAGACGCTTTACGTTTTGGGCGCTTAGGTTCGTTGGTATCCATATTTGGATCACTGACTGCGTCAGAGGTAGGAGCGCGAGCCACCTGCTGCGGTTGCAACTTAGGGTTCATTTGCGCAGATTCTAATGTTTGAATTTTCGCATTCGCTTGAGCTAGTCTGGGGTCTGGCCCGGGGGCTTCGTGAGGCGGAGACGGAACGGCTCCGCTTGGATCGGCTGTCACTGCCGAGTGGGGGGAAGGATTGATCCCGAGGAGGCTGGTGGCGACTCTGGGTACGGTCGCGGGGCCGAGACTGGCGTCCAGGGTTTGTCTCGTCCGCGTCGGTGTCAGTGTCGGTGGTAGTGTGAAGAGGACTTGGCTGGAGTGGATTGTATGAAGCGGTATTTACAGCTTCTGCTGCCTGTAGGGTGGCCTCCCTTACAGACAATACACAACGCCTGGCATGTCGGTGGTTGGCCGTCCGGGGGAGGATCGTGCGCAGTGTCGCAGCGGCGGCAGGTTGGCTTTCTTGGATAGGGGCAATCATCCGCTCTGTGGCCCAGCTTTCGGCAGCTATAAGGCAGGCCTCCGGGCGGCTTTTGTACGGAAAAACTTAGAAAGTAAAGCCAAGGTACCGCATGTATCGGGGTAACTTGGCACCGGCGATTGTGATCACGAAGTGGCGTGTGCGGCCCATGCGGCGCGCGGCTACCACTGTAAGGTCCGGGTTCCTGGCTTTGAGCTCAGCCTGAATCTCTGCGTCGGTCTCGTGGTTGTGGACTCTGTAGATTATCCCCTTCACCGAGTTGTCGGGGGCTGGGGCGTACGTGGCGACCTTGTCTAGGGTGATTGTTTGGACCTTGGTGTAGAGGAGAGCGCTATTTTTGTCCGGAGTACTGACCGTGACGGTGTAGTGGCTCGGGTGGATTCTAACTTGGTCGGCGGTGATGGCCACGCGGCCGTCGATCTGAGCAGCGTCATAAATAGATATGGCCAGTTTGGCGGGGCCAACGGCGTTCAGTCGACTGTACCTTGAGGGCAAGCCCGTTATACTAAGTGGCACGGGCCGAGGCTCTTTATTTTTCTTTCCTTTTCTGCCTCAACATAACATATGTCCCTATGTACCTTGAGGGCGAAGGACGATTTTGTAGTCATCCGTCGGCAGGCGAGGGAGTGGTCGTTTCTTCGCAGGTGGCGGTGGGCGGCTGCGGAGACGCTGGTTTGAGTGAGCTGTAGTGGCATCAGACGCTGGAGCGTTGGCCTGCGGCGTATCCGCTGGTGTCGGTCGGCGGTATCGGCGTTGCGCTTCAAGCGCGGTCCATGTGCCGTCGGCTAGGTCCGCAGGTGAAATGTCCGTGCCGGTGACGGAATACGGCATCTCGGAGCTTGAGGGTGTGCAGGCGAGTCGAAGTGAGGCGGCCGGCAGCCGCCACAGCTGGGAGCGGGCACGCCCTAAGCGTGCGCAGCCATTAGGCCTACCTCCCTCGGTCAGGTTTGGCCACAGGAAATTGATCGTAGAGACAACAAATCTCACCTAAAATCGTTGAAATTTACACAGTCCACGCCGGATAGGTAGCGAAGGGTCTGGCGTGAATTCGGGCGTAGTCGGTGGCAGAAAACGGGCGAAATTGCTGGAAGAACGCGGAACGCATGTAGAATGCAACCGCTAGCGTCCGTGCCAGAGAGAAGAAATCCTGTACCGATCAAGGTTTAAAAAACACCGCTGGAGCGGAGGTCGTCTATACGTACCAATGGGCGGCGGTGAAGGCGCGCCACGCACGTGAGAAACAGGCGGGTGCCGCAGCGCGCGCTGGCTGCGTTTCTCCGCCGTGGTTTTTACAAATTATCGCGAGCACTGAGGGGGAAATAATGAACGAAATAAGAGGCGAAATGGCAGACAACAATGCAATAAACTTCATTTTATTACTTTCCGCATTCTCGTTAAAAGTATGTGAACTGATGGAAGACCCGGCTCACTGGTTTTAAAAAATAATGAGCCTCGTAAGAACAGACCTCCCTTTTTCGGCACTCATTTCCCTGTTTCTTTCTTTCGTTATGTGATGGAGCCTGATGCTTATATAGAGCTCGGCCACTTTCTTACACAGGATATATATATGATTGTCCATAGCCTCAGTCAAGAATGTGCTCATCGAGGCTTGAAAACCACTGCTTCTCTGGCAACAAGCTCAGGATTTCCAAAACCAAGTGCTTTGACGTTGCGTGCACATACTTCAAATTTTGGCACTCAGCTTCCAGTCGTCGTAAACCCTTCTCAGCAGCAGTACAAATCTCCACCACGTCCTGCGAAGGCGAAACAAGCCCACCTCGGCTCTTTTTCCTTACTAGGGGTGGTTGCTGATCTGCTTGCAGAGCTACAATACATTCCTCACAACTGCTCGTCTCGGCAACCTTTCTGGCAACAAAGCCTGCAATGTAAGGCACCACAGACCCAACGAAAGACGATAGGCTCTCGGGGTAGTCTACACGGTGTGTGTAGTCGTAGTCCACTGGCTGTATAATTGGAGACCGCCTTGCTGCAGTCACAGCTGTAACCACACTTTCTTGAAGGGCTGCTGTCGCATTCAGAATGGAGACTGTGTCCTGTGTGCAGTTGCCACTGCTCGAAGATCGCACTTCAGTTTGAACCAGGAGTCGCTTGTATGAGGCCACGAACTGCGCTGCGGTCGGGTTGTTGTTAAAACCACCTCGTCCGCGAATGCACCCGAAGAAAGTTTCCTGGTAGTCTTGACTCATTTTATGTGTCGGGATGTACTTTAGACTCCCATGGCCGACTAGCTCGTCAAACATTTTTTCCGTGCTTTCTATGCTCACGAGGAAGCCAGCAAATCCAATCTTCTTCGGACTTTCTATTATTGGTCGCCCCTTTGGGTCTTTCACAGCCATTATGTAGGCTTTGGCCTTGCAGAAGAAAAGCTTCCAGCAGGCTTCATTTTGCTTGCTCAACGGTGCCTTGAATGACTTGGCCAGTCGGTTTCTTGAGTTCAGTATGTCGAAGAGCTGGTCAAAAATTCTTATAAATTTTGCAGTAGCACTTGCAACTTTGAACTCGGGCAACTTCAGCTCATTCTCACAGAACTCTAGAGCGTCAGCAACTGACGAACTAAGTGCCTGGACTGCAAGCCTCACCTTCATTTTCTGCTTTTCCCATTTCACATGGACACTCGTCAGTTTGTTGCCCAGCCACAGCCCTTCTTTTCGTTGGAGTGCTTCAAGGTCTTTTATGTATGCCCACTGCACGTAGTTTCTATCACCATCAAACAAATGACTGACGGTTGCCAATGAATTGCGGATGAGCTTGACCATGCGACAAGCATCCAAGATTATATACACTTTTGTTAGAGTCGCAAGGATTCTCAAAGCACGTGGAAAAGTTCTCAGAGTATGGTCGGAGGTCTGCACCGAGCAACTTCGCCATGGTGATGTTTGATGCAGCGTCATCGAATGTCAGTGAAGCAACCTCGATGCCTATTAGCGTTAGCTTTTCGATGCACTGTTTCGTTAGCTCGGCCCTCTCTGCTCCTGCCAACGAATCAATTAAAAAATACCCAACTGGCAACTTCAATTGCAAGTTCAAGCCAACAAGCATGTACACACACGCATTCTTGGCTTCAGGCAGGCTGTCATCGTGCATTCCAGTCCCAAAGTCCACGTATCCAACAACTTTGTCATCCACAAGCTCAAAATGTTTCCGGATTGACATGTCATCGACAATCAAAGTGCAGTACAGTGTCTCTGTGCGGCTTCGCACAAGCTTATCTAAGAAAGACAGTGATTCAGCTGTGAAGCCAGGATCCCCGTTGATGGAACTGTACCACTCTCATATAGTGCACTCTGCTGGCAGTGCTCCATTAAACTTCGAGCGTACATACTCATAAGCTGACGGAAAATAGAAGTGCAGCGTTAACGCAAACGCTCTCAGTTCGGAGGGGTACGTGCCTTTGTGGTCTTTTCCCGCCCTGTTAAGGAGTTGTTGAATATGCGGAGAAAAGGCTGCACTGACAACCTCCATGCCCTCCTCAGACATGAGCTTTTGGTCTTTGATAGCCCTTATTATCTCTTGAGCAGTCTCGTTCTTTTTCGTCAATCTCCGCTTGCTCTGCTGCAGCGTTTTGATCTTCTTCTTGAGCTGTGCTATTTCCTCTTCAGAAGCATGTAGCCTTTCTTTGTAATGTTGCTTTGTAGGTGATGCAACAGCCATATCTTCAACAGCACTGGTAACTGCGATGCCTTCGTAGGCCGGAGGGCTCCTTCACTTTGCAGACAATTTTGCTCGCTGTCCCTTGGATACCCTTGGGTGTCCACATTCTCCGGTTCCAAGAGGCACCATTGCATGTGATAAAGTCCACAAACAGTCCGGCCTGTTCTGCCAAAATGGTGGCCTCAACTAATATCTTGCAGAGAAGCTCACCTTTCAGATTTCCATGTGAAGCAAATACTGCCAGAATCTGAGAAAATTTCCCAGCAAACGGCATAAACATAACAACCATTCCATGGTTGCATGGAAGATGTGCATCTTGGGGGCGTGTAAATTGACCAATGTCAACAAATCCTTGCAGTCGCCCACATTTTTCGACAGAAAGATGCTCAGAGAGCTTCATCTCATCGATTAAGATGCCACCATGACGGCTGAAGTTGTCCATTGTGCTTGTCTTCTGTTTTAGTGTCTCAAGGACCTTGTGGCAGAAACCAAATCCACTCCTATACGAAGCGGTGTACTTTCGAAGTGTAGTATCGCCAGGAAGAACAAGGATGTTATGTTTGCTAATATGTCTGTAAAGCTTTGGACTTTTCATCTTCACCAAGATGCACTCAAGCATCCATTCATTTGTGAAACGCATACCGTTGGTGCTCTTCCTTTTTGATGCAGAAAAACAATGCCGCACACTCTCCTGTTGCTTTAATGGCAATTGAGATATTTTCTCCTTCAATATATCTTCGTCTATAGAAGCATTTCGAGCTCTCATGCTTTCAATTTGCCCCTTAAAGCTGAGAACCTTCCTGGAAAGCCGCCGGTGCTTTTGTAAAGTCGACCTTAGTTTCTGGGCAGCAGTTTTGGCCTTTTTGCCACGATGAACCTTTAGCCAGGAGATTCTTGTCAGAAGAGCTTTCCGCAGGTAGCGACAGGACAGGCAGGGCATTCCTAGAAGAAAATGCAGGTGCAATCTTGTTAGCAAACAAATATGCTGCAAGCAAGAAAGCGCTAAGAAAATAGCTGAACCAGTGCTCCTGGCTCTGGGTGGCAGATACTAAAAGCACAGTTTGACCTCTTTGACAGCACGCAATGTTTTCAGCTTTTAGAAATATTTTGGAAGCCCCCCACGTAGCTATACATGAAAATGATCCCAAGATCCATGCAACTAACAATATAGAGAGGAACCAATATTTACCGTCTGTTGTAGTTGTAACCATGCACTTTTTGCTGTAGAAACTCTCCTCCTTGACATCTGCTTTCTGAAGAAGTGATTTCGTCAGATCCTCTGCCAAAATCGCTGACGCAGAAATGGCACCAGGGCATGTAATCAAACTTGAAGCATGAAGGAGGGCTTCTTCCGCTTGACGCACAGTTTTTACACTTCCTTCGGAAACTTCTTTCCCTCCTAGAAAAGCTTTGAAGAAAACATCCTGCTGTTCACTCACACTGAAGAGCACCGCTCTCTCCGAGCGCACTGTTCCAGTGCTTGCCTCGAGGTGTGTCAGTGCATATACGGTGCCTTCGAAGTTTCGAAAATGATGCAATGACCACGTGGCTGACGGAGTCCTAAGATGGTTCAAATTCTCCGCATCAATGTTGGACGAGCCGCAACCGTTGCTTTCAAGTTCATCGTGTAAAGCTGGTGTGCATGGGCTTTCTTCTTTCTGTTTTTTTTTACTTGCATCCTGCAGGTGTGAAGACACTTCCCGTTTGCGAGACGCACGTTTGACCGGGGCCGTCTTGCTTAGGTACTTAAGCGCATTTGGCAGTATTGTAGGCACTGCATCACTCGCAAGCACCGGCACTCCGCGCGGAATCCGAACTTCTTTCCCGCCCACAGTGTGCACGTACTCACGGAGAATGTAGCGGTCCTCAAAATGCAGTTCGCACACAGCACACTTAGTATCCAACGGCTTGTCGGCGCGATGCAGATTTTTTTCCCAAAGCCTCCTACGGGCTTCGTCCTTCGGCACGCTGAACAAGGAAAGTTTCCGAGTGGCTTTAACACCAGCGTAACCGGTGCGACAGCCAGGCGCATAGCAGTGTCGGCGCCGCTCATTCGGCATACTAACCGCTCACAATCTCAGCCACGCGTTGAAGAAATCCGTTCAAAACACAACAAACAACGCTACAGTCACACCGCCATCAGCACTTCTCTCCGAGTGGAAACCGCCGCTCGCCAATCCACCTCGATCGCAGCGCCCCCGTAGCAACATTCCGCGCCCGGCGAGTCAGTCAAAAGCGTGGCCGTCGGCGGGGGTCGAGGCACTCAACCTATTCTAGTACACTCTAGCTCAGGTACAGTGAGCTAGAAGTATTGGGTAGTGGAAGGACCAGCGGCCTGGATGTGAGGGAGGTTGTGTAGAAGCTCACGAGATGGCGAGCGCGCTCACTTCCCGAGCACCGGCTGAGGCGGTCTGCGGCAGGAGCCGCAGGACGCAGCAGCAGCGAGTGCGGCAGCACGGAGTTTTAGAATGCTGTGTTTATTTTTCTTCATACCAAATATATCAATGTTTGTTTGTTTGTGGGGTTTAACGTCCCAAAGCGAATCAGGCTATGAGGGATGCCCAACGTTTTTAGATAGGGTTTTGACGCCGTAGTGGAGGGCTCCGGGTAATTTCGACCACCTGGGGTTCATTAACGTGCACTGTCATCGCACAGTACACGGGCCTCAACATTTCGCCTCCATCGAAATGCAGCCGCCGCGGCCGGGATCGAAACCGCGTCTTTCGGGTCAGCAGCCGAGTAACACAACTACTGAGCCACAGCGGCGGGGCAAATATATCAATGCGGTTTTATGTGAATAACGGTAAGATCTCTATAGCATAGGGATGGCAGGGCGAGGCGCTTATCTGCAATGGTTCTTTTTGCGATCACGCAGTTTATACAGCGGCGGCAGATCAAATTGCACTTTTATCATCAGTATTTCAATTTTTTTGTTACCCAGTTCCACCAGTCACAAGTCATGTTCGAAACATAGAAAAGATCCCTGTGCTGAATGCACGCATACTGCTGTGTTCTATCAATATGATTGAACCACGCCATGAACATGCGCATTTGAAAACCCATGAGTCTCCATGCAGACAGTTTATTTCATTCTCAGTATCAATCGGTAGGAGGAGGCGTTTTCAAGAAAAATACAAGAGAAGTGTTCCATGGCAAAGTGCACAATTCCACTGGCACATACTTATTACAGCGGCTCAACTTCAGATACCTTAAAGTCTCCCGGCTCTTATTTTTAGAACGGTTTAGGGACTTCACAAAAAAGTGCAGCCGTGTGGTAACATAAAAAGCTACAACCTTCATTGTCAATGATTCTGCATGGCTGGCGCATCCTGTCCTGTCTTGGTGGTTTCTCTTAACAAGAGCAATTAGATCCATTACACTGTCATGATGCAGATCTTGTGTACTGAAAGTGGCTGTGAAAAGGTTTTCCAACCTTCGAATAAACCTGAAAAACCATCCGGTTGGATACAGTAGGCCACTGCTGTCTCGCAACCTGGTGTACTGAGCTGCAGCAAGACAATCAACATCCTCCTTCTTTGTGAGAAGCAATTTGTGGCATTCATCACACTCCAGTTTCAACAGAAACTTCCTGGCAACATAACCACAAATGTAAAAATCAGCCGATCGTCACTTTTTGCTGTCACACATGAGGCGTGGTCAGGTACAGGGCCCTGCATTCGATGTCCTGTCGTGGGAACATCATGATCATTAAGAAGACTTTGAATTATGTCAGTTTTGTTGGGCTTCGGGCCTTCCATCAAGTCTGGCTCAAGTAGGGCTGTAAGAACACCAGGTTCAGCATTCCCATTAGCAACAGATCTGGCAAGTCCATAAAAACTTAGGCAAGACACAGTAACGAGAAACTGTTGGGGTGTTGGATGGGTATTGCAACTGCTTGACTGCCGTGCTATACCGAAGAGATTTTCGACTGGGTCCTGACTCAATTTTGAAGTCATTAAGTACTTGTAGTTGACATTTTTCGTCAGGTAGGTCAGCAAAGACAGCGCTTGCTACCATGACTCTCAGGCCAACAGCAGTAGATACAGATAGGAAGCCGCGTCGACCACCTGCATGCAGCTCCCATTCGGTCAGGTACGCCAAAAACGAAAGCAGCTTTTCCTCAGAAGCCGAGTCTGGCCGCAAGGCTTGGCTTGGGAATCTGGATGTCATTATTTGAATGACGTCTCGGATCATCCTGCAAAAATAAAAAAATAAAAAAATGCACCAAGAATTTATTTTCCAAAGTACAGTTCTTGGTTAAATAAATAGCAATGTAATTTTTCTGCAGTGTGAGAGAATTGCATTTTAGAAAAAGTATTGTGCGTAAACTTACCCAAAGAAGATAAGCACTGGTTGAATCCTTCCACAGTTGCTTTCCACTTCTGTCTGATACAGCCGAAGACCATTCAGAACCTTGTCGCTGAACAGTTGGAACGCGTAAGACACTCATTTTTTCGAAGTTGTTGGGATTGGTGTGATGACTTGTAATTCCCGGCATGGCTTGAAGAGTGACATTTGAGCCATCAAGTTCCAGTGCCTTACGCAGCGGACGAAGGGATACCTGCGACATACACACACGCACAAATGACAAGCCAGTTCTACAACATACATCCCTAGACATATAAACAAGGCCTGCTTGCAGAGTGAAAGGTAACGAAAACAAATTAAGCTATGTTATTACCTCGCCTGCTGGTGTGTTGAAGCTTCTCTTCAGGAGCCCGTTCCTGAGGCACTTAATCAGGTGCGGAAAGTGAGACACAAAGTGAAGTGAGCGGCTTGCATCAACTGGGTACTGCACCTTGCACTTTGTGTGTGAGGGAGTTGCTCCAATTCCCATCATTGACCACATCTTCCTGTTCCATGTTGCACCGTCACTATGATAAAGTCAACAAACAGCCCTGCATTTTCTGCAAGGATAACTGCTTCCATCATAATCTTCGTTAGCAGGTTTCCTTTTACATTTCCATGAGTGGCAAATATGGCAAGGATCTGCGTCCACTTTCCGACAAACGGCACAAAACAAATGACCATACCATGGTCACATACCGTGTGTTTGTCAATCTCAGGTGTGAAGGAGCCCAGAATAACGAATCCTTCAATGAATGCAGCGGAAGTAACTGCAAGGTTTTCGGAAAGTTTCATCTCATCGACAAGCAATCCGCCATGTCTTTTGAAACGATCCATCGTGCTTATTTTTTCCTTGAGGACTCTAAATATTTTGGCATTAAAGCCAAATCCGGTCCTGTAGGACTTCAGGTAACTGCTCAGCGTTGACTTTGCTGGGAGTGCAAGAATGTTCTGCTTGCGCATGTGCTCGTACAGTTTAGGTCCTTTCATTTTCATTATTATGCACTCGAGGATCCAGCTCTTTGTGTAGTTCATTCCTTGCATGTCTTTACGTTTAGCTGGTGCAAACATATGAATAGCAGCCTCTTTTTGTTTTTGTGACAGCATTTCAAGTTTGCTCTTGAAGGATTCTTCGGTGATTTTTGAATTTTCATTTTTCATCTTGGAAACTACCTGTTGAAGTGTGCTGACACGTGACGCGAGGCACTTTGCCCTTTGCCGAGCCAGCTTCAGGTGCATAGGAATGTTCCTCTTCAGAGGCTTTGTCTTGAGCCGACACTTCCTTAGATAGCGGCATGCTACACAGATGACACCTAAAACACAGAAAAAAAGAGACGGTTGGTCATTCTCATTTTCAGAGCAACATTTATGCAATACCTGTTACAATATGTAAAAAATAAGAGGACACAGCAGGAAAGAGCACGAGTGAAATTTTTATATTTTGCTTGTAGCACTCCAATATTATTATCACCACCCAAGCACCTATTTCACTTGTGCTTTTCTGTCCTAACCTATTGGTGCGTTTATTAATTTGCAATAACATGTTACACAGGGTGAATCTAAATGGATAGTTACCTAGCTGTTTTTTGTTTTTATTTCTTTCTTTTACAAGAAAGGGGAAGCCAAGGCAAAAGGCGGCAAGCCTGACTGGGCCTTGGCTCCAAAAACAGATAACAACAGACAACAGCACACACCTCTAGTGTATATAAAATAAAAAAAAACATTATGCAACACTTACATCCGATATGTAAAAGATATGAATACATGCAGTATTCATTGGATATACAAATCAACAGATCACGCTGTCAATAACAAATATTTTCACTAAAACCAAAAAATATTTACACAAAAAAGATTACATATGAGAAAAATACAGTTACTACCACCATTGCAATTATAGGGGATAGTCATTTAAATATTGTTTTACGTTCTTTTTAATTACCCTAGCTGCCAATGAAAATTCCACATTTGGTGTGTTGTTGATTAGGGATGGCACCTGAAAAGTTAATTTCTGTTTTCCATAGTTGGTTCGGGTAATAGGTACAAGTTTTTTTCGTGTTCGCAGGTCATACGTTACTGTAGATCTATCAGGTAGATTAGTATACAGCCTATTATATTGAATGTACTGCTGTAAACAGTGAGAATAGCATTTTTCATTGAAACGTTTAGTTTCTACTTGGATAGGCAGGATGGGCTTGTGTATGGCATTCACTGGGTTTGCCGACACCTGCTAAGTGCCTTGCAGATGCCTCAAGTTTGGAGCTTCATGATATCACGTGCAAGCCAGTCTAAATGCAAAGCTGATATTGCCTTTATTTTTTAATGTCTCAAAGGATGCTTTATCGAACACACAAAAAAAAAATCTAATAGCCCACTGTCACAGAAAAGGCCGAGTGATTAGTACCGAACTAATGCTTACCTTCTTTGCTCACTACTCCTGAGCAAGATCTGCTGAAAACAATGCCTTGTGCAGGGTCAACGGAGTGCTTGAGGTGGCGTGTGATATCCTTGCTGTAGTTGTCAAACTCTGCTTGGTCCATGGCACCCTTGCAGAGAATAGCAGATTCTGCGTCTTGCAAAATTTCTTCCGAGTCTTTTACCGACCTCAATATAACTTCCTTGTTCTCTTTTCCTCGAAAGTATAGGGCGGGCGGTAACTGTGTTTGCGCAGTCAGCTTTAAACGGCAGCACTCTTTCGTGGACAAGTTCACTGTAGCTCAGGTATAGTGTACTAGAATAAGGGGTAGTGTGTTCAGAGAGGCCTCGTAGCTGCCGCTGTTGATGTAGAGAGCCACGAGATGGCGCTGCCGGAGCATGGGCTGTCACTGCATGCGCCGCCTCCGATACGCGATAGTGCTTTTCGTACATCGCACCCGTGTTTTTTCGCTTTATAACCGCGAGCACGTCATAGCGTGCCTTCGAAATGTTCGTGGTCGTACATGCACAAGAAACAAAACTAAATGCAATAAGGAAAGTCACACATGGTCAAAAAAAAAACGACTAGCTGAAGACCGCTAAACTGAGCTGAAATTGCGGAAATAAAACTACGCGTAATTTTGTAGTAATGGGATCATGAAAGAAAAAAGAAACATTGTGCGTAGCAGTTGAAGCAAACAAAATCAATCAATTAGTGTGGCTGCGGGTAATTATTAAAGTACTGAAGTCCTGAACCGTTCCAGACTGTCTCAAACTGTTTCGCTCAGAGCTCGGCTCCATTCTTGCCATCAGCTGTAATATGTGAAGGCACAAGGAACTTACAGGTGACACTGCTGCCGGACTGCTGCTGAGGAAAATAATAACACAAGGGTGATGAGCAAACTGTATATTTACAGGCTTGTGTACATACTACAGCGAACAGAATGTGTGACCTCGAAATCGCGACCAAGTCATGATCAGGCGGCTGCGGTTGCAAACTTACGAACATCGACTGATTTTTGCATGCAGTTTTTTTTTCCTTTTCTTCTCGCGACTGGTTGATGCCTTTGACAAAAAAAAATTAAGTCTTGTAAGGACATAGGATTTCACCACTGCTGCTGTTAGTAAGTCTGCATGCTGGCTGCAGCCTAGGGTATAGTCGAAGTGCTTCTTCGCCAGCAGCATCACATCAACTACACTGTCGCTGCACAGCTCTTGCTTGCTGAAATAGGCAGTAAATATGTCCTCAAGTTTCTTCACTACAATATACAACGCCTAAGATGGGTGCAGAAGCCCACCTCTATCGCAAAGGTCCGTGAACTTGGAATATTGTGTAGGTCCTGCCGTGGTAAGCAAAAGAAGGTGCCTACAATTTGTGCAGTCATTTAGCTTGATGAACTTTCGGGCCACATAGCCAGCCATGTAATATATTAGCCGACCATCACTTTTTTCTTCAACGTATCCTTTATGATCGGACGGAAGCCTCTGTAGCATGCGGTCTGCCAAGTCCAGGTTCCCCGCTTCAACTGCATTATCGAACTCGTTAACTCTGGCTTCCTGAGTGGAGCCATCGCACGGTTCAAGAAGAGAGCTTATTTCTTCACTACGCTCTGCATTGCCCGCATTCACTGCTTTTGCGAGGTTATAAAACGAGAGGAAGTTCACGACGATCAGGAATTGTGTTGGCGTCGGGTGATCATTTGAGCCACATGACTGCCTGACAATCCCAAAACAATTCTCTAATGGATCCTGGCTGAGCCTCGCCGTCATTAGATATTTGAAATTGTGTTTTCCTAGATGGTCCAGTAGAGCCAATGTGCTTGATATTGTGACCCTAAGTCCGTCAGCTGTGGAGGCACTCAGGAATCCGCCAACTCCATTTGCGTGACGCTCCCAGCACGACATGAAATCCAAGAAATCTTTTAGGGCCTGCACACTCCTGGAGCCTGGACGGAGAGCTCCAGCTGGAAATCGGGAAGTCATAATCCTGATGAGGGAGCTGATTGTCCTGCAACAGCATAAAATTCAGAAGTGCTGAAACCGTCGTCACATAAAATAGGGAAGCAAAGGGACTTGCTTGATTGCAAACATGTGCAGACATGAAATGAAACGATATACTTTAGGTGCATGAGGACTCAAGTTTTGCTAGAGGGCAGCAACAAGATCTTGATCCTAGGTAGCCTCTTGCTGGGGCATTTACCACAAGCCGATGTACTCTAATATAATTTGCTAGTAATGCAAACGAATTACAGTATTCTTATCGAGGCATCTTCCTTACCTGAAGCCCCCGCAGGGGGCATCTGCTAAAGCAGATGTTTGCGTGTGCTGTGCGACACCACGGACCCCGAGCACCCACGCTTAGCCGTGCGTGGCATCGCCGTGTCTGGGGAAAAGGGGATCCTGGTGGTTGAGCCGATGCCGAGTGTTTTGGACCTTTAAGGCCCCTCGGCGGAGGCAACACACCACTTTGGCCCACGCTTCCCACAGACGGCACCTCCGGGCTGACCCACCCGGGGGAAATCGGCAGTCGCCTTTTCCTGTCCTCCCCTCCATCTTTCACTTTCCTATCCCCTCTCTTACAACTTTCCTGTCTTCTCTTACCTTTCTTCGTTTCTTCCTACTTCCAGGCGGCGAGGGTTAACCTTGTGTGGCTAACCACCCTGAGTTACGCCATATTGGGTTATAGTTACGGTGTACAGCTGGCGTGGGCAGGACTTGATTGCCAATTCCTGTCCCGTCCCCTCGTTGGGCTCCATGGTGGGTGGCTGGCACCGCAGCCGAACAATATACATTTTTTATGGCTTCCTCTTCTTCTTCAACTGATCGCCCTCCTTCGAAACGAGGGCGCACCGACCAAACTGCCCAGTTCTTTTTGAAAACAAAGAGCACCTTCCCACACTTTCATGTAGTTCATAGTGAGCACTCAGAAAAGACAGCAAGACAAGCCTCACCGTTCATTGTTGCAAAGACACTGACTGAAGCTATAGGCAAGGGTTACAAAATCAAGAAGCTTGCAAATGGAGACCTGCTGTTGGAACTTTTATATCATCATCAGTATGAGAAACTCTCAGGAGTCAGTGTTTTTGGTGACATTCCTGTTGTGATTAGCCCACATCGTTCTTTGAATACTGTTCTTGGTGTTCTTTCTGACCAAGATTTAAAGTACATGACAGAGGAGGAATTGCTGGAAGGGCTGAAAGAGCAACACGTGACAAATGTATACCGAATAAAAATAAGACGTGACAACAAAGAAATCGAGACTAAACACTTTGTCCTTACCTTTGCACTGAGCGTACTCCCCGAGTCTGTGGAGGTGGGGTACACAAAACTCAACCCGAGACCATACATTCCGAACCCACGACGTTGCTTTAACTGCCAGAAGTACGGTCACGGTGCTCAGAGCTGCCGAGGCCGACTCACTTGTGCAAAGTGTGCTGCACATGAGCACCAAACCGATGACTGCCAAGCTCAACCCCATCTCTGTGCAAACTGTCAGGGCAACCATCCTGCTTATTCGCGTAGCTGTCCGGTGTGGAAGACTGAAAAGGACATAATCACTCTAAAGGTAACAGAAAACATCACGTTCACCGAAGCACGCAAACGATATTCAATCCAACACCCTTCCTATTCCTCTGTGGCGCAGCAGGGCGCGGCACCACAGGAGTCTTCAGCACCTACCCAGGCCACGAAAAATGAGTCTGGGGTGGTGCCATCCGCGCCCCTGGTGGAAGTAGCTGGTGCTGCTCCACTACCCCCAAAACAGGCTGCGCTGACCCCCAGGTCAGCGGGCCCGAAGGCCTTGTCCCAAGGGGCAAGGCCTAAAACAAGTGCACCCGTGCCTTCTGCACGAACGTCCAACACATCTGAGGATGTGATGGACACATCTCCCTCCTCGCCGCCGCCTCAGCGGCGGCAAAGCTCTCTCGAGCGAAAACGAAGGGACAAAGTCCCAATAACAGGTCCAAAGGACCCAACTGCCTAGGTTTTTAAACCATCCTCAACTAATATTTTACTATGGCATTTTTAGTTCACTGAAACTGTCGTGGACTTTTAAACAATTACACTGACATAACAGATATATTAGGTTCTTTTTCCCCAGTCGCATTGTGTCTCCAGGAGACAAACCTTGGACCACAGAATAAAAACATCCTTAAAAAGCATCAAGTCTTTCGTTGCGATCGACAGAACCCAAGCAGACTCTCAGGTGGCACTGCTATTGTGGTCCAAGGTGGTTTTCCAACCCGAAAAATCGACCTTAAAACCACATACGAAGCAGTTGCAGTCACAGTGCTCCATTTTAAAGCCATAACAATATGCTCCATTTACATAGATCCTCATCAAACCGTTACACTTCATGACTTAGAAACTCTTTTAATACAACTACCAGAGCCATATCTTTTAGTTGGGGATTTTAATGCTCACTCCTATTTTTGGGGAAGCAGACAAACCGACGTCAGAGGTCAGGTTTTAGAAAGTTTTATTCTGTGCAACAATGTCTGTTTGTTAAATACGGGGAAACACACATACTGCTCTCCAAGCACTGGCAATTTCAGCTGCCTAGATTTGTCTTTTTGTTCACCAAGTGTTTTTACCGATTTTAAATGGGACGTCCTTGACAACCCCTATGGAAGCGATCATCTTCCAGTCATTATCAGCCTAGCATCATCACCATCAATCACCCTAACAAAACCACGGCGCTGGAAGCTAAATTTGGCCGACTGGGCGCTCTTCCGCGAGGAAGCTGCCCTAGAAGAAATCTTTTCGGACAGTTCTGATGTGGATAAATTAAATGAAACTTTCACAGCACGTATTATTGCTGCCGCTTACCTAGCCATTCCACAGACTTCCGGTGTGGTGAGACAAAATCGTAAAGCATGGTATACGCAAGAATGTAGAAAGGCAAAAAAGGAACAAAATAAAGCATGGGGAATTTTACGCCGCTACCCAACACATGAAAACCTGATAAATTTCAAGAAGGCAAAATCTAAAGCTCGGTATATCCGCCGCACAGCTGAAAAGCAATCATGGCAGAGGTATGTATCTTCTATCAACAGCTCAGTTACATCCAAGGACATGTGGGAAAAAGTACATAAACTAGATGGAAAGTACTCCCCCTTCACAGTTCCATTTTTCACAACCTCTGGTGCACAAACCAGTATAGAGGAACAAGCAGACATATTGGGAGAATATTTTGCTGCAGTTTCAAGCTCTACGCACTATACACAATCTTTTTTAAAGTATAAATCAACAGTTGAAAAACAAAAACTCCCAATGACTGGTAGCATAAATGAACCTTTTAATGCTTTAATTACACTAGAAGAAATACATAGAGTACTGTCAGCTGGCAAACACACTGCACCAGGACCTGATGATGTGCACTACGAAATGTTAGCCCATTTATCAGAAACCTCTGTAGAAGCATTGTTAAAACTGTTTAACAAAATCTGGATATCCGGAAAAATTCCTGAGTCCTGGAAGAAGGCCATTGTAGTGCCACTTTTGAAGCCTGGAAAGTCTCCAAATTCTCCAGGTAGTTACAGGCCAATAGCCCTGACGAGCTGTCTTGCAAAGTGCTTTGAAAGTATTCTAAATATAAGATTGATGTTTGTCCTCGAATCCCAAAAACTGCTTGACACTCACCAGTGTGGCTTCAGGAAAACATGTTCCACTACTGACCACCTTGTCCGCCTCGAAAATACAGTTCGAGAAGCGTTTCTACATAAGCAACACTGCCTTGCCGTCTTTTTTGACCTTGAAAAAGCCTACGACACCACATGGAGGTTTGGGATCCTGCGAGATTTGGGAGAGCTTGGAATTCGCGGCAGGATGCTAAAATGTCTAGCTGACTTTCTACATAATCGATCCTTCCAAGTACGTCTTGGTTCCGTACTTTCTAAAAACTTCACACAAGAAACTGGAGTACCCCAAGGGTGCATTTTAAGTACCACGCTTTTCATAGTAAAAATGAACTCTATAGCTAAAGTAATACCGAAATCCATTATGTATTCAGTTTACGTAGACGATTTGCAAATTGCGTGCACATCATCAAACGTAACTACATGTGAGAGGCAGATTCAGCTAACTGTAAATAGGCTGGCATCATGGGCAGATAAAAATGGTTTCAAATTTTCCACGCAAAAGTCTGTGGCTGTTCTCTTTTCTCTTAGACGAGGACTGTACACTGACCCCACCATCTACCTAAATGAAATCACACTACCAGTAAAACACGAACACAAATTTCTAGGTTTAACATTTGATAGGAAGCTCTCTTTTCTTCCTCACATAAACGTCCTGAAAAAGAAAGCTTCCAAATCTCTGAACATACTCAAAGTCCTCTCACGCAAACACTGGGGGTCTGACCGGACGTGCCTTTTGCACATCTACCGCACAGTCATTCGCTCTTGCCTAGACTATGGCTGCATTGTATACGGATCAGCAAGACCTTCATATTTGAAGCGCTTGGACCCTGTACATAATTCAGGCTTGCGTCTTTCTACTGGTGCTTATAGGACATCACCTATCGCAAGCCTTTATGTAGACACCAACGAACCATCCCTAGAACTTAGAAGGACCATGCTCACATTTTCATATATCCTGAAAATACGCTCCCTACCAAAACATATATGCTACCCCATTGTCACTAAATGTGCCTCCAGAATATTGTCCAAAAATAGGCCTCAGTCAATCAAACCCTTGTTACTTCGATTTGAGGATAAATGCAAAGAATTAGGAATACTAAACGCCCTCCCCAATATTGCATCAAGACAAAATTCACTGCCACCATGGTACAGCCTTCCTGTTGTGTGCGATTTCACACTAACTCAGTTTTCTAAACATAAAACACCACCTGAACACATCCTGCAAGAATTTCTAGCTCTTAAAGGAAAGTATGACAATTGCACACAATTTTACACGGATGGATCCAAGACAACAAAACACGTAGGAAGTGCAATAGTGCATGGAAAATGGGAAAAAACTGTGAGATTACCTCAGTGTGCAAGTATTTTTACAGCTGAATGTTATGCTCTGGCAGTGGCTGTAAGCAAAATAGTAAATGAGAACATTACAAACAGTATTATATACACAGACTCCTTAAGTGTTCTCACAGCCCTTCACCACAAAAATGCAGTTGTACCACTACTCGGGGAAATCATACACAACATATCAACAGCCTCTGCTCGAGGACATAAAATAACGTTTTGTTGGGTCCCGAGTCATGTCGGCATTGGAGGCAATGAGAGAGCAGACTTTGGCGCTGCCCAGGCCCATGGAAAACGAATAAAGAACATAGACATGCCATACAGAGACTGTATGATGCTGGTGCACAACAAACTAAAGGACGAATGGCAGTCATCATGGAGTAAGGAGGTAAATAATAAACTGCAGTTGGTGAAGCCCACTTTAGGGGAATGGAAATCATGTCGCAATCAAGAACGTTTTATAGAAGTGATTTTATGCCGTCTCCGCATTGGCCACACGCATATGACGCACAATTTTTTGTTGAGAAAAGAAAACAAACCTCTGTGTGAAGAATGCGGACAGCAACTCACCATAAACCACGTTTTATTTTCATGCACAAGATTTGAAATGCTAAGGAAAAAGTATTTTACTCGATTTTATGATGAACACATTCCTTTCCATCCAGCTTTGATTTTAGGTGAAAGCGGACTTGTCGATCTATCATGTGTTTTTAGCTTTTTAAAGGAAGCAAATGTTTTACGGAAACTGTAGAATAAATAGTGTACGCCGTTTACAACCTTGTGCTTGGCGCAGAATAGCCTGAGCTGCTTATGCGCCAATAAACCCAACACAACACAACACTTACCTGAAGAATTCTACAGTTGCCTCAATTTTTCCCCGAGATGCTTCCAGCCGGTCCTTGTAAAATAAAAGTCCATTAATCACGCGGCCTCCGAACAGCTGAAAGGCAAAGGTCACTCTCATTTTCTCAAAACTTTTTGGCTGCAGGTGCACAGACGGGAGGCCAGGCATCGCCTTCAGGGTAATATTGCTGGAGTCAATTTTAAATGCTTACGGGCTGAATGGAGACCTGGAACAGTTATAAAAACAATGTAAAGCACGCACAATGGGCATAATTTATACCACAAATTGTTATAGAACACCACTCTTACACCCAATTTTTCTGCCATTTCATCGTGCACCATGATTAGAAAAAGCAATGTAATGGAAATATAACTACCAGCACTTACCATGCTCTTTTTTTCTGAAGAACAGCGCGACTTGACAAGGACGGAAGGAAGACAACACGGACAGGCGCTGTGTCTCTTCCTTCCGTCCTTGTCCAAGTCGCGCTGTTCTTCAGAAAATGGCATACCAACTCGCCCAAGCATCAGTTCTAACAACTTACCATGCCCTGTGGAGTATTCAAGGGATGCTGCAGCAACGTGTTTCTCACGCATTTAAGCAAGTGAGGAAAGTCAGATAAGAAATATAACCGGCGGGATGCATCTACGGGATGTTCAAGACTGCAAGTGATTTTTCCATTCTTTACGCCAATTCCTAGAAGTTTCCACATGCGCCGATTCCATGAAGCACCGTCGCACGTTACAAAATCAACAAGTAGACCATTTGCTTCTGCGAGAATAGTTGCCTCTATCAGCACTTTTGCAAGAATCTCTGCTTTTGCGTTCCCACTAGTGCAAATGCACCAATGATATGTGTCCATTTCCCGGTGAAGGGGACAAACATTATGACCATACCGTGGTCACAGGGAACATTTTGTCCTTCACTGCTCAAAGGACCCATATCTACAAATCCTTCAATGTGTCCCGTAGACGTCACATTCAGGTGCTGAGACAACTTGATTTCGTCTACTAGGAGGCCACCGCGTCTTTCGAAGTTACTGATGTGTCTTGTCTTCTTCTTTAGTTGTGACAGGACTTTGTGGCAGAAGCCAAACCCACTTTTGTAAAGTCTGAGATAACGTTTTAACATACTCTTGAGGGGAAGGGAAATAGTTTTATGCCTGCGAATATGCTCATATAGCCTGGCAGTTTTCATTTTCATTAATATGCATTCTAATATCCAGTCCTTTGAGTAAGTGTTTCCTTTGGAACTTTTTTCTTTGCTGTTGAAAAGCACTGCCTCACACATTCTTGCTGCTTAGGGGGCAAAGCACCAAATTGTGCTGCAAGCACTTCATCAGGTTTTGACGCATTTTCATCTTGCATTTCCTTTAACTTCTTCTGAACTTTGGCATAGCGACACGATAGCCGTTTGTTTTTTTTTTGTACTGCCAAACGAAGTCTCTGCGAAGCACACTATATGCTTCCTGACAGAGCGCTTTAGTCTTGTTTGCCTCGTCATCAGCGTTTTCTTCATGTACCGGCATGAGATGCAGGGCCTCCCTGCAAAATAACAGATTATTACATAAAACTATGCAAAAGGGAAATTTATCACACGCATAACACCGTACAGTGCCAGCAGCTGTGGTACATACCTTCAGATAATTCTTTCCCTGCACAATACTTGCTGTAGTACGTGTCATCTCTGATGATCACTTGCAGCTGAAGGCCTTTTGTAAGGTCAGACAGTGGCATCCTTGACATTTCCAAAGCACCTCTGCAAAGGCCGTACGAGTCAACGTTCCTTAAAATACTCTCCGCTTCTTCGCAGCTCAAAATGCGCCCTGCTTCAATGAGACGCCCACAGAGGTGCGCTGTATATGCGATGCCGGGCAGGTTTCATCCAGGGTTTTGTCTTTGCGATGCAAATTTCTCTCCCAAGCCTTCCTGCGCGCTTCGTCTTTCGGAGCAGCAAAAAGCGACGGCTGTTCACCGTCAGTCCAGTGGTAGCCTGTTTTGCACCCAGGTGCAAAGCAGTGCCGTTGCCGCCGACGATTCGGCATTTATACACTCTCGGACGGCCAGCAGCTATTATAGCACCAAAAAAAAAAAAAAAAAATTACCGACGATTACGTTACTTCCTAATGCGAAATTTGAGCGCAGCAAATAAGCTGTTTCACCTTTTCGACAGATTGAGGCAAAGAAATCGAGCAACACATATATGAGCTATCACAGAATTTTTTTTATTTTTCACACGTATTTCTTTAACAAAGACTCCCTTGTCGGCGGCGGCGATGAGCTTCTGCTTCAGCCTCGCTTACATCTGGTTGCTCTCGACGGTGGCGATGAGCCTCCGCTTCGGCGGTGCGAACGGCAGGGTCTTCTCGACGGCGGCGATGAGCTTCTGCTTCAGCCTCGCTTACTGCTCTGGATTCTGGCGGCGACGGCGCTGGGCCTCTGCTCTGGCAGCTCGTTTAGCAGCAGCAGCAGCAGCAGCACCAGCAGCAGACAGAGGACTTCCACCGGTCGTCTCGCTCATGGCTCAGAAAGAACTGGCAGATAATTTCGCAGTGGCGAACGGCAGCGGCAATTTCGGCTCGGGCGGTGCACATATACAGATCCGCCGCCACCGATCTGGCTCTCTGATTGCCACCGCACAGGGGTTGCATTGGAGGAGGAGCGAAGAAAGGAATTAAGTTCGAGCCGGCGCTTTGACAACCGGAGACTCGCAGGAAGAGGGGGGAGGGGGGCGGCGTGTACACCCAGCGGCAAACGATGGGGGCAGAAGCTTGCGCAGCAAGCGGACAACGCGATAAAGGGAAGAGGGAAGAGATAGCAGCGACTGACTGATGCTGCTGACGCCGATAGTGAGTCAACCCCAGCTGCGGAGTTGGTTTCAGGCACAACGCCGCCGATGCCGACGCAAAGAATATGATACCCTTGCTTCCGCAGCGCCAAGAACCAGGTCTAGCCGTGGGAAGGTGGTCACGTATTCGTCGACGTGCCGGGGCCTACGTGAAATAACCGGCGTGTCGGCAACTGAAGAGCACCCTATCCGCCACACAGGAACAGGGGAGGGGGGGGGACCCTCCCCTCCTCTTTCTGCATGGCGGCGACGGTGTTCTATGCAGTCACGTTATCTTGACTCTCTAGCGGCGTCAGCGGCATCCAGCGGTATCAGTCGGTCGCTGCTAGCGCTGGGGGGATGAAAGGGGGGGCCAGAGTCCTTCAATGCTTTTTCTGGTCACGAAACTCCTCCGTCACGCTATGGGAGAGGTTCATATACCGCCCGCGCCTGCCGCGCCGCGGCGCCACTGGGCACTGAAGGGCATCGTTCGGCGAGCCAGACGGCGAGCTCTCACTGGCGCGGCCGGCCGGCAAGCGTTGCTGCTGGTAATTTGAGTGCGAATTTCGACGTCTGCTGTTGTGTTGTGCATTGACATCATGTAACTCGTGTGCGTGGTGCCATGCCGAACACTTGTTGCATACCAGGATGCCGTTCCGGCTACAAAGGCGTCACAGAAAAGGTCTCGTTGTTTCGCGTCCCTGCTGACAAGGAGGTGTCGGAAAAATGGAAGCGTGCAATACCTCGGGAAGAAGCTGGTGACTTCAGTTTTGATTCTAAATATGCGCGTGTTTGCGAAAAGCACTTTCACGCTGCGGACATCATTCGGGTCGAGGAATTCGCTGTGAACGGCGACGCAGTATCATTGCAGCGCGGGAGGCCGGCGCTCCGCCCTGACGCTTTCCCAAGGATTTTTGAAGGCCTTCCAGGCTATTTGACGAAGCCCAAACAACGTAGGCGGTCGCCAGTAGCTCGTATGCATAAGCGCTAAGTATTTTGTCTACTTCTGCTTCTGCCACTAAAAGGCGGCTAGCAGTATTGTAAAATAAACATCAGGTTGTGTTTGTTCTTCATTTCATGCAACTCCTTGTTTTCTCTTGTAATTACCACTATCATTTTAATTTCTACTGCTATTTGAAATGTTCCTATTCTACTAATTGAAATGTTCTTAATGTTATCCTCACATTTGTTAGCCTCCAAGTTTCCGCGTCATAAGTTGGTGCCAGCACTAACTTTCCTCTTCCTTTTGGGGAATGAGTTCAAATGGAGACTACCGGCTAATCATCCTGCAGCTCATTCTTGGTTGGCTAGTTTTATTGTCATGGTCAGGTATCCCTGTCACTATATTTACCTCAATAAAAGCATTGCCAGTGTCCTTCAATGCTCTGGCATCGTGAATCTTTTTTCTATGCCAGTGCATTGAACATTACTCTCATCTCTGTATTAATTGTACTACTATTTTTGTTTAGTTTTATCTTTTATATTTACACTGTTACTCAAGACATATTTTTACTCCGCCTGCATACATGAGTCGCCTGGCAGCTTCGATAATTGCTTTATTGTGCTTTGTACTTATGATGTCTACTACAAGACTATCGCTTCCCTGCATTGCCACGTCCTGTTGCAATAGTTACTACCCCTTACTGATTTATTGTGTGCTTTCGCTGTTTGTGAAGCTCATGTCTTCAATATTTCATCGTGTAGTTAGCAAAAATTTTGTTCTACTGTATGCACAGCAATATGCGTAATTGATGTTCAAAAAGAATTTTCTGAGAAGTATTTGTGCGCTGTTTGCTGTAAAAGTTGAAGAATGCCTGATGACAGCTGTGTAATCATATTTTCCTCTCTTTACATATTAAACACGGCTGTCTGTTAAAACCGACTTGCTATTGCTTTTTCATAAGTTATTCATATTTGGTTTTCTTATGCCTACTGTGTATAGGTCCATATTTTTGCAGATTGGATGCGATTGTGCAAAAATATGTAGATAATGTTTGTAATTCTTGATAGCTTTATGATGATGTCAGCATTATAAATAAAATTTAGTTTGTGAACTGCATTTCAAGGAGCATTAAAAATAGGCTGGGTCAGTGGTAAATTGGCACCTAGGGTTTTGCAAATTAATTAGGCCAATGCGCCTACTGTGGCAATCATATAGAATTTTGCGGTGGGAGAACTACCGACAGTTCCTCTTAGCATCGAAGAAAAATTAGGTTCGGACACACAGACCAGAGATATGGCCCACGACTGATGAGCCGCTGACCGTATGCATGAGGTATATGGCAGTTAGTAACACAGATGCCTGCTAATAACAATGCAGTTACAGCAGCTTAAAAAGGAGCCTAAGTTACAGAAGATGGGGCACAAATGAATACACAACTGAACAAATGCAGACCAGTTGTATTGAGGTTTATTGTAATGTATTGAGGTTTATTTTCCTTCCAAAAAAATGAAAGAGAGAAGTTTGGGGTATGAGACATCAGGGTAATAACAGAGACCTTCAATGGTAATAACTACAGAACTAGTGACAACAATAAGGACTTAGAAGGCGTTAGCTGGCAAAACAATTGGAAGAGAGGTATGTAGGGAGGAAAACAAAAGAGAGGTCAATATAGAGGGGAAGCGAGTGCTAGCTGCTGGGATGGCGATCTCCTATTCGAAGGAGGGCAGGGCTGCAGGTAGGTCCAGCAAGGCGGAATTTTGGGCGAGTTGCTAAGTGTTCATCATTTTTGCACACAGCGTAACAAGAACGGGACACGAGACGAAACACAGAGCGGTTGTCTGTGGTAGTCTTTCGTCTCGTGTCCCATTCTTGTTGTGCTGTGAGCAAAAAAAAAAAGGACTGCAGGTATAGGTCGTTGCGGGGCTGATTCAGTGTCGAGGACGTTGGGACCAGAGCCTGACGTTGGCTCCCCGCGGGGCCTTGGTGTAACGAGGGTTGACATAGTAGGTTCTGATCGGTGTCGCGATCGCTAGCCGATCACATGCTTGCCTGATGCACGCTCCCGTCCGCACGCATCGACTAGCCCAAACGCTCTGTCCGACCCTGCGCTTCCACTGCCGGCTACATATACGCGTCTTGAAAGCGGGATTCACGCTTGAGCTGTCAGACCACAGTTAGGAGGTGTTGAATGGGGACTACGGTCATGTTTCTGCGCGTATTTCGCCAACTGCAAGCTAACGGTTACGCGCTTCAAGATTTTGAGATCGAAAACGACGATGCGAAAGCAGCAGACAAGCAACTGTCCTCGTAGCGCATATCGCTTCCTTCTCGCAACATCGTCAGCTTTATATCGTTGTCTACAAGGCGTTAGTGCGCCGCATCACGTTCTAAAATGTATAAGGGGGAGTTCAGAATAAACAGGAAGTTGCGCAGTTGTACAGAAATCGTCTGCTTCAGAGAAGTATCTGTACGTCGTTGCGTCGTCATTTCCTTCCCTGCGCCTTTCTGATGGAAGGTCGTTATAGTGTTGTTAGACTAGATTGGAAGGAAAGCCAAACCGACTGTCGCTGAAATTTTCGACTAATCGGGTGCAAATACCTCCTGTGATTTAAAGCCGGCTGGGCCGGGCAGGCGGCTCCGCCGCGGCTCGATGCCCTTCAGTGCCCAGCGGCGCCTCTAGCGGCCAGTGCTGACCCTATATGAAACTGAGGCGGAAGTTTCGTGACCAGAAAAAAGCATTGAAGGACTCTGGGGGAGGGGGGGGGCGGAGCTGGTTACGAGGCCGACGCCGACGCGAAACCCAGGAACGGACGCCAAAGAGCTGCGCTCTAAAACCGCGAGAAAACGGGCACGGACCACGTTTACCGTCACCACCCAGCACCCGAGAATGGAGAGCGAGCGGTTCAGCCCGACAGCCCCGACAGGATGGATGGATGGATGGAATGTATGGATGGAATATAGGAGCGTCCCCTTTGAAACGGGGTGGTAGCAGTAGCTATCATGCTCATTTTTCTCCCTATATCTGAATTATTGATTTAGAATGGGTAACTAAACCATCATTCTATTTATTAAATTTTTGTTCCTACAATACTAACATTATGTCACTTCTCTGCTTTTAAGCAGTCGTTTTTTGCTAGTTTCCACCGCCGGTTTATTCACCCGGCCACTGTTATCTCTAAACCCCAGAGCTTCAGGAACAGTGATTGCACCTGCATCAACTTCCGGATAAATACCATTACATTCTAGTATAATATGGTCAATTGTTTGACTGGAGTATCCACATACAGCACATGCGTCATCTCCATTGTTAATTTTTTTTGTAGCTGCGTGTTCTAAGGCACCCTGATCTAGCTTCAAAAAGTAGGGCACTGCCTCTTGAGTTGTCAAAGAAATCTTCCTTCCTGATCTGCATTTTCCACTTTCTGTATAATTCCACACTCTGTTTCTTTTCCATTGAATTTATCCAATTTTTACCTTCTGTGTTTTTCACCTGTTGCTTAATGCTCTTTATTTCTCCGTCCTTGTGACTAGCATACTTACTAGTTAGTTTCCTAGTTTTTTTCCTATATTGTGAGTCAACGCTTTTTAAGTACAGGTATTTAAATACTTTAGCTGCCCATCTGTTACTCTCCAATTTCCTCAGGCGTTCCTCATACAATATTTTACTCTGAGCTTCCCGTACTTCGAAAGATGCCCAGCCCATATCTCCCTGTACTGCCTGATTTGTAGTTTTGCCGTGGGCACCTAGTGCTAATCGTCCAACGGATCTCTGATTTATTTCTAATGTAGACTGTACCCATGATTTTAGGCACAAAACCGCATTTCCGAAAGTAAGTCTGGGCACCATAATTCCTTTCCAAATACCCCTCAAAACCTCATACCTATTGCATCCCCACAATGCCTTATGGTTCATTATCCCGGCATCCCTTCGCCCTTTGGCCATAAGTGATTGCTCATGCTTTGCAATGTATGCCAATCCTTCGTTTACCCATACCCCCAGATATTTATATTCTGCTACTCTAGGTATTTCATGGCCTTGTATTTTAAGACCCTGATCAGTTGAGCCGTTGAAAATCATCAGACTCGACTTAACTGCGCTGGAACTGAAGCCTAGAGCATGCCCTTCGTCTCCGCAATACTTAACTAGAGTTTGCAATTCTTCCAGACTCTCAGCTAGCAGCACAATATCGTCTGCATACATCAAACCGGGGAGGCGCTGCTCTACCGCCTTTCCACCTACTCTATATATGACAGGTTAAAACCTAGGTTACTGTCTTGTATCCTCCGTTCCAGATTTATCATATAAAGCATGAACAGCACCGGTGATAGAGGACAGCCTTGTCTTAATCCTTTGCATACTTTGACATCCTCCGTACTTCTTATCCCACAGCCCACGCTACAGCAACGCCGCCGCACAAATCCGGTTTTTTTCCACGCGCGCCGCTTCACGCCAATGCATGGAGAGCGGCGGCACCTGAACACACTACCCCATATTCTAGTACACTGTAGCACAGGGGCGTCCCCTCCGCTCCTGCAAGTTTTATTTGAACCTCCTTGGTAGCGATTGTCCATTGTCCACTTCTCATAACCACAATCGCGATTCCACCGCAAGCCCACCGCGTGGTGCAGTTGGGGGGTCATGTACTTGCTTTATTTGATCAGAATCAATTCCATATCCGCGTAGTCTGCAGCCCTGCGGCCACCGAAAAGAACGCGGATTTGGAATTATTTCTCACCGAATCGGGAAGTACATCACACAAACAAATATTTAACGCGATAAATTGTTGTTTGTGTGTTCTACGTGCGCCATATTTCAGCGCGAATAAGCGAGCAACTCATTTGATGGCTCGCGCCTTTATAGTTGCAGCAGTTGTTGAAGTGCACTCCAGTCAAAATAACTTCAAACTGCTAACCGCGTCCAACTGTCGCCCACAAAACGCCAATTGATTCGGTCTCATTCTGCATGACAAGTTAAATATGTTAGCTTACGTGACGAAGGTGCATGAGACATATATATGCTGCAATATTAACATTTGTCAGTTGATTGCTTGCACAATTCAGGCAAATGATAATGCTATAGATGGCACCACATATATGAAAAATCTGTGCAGTGGACAAATCTACGTTAACCCGCAGGGGGCATCTGTTAAAGCAGATGTTTGCGTGTACTGTGCGACACCACGGACCCCGAGCACCCACGCTTAGCCGTGCGTGGCATCGCCGTGTCTGGGGAAAAGGGGATCCTGGTGGTTGAGCCGATGCCGAGTGTTTGGACCTTTAAGGCCCCTCGGCGGAGGCAACACACCACTTTGGCCCATGCTTCCCATAGACGGCACCTCCGGGCTGACCCACTCGGGGGGAACCGGCAGTCGCCTTTTCCTATCCTCCCCTCCACCTTTCACTTTCCTATCTTCTATCCTACAGCTCTCCTGTCTTCTTCTTTCTTCTTGGATTCTTCCTTCTTCCAGGCGGCTAGGGTTAACCGTGTGTGGTGTAACTACCCTAAGTTGCCCATATTAGGTTATAGTTACTGTGTACAGCTGGCGAGAGTAGGACTTATTTATTTAACTCCTGCCCCGTCCCCTTGTTGGGCTCGATGGTGGGTGGCTGGCACTGTGACCGAACAGCATACTTACTTTATGGCTTCTTCAAGACAAAATGATCGCCAAACAAAGAAAAGGCGGACCGAAGTAACCTCTCAATTCTTTAATGAAAAACTAGAAATATTCCCCAAGTTCCACATTATCCACAGTGAAAAACCAGAAAAGCCAGCCCGCATGGTGTCTCTCCCTTTATCGTGTCCAAGTCTCTCACACAAGCCCTGGGTCCAGGATACAAAGTATCCAAGCTGGGCAGTGGGGACCTCCTGCTTGAAGTCAAAGACAAAACTCAATATGACAACATTCCAAAGCTTGAGTCGTTTGGGGACATCCCAATTGTAGTGTCTATGCACACATCATTAAATACTGTCCGTGGCGTAATATCTGAGAGCGATTTCGTGAACCTCACTGAAGAAGAAATGCTTGAGGGGCTTAAAGAACAGCATGTAACCAATTTCCACAGAATAAAAATAAGAAAAGATGACAAAGAAATACCCACTAAGCACCTTGTCCTAACTTTTGCCACCTCCACACTCCCCAAATCTATTGAAGTAGGATATATCAAAGTGACTGTGCGACATTATATCCCCAACCCCAGACGCTGTTTCAATTGTCAACGCTTCGGTCATGGCTCACAGAGCTGCCGTGGCCGTCCAAAATGGGCAAGATGTGCTGGAAATGACCACACCTCTGAAAACTGTGCAGCTGTGCCACGTTGCGCCAACTGCGATGGGGAGCACCCTGCCTACTCCAGATCATGCCAAACTTGGAAAAATGAAAAAGAAATCATAGCCATAAAAACAATAGAAAACATCAGCTTCAAAGAAGCGTGCGAAAAACTGAAAAAGAAAAACCCATTTGTTTTTACAGCGAAGGCAGACTACTCCAAGGTGGCGCGTGGGGGCGACACGCCACGCTCGAATCTGGCTCCTGTCCAGGCAATGCCTCAGACAGGACCACCCCCGCCCCAGGCAGGGACAGCGAAAGCTTCCTTGCCATCTGCAAAACAGGGCCTACCGGTCTCACAACCGCCAGCCCAAAAGGCTTCCCTTCAGAAGAAGCCTGAAACACAAGCACCCGCAGCTGACCAGCGGACGTCCAGCGCCTCCGAGGAAGCGATGGACACTAGTCTTAGTTCGCCGCCGCTTCTGCGCCGGCACAACTCCCTTGAAAAGAAAAAAAGGGACAAACCCCGAATAACGGGCCCTGAGAGACCCGAAACCTAAATTTTTAACTCTCAACAAAATCCACCCAATATGGCGTTCCTCATTCACTGGAACTTTCGAGGTCTGATTAACAACTATAGTGATGTAAAAGATCTCTTAAACACGTTCTCTCCATTCGTCATCTGTTTACAAGAAACAAACCTAGGACCTGAATATAAAAACATTCTAAAAAATTATAAAGTCTTTCGGTGTGACCGGGAGCAGTCTGGTAGATTATCAGGAGGTGTCGCTATTGTTATCCAGAGTGGTGTTGCAACCAGACAAATCAAGCTCAAAACTAAATACGAAGCCGTAGCTGTTACCACTTTGCTTTTTAAAACGATAACGATATGCTGCTTATATCTTCAACCTCATTCACCAGTAAACCTCCATGACTTAGAGGAGCTTTTAGACCAGCTGCCAGAGCCTTATCTGGTAGTTGGTGATTTTAATGCCCATTCATCTTTTTGGGGCAGTGAATTAACAGATACTAGAGGCCGCATATTAGAAGATTTTATATTATGTAACAACATATGTTTGCTGAACACCGGAAATTAAACATACTGCTCACCAAGGTCTGGAAAAATGAGCTGTTTAGATCTATCCCTCTGCTGGCCATCGATCTTTAATTATTTTAAATGGGACGTGATAGACAACCCGTATGGAAGTGATCATCTACCTGTTGTTATTGAGCTTTTATCTTCTCCATCAATCATCCCTTCTAAACCACGTCGCTGGAAGCTCCACCTAGCCGACTGGTCATTGTTCAAATCAGAAGCCAATTTAGAAAACATTTTTTCAGACAGCCTCAGTGTAGATGAATTAAATGAGCTTTTCACGACCCGTATCCTTGCTGCTGCTCACCTTGCTATCCCCCAGTCCTCGGGCAAAATACAACCAAATCATAAACTGTGGTACACACAGGAATGTAAGGAAGCAAAAAAACAACAAAATAAAGCCTGGGGTGTCTTTCGCAGGTACCCAACGCACGAGAACCTAATGAACTTTAAGAAAGCAAGAGCAAAAGCAAGATATATTCGTCGCAGCGCAGAGAAAACATTTTGGAAAAACTATGTTTCATCTATAAACAGTTCCATCACATCTAAAAAGGTATGGGAACAAGTTCGCAAACTAGATGGTACCTACTCCCCCTACACAGTCCCTCTCCTAACCCCTCCAGGTGTGCAAACTAGCTTGCAGGAGCAGGCAGATATACTCGGTGAGCATTTCTGCAGAGTGTCTAGCTCTAACCACTACACAGAATCATTCTTAAGATATAAAATCACAGCTGAAAAACAAACTCCCAACTAGCGGTGGCAGCAACGAACTGATTAACAGTTTAATCACAATACAAGAAATTCATAGAGTTCTATCTACTGGCAAAAAGACTGCCCCAGGCCCCGACGAGATACATTATGAAATGTTGTCCCACCTCTCTGAGCCATCTGTAGAAGCCCTTTTAAAGTTTTTCAACAAGATATGGGTAGTAGGACAGATACCGGAGGCGTGGAAAAAAGCTCTTGTTGTACCATTTTTGAAGCATGGCAAATCACCAACTTCGGCCAGCAGTTTAGGCCAATATCATTAACTAGCTGTCTGGCAAAATCATTTGAGAGTATTCTTAATATTAGATTAATGTTTATCCTAGAATCCCAAGAGCTTCTCGATATTCATCAGTGTGGTTTTAAGAAGGCATGTTGTACAACTGACCATCTTGTCCGTCTGGAAAATACTGTCAGAGAAGCATTCATACACAGACAGCACTGTCTAGCGGTCTTCTTCGATCTTGAAAAGGCATACGACACAACATGGAGGTTCGGAATATTGCGCGACCTTGCAGACTTGGGCATCCGTGGGAGAATGCTAAACATCTTGCGTGATTTCCTCTCTAACCGCTCACTTAATGTTCGTCTAGGCACAACTATGTCAAAAACATTTATCCAAGAGAATGGCGTACCACAGGGATGTATTTTAAGTACTACATTGTTTGTTGTAAAAATGAATAGTATAAGTAAAGCAATCCCAGAGTCTGTTATGTATTCACTCTACTTTACTTTGATGATTTGCAAATTGCCTGTACATCATCCAACATATCATCCTGTGAGAGGCAAATACAGATAACATTGAATAAGTTAGCTACATGGGCAGACAGGAATGGGTTTAAATTCTCCCCTCAAAAAACAGTAGCTGTTCTTTTTTCACTGAAGAGAGGCCTACAGACAGATCCAACTTTATACCTAAATGAAGCTGAACTGCCAGTAAAAAATAAACACAAATTTTTAGGTATAACTTTTGATAAAAAATTAACATTCCTGCCTCACATAACTAACCTTAAGAAGAAAGCTTCTAAGTCCCTCAACATACTCAAAGTTCTCTCAAAGAAGCACTGGGGATCCGATCGAACATGCCTTTTACACATTTACCGCTCTCTTGTACGCTCCAGTTTAGATTACAGGTTGTATTGTGTATGGCTCCGTGAGGTCATCATATCTAAAGCGATTAGACCCAATACATAACCTCGGCTTACGTCTTTCTAGTGGTGCATACAGAACATCCCCCATTAAAAGCATCTATGTAGAAACAAATGAACCACCCCTTGCCGACAGGAGGAGCATGCTTACATGTGAATACATACTCAGGATAAGATCTTTACCAAAACATCTCTGTTTCCCCTTAGTTACAAAGTGCCCTTCCAGAACACTGTTCATAAACAAACCCCATGCTATCAGGCCTTTACTACTTCGCTTTGAAGAAATATGCCAAGATTTAGGAATACTGGATGCACTTCCAACTGTAGCCCAGAGACAGTATCCATTTCCGCCCTGGTACAGCCTTCCCTCTACATGTGACCTCACACTGACAGCCTTCCGAAAAAATCAAACAGCACACGAACACATATTACAGGAATACCTAGCACTACGAGAGAAGTATATGAACTTCACAGAATTTTTCACAGATGGATCAAAAACAGCAAATTATGTTGGATGTGCTGTCGTGCAAGGCAACAGAGAAAAAGTTGTAAGGCTACCTAACAGTGCCTCAATATTTACTGCAGAATGTTACGCTGTCTATGTAGCTGTAAATAAAATTATGCAACAGAACTGTGAAAAGAGCATAATCTATACCGATTCTTTAAGTGTGCTTACGGCATTACATTCCAAAAATGCAGTTGAGCCTATAGTAGGGAACATCATTCACGGCATAGAAAAAATCACAACGCAAGGCCAAACCATAATCTTTTGCTGGGTTCCTAGCCATGTTGGGATAGATGGTAACGAAGTAGCCGACTCATGTGCTGCACAAGCTCGAACTAAGAAAATAAAGAAAATACCAATTCCCTACAAGGATTGTATTAAGTTAGTAAAAAGAAGCCTGATAGATAAATGGCAGAAAACATGGAATAACGAAGAGCAAAATAAACTACACACAGTAAAACCCATAGTAGGAGAATGGAAATCATGTACACAGAACAAACGCTTCAGTGAGGTGATTTTGTGCCGTCTTCGAATCGGACATACACACTTGACACACAATTTCTTACTGAGAAAAGAGCAAAAACCATTATGCAAAAAATGTGGAGGTGAGCTTTGATCTCGTGCACATTTTGATCTCGTGCACAGAACTTGAACAGTTAAGGAAAAAATATTTTACTCCATTCTATAATGAACGCATCCCATTCCACCCCTGTTTACTATTAGGAGACAACCCGCTTGTTGAAATTTCATCTGTTTTTAGTTTTCTTAAAGAGTTAGGGATTCTAAATCAGCTGTAATTTTCTAAACTTTTCATTTTCACTCATAAAAAAGCTCAGCAACCTAGTGTTTGGCGCATGATGGCCATAGTAGCCTATGTGCCAAAAAACCCAACCCAACCCAACCCAACAAATCTACGTTAATTTGCAAAATAATTTTAAAAATAAGGTTTTAACGTGGTTAAGCCGCGCGTGTATACTTGCTTCCCACCAAGAATTCCTGGCTTTGAACTCCCTTGCGCATCTGACGGTAACTTTTATGCGAGTTCAGCATGCATATATATCATTCGGACAAAAAGGCATTGCCAAAAGGAGTATGTATACGCATGATTCGTATAAAAAGTTCCACGCAACTCGCTGTGCACAGCTAGTGCTGAGGGCGTCATAGTTTGCAAGTCCCGGCACTCTGCTATATTCAAGCACGTTAGAGGATATATATGCGTTATCTAGTTCACTATAATTTGCGTAGACCACACTCGAAACGACGATCGACATACTTGCCTCTAGCTATGTGGTAATAATATTACTATAGGTTTGGCTTGGTTTATAGGATTTATTGTGCGTCCCAAAGCGGTCGACTCAGGCTATGATCGAGAGACGCGCCGTATGGAGGGCTCCAGAAATTTCGACCACATGGGGTTCTTTAACGTGCTCTGGCACCGCACAGCACACGCGGCGGGTTGTTAATGTAGGTGTTAAGCGAGAAGTGCGACATACGATGTTGCAACGTCAATGGGCTCTCCAATCAAGAGCTCGAAATTCTGCGCAGGCTGAGGAGGTCGCCAGGTCGTCTCGGACCTGAATTCTAGAGTAACCGTTGCACACTTATGACGACCCAGGTGTGAGCATTACGTGGCCGGCGATCTCACCGTTAGGCTGCCACCTTATAAACTGCAGGCTCGGGAATCGGATATCCGTCTCCAATATCTGCTCTATTATTCATTAAAGATAAGATAGCACATAATATAGACATGCAGTTGTGTACTATAGCAATTTTTTTGGATTTCAACAAAGCTTTCGACTCAATTAAGCATGAAATACTTTTTGAAAAACTGCCACACTATGGAATAAGAGGCGTCGCACTTCAACTGCTCCAAAGCTACTTGTCAAACCGTTCTCAGTTTGTCGTTATAAATGATTTTGCCTCGGATCCTGAATTCATAAAATACGGTGTTCCTCAAGGTTCCATCCTAGGCCCTCTATTATTTCTTTTACATATAAATGATATAATTGCTATCCCTGGAACTTCCAATATCTTGCTCTATGCCGATGACACGAGCGCCTTTTTTTCCTCGCCAAGCTTACCCTCTCTAGTGTCTGCAGCTAACAAATGGCTTGAAGATCTGTCGAGTTGGCTTTGTGCAAACCAGCTGATGTTAAATGTTAATAAAACAAAATATATAATTTTTTCCGCTGCCAATAAACCAATAAATAAAAATATCACACTTTCGTTCCAATCTGTCTCCTTAGAACGTGTTTCAGTGCATAAGTATTTAGGTGTTCTATTTCACGAAAACCTCCGCTGGTCTTATCATGTAGACTTTTTATCCAGCAAAACAGCCCGATACATAGGCATACTGAATAAATTTCGCCCGCTTCTGCCAATGCACTTGAGGAAGCAACTATATTTTTCCACTGTCCAGTCTCGTGTTCAGTAGTGCCTGTTGGTATGGGGAGTGGGTACAAAAACCAACATGGAAAAGATTTATATTTTGCAAAAGAAAGGCCTTCGGTTTATTCACAACTTGTCTAGATATGATTCTGCGTCTGCATACTTTAAACTAAGTAATATATTAAGTATTACTGCCCTCTATAAACAACGACTATCCAAATTTATGTACCGACAATACAAAACTGACAGTAATGCGTTTTTAACTACGTTTATCAACACTGATCCACATTACGTCCTTAGAAATGTGAACTTTATAAAACCTCGCATAAGGACCGGGTATGGTATGCAGTTAATTCACTGGCAAATCCCTAACCTCTTGAACTGCTATCCTGACATATTTTATCTACTTGAAGAATCATCCTCCTTGTTAACATTTAAAAAAAAAATTAAGATGTACTTTTTGGAACATACGTGATTATTTGTTTCCTATTTCCGTTGTGTAATACCAATTACTGTTGACACTGTTACCTTGATGTACGTTAAAGATTGAATTTTATGTGTTTGCCCTTGGTTTGTGTTTGTATTACACTCTCACATATGACTGACTATTTTGTGCTGCTCTGTGCCTGCTGCGTTGTGTTGCACATGTCATTTGTGGTGCCGAAGGCCCAGTCAGTTGACTTGTACGTCACCTTTAGCCTCGGTCCCACGGCAAAAATTGTATTTTTTGCTACAAACTGCAATAAACTTCCCCCGCAGGGGGCATCTGTTAAAGCAGATGTTTGCGTGTGCTGTGCGACACCACGGACCCCGAGCACCCACGCTTAGCCGTGCGTGGCATCGCCGTGTCTGGGGAAAAGGGGATCCTGGTGGTTGAGCCGATGCCGAGTGTTTTGGACCTTTAAGGCCCCTCGGCGGAGGCAACACACCACTTTGGCCCACGCTTCCCACAGACGGCACCTCCGGGCTGACCCACCCGGGGGAAATCGGCAGTCGCCTTTTCCTGTCCTCCCCTCCATCTTTCACTTTTCTATCCCCTCTCTTACAACTTTCCTGTCTTCTCTTACCTTTCTTCGTTTCTTCCTACTTCCAGGCGGCGAGGGTTAACCTTGTGTGGCTAACCACCCTGAGTTACGCCATATTGGGTTATAGTTACGGTGTACAGCTGGCGTGGGCAGGACTTGATTGCCAATTCCTGTCCCGTCCCCTCGTTGGGCTCCATGGTGGGTGGCTGGCACTGCAGCCGAACAATACACTTTTTTATGGCATCTAAACTCCTTAACCCCGATCGTCCTCCTTCTAAAAGGGGGCGCACCGAGACCACCATGTTCTTCTCAAAGAACATAAACAACTTTCCTCGTTTCCACATGGTCCACAGTGACCACGAGGAAATCACTGCACGACTTGTGTCCCCATTTGTTGTTTCCCGAACGTTGACTGAGGCCATTGGCCAGGGCTATAAGATAAAGAAACTTGGAAACGGTGACCTGCTACTAGAATTAATATACAACCATCAGTATCAGAAGCTAAGTGCAGTCGAATCATTTGGAGAAATACCGGTACAGATTAGCCCGCACCGATCACTAAACACTGCCCGAGGAGTCATCTCTGATGACGACCTTAGGTACGTGAGTGAACAAGAACTTCTTGAAGGCCTGAAGGAACAAAATGTAACAGATGTTTACCGGATAAAAATCAGACGAGATAACAAAGAGATAGAAACAAAGCACATTGTACTCACCTTTGCTGCAAGCACTCTCTCAGAATCTGTCGAAGTAGGCTACACAAAGATAAAACTGAGGCCCTACATCCCTAACCCACGCCGTTGCTTCAAATGTCAGAAATATGACCATGGCTCTCAGAGTTGCCGTGGCAAACTCACATGTGCAAAGTGTGCCTCGCACGAACACTCTACAGACAACTGCGAAGAACAGCCGCTTCTCTGCTCAAACTGTGAAGGTAACCACCCAGCTTATTCACGCTCATGCCCGTACTGGAAAAAAGAAAAAGAAATAATTACACTGAAAGTCACCGAAAACATATCTTACGGAGAGGCACGAAAGCGGCTTTCTCTTCCTCAAAAGCCACACTACTCCGTTGTGACGCAACAGGGCGCGGCATCACAGCGGTCGTCGGCACCTGCCCAGGAAGCACACAGTTCTTCCAGGGCAGCGCCACCTGCGCCCTCGGTGGAGTCAGCTAGCGCTACTCCACCACCACCCGCAAAGCTGGCTGCGCGGACCCCCAGGTCAGCCGGCTCAAAGGCCTCGACCCATGAGTTGAGGCCTAAAACTGACAATCCTGTGCTTTCTGCACAGTCGTCCACCGCATCTGAAGATGTGATGGACACAACTTCTTCACCCCAGCTGCCTAGGCGGCAAAGCTCACTGGAGCGAAAAAGAAGGGGAAAAATCCCAATAACAGGTCCCAAGGACCTACAAACCTAAGTTTAAACTTGCCCCCTAAATAACTTTTAATTATGGCGCTCCTCATTTATTGGAACTGTCGAGGACTCTTAAAAAATTTAGATGATATATATGAAATTCTTGCGGACTATCAACCAAACATACTATGTCTGCAAGAAATCCATTTAAAACCAGCAGACTCAAATTTCCTTAAGCAGTATAATATATTCAGGAATGACAGGCAAGGCAGCTCTCACTCCTCTGGTGGCGTTGCCATTGTAACACAAAAATCAATCCCCTCTCGAAACATCTCACTCAACACAGACTTAGAGGCAGTGGCAATCAGAAGCTTAGTTTATGGTAAAATAACAACGGTATGTTCCCTGTATATTGCTCCAACTTATAAGCTAAGTAGCGAAAGTTTTGAAAAATTGATTGATCAACTTCCGGAACCTTGGTTGCTGGTCGGAGACTTTAACGCTCACCACCCATTATGGGGATGTACAAGAACGGACTCCCGAGGTGTTCTAATCGAAAAATTCTTATTGTCCTCGGGATCATGCTTACTAAACACGAAACAGCCAACTTACTACAATATAGCACATAACTCTTACACATCCATAGATCTAGCCATTGGCTCCTCGATGTTCCTGGCAGCTACAGAGTGGACTGTCATTAACAACCTATACGGAAGTGACCATTTTCCGATCTTAATAAAATATACTGGGAACGGAAATGAAAATGTGTCGAATCCCAGAAAATTCAAAGAAAATGCAGCCAACTGGAAGATGTTCAGGGAACACTCATCACTGCCTTGTTCATCCATTAGTGGTCTAGATGTAGATGAAACTCAGCGCTTGATCACACTGCACTTTATAGAAGCTGCAGAAAAATGCATCCCACAAACGTCAAGTAAGCCACGAAACAAACGAAGACCCTGGTGGAATGCAGAATGTAAGACTGCTCGTGAAGCTCAGAACAAGGCATGGTCGAACTTGCGACGACACCCCACTGCCGAAAACCTAATAGCCTTTAAGCGAGCAAAGGCAAATGGCAGGCGTGTTCGACACATCTCCAAGCGAGAAAGCTGGGCCTCGTTCCTTTCGTCTGTGAACTCTTATACTGACGCACACAAAGTCTACACCAGAATAAGAGCACTCAAAGGATATAACACTCTCACACCTCTTGTCAGCACTAGTGGCGACACACTAGAACATCAAGCAGACACACTAGGGAAACACTTTGAATACATATTTAGCTCGGCACACTATACAGATTCCTTTCTGCGGCACAAGGTGACCGCAGAGAGTAAACCTATACATGATAAGAGACCATGCACAGGAGGGTACAATAGCCCGTTCACACTACAGGAGCTGAAGAGTGCACTAGACACATGCAAGAACACAGCAGCTGGTGCTGACAGGATCACATATGCAATGCTCAGGCACCTCCATGTGGACACCCTCGAAACCCTACTCTGCCTGTATAATAAAATATGGGCCACAGGACGCTTTCCTCAAGCATGGAAGAAAGCAATCATTGTCCCGATATTAAAATCTGGCAAAGAACCCACACTTGCAGCGAGCTATCGGCCCATCGCCCTAACCAGTTGCTTATGCAAGCTTTTCGAAAAAATGGTAAACCGTCGTCTTGTTCACTTCCTAGAATACAATGGCCTTCTTGACACAAACCAAGCTGGTTTTAGGGCTGGGCGATCAACAGACGATCAGCTCATTGCATTTGAGTCCTATGCAAGGGATGCTTTTGTACACAAACAACACTGTCTATCTGTCTTTTTCGATCTTGAAAAAGCATATGATACCACATGGCGCTATGGTATTATCCGCGACCTCTTCTCTCTCGGTATCACAGGGAACATGTTGAACACGTTAAAAAGCTACTTGTCTGAACGAACCTTCAAAGTTAGTGTTGGCAATACATACTCGAAGCTGTTTATACAGGAAAATGGTGTCCCACAAGGTGGTGTCCTCAGCTGCACGCTTTT
The DNA here is from genome assembly GCF_055883805.1 of Amblyomma maculatum. Lineage (NCBI taxonomy): Eukaryota > Metazoa > Arthropoda > Arachnida > Ixodida > Ixodidae > Amblyomma > Amblyomma maculatum. Next base: position 146,228,138 of record NC_139353.1, read on the forward strand.
TATTGTCAAAATGAACTCGCTAAAGGGCGTGCTGCCAAGAACCATCTCTTATTCTTTATATGTCGATGACGTCCAGATAAGTTTCAAATCTTGCAACCTGGCCATCTGTGAACGCCAGATTCAACTAGGCGTCAACAAACTGTCTAGGCGGGCTGACGACAATGGGTTTAAGTTTAACTCTGCAAAGACCGTCTGCGTGCTTTTCACTAAGCAGCGTGGCATTAGACCTGAGCCCAACATTACACTGAGTGGTCAGAGCCTTGCAGTTCAAAAAGAACATAAATTTCTCGGTGTAGTTTTTGATGAAAAGCTTTCCTTCGTATCACACATAAAACAGCTGAGATTAAAATGTCTGAAGGCAATGAACCTGCTAAAAATTCTGTCCCACCAGTCCTGGGGCACAGATCGTGACTGCCTCTTGAGCCTTCTGAATAGCGTAGTTTTGTCTCGTATTGACTATGGCTCAATGGTTTACGGGTCAGCATCACCTTCTGCCCTAAAAATGCTCGATCCAGTGCACCACCTTGGCCTTCGCCTTGCCACAGGTGCTTTTCGAACTAGCCCAATTGCTAGCCTCTATGTTGAGGCCAACCGATGGTCATTACAGCATAGAAGACAATTTACTGCTGTAAGATATGCTACCAAAATATTGTCTCAACTGGACCATCCTTGTCGCCGGCTCCTGCTTGACACAGCTAACACAGAACTTTTCACAAGAAAACCGTCACTAACACCACCATACCCAATAAGACTAGCCACTCATATTGAATATCTGGACATCCCGGTTGGCAGCCTCCATACAACTTCCATAAAAGACTTCATCGCCCCGTGGGAAATGCACACTGTTAATTGCGACCTAACATTCCTTCAAGTCGGAAAACATGCCCTTCCTATAGCCATACAACAGCACTTCATGTCTCTGCAGGCAAAATACATTTGTAATGAGTATTACACTGATGCTTCAAAGTCGACTCAAGTCTCATGTGCCGCACATGGACCACAATTTTCACTAACAAAAACACTGAACAGACATACAAGTATATTTACTGCAGAATCCCACGGTATCCTGTTAGCTGTGAGACACATTATAGAAAACAAAATACAGTCATCGGTCATCTACACAGACTCCCTTAGTGTTTTAACCTCCCTAACTTCTTGGAAATGGCACAATAAGAACCTAGTCCTGAATACTCTATTTAACAACCTTATCACTGCCCATAAATTACAACTTAAAATTACACTTTGCTGGGTGCCAGGCCACCGTAGCATACCAGGTAACGAGGCGGCTGATAGGCTTGCTGTGTCAGCTGCCTGTCGAAATACTACAGACATCGACAAAATAATATACCAGGACCTCAAGCCACACATTAAAAACAAAATTCGACAACAGTGGCAAGAGGAATGGGACACAGCGACTGAAAATAAACTACACACTATAAAACCTATCATAGGCAGGTACACTACAGACAAAAGAGACAGATTGAAAGAAGTAGCCTTGTGCAGGCTGAGAATAGGTCATACACATACTACACACTCATACCTTTTAACAAACTCTCCTGCACCACACTGCTCGAGATGTGGTGATCGACTCACTGTCATTCATGTTTTAATCATATGTGCACAACTGGAACCAGAAAGAAGACGTCATTTTCCCTCCTTGTTCACTCATCAAATACCTGCACACCCATCCATTTTTATTGGCGACAACCCAATGTTTCATTTAAAACAGGTGCTTAAATTTTTATTACAAGTAGGCTTTTTACATGAGATTTCTTATCGACGTGGGTCTCAGCCCGCTACTCATTGAGAGGACGGATGAGATCTTTTAATACATCTACTTACACATTGCGCATCCATTATATATCGCAAATGAATTTTAGGCCCTATACACCATTGTTTTTAGCGATATTACAGAGCGAATACATTTCTAGGCCCTATACACCACTGTTTTTTATCCCTTCATGAAAAATCAACTATTCCATTATATAAACTTGAGTACACCATTAACCTTGAGTTTGGCGCTCTTTGGCCTGAGTCGCCCTTGCGCCATTAAAATCCATCATCATCATCATGCAATAAACAAATAAACAAACACGCATCGTTTGTACTCCAAGCTACCACTGCAGGATCTGATGAGGCATATAGACAACCGAGCCTATAGGCAACCACCTGTACGGTTTCACGAAATTCTTATAGATTAGTGCGAACGTCAGCTTACTCAGCAAAGGGACTAGCTAGTAGGGCGTGCGACGAACTAACCCTAGCTGACGCGCCTGCAGACTTAGACCAACACTTTGTTGTGTAGCAATAAGGCTTTTTGACACTCTCCGAAGACTTCCGATGTCTACCACATGTTGTGAGCATGTCAAATAAAACCTACCCTTTCCGCTACTCCTCCCCCCTCCCGAGGTGGAGAGGCGGCCAAATTCATTTTCGAACGAGCTCAGATCAAACGGGTCAAGGCCGGACAGCGGCTTTGTCTGGCAAGGTTCCGGACTGGGATTCCACTCATGCAAATGCTCTTTTGGGCATGCATGCACTTTTTTTTTTATTGCGGTAGCAATATACTCTGCGCCAGGTTTCGAGCCATCGCGTGGTCCCGGCGGAGGCCAAGATTGACCTTGAACAGCCGAGGAGGAGGAGGAGCAGAAGAAGAAGACGAAGACTGGTAACTTACGCTCTCGCGTTATTGTCTTAAAGGATGAGCTTAAGTGTCCCCAATAATGTTGCACCTTACATTGATAGGGCGTGATAGGGGAATAATACAGCAGGCAAAAAAAAAAAAGCTCCCGCCGTTGCTATCGCAATTAAACTAGGTTTGGTTTGGTTTAATTTTGGGCTTAACGTCCCAAAGCGACTCAGGCTATGAGAGACGCCGTAGTGGGGGACTGCGGAAATTTCGACCACCTGGGGTTCTTTAACTTGCACTGACATCGCACAGAACACGGACGCCTATCTTTTCGCCTCCATCGAAAGCGGCCGCCGAGGCCTGCAATTAAACTAGGTGTAGTGAACTACACGAGGATATACGAAGACGAGGATTAAATAGGTGAGAATATCACGAAGACGAGGATAAGGACGACGAAGTGCCGCTGCGCTGCTCGTGCTCGCTTGTGGAGACTGAGACTGGCTGTGTTCTTATGTGGTTCGCCGTGAAACTTCGACAGGGCTATTATCCCTGTTAAAGCACAGTAAAACCCCCCTTTCACTTGGTGGAGGTGAGTATTTCCTGCCGCCCTGGAGCTCCGCAGCCGCACACTCCCGACACAAGCAATGACCGACGCTACTACCCCCAGTCCAACCGGCCCCTCATCCGCGGTGTTCTGCGCTGGAGCTTTGCGCCAGCGTGATCCTCCAATCTTCAGCGGAACCGGCGACCATGACGTGGAAGACTGGCTGGCCTCATATGAGCGGGTCAGTATTCACAACCACTGGGACGACAACCAAAAACTCAATAACGTCATTTTCTACCTAACGGACGTCGCAAACCTATCGTTCCGCAACCACGAGGCCGATATCACATCGTGGTCTACTTTCAAAGCTAGTTTTGCCGATATTTTCGGCCGGCCTGCAGTGCGCAAATTGCGCGCTGAGCAACGCCTGCGCGGCCGTGCACAGCTTCCTGGTGAGAATTTTACCAGCTATATTGAAGATGTCGTAGACCTCTGCAAGCGCGTGGACGCTTCAATGTCAGAGAGCACCAAGATAGATCACATTATGCAAGGCATTGATGATGACGCGTTTCAGATGCTTCTGGCTAAAAATCCAGCCACCGTCGTCGACGTTATCAACGCATGCCACAACTTTGATGAATTACGCAAGCGCCGTAACATCACTCGCACTTCGCTCTCAAACCCCGCGCCGCTTGCAGCTTTAACACCTGAAGCAGACCAGTCCACCTTGCTGCCACAAATACAGCAGTTCGTTCGAGAAGAAGTTGCCCGTCAACTATCCCTCGTTCGCCAACGTCCTGACGCTCCCACTCCTTTAGTGCCAAAGCTGCAGCAAGTCATCCGCCAACAAGTTGCGGAAGCACTCCCCACGCTTCCTGAAGCTCCTTCTGTTGCTCCTTTGACATATGTCGAAGCACCAGTCCGGTATAGTCAACCTGCTGTTCCAGCCCCTTTGACCTACGCGGCTGTGGCTGCGCGGCCACCGCCTGAGCCGTCACAACCCATGCAGCCTGTTCTACGCCCTGCACCGCTTTCTCAAACGGCCCCGCTTCATCCGCCCACTGCGCTCTATTACAACCCTTGGCGTACTTCGGACAATCGTCCTATTTGCTACTACTGTGGTTTCGCTGGACATGTGGCCCGCCGATGTCGTCGTCGCATGGCCGAGCCTGCGTCTTCTGATTACTCGCCACCGCTGCTTCGTTCTGCCCACTCTCCGCCTGCGTATGCCCCAGAACAGCGTTTTCTCCGCGTCGCCGGTCACTGTCACCAATGCGCCGGCGACCACCACCTGCTGACGAGGGAAACTAAGCTCCGCGGTTCCTGAGGCAAGAACTGCGTACTCTGCGAAAAGCTCAAGGTCTCATATTCCACCCACGAACATTATAATGATTTCTATCGATGGTCTGTCCGTATATGCGCTGGTCGATACGGGTGCTGCAGTGTCAGTGATTCATGAGCAACTCTGCCGACGATTACGAAAAGTTACGACGTCATTTAACGGTTTGTCGCTCCGCACTGCCAGTGAAGAGAGGATTGCACCTTTAGCAGCATGTACAGCGCGTGTCGTCATTGAAGGTATTTTGTACAGTGTCGAGTTCGTAGTTTTGTCATCTTCTTCTCACGACGTGATCCTCGGATGGGACTTCTTGTCTAAAAATAACGCCGTGATCGATTGCGCCCGAGCTGAAGTAGAATTTTCTGCACTGTGCGACGCACTGCCCGACGACAACCGTTCAGTGTGTCCTCAAAAGCTGACCATCGCTGAAGATGTCGACGTAGCACCAGAGGCTTGTGCCCTTGTGCCTCTTTCATGTCCTGCCGCGTCAGACGTTAGTGTTTTATTTACACCGTCTGCATCCTTCATCCACCGCAAGCACTTGCCGCTGCCATCTGCTGTTCTCGATGTTCACGGTGGCTTCACGAAGCTACTCATCTACAATCCGTCCCCACGCCCGATTACTCTGCTACGCGGGGAATCTCCCGGTTCCATTCAACCAGCCCACCTTCTCTCTGACCTGGATGCCTCCGAGACCTACCGCAGTAACTACATTGATGCTCTGCAGTCCGATCCGACGCCTGATTCGTTGCCAGACGACTTCTTCCGAACCGCCATCGATGACGCTCTTCCTTCCACCTACCGGACTCAGCTCGTGGCCCTTTTACAGACATTTCGCTTTGCTTTCGACGCCGCCCACACACCTCTCGGCCGCACTTCAATAGTCGCGCATTACATTCAGACCGGCTCTAACTCGCCTTTTCGACAGCGCCCCTATCGTGTGTCAGCGGCAGAGCGTCGCGTGATCAATGAACAAGCTGAGGACATGCTACAACGTGGTGTAATTCGTCCATCACAAAGCCCCTGGTCCTCACCAGTGGTGCTAGTGAAAAAGAAAGATGGCTCGTTTCGCTTTTGTATTGATTACCGGCGCCTCAACAAAATTACCCACAAGGACAATTACCCCCTTCCGCGTATAGACGACGCTCTTGATTGCCTCCAAGGTGCCGAGTACTTTTCATCTCTTGATTTACGTTCAGGTTACTGGCAAGTACCAATGGCCGCCTGTGACAGAGAGAAGACCGCATTTGTGACGCCGGATGGCCTCTATGAATTTAATGTGATGCCCTTCGGTCTGTGCAATGCGCCCGCCACATTCGAGAGGATGATGGATAACATCTTGCGGAAGTTCAAGTGGCACATCTGCCTCTGCTACTTGGACGACATTGTTGTCTTTTCCACCGACTTCGCTACGCACCTAGAGCGCTTGCGGCAAGTTTTGGTTTGCCTTACTGACGCCGGCCTGCAGCTGAATCTCAAGAAGTGTCACTTCGGTGCCAGGGAGTTGACTATTTTGGGGCACATCGTTTCTAAGGAAGGTGTTCGCCCTGATCCGGCCAAGCTGCGCGCAGTGGCGGAGTTTCCTAAGCCGGTTTCTCTCAAGCAACTTCGAAGCTTCATAGGTCTATGCTCCTATTTTCGGCGCTTCGTGCAGAATTTTGCTTCGATAATTGCACCCCTGACGAAACTACTCGGAGGAAACAGTGACTTAACTGCGTGGTCGGTCGAGTGCGACGAAGCGTTCAACGCATTGCGCCGTCTTTTGACTTCGCCACCAATCCTTCGCCACTACGACCCGACAGCACCCACCGAAGTCCATACTGATGCGAGTGGCGTTGGCCTCGGAGCTGTCTTGGCACAACGGAAAAACGGTTTTCACGAATACGTCGTCGCGTACGCGAGTCGTATCCTCTCTAAAGCTGAACGCAACTACTCAGTTACAGAAAAGGAGTGTTTGGCAATTGTGTGGGCATTAACAAAATTCCGACCCTACCTTTACGGTCGCCAGTTTGACGTCGTCACGGACCACCACGCGTTATGTTGGCTGTCCTCTCTTAAAGACCCGTCCGGCCGCCTCGCACGATGGGCTCTCCGCCTACAGGAATTTGACATCCGCGTTATATATCGCTCTGGCCGTAAACACATGGACGCCGACGCACTATCTCGTTCTCCCGTCTCCAACGAACCTGCTTGCTCTACGGCGGCTGATCCCGTCCTCTCCTCTCTAACCATCGCTGACATGCCTGCGGAGCAGCGAAAAGACCCGTGGCTCGCATCTCTTATCGAGATCGTGTCCACTACTCCTAACGCTGCTGCGACTTCTCGGGCTTTACGCCGTCAAGCACCACACTTTGCCCTACGAGATGGTCTTCTCTACCGCCGCAATTATATGACTGATGGTCGACGGTGGCTTCTCGTCATTCCCCGCCATTTACGACATGAAATTTGCACCTCTTTCCATGCCGACCCTCAGTGTGCCCATCCTGGTGTAGTGAAGACGTTTCAAAGGATCTCTCAACGCTACTATTGGCGCGGCATGTACGGGTATATTCGCAAATACGTCCGCTCCTGCACCGCCTGTCAGCGCCGAAAGTCATCCACACCTCGTGCTTCTGGCCCCTTACAACCACTTCCATGCCCCGCCCGCCCTTTTGACCGCATTGGCGTTGACCTTTACGGGCCACTTCCCTGCACGGTTTCTGGGAACCGGTGGATTATCGTCGGCATCGACCACCTCACCCGGTATGCCGAGACCGCCGCTTTACCCGCCGCTACTGCCCGTGAAGTTGCCCTGTTCTTGCTACATTATTTTGTTCTTCGCCACGGCGCGCCGCGAGAGCTGCTGAGTGACCGAGGACGCGTCTTCCTTTCCAACGTCGTTGAATCTCTACTAGCCGAATGTCGCATCATACACCGGACCACAACAGCCTACCACCCTCAAACAAACGGGTTGACTGAGCGCTTCAATCGCACTCTCGGAAATATGCTGACGATGTACGTTGCCGCCGATCAGACTAACTGGGACGCTGTCCTTCCTTTCGTGACATACGCTTATAACACCGCCACGCAGTCAATTACTGGATTTAGCCCTTTCTTCCTCATTTATAGGCGTGAGGCGTCGTCCACGATGGACACTATTTTACCATATCGTCCCGACTTCTCCGAGTGTACTCTCCTTTCAGACGTTGCCAAACATGCGGAGGAATGTCGCCAGTTGGCCCGGTGTTTTACATCGGAATCTCAAGGCCGCCAAAAGCATCACCGCGACAAAGATCAGACGCCACACGTTTTTCCTGCAGGATCCCTTGTTTGGCTTTGGGTTCCCGGCACCCCACCGGGATTGTCATCAAAATTTCGAACCGAGTATCACGGCCCCTACCGCATTGTCCGTCAAACCTCCCCTGTGAATTACATCTTGGAACCACTCACTATACCTCTTCGGACATGCGTCATCGCGGCCGCGAAACTGTGCACGTGAGCCGCCTCAAAACCTACTACGATCCGCTCCTCTTGCCCTCACCATAGGTCGCCAGGATGGCTCCTCCTCGCTCCGGGCGAAATTGTAGTGAACTACACGAGGATATACGAAGACGAGGATTAAATAGGTGAGAATATCACGAAGACGAGGATAAGGACGACGAAGTGCCGCTGCGCTGCTCGTGCTCGCTTGTGGAGACTGAGACTGGCTGTGTTCTTGTGTGGTTCGCCGTGAAACTTCGACAGGGCTATTATCCCTGTTAAAACACAGTAAAACCCCCCTTTCATAGGGTTAACAAGATGTTAAACCAGAACTAATTTTTTCATTAAAAGTCTTTAACACCACCACCATCTCCAATGGCACAAATTTCCGGCTAGGCCAAGATTGACCTTGAACAGCCGAGGAGGAGGAGGAGCAGAAGAAGAAGACGAAGACTGGTAACTTACGCTCTCGCGTTATTGTCTTAAAGGATGAGCTTAAGTGTCTCCAATAATGTTGCACCTTACATTGATAGGGCGTGATAGGGGAATAATACTGCAGGAAAAAAAAAAAAAAGCTCCCGCCGTTGCTATCGCAATTAAACTAGGTTTGGTTTGGTTTAATGTTGGGTTTAACGTCCCAAAGCGACTCAGGCTATGAGAGACGCCGTAGTGGAGGACTGCGGAAATTTCGACCACATGGGGTTCTTTAACGTGCACTGACATCGCACAGAACACGGACGCCTAGCTTCTCGCCTCCATCGAAAGCGGCCGCCGAGGCCTACAATTAAACTAGGGTTAACAAGATGTTAAACCAGAACTAATTTTTTCATTAAAAGTCTTTAACACCACCACCATCTCCAATGGCACAAATTTCCGGAATAAAAAAAAAAGCGGTACATTATGCGCCGGTCGCGCACCCAAGGGAAATACGGCAACAGGCTGACCTAGAGTTAAGATCAGATCATCCTCATGAATAAATGTTTTTGAATTGAATTGAATTGGGCTTTTTTCTTACCCGGCGATAGGAAGTCGTGCTGACGTAAAATATGGTAGAATAGTTAGCTGCGTTATTTCTTTTTTTTTTATAAATGAACTGCAAAGTAGAGCTGTATTAATTTTTTGCCCCGCGTCAAGGTTTATGACAGAAGTTTAATTGCAGCGTTTTTCTCAATTTCCTTTTCCTACAGCCGTCGGGAAAAAAAATCTAATGATTACGTTACCTTGTAATACGAAATTTGAGCGCATCTCATCCCTTTAGCTTTTCGATAAAGTGATGCGTTTCGGCTCGGGCGGTGCACATTTCGCGATCAGCCGCCACCGGTCCGGTACTCGAATTGCCGCCGCACAAGGGTGGAACATTGGAGGAGGAACAGAAGAGGAGCGAAGAGAGCAATTAAGTTATCGAGAGGTTGCGGGAGGAGTCAAGTCAACGTGGCAACTGCGTTTCGGCTTGGGATGCAGCAGCAGCGAACGGTGCAGGAGCGCGCGCTGCCAGCGCTGCCCCCGGCTTGCGGAGCTGGTTACAAGGAACAACGCCGGGCCGGGCGACGACGACGCGAAACGCAGGAACGGGTGCCAAGGAACTGCGCTCTAAAACAGCGCTTCCTGTCTCATTTTGTCTCAATTGAATATCCCGATTAATCAAAGAGCCAAGTAGTGCGCGCCTTTGCCACATAGCCAGTTGAGGCGTATATACGCCCTAAAACTGATTATGTGGTCGACTGATTTGTTTAATTTGTTTACTGTGAGCGATATATTTTGAAACGATAAACATACACCCATGTGCTGTGCGATGTCGGCCGCTGCACGTATTAAACAACTCGGTGTGGCTTCTGGGTTTATATTTCTCGCGGCAGAGATGATGCGCGCGCAACGGTGAAAATGGAAATGTTGCAGGTATAATGAACTAGATTGCAGGTTATATGCACATTGCCACTCTTCATCCGTTTCATTGTGGATAGACTACTCTTATGTTCGAGTATTAAAAAAGTATTATTTTGATAGTCTGGTGTTGCCAGGGATGACATGGTGGCAACTCGCGATCTGCATGGTTCTTCCTCCGTGGTTAGCGGTAATAGCGGTAGTTCGCCAAGGTAGCAATCCTTTGTTGAATGCGTTTGTAACCTTGTGTCGGCTTTCTGCGTTACACCAGCAAACGCGTTTAGCTGCTGTTGTCTGCTGAGAATTCGAAGGCCAACAGGTGCACCACAACTCGAAACAGCATGCCGCCTAAAAAACGGTACTTGGCTTATTTTCGAAAGTTCCCCGGCAAACCGTGTGGAGCCAGCGACAGAGGTAATCAGCATGTGGTGAAGACTCGGAGGTAAGCCGTCGTGCGATCCCGGGCCCAGTTCTCTCCACTCCTAAGAAACGAACGTTTCTTATTGTTTGTTTGTGTGTAGTGCGCGCGCGCGGAGGGGGGGGGGGGGGGGGTTATGTCAACTGAACCGACCGATAGAACGTGCCGGACGACGGGTTGCGGCGAGATTCACCTTCAACTCTTCAACTTACGCCATACTGGCACTAGTATATATGTGGATCATTTTCTCGTACTTAATTGTGTTGTTTAACGTGACGAGTTCATGAGCGGAAAAATCCTTGCTGTCCGTCGGAGACTGTGATTCTAGGTTCGAGAAATGAAGTCGTCAGAGGAGCATCGGAATGAAGGAAAACTAGTTAAAGCAATTAATAAATATAACTGGCGTAATTTCAGGCGCTGGGGATTGAACCACGCTATACACATAGGCGTGGCTTTTTTTGCTCATTATTGAAATTTATTTCACAAAAACTACAGGCTGGCAGATTTGTCAAAATTGAGCAGGTTGGCATGCAGTACATCTAATTATAAAAATTCAAATTGACACTTTATTCGCTACATCGATATACTCAGGTACACGTGACTGAGTTTTCAAAACGTCAGTTAGGACAGAATCTCCAAAATACTTTCGGCGAGGTTTGATGTGGAGATCAACCTGGCGAAGGGCCATACGGAATTTTCACACGCTGCGCAAAACTAATAGCATTATCGTGCCATATTGAACACTGTCATCATTTTCTACAGGTAGGAATCGGATTGCATCGAAGTGTAAAGGGACATATTTGTGGTCTGCTATAGAACATACCTAAAGAAAAACTACAACTCAACAATCTATAAACATGTTGAACAGTCTCTGGCTTTCTGCACAAAATACAGTCACCCCATGAACAATGATATCCTTTTCCTCCATCCATGTCGTTACTGGCAGAACGCTTACACGAAATTAAAAAAAAAAGAAAAATTCACCGCAGGCTGTACAGCCATTCTTTTTACACGTTTCAGAACATTTTGTCCTGTCCCATAAGAGTATAACGATTGGTACACAGGAAGAGGCAAGACTATTTCAATTAGGTCTCTGCAGAGCCATTTTTTGTTGATTGGTGTAATATATTGAGCATCGAGTACTGAATGAGCTGATAAAGTTTGTTGGTTGAAATAAGAGATAGGAAGGGGTAGAGGACGCTCTGTGATATGTTCGTCATATAGTATGTGCATGAGTACTGTAGAGGCATACGATAAAAGAAAAGAAGGGGGGGGAAATGGCCTTTCACCTTTAAGGTGAAGCTTCAGGGAGTTAAACGCGTAATTCTTGGGTGTGCATTTTGATGTTTGTTATAATGGGCAATTACATAGATGGTATTTACCTATGGCCACAGAACAGTTATACAATTCATTATGGAATTTCTTCTTTCATATGTTTCAGCGGTTGGGCACTGCAATTATCTCAAAGTAGCATATTGGTGAGATCAGGGATGGAAAAAACTGATGTAATTGCTTCTTGTTCACTGTTTGTAATTCCAGCTTTTGAGGCAGGGTAGTTTTATTGTTGTACTGAACCAAAATGCCAATGGAGTGAATATGTTATTTTTTTCATCACTCGATCACAAGTCGGAGGTGGAAGTGCTGCTCCATTTGCTCCAAACTGCTTTCCCTGCTCCATCCGGCTACAAAATGCAATATTGCTCTAAACCTGCTCCAAACTGGCTGCCTTGATGCTCTGCCATCAAATTTAGCAGAACACAGGAACAATGTCACATCACCAGCAAGGATATAACGCATCTTGCACTGTGCTTAATGGAAATAAAATTTTTGTAAGGGAGGGAAGCATGAAGTACAGTAAATACTTGTTCGCAAGTAAATTTAGTGTGAGCCACAGGCAGTTGAAGAGAATTAGTTGAAAAAAAAAAGCACTGTGTGTGTGACATAGCACCTCCTTTCAGCCTTTTGAATCGCCGGTGGAGAGAGAAGCGAGAGCAGCAAGCGAAGCAGATAGCGCAAACTACTCTGAGCCATTAGAAAACTTGTCAGACTGCAAGAATCGTATGAGTTTGTCTAAAGGCTGGTTCACATGCAAGCGATTGAGCGAACTGAGGGGCGAGCGGCAGCGGTAAGAGCGAGAAATGTCCAACTCGGAACTACGTCGCTCACCGTTCAACCCGCCGCGACAACTGAGAACGGGTTTTTGCGCCGCCGCGGCAGAAATCGCTAACGTTTTCGCTTGTATGTGAAACAGGCTTAATGGTTCTGCTGTGAGAACAAGCAGGCACTTCACCATCGAACCTCTTCGTTAGTGACAAGCTTGGCAGGCCTATGGCAAGCAAAATCCTACTTGAAGCATTATGGGTTGGTACGCCAAAGGTGTCAATCGCTAGGAAGCTTCTCAAGAGTGTTGTAAAGTCATACAGGGTCTATCTCCAAGATGTTAAAAATGAGCCCCAGCATTGCTCAAGCAAAGAATGATGCCCTATTGACAGGAGGCAGTGAAGTAAAGATGCTGAAGGATGAAAAGGTTGCCCTTCAGTGCCATCTATATTTCCTGAAGGCACTGCTGACCAGTGCTCAGGAATTTATCAGCACAGACCCAGGACCGAAAAGGATATGCACAAGGTAGAGAGCGCAAATGTCGTGCCCATTAATATGAGCTCCATATTAGTGGCACTGCTTGAGCGCATCGAAGTGGCAGACATCGGCATTTGAATCTAAGTCAAAATAGGCAGATGCTTTAGGTCACTCTAGGTGTTCAGTTATGAAGTGCATTAGCAAGCTTCCTTTTTGCTGCTGTTCTGCTCCAAGTTGGCCATTTGTCTTGTCAGAGATGAGTGCAAAGTTGGAAAGGCATTGAACTTGCTTAAAAAGGAATCAGGAAATTTTGTATTACAGAAAGAGAAAACTGCAATTATCAGAGGCATTTGACCTTAGAAACCTGCTCCAAAGAATAATTCAAGTGTTCCAAAATTCTCGTTTCATTGCCCCAAAGCTGCTCCGAAATGGCTTCACTACTGCTCCCAAAGCTGCTTCAAATCGCTCGAGCCTGCGTCCATTCCTGCAAGCTCTATATATACCACTCTGATGTCAGCTATCGCTCAACTGGTGAAACCAAAACAAATGAGAGAACAAAATTCAATTACAAATATTTTAGTGGTCGTAGGCCAATATACAACGGGAGGATCCATACACAGTAATGTCTTACGTGCCATTAAAAAGAAAAAATGCAACCGAAATTTGGTGCCTATACCCCTTTCATGTAGTTACCACCAAGTATTGCTTGCCTGGAGTTCCTGCTGCTCAACTGTGCTCTTGCTTGTCCACATGCTTGGGCTTACACTGCAGTTGAGCAGCTGGAAGTTTAAAAATAATACTATTTGTGGCTATGATCTCTTGTTGGGTCTTGTGTCAATTGTTGTGAACTCTGCTTGATGAACGTTCCAATGCAGAACTGTGTGGCAACTTTCAACAGTTTTTTTCGTGTTTGGTCCTGCATCATTTGGCCTTTGCTCATAGAAAAGTTGATGAAAAGAAGGAAAGTATGAATAGAATTTAAACAGTGTTAATGCAAAATTGTACCTTAGTCCCTGATATATTTTGTAACGGTTATGGCGCCAAACATCCAGGCAACGCCCTGAGCCTAGAAGACTGCCGAAGTCGCGGTCTGAGCGCGGTTCCAGGCAACCAACTTCGTCGTCTACGCCAACCACCAACCACTTCATCGTCTACGTCAACTAGCCACTGATTGTCTCCGCTTCGTCGTCGACTATAGTTTGTATCACTGCCCCCCTCCTCTGTAGCATCGACTCGATGCGACGCGGTGCTACTAGGAAGAAGTTAGCGAAAGGTTGCACAAAAGTTTTACAAGGACCCAGCGGCGTTGACGAAAAGTTCAGTCATGCGCGATCATGATAGGGCTTCAGCCGAACCACGTGCATGACTTCAGGATGCTGTAGCCTTCGGGATGGAGCTGAAGCTACGGGAACAATGGCGTAGGTGACGTCACTGATACGGCGAACAATCTCGTAAGGGCCGAAGTATCGACATAGTAACTTTTCAGATAGGTTGCGATGACGAACAGATGTCCACACCCTGACGAAGTCGCCCGGCTCGTAAGTGACGATTCTTCGGCTGAGGTTATAGCGAGCAGCGTCATTCGCCTGTTGTCGGTGGATTCTGAGGCGTGCTTGTTGCCGCGCTTCCTTAGCACGCTGAACAAAGATGTCGGCGTCAGGTTCGGCGTCAAAGCCGCAAGAAGGACCAACTGGCATTATGGCATCTAACCACGTGCTCACTTAGTGACCGAAGATAAGTTGGAACGGAGTCAGTCGCGTCGTCTCTTGAATGGCGGTATAGGGGACCGCAGCTTCGCAGGGGGCACTGCAAGCGCCAGTGAAAAGCGCCCTCTTCGGCGGTGTCCAGATAATTGACCGGTCAGGCCGGTTCCCACTCTCATTGAACAGCTGCGCGAGTGGGTCTTGAAAGGGGTCAGTTCTGCACGTGTTGGGCTGCTGCAGATCTGTTTGTGCAGTCGCGTGCTTTCTCTTTGATGCTTGAATGTTTACGCACGGCATTCTTCAGAGAATTAGGAAAATGTTTCAGTGCAAACGCGAAATCAAAACCTCTTGGCTTGGCATCCTCCGTGACCTAGCATATTTAGGCATACGTGGTAGGATGTTAAACTGTCTAAAGGACTTCTTGTCAAATCGCTCATTCCGTGTGCGTTTGGGCTCAACTTTTTCAAAGAACTTTGTACAGGAGAATGGCGTACCACAGGGATGCGTCTTAAGCACAACTCTCTTTATAGTAAAAATGAATTCCATAAGCACAGTTATCCCGAAATCCGTAATGTATTCAGCTTATGTTGACGATCTACAGATTGCATACACATCCTCTAACGTATCTACATGTGAGAGACAGGTGCAGTTGACCATAAATAAACTAGCAGCATGGGCAGACACAAACGGATTTCAGTTTTCTCCTCAAAAAACAGTGGCTCTCCTATTCTCTCTCAAACGAGGCTTACAAACAGATCCTACACTACACCTGAACAAAACGAAATTACCGGTGAAAAACGAACACAAATTTCTAGGCGTAACTTTTGACAAAAAACTCACCTTTCTTCCTCATATAAATGTCCTGAAGAAAAAGGCTTCCAAATCTCTAAACATACTAAAAGTTCTTTCCCGTAAACACTGGGGCGCTGACAGGACATGCCTTAAACACATTTACAGATCTGTCGTACGCTCCACCTTAGACTATGGCTGCATAGTGTATGGGTCAGCTAGACCATCATATTTAAAAAAACTAGACCCGGTACATAACACAGGACTTCGACTCTCATGTGGAGCATACCGAACTTCTCCTATATCCAGTCTGCTTGTGGAAACAAATGAACCTCCTCTTGAAATCAGAAGAACTTCACTTACATGTGCCTATATATTTAAAATCAGATCTCTGCCAAAGCATATCTGCTATTCTCTAGTAACTAAATGCCCTTCTAGAACACTATTCACCAACAAACCCAATGCAGTGAGACCACTGCTCCTAAGATTTGAGCAAATGTGTCAAGAGGTTGAGCTACCGGATTGTTTATCTAGCATTGCCAAAAGACCTAACCCTCTGCCTCCTTGGTACCTGGTCCCTGAAGTTTGCGACCTCTCTCTTACACAGTTCCAAAAAACAATAACCCCACAAGAGCACTTCATACAAGAATTCCTTCAGCTGAAAGAAAAATACAGTAACTTCACAGACTTTTACACGGATGGCTCGAAAACAGATCATTATGTCGGAAGCGCAGTTGTTCAAGGCGAATGGGAGGAAATAATGAGACTTCCACAGTGCGCGTCCATCTTTACTGCTGAATGCTATGCTGTCTCTGTTGCCATAGAGAAAATAATGAAAGAAAACCTCAGGAGAAGTATTATTTACACAGATTCCCTAAGTGTAGTCACAGCCCTTCACACAAGAAATGCAGTTATACCAATACTTGGAAACATCATACACAGCATAGCAACACTTACAGATGAAGGACGAAGCATAAAAATTTGCTGGGTACCCAGTCATGTAGGAATCCGAGGTAATGAAAAAGCAGATATGTGCGCTGCCAAAGCTCGAGACAAGAAAATAAAACAAGTGCAGATACCATCTCAAGACTGCATGAAATTGGTACAGAGTAGACTGATACAAAAATGGCAGTCCACTTGGAACACTGAAACAAATAACAAGCTACACCTCATAAAGCCTGTAATAGAAGAGTGGAAATCGAGCACCCATCTTGAACGTTCCAAAGAAGTGGCTCTATGCCGTCTTCGCATAGGACACACACATTTAACACATAGTTTCATTTTAACTAAACAGGATAAGCCCCTGTGTGATTCATGCGGACACGAGCTAACAGTCATCCACATTTTAATCTCATGCAGACAACTTGAACAACTGAGGAAAAAACATTTTACACAGTTTTACAAACAACACATTCCTCTTCATCCAGCTTTGCTTTTAGGTGAAAATGCGCTTGTTGATTTGTCCTGTGTTTTCAGGTTTTTAATAGAAGCAAACGTCCTAAACAGAATGTGAGATTAAATTACATAAATACAACACTCTTAACCATGAAATTGGCGCATGATAGCTTAAGTTGCTTATGCGCCACTAAACCCAACACAACACAAAACCTTGTGGATCATGTCCCCTCCCTGAGGCAAATTGACGAAAACGCCATTATGTTAACGGCGCTTTTAGTGCCGCAAGTAATTAAGTGGCAAAACAGTTTACAACGTGAAAGCAAATCTCTTTTTTACGTAGTCATCTTCACAATGCAAAATTTTATTCGATGTCTCAGTGTGGTGCACGAAACTTCGCTGACTTAATAGATTGGATTTTGATACTTTTTGTGCTAATAATAATGAAAATTACCTTTCTTCTAACGCAAATTAAAGTCCTGAAGGCGATATGCGAGGCTGAAGAGAAAGACGAGACCATCCACCGAATATGGTTGCCAACTGCTCGCTTATGGTTAAAAGAAAAATGTCGTAAGCTTGGTTAATAAGTGCCATAGAGAAAAGCGCTTGCTTATTTATTTCATGCTATCACAGCGCACGCGTACCCTCATGACAACCTATCTGCAGAGCCATCGATCATAAGCGAATGCTCACTGATGTGGATGACAAGCATTTTGACTTTTCAAAATTCTATTTTCAAAACTGCATTCGACCGCATGAACACTTGTCAGTAAATAACGATAATGGTGAAATGCTTGACTAAATGCTATGATTCCGTGCAAAAGTTTGGTAAATAAATGGTTCTGCAATAAATAATGTCATACTTTTTGCTGCTGACAACAATGCTGCAGATAACCAGCGCATGCGTAGATAGTCGCTCTTTCCTTCTTCCCCTCCTTTCTTTCCTTCTCTATATATTTCCGAGCCGGAAATAAAGCATCGTCTTTTCGCTCGAATCTGCCTGGTTTTCATCGCGTAGCTGCCGGCCTTTGGCCGGTAGAACGCAACAGTGGCGACGAGGATGGGATTCGAACCCGGATTCAAGCCGTCAACATGGGTCCTTGGACCCATGTTGACGGCTTGTTGAAATTATTGAACGCTTTATTGGGCCAGAACGTATTCCCATCAACAAAATACGGCCTGAGAAAGTTGTGGGATTTGTATCAGACAAAGATGGTAGGAATCCATACCTACTGCCCAACATGCTTATGCCTGACATTAGGATGTGGGCTAGATTTGCAGCGCTGTAATACTTGTGCTGCCACAATAATTGCAGCTTGACAGATTAGTCTCGGCTGGCATAATATCACCAGTTCCTCATTCTGAATGGGCAACGCCCATCGTGCCAGTCTTGAAGAAGGACGGAACAGTGCGCATTTGCGGGGACTTTAAGATTACACTAAACCCTGTGTGCGAGGTTGAGCAGTACCCCTTGCCTATCATAGACGAAATTTTTGCAAATCTATGTGGAGGAAAAAAATTCAGTACTTTAGACCTTCGCGATGCTTACAATCAGGTTGAGCTAGATGAAGACTCGCGGAAATCACACAAGGGGCTCTTTTGCTACAACAGATTACCGTTTGGCATCGCATCAGCACCAGCGATATTCCAACGAAAGATTGAATCGGTGCTGCAAGGACTAAAAGGGACTCAGAATTATCTAGACGATGTCCTGGTAGCCGAGAGCAGCGATGCTGATAACGCAAATCTGCAAGCGGTGCTACAGCGTTTCCGCGAGAACGGTATCAAACTTCGTTATGACAAGTGCAAGTTTGGCGAACAATCGGTGACGTATCTTGGTCATCATATTGATGTTGAAGGGCTACACCCCCCCAGAAGCACGTGGATGCAATCAGGCTAGCCCCTTTACCGCGAAATGTTGCCGAGTTGCGATCCTTTGTGGGAATGGTTACATTTTACAACAAGTTTTTGCCAAATCTTTTCACTATGCTTGCACCCCTGTACAGCCTTCTTGAAAAAGGTGCAAAATGGGTTTGCTTTGTGTTCAGCCCCAGTGCTAACGTACTTTAATCCGCAGCTGGAGTTGATGTTGGAATGCGATGCTTCACCTTACGGTGTCGGTGCTGCCCTTTTCCACCGAATAAATGGTGAAGACAGGCCAATTGGCTTCCGATCACGGACGCTCACCTCAGCTGAGAGAAACTACTCCCAAATTGAGCGAGAGGCTTTAGCCCTGGTGTTTGGCGTGACACGGTTTCGCGATTACCTGTTGGGACGGGAGTTCACGCTTGTAACGGACCACCGCCCCTTATTAGGTCTACTCCGACAGGATCGTCAAACTTCTGTCATGGCTGCCGCCCGAATTCAGCGCTGGGCGCTTTTGCTAGGGGCATACAAGTACAAGCGCATTTGTAAACCTGGAAAACAGATGCTAATTTCTGACGCTCTAAGCCGTTTGCCTCAATCGCTGCAGGAGCCGCAAGCGGAAACAGAAGATCTGTCAGAAATGGTGCTTATAATCGACGAATGGGACCAACCAGCGGTTTCCCACCAAGAGATTCAAGCGGTCACAGCAGCTGACGGGCTTTTGCAAGAGATATGCAGGTACGTGACTAACGGATGGCCCTCCGTCGTAGAAGGTGACAGCAGGGAAGTGGCGGAATTCCGGAAAAGGAGACATGAGTTGTCTGTGGAGAAGGGGCTGAAGGGGCTATTGTACTGGGGGCATCGTGTGGTGATACCATGTGCGGCGCGTGAGAAACTGTTGACGATGCTACACGAGTCTCATCAGGGTGCGTCAACCATGAAGACAAAGGCGAGGGCTAAGTTTTGGTGGCCCGGTTTAGATCAAGACATTTGTAGATTGGTCTCGAATTGTCGAAGCTTTGTGCAGGCTTTGCCCATGCCCCCTAGGAATCCTGTCAGCTGGCCGATTTCAAGAGAGGTGGTCACGGCTGCATGCAGACTATGCAGGGCCTATTGGAAACAAATGTTGGTAATTGGTTTGGTTTGGTTTGTGGGGTTTAACGTCCCAAAGCGACTGAGGCTATGAGAGACGCCGTAGTGGAGGACTCCGGAAATTTCGACCACCTGGGGATCTTTAACGTGCGCTGACATTGCACAGCACACGGACGCCACTTCGTTTCGCCTCCATCGAAACGCAGCCGCCGAGGTCGGGTTCGAACCCGGGTATTCCGGACAGTAGTCGGGCGTCTTACCATTGCACCACCCCGGCAGGGCAAATTGTCGGTGCACACGGCAATTGGATAGAAGCCATTCCAGTATCTCGAGCAACCGCTAAAGCCACTGCCGATTGCATGGGAACCTTGTTTAGCAGGTTTGGATTGCCCCGCACCATAGTTACCGACAACGGTACACCCTTCACTGGGTTAGAGTTTGCGGTATTCCTAAAGAAAAATGGAATCGAGCATATTCGTACCCCGCCTTATCACCCCCACAGCAATGGTCTTGCGGAACGGGCCGTAAGAACAGTCAAGGAGGGCTTGAAGAAAATGCCGGGCGTGGAGTTGACAACTGCTCTGACGAGAATTCTTTGTAACTACAGAAATTCGCCACAAGCTTCAGGCTCTACTCCGTCCGAACTTCTTCTGGGATACCATTTGCGTACAAAATTAGATATGTGTTTTCCTCCCAGGAACTACGAAATGCCCAAGCATTCAGAGACTGATTCCGCCAGTTGGTACTTCACTCCGGGAGACGCAGTCTACGTGCGCAACTACGGCGTAGGAGAAAAGTGGACACCAGGCAAAGTGAAATCGACGAGTGGTGCCCGTCTAGTCACTGTGGCTACTGAGGACGGAGTCGTTCGACGTCATGTCGACCAGATCCGAAAACGCTCATCAGACACCGACGGAAGCAGAGAAGTATCAAGTCCTGCAGAATCGCCTCCTGCGACCTTAGGGGCCCCGACAGACGAGGCTCACGACCTTCCCGTAGGGCCTGTTCCTGAGCTACGCCGGTCCACAAGAACTAGAAAGCCAGTGGAGCGCTATGGCTATTAGGGGAAGGAAATGCTACTGACAACAATGCTGCAGATAACCAGCGCATGCGTAGTTAGTCCCTCTTTCCTTCTTCCCCTCCTTTCTTTCCTTCTCTATATATTTCCGAGCCGGAAATAAAGCGTCGTCTTTTCGCTCTGTGAATCTGCCTGGTTTTCATCGCGTAGCTGCCGGCCTTTGGCCGGTAGAACGCAACACTTTTTCAATTGGATAGAAGTCTGGTCAAGTTGGAGGCCGTTCATGGCAAAAAAATTTGGGCGCGTCTCCTCTTTCTCTGTACTCCTAAATTGTGCGACAAAGAAGTTTCTTCGCGAACATCTTTTTTAGCATTCATGGCTATGCTCTCCAAAGCAGCAGTTTACAAACAGTGGCAAATCCACTTGCACGGCTGGCATTCTGTGGCACTGCAAGCATGGTGCTGTTCTGTGCTTTTAATAAAAAGGACGAAGAGGGGCCATTCCGCACCCCTGGACACAATAACTTTTTTCCCTCTCTGAACGCTGTGGAACGCCAGCCAGACTCGCAGCGACCAGCAACATCTCACTTGTGCACCTGCGAGTGAGACGGCGCGTGCATACAATGAAGGAGAGGGTGCCAACGGCGCGAGCAGCGCGCGTACCAGTCGGGACGTGGGTGGTTCAATGCGCTCCCCCGGCGACGTCCCCGACCAGTAGTTCAGAAATAACCCAGTCGGAAAAAACAACAGAAAATTTTCTGATGTTACGATAGAATTTGTGTGGTTTTTGACGGGAAACCTGTTGTGACAACAGAACAATCTGTAGTAACATCAGAAGTGTCTGTAGTTACCAACAGATAAGTGCTACAGAACTAGAGACAACAGAAAAAAATACTACAGAACTACAGAAAAATGATGGTTACGACAGAACTACTGGATATTTTGTTGTATTTTTGACACAGTTCTGTAGATTTTTCGACTGGGAACCGCCAGAGGTAGGAGGCGGCGCTGGTGTAGTGGGAGCAAACTTCAGGTGCGCTTCCCTATTGTACTCGAAAGTTATATAGGGCAAAATCGCATCCCAGGTGCGATGTTCTGCGTCCACATACATAGAAATCATGTCGGTGAGGGTGCGATTGAGGCGCTCCACCAGCCCGTTGGTCTGAGGGTGATACGCCGTCGCACGTCGATGGCTAGTGTGAGTCAGAGTCATGACCAACCGGATTAGGCGAGCCGTAAAAGCTGTTCCACGGTCAGTGATTACCACGGCGGGGGTGCCATGACATAGGGAAAATGTTATGAACGAAAAACTGAGCAACTTGACTGCAGTACCTTCAACAAGAGACGCGGTCTCCGCAAACCGTGTAGGTGGTTTGTCGCGACGACTACCCAACGGTTGCCAGACGAGGACTTCGGAAAAGGACCGAGAAGATCCATGCCCACTTGATGGAAAGGGGTCTTCGGCGGAGCAATAGGCTGAAGAAATATAGCGGATTTCAATGGCGGAGACTTCCGACGTTGGCAGTCACGACATGAGAGTACATAGGCCCGCACCGATGGGAGTAACCTGGGCCAGTAATACTTTTGACGAATTCGTGCAAGTGTACGGCTGACCCCCAGGTGGCCGGCGGTGGGTTCATCATGACAGGCACTTAATATATCTCGGCGCAGCTCGGAGGGCACAACAAGGAGAAACGTCTCTTCACTGTTAGCAAAATTTCGCATGTAGAGTACGTTACCACGCAGAGTGAACGTTTTAAGCCCACGATGAAAAACACAGGGAATACGGGCGTAGACGAGTGACGCTAACTCTGGGTCCATTCTCTGCAGCTGCGCCATTTGGGTTGTACTAATAGCCCCCAGAAAGGGAAAATCATCGGCCGTTTCTTCTGGACATATGGCGATGGGCAAGCGCGACAGACAGTCAGCATCCTGATTTGTATACGACTGTTACGTCATACTCTTGTAGTCTAAGGCTCCATCTAGCCAATCGTCCTGAGGGGTCTCTGAGGCTCGCGAGCCAGCATAATGAATAGTGGTCGCTTATAACGCGGAAAGGTCGACCGTTGAGGTATGGTCGGAACTTGGTGAGGGCCCATATTACCGCCAGACATTCTTTCTCAGTTGTTGAATAGTTGGTTTCGGAGCGGGTAAGTGTTCGGTTCGGGTAAGCGATGACCCTTTCTGCACCGACTTGCCACTGAATTAGTACTGCACCAACGCCAACATTGCTGGCATCAGGGTGAACGTCAGTTGCGGCGTTTTCGTCAAAATGGCCTAGTATCGGGGGATTCTGTAGGCGGCTGCGAAGCTCAAAGAAAGCGGCCTCTTGTTCACTTCCTCACAGGAACGGCGTGTCATCTCGAGTCAGTGTGGTTAGCGGTTCTGCGATGTGCGAAAAGTCTCCAAAGCGTCTGTAATCGATCACAAACCTAAGAACCGTCCAACAGCTTTCTTGTCAGTAGGGTGCGGAAAACCAGAAACGGCAGCTGTCTTTTCAGGGTCCGGGCGAACACCTTTTGCGCTGACCGCATGACCAAGGAAGCGAAGTTCCTCAAGCCGAAGTGACATTCCTCCGGTTTGATTGTCAGGTTGGTGTCTCGGAGAGCTTTTAACACAAGGCGTAACATTTCTAGGTGTTGGTCGAAGGTGGTCGAAAATATGACGACATTCTCCAGGTAAACCAAACACGACTGCCACTTCAAACCGGAGAGAACGGTGTCCATCACGCGTTGGAACGTAGCCGGTGCCGAACATAGGCCGAACGGTAGCACCTTAAACTCATACAAGCCATCGGGTGTCACGAAAGCCGTCTTCTCCCGGTCTATTCATCCGCTTCTATTTGCCAGTACCCACTTTTTAGGTCTAACGACGAGAAGTATCGGGCATCTCGCAGTCGATCGAGTGCGTCGTCTATGCGGGGAAATGGGTAAACGTCCTTTTTAGTGACGAGATAAAGTTGTCTGTGACCGGGAATTCATGAGCAGCCTGGCGTACTTCAACTCTGACGACTTCGGTCAGTGATGTCACTGGCGCACTCTGAGGCAGACGGGAACTTTGGAGTTCCTCTCGAACAACCGACCGAATGAGGTCACGTAAGGCGTCCGCACCGCCTCCATGGCACGATGAAAAAATATCTGGGGCCAGGCTGCTGACATCTCGGTTGTACTGCCGGGCCCGTTGATGGAGCGTCGTTTCCATGTTCGTTGCCTCCGCGAGGAGTTCAGTAAATGTACGCGGCGGACTGCGAACGAGGCCCGCAAACAGCTCCTGCTTAACTCTATGCATGAGGTGGCGAAGCTGCTTCTCCTCTTTCATATTGGGGTCTGCGCGCTGGGAAAGACGGGTCATGTCTTCACAGTACATGCGCACACTTTCATTTGGTCGCTGGTTTCTGGACTGAAGTGCAGCTTCAGCTTTCTCGCGGCGGTCGGCGTTGGGGAAGGTGATCAGAAGTTCACGGCAATATGCTTGCCAGGTGTTAAGGGCGCCCTCGTGGTTTTTGAACCACGTACGCGCAGACTCTTCTAGGGCGAAGTAAACATTATTGAGCTTTCGCTCGTCACTCCAGCCGTTGTACCGAGCCACTCGTTCGAAGGTCGGCAGCCAATCCTCAGCGTCTTAGAAGACGTCGCCGTGAAAAGATGGTGGTGTTCGCGACGGTTGGCAAAGGATCGTAGCTGAGAGCCTGGGATCAGTGGCCCTCTCGAGGTGGCTCGAGAGTTGCGGCTGCGTGATCCTCGTAGGGGTGGAAAGGGATCCAACTTTAGGCGACTGTCCGCGGAGGCGGCGATTGAGTCGCTGGTGGACCGAAGTCAGATCCGTCGTGAAGCGTTTAAACGTGGGAAAGCGTACCCAGTGCACTCCACCACTGTAACGGGTATTGCGCCAAACGTTCAGGCAACGCCCTGAGCCTAGAAGATTGCCGAAGTCCGAGAGCGGTCCGAGCCGCGGTCTGAGCGCGGTTCCAGGCAACAACCAACTTTGTCGTCTATGCCAACCAGCAACCACTTCATCGTCTACGTCAACTAGCCACTGATTGTCTCCGCTTCGTCGTCGACTATAGTTTGTATCAATATTAACACTCTACAAGCATTTACGTGACTGCTGTTTTCCTTTTCTTTTGTTGCTGATTTTTTTTTTCACATTTTTTTGTAGGAAGCTGGAGATGAGGGGCATGATCCCACCCCTACAAGTCATCCCGACAAATGATGATCTAAGCCTCCATCTTGAAGGCAGCATGCCTAATACACAACCCCTACTGCCTGATGAGGAGGCTGTTGTGCTGGAGGACCACGATGAGGACTTTTCAGAATTCATTCGAATCAACTCGGAGTCAACACTACCAAAACAAGAAACTACCCGCCTGCAAGCAATGCTGCTTGTGCTGACCTTTGTTTCTGCTGCTGGCCTTCCTTGGACCCATGTTGACGGCTTGTTGAAATTATTGAACGCTTTATTGGGCCAGAACGTATTCCCATCAACAAAATACGGCCTGAGAAAGTTGTGGGATTTGTATCAGACAAAGATGGTAGGAATCCATACCTACTGCCCAACATGCTTATGCCTGACATTAGGATGTGGGCTAGATTTGCAGCGCTGTAATACTTGTGCTGCCACAATAATTGCAGCACAGCTAATAAAAAAAGGGAGCTTCTTCCTGACAGTGGATCTAAAATGTCAGCTGCAGCGCCTCCTAAAGAACTTTGGGGACATAGTTGGCAGAAACCTCCTGAGACTGGCTGCTGCAACTCATGAAGGCACATATAAGGATATTACAGATGGCCAACTCTACAGAAAGATCCGCTGTGAGAGGAACATGAGCTGGAGTGACCTGACTGTTACGGCAAACAGCGATGGAGCACCAGTATTCAAGTCCAGCAAAGGGTCGATGTGGCCTATACAGGTTCAGCTTAATGAGTTACCTCTTCCATATTGCTGGAAAAACATTCTTATCGGTGCCATTTGTTTTGCTAAAGAACACCCACCTGCACACGTCTACTTAAAACCCGCAGGGGGCACCTGTCAAAGCAGGTGTTTGCGTGTACTGTGCGACACCACGGACCCCAGCACCCACGCTTAGCCGTGCGTGGCATCGCCTTGTCTGGGGAAAAGGGGATCCCGGTGGTTGAGCCGATGCCGAGTGTTTGGACCCTTAAGGCCCTTCGGCGGAGGCAACACACCACTTTGGCCCACGCTTCCCACAGACGGCACCTCCGGGCTGCCCCACCCGGGGGAAATCGGCAGTCGCCTTTTCCTGTCCTCCCCTTTATCTTTCACTTTCCTATCTCTTTTCTTGGCACTGTCCTGTCTCCTCCCCCTTTCTTGTTTTTCCTTTTTCCTGGCGGCGAGGGTTAACCTTGTGTGGAGTAGCTACCCTGAGTTACCCATATTCGGTTATAGTAGAGGTGTACAGCTGGCGTCGGCAGGGGTTGTTGCAAGTTTCCTGTCTCGCCCCCTTGTTGGGCTCCGTGGTGGGTGGCTGGCACAACTACCGAAAAAGCAAACCCTTTCATGGACTCTCTATCTTCAACACATGATCGCCCTCCAAACAAAAGAGGGCGGACCGATGTAACAGGCCAGTTCGCGCAAAAACAAAAAGAAACCATTCCGAAATACCACATTGTTCATAGTGAACAGTCAGAAAGCCCAGCTAGGAAAATCTCTTCATTTACGGTATCAAAATGTCTCACAGGAAGCCTAGGCCCCGGTTACAAGGTAACCAAACTAGCAAATGGTGACCTCTTGCTTGAAGTCAGGACCAAACATCAGTTCTCTAATCTGAAAAATATTGTGGCACTTGGGGACATACCCTTCTCCGTCACACCCCACCGATCTCTCAATACTGTCCGAGGTGTTATATCAGAAAGTGACTTCTTGTCCCTGACTGAAGAAGAAATGGCAGAAGGACTTGCTGACCAAAAGGTCATAGGTGTCTACAGAATCAATATCCGAAAGGATGACAAGGAAATCCCCACCAAACATCTTGTTTTGACTTTCAACAGCAGCACGCTCCCAGAATCAATTGAAGTGGGATACATAAAAGTAAATGTCAGGCCATATATACCAAATCCAAGATGTTTCAAATGTCAGAGGTATGGTCACGGATCGCAGAGATGCCGCGGCCGTACCACATGTGCCAAATGTGCCTCAAACGAACATAATTCAGACAACTGTGCTGCAGCACCGCACTGTGCAAACTGTGACGGGGAGCACCCCGCTTACTCAAGAGCTTGTCCAACTTGGAAAAATGAAAAGCAAATCATTACCATCAAAACAACTGAGAACATAATTTACAAAGAAGCACGAACCAAATACTCCCAGACAAAATGCACAGCATTCCAGTTCACGGCAAAGCCAAATCTCGCCGAAGTGGTGCGACGGGGCGGTGCACCTCAGCTTAATCACAGCATTACACTCTAAAAATGCAACAGAACCTTTAGTGGGAGAAATAATACATTGTATAACATCAGCCGAAACACGAGGTTACAAAATTAAATTCTGCTGGGTACCTAGCCATGTCGGAATCGTAGGTAACCAGACAGCTGACGAATGTGCAGCAGCTGCCCGAAAAGCAAAAATAGAAAAAGTAAATGTACCACGCAAAGGTGTTTTGAAATTCATACAAAAAAAGCTCAGGGAAAAATGGCAAGCCTCATGGAAAAATGAAATAAACAACAAATTACACGTCGTGAAACCAGTTGTCGAAGAATGGAAGTCATGCAGTCACCAGAAACGCTTCATGGAGGTAATATTATGTCGCCTTCGAATAGGACACACGCATCTTACTCATAGTTTCATTCTCAAAAAAGAAGATGAACCCATATGTGAAGACTGTGGACATGGACTGACGATAAACCACATTTTAATTTCATGTAAAAAACTCGAAAAGCTACGGAAAAAGCATTTCACTCAATTTTACACCAAACAGATACCATTCCATCCATCACTTCTCCTAGGAGAGAATGCAATTGTAGACATTTCATGTGTTTTTAGTTTCTTAGAAGAAACATCTTTCCTGAACAAGCTATGTTATCTTAACACTTCATTCCTTCTAAAAAAAAAAAAACCATAATATACCTTGTGCTTGGCGCATGATAGCCTGAGTTGCTTATGCGCCATAAAACACAACACAACACCGGCCTTCAACGCCTGCCAGGCCACACAAAGTGAGCTTGAGGTAGGGCCTTCTGCGCCCCTGGTGGAAGTGGTTAGTCCCACTCCACCCCAAAAACAGGCTACCCGTTCCTCAGGAACGGTGGCCCACAAGACCTCTGCCCTTGAGGCGGGGTCTAAAAACAATGAACACGTGCCTCCGGCACAATTGTCCGCCTCCTCTGAAGAGGTGATGGACACATCCAGCCAAGATGGCCATGTGCCTTCGTCGTCACACAGGCGCTTTGCTTGCAAGAAACAAATCTAGGTCCCAAGCACACAAAAATACTAAATAAATATGAAGTCTTCCGCCGAGACCGACAGCAAGCTAGCAGACTTTCCGGTGGAGTGGCCATTATAGTGCAAAATGGTATTGCAGCCCGAGAACACCAATTAAACACCAGATTAGAAGCTGTGGCACCCACATTACTTACAAATAAAACCATTACTGTGTTTTGCGTGTATATTCAACCTCACCTCAAAATAACTCTCCATGATTTAGAACATCTTTCTAGCCAGCTTCCAGAGCCATACGTGGTAGTAGGCGATTTTAATAGGCACTCACCCCTGTGGGAAAGTGAGAAAACTGACGCGCGAGGCCAAGTTATAGAGAACCTTATTCTTTGCAGTAATACATGTTTGTTAAACTCCGGAAAACCTACTTTCTGTTCTCCAAACACAGGAAAAATGAGCGTTTTAGCTTTGTCCTTTTGCTCGCCCTCTATATTTAACGATTTCAAATGGAATGTTTTAAGTAATTCATATGGGAGTGATCACCTACCTGCACTAATCAGTTATCTTCAACATCTGTCGTACCGACCAAACCACGACGTTGGAAACTCCATTTAGCAGACTGGGATTTTTTTAGAACGGAAGCAGACTTGGAAAGAATTGTTTCAGAGGAGCATAGCATAGATCAAATTAATGAACTCATCACAGATTGCATTATAAATGCCGCGCGCCTTGCCATTCCACAAACCTCAGCAGTGGTACAACAAAATAGCAAAATCTGGTGGACACGGGAATGTAGGGAGGCAAGAAAACAACAAAATAAAGCCTGGGGTAAGTTTCGAAGATACCCAACATATGAAAATTTGACAGCTTATAAAAATGCTAAAGCTAAAGCTCGTTATATTCGTCGCAACGCCGAAAAACAATCATGGCAGAAATTCGTGACATCTCTAAACAGCTCAACACCATCTAAAAGAATGTGGGAACAAGTCCACAAACTAAATGGCAGCTTCTCCCCATATACGATTCCGATTCTCACAGCGCCTGGTATGCAAACGAGCATCGAAGAGCAGGCAAATATATTAGGAGAACATTTTCATAAGGTTTCAAATTCTACACACTACACAGAAACATTCCTAAAATATAAGAGCACAGCTGAAAAACAAAAGCTTCCAACAAGTGGCAGCACGAACAAACCATACAATAGTTTAATTACACTGCAAGAATTAAAGAAAGTCCTAGCTAGAGGTAAACAAACTGCACCAGGTCCTGATCAAATTCATTACGAGATGCTTGCTCATCTATCCGAAGCCTCTGTAGAGGCACTTCTGAAATTTTTTAACAAAATTTGGGTTCTAGGGAAATTGCCGGAAGCTTGGAAAAGGGCCATTATTGTACCATTCTTTATTGTACCATTCTTAAAACCAGGAAAACTGCCAACTTCTCCTAACAGTTATAGACCTATTGCTCTCACCAGTTGTCTAGCGAAATCTTTTGAAACTATTTTAAATACTAGATTAACCTTTGTTTTAGAATCTCATGAACTTATTGATGTTCATCAGTGCGGTTTTAAGAAAGGGTGCTCAACAACTGACCACATAGTACGCCTTGAAAACACTGTCCTAGAGGCTTTTATACATAAACAGCATTGCCTCGCAGTTTTCTTCGATCTAGAGAAAGCCTACGATACAACTTGGAGGTACAGGATCCTACGGGATTTAGCAGATCTTGGAATCCGAGGCGGAATGCTAAATGTCCTAAATAACTTTTTTTTTTTTTTTCCCGCAGGGGGCATCTGTTAAAGCAGATGTTTGCGTGTACTGTGCGACACCACGGACCCCGAGCACCCACGCTTAGCCGTGCGTGGCATCGCCGTGTCTGGGGAAAAGGGGATCCTGGTGGTTGAGCCGATGCCGAGTGTTTGGACCTTTAAGGCTCCTCGGCAGAGGCAACACACCACTTTGGCCCACGCTTCCCACAGACAGCACCTCCGGGCTGACCCACCCGGGGGAAATCGGCAGCCGCCTTTTCCTGTCCTCCCCCTTATCTTTCACTTTCCTATCTCTTTTCTTGGCACTGTCCTGTCTCCTCCTCCTTTCTTGTTTTTTCTTTTTTCCTGGCGGCGAGGGTTAACCCTGTGTGGAGTAGCTACCCTGAGTTACCCATATTCGGTTATAGTAGATGTGTACAGCTGGCGTCGGCAGGGCTTGTTGCAAGTTTCCTGTCTCGCCCCCTTGTTGGGCTCCGTGGTGGGTGGCTGGCACAACTACCGAAAAAGCAAACCCTTTCATGGACTCTCTATCTTCAACACATGATCGCCCTCCAAACAAAAGAGGGCGGACCGATGTAACAGGCCAGTTCGTGCAAAAACAAAAAGAAACCTTTCCGAAATACCACATTGTTCATAGTGAACAGTCAGAAAGCCCAGCTAGAAAAATCTCTCTATTTACGGTATCAAAATGTCTCACAGGAAGCCTAGGCCCCGGTTACAAGGTAACCAAACTAACAAATGGTGACCTCTTGCTTGAAGTCAGGACCAAACATCAGTTCTCTAATCTGAAAAATATTGTGGCACTTGGGGACATACCCATCTCCATCACACCCCACCGATCTCTTAATACTGTCCGAGGTGTTATATCAGAAAGTGACTTTTTGTCCCTGACTGAAGAAGAAATGGCAGAAGGACTTGCTGACCAAAATGTCATAGGTGTCTACAGAATCAATATCCGAAAGGATGACAAGGAAATCCCCACCAAACATCTTGTTTTGACTTTCAACAGCAGCACGCTCCCAGAATCAATTGAAGTGGGATACATAAAAGTAAATGTCAGGCCATATATACCAAATCCAAGAAGATGTTTCAAATGTCAGAGGTATGGTCATGGATCACAGAGCTGCCGCGGCCATACCACATGTGCCAAATGTGCATCAAACGAACATAATTCAGACAACTGTGCTGCAGCACCGCACTGTGCAAACTGTGACGGGGAGCACCCCGCTTACTCAAGAGCTTGTCCAACTTGGAAAGATGAAAAGCAAATCATTACCATCAAAACAACTGAGAACATAACTTACAAAGAAGCACGAACCAAATACTTCCAGACAAAACGCACAGCATTCCAGTTCACGGCAAAGCCAAATCTTGCCGAAGTGGTGCGACGGGGCGAGGCACCACACCGGCCTTCAACACCTGCCCAGGCCACACAAAGTGAGCTTGAGGTAGGGCCTTCTGCGCCCCTGGTGGAAGTGGTTAGTACCACTCCACCCCAAAAACAGGCCACCCGTTCCTCAGGGGCGGTGGCCCACAAGACCTCTGCCCTTGAGGCGGGGTCTAAAAACAATGAACACGCGCCTCCGGCACAACTGTCCGCCTCCTCTGAAGAGGTGATGTACACATCCAGCCAAGATGGCCATGTGCCTTCGTCGTCACACAGACGGCGAAGCTCTTTGGAACGATCCAAGAAAGACAGGGCCCGCATCACGGGCCCTGAAAAATAATAACTCTACTTCTAAACTCACAAAAGAATAAGACGGTGTTCCTAGTGCAATGGAACTGCAGGGGACTTTTAACCAACATAAACGACATAAAAGATATCCTAACCACACTCTCACCTGTTGCGCTTTGCTTGCAGGAAACAAATCTAGGTCCCAAGCACACAAAAATACTAAAGAAATATCAAGTCTTCCGCCGAGACCGACAACAAGCCAGCAGACTTTCCGGTGGAGTGGCCATTATAGTGCAAAATGGTATTGCACCCCGAGAACACCAATTAAACACCAGATTAGAAGCTGTGGCAGCCACATTACTTACATATAAAACCATTACTGTGTGTTGCGTGTATATTCAACCTCACCAAAAAATAACTCTCCATGATTTAGAACATCTTTTTAGCCAGCTTCCAGAGCCATACGTGGTAGTAGGCGATTTTAATGGGCACTCACCCCTGTGGGGAAGTGAGAAAACTGACGCGCGAGGCCAGGTTATAGAGAACCTTATTCTTTGCAGTAACACATGTTTGTTAAACTCCGGAAAACCTACTTTCTGTTCCCCAAACACAGGAAAGATGAGCGTTTTAGATTTGTCCTTTTGCTCGCCCTCTATTTTTAACGATTTTAAATGGAATGTTTTAAATAATCCATATGGGAGTGATCACCTACCTGCACTAATCAGTTTATCATCTTAATCTTCAACATCTGTCATACCGACCAAACCACGACGTTGGAAACTCCATTTAGCAGACTGGGATTTTTTTAGAACAGAAGCAGACTTGGAAACAATTTTTTCAGAGGAGCATAGCGTAGATAAAATTAATAAACTCATCACAGATTGCATTATAAGTGCCGCGCGCCTTGCCATTCCACAAACCTCAGCAATGGTACAACAAAACAGCAAAATCTGGTGGACACGGGAATGTAGGGAGGCAAAAAAACAACAAAATAAAGCCTGGGGTAAGTTTCGAAGATACCCAACATATGAAAATTTGACAGCTTATAAAAAAGCTAAAGCTAAAGCTCGTTATATTCGTCGCAACGCCGAAAAACAATCATGGCAGAAATTCGTGACATCTCTAAACAGCTCAACACCATCTAAAAGAATGTGGGAACAAGTCCACAAACTAAATGGCAGCTTCTCCCTATATACGATTCCGATTCTCACAGCGCCTGGTATGCAAACGAGCATCGAAGAGCAGGCAAATATATTAGGAGAACATTTTCATAAGGTTTCAAATTCTACACACTACACAGAAACATTCCTAAAATATAAGAGCACAGCTGAAAAACAAAAGCTTCCAACAAGTGGCAGCACGAACAAACCATACAATAGTTTAATTACACTGCAAGAATTAAAGAAAGTCCTAGCTAGAGGTAAACAAACTGCACCAGGTCCTGATCAAGTTCATTACGAGATGCCTGCTCATCTATCCGAAGCCTCTGTAGAGGCACTTCTGAAATTTTTTAACAAAATTTGGGTTCTAGGGAAATTGCCGGAAGCTTGGAAAAGGGCCATTATTGTACCATTCTTTATTGTACCATTCTTAAAACCAGGAAAACTGCCAACTTCTCCTAACAGTTATAGACCTATTGCTCTCACCAGTTGTCTAGCGAAATCTTTTGAAACTATTTTAAATACTAGATTAACCTTTGTTTTAGAATCTCATGAACTTATTGATGTTCATCAGTGCGGTTTTAAGAAAGGGTGCTCAACAACTGACCACATAGTACGCCTTGAAAACACTGTCCGAGAGGCTTTTATACATAAACAGCATTGCCTCGCAGTTTTCTTCGATCTAGAGAAAGCCTATGATACAACTTGGAGGTACGGGATCCTACGGGATTTAGCATATCTAGGCATCCAAGGCCGGATGCTAAATGTTTTAAATAACTTTCTCTCACACCGTTTTTTCCAAGTCCGTCTCGGCGCCACGCTGTCTAGAAGCTTTGTTCAGGAAAACGGGGTGCCACAAGGGTGCATTCTAAGCACAACCCTGTTCGTTGTAAAAATGAATTCCATTTGCAGAGAAATCCCAAATTCTGTTATGTTTTCGCTCTATGTAGATGACCTTCAGATAGCCTGCACATCCTCAAACATACAAACATGTGAGAGGCAAATACAAATAACAATTAATAAACTAGCGAAATGGGCCGACAAAAATGGATTTCAGTTTTCCCCTCAGAAGACGGTGGCAGTTATGTTTTCGCTCAAGCGAGGCATTCAGAACAGCCCTGTCCTCCACTTAAATAAAAAAGAATTACCGGTGAAAACTGAACACAAATTTCTAGGCATTACGTTCGACAAAAAACTTACGTTTCTACTACACATAAATATACTGAAAAAGAAAGCTTCCAAATCTCTTTCGCGGAAACGTTGGGGATCCGACAGGGCATGTCTTCTACATATATACCGCTCTGTTATACGCTCACGCTTAGACTATGGGAGCATAGTATATGGTTCAGCTAGACCTTCATACCTTAAAAAATTAGACCCGGTACATAACTTAGGCATTCGCCTTGCTTGCGGAGCGTACAGAACATCCCCAATAAATAGTCTTTATGTGGAAACGAACGAGCCTTCACTGAAAGACAGACGAAATGCACTCACATGCGCTTACGTTCTCAAAATAAGGACACGAAAAAAACACATCTGTTACCCGATTGTCACAACTTGCCCCTCCCGAACAATATTCACAAATAAGCCTCAGACAACAAGACCATTGATTATGCGATTTGAAGACATTTGCCGTGAGATTCATATTCTGGACACCTTGCCTGATGTCGCTCAAGAAAATAGGCCCCTGGCCCCATGGTACAACTTTCCAACAGTCTGTGACCTCACACTTACACAGTTCAAAAAGAGCGAAACTCCTACAGAATATATATTACAAGAATATCGCGCACTAAAAGAGAAATACAGCAAATGCACAGAGTTTTACACAGATGGATCAAAAACTGCCTCCTATGTTGGCAGCGCTGTAGTGGATCGGAACTCCGAAAAAATTATTCCACTTCCTCAATGTGCATCAGTATTTGCAGCCGAGTGTTATGCTGTCCTGGTAGCTGTAGCAAAAATTGTGTACGAGGGCATCGAGAACAGTGTTATCTATACAGATTCACTGAGTGTACTCACAGCTCTAAACTCCAGAAATGCAGTCATGCCATTACTCGGTAACATAATACACGATGTAATAAAGATCTCAACCCAAGGACATAACATAATATTCTGTTGGGTTCCAAGCCACATGGGCATTGAAGGAAATGAGAGAGCGGACGTGTGTGCTGCTCAAGCAGGCAGGAAAGAAATAGAGAAAGTAAACATACCTTATAAGGATTGCATAAAGTTAATTAAACGAAAACAAAAGGATATATGGCAGTCTATATGGAATAACCAGGAAAGTAATAAATTGCACCTCGTAAAGCCCAAAATAGAAGAATGGGAAACAAGCACTCATCAAGAACGCTTCATGGAGGTTACAGTATGCCGTCTGCGTATCGGGCACACACATCTCACACATAACTTTTTACTAATGAAACAAGATAAGCCTACGTGTGGAGAATGCGGAGAAGTGCTCACCGTCAACCACATCCTGATTACATGCCCAAAACTAGAGACACTACGGAGAAAGCATTTCACTATTTTTTATGATCGTGCCATCCCTTTCCATCCCAAATTGCTTTTAGGAGAAAGAGCAATAATAAACTTAACATGTGTTCTTAGTTTTTTAAAAGAAGCAGACGTTCTGAATAAACTGTAAACTTTAACGAACCTTTCTCCCCTTTTTAAATAAGCACAGATTTTAACCTTGCTCTTGGCGCATGATAGCCTAAGTTGCTTATGCGCCAAAAAACCCCAATACAATACAATACAATAAATAACTTTTTCTCACATCGTTCTTTCCAAGTCCGCCTCGGCGCCACCCTGTCTAGAAGCTTTGTCCAGGAAAACGGGGTGCCACAAGGGTGCATTCTAAGCACAACCCTTTTCGTTGTAAAAATGAATTCCATTTGCAGAGAAATCCGAAATTCCATTATGTTTTCTCTCTCTGTAGATGACCTTCAGATCGCCTGCACATCCTCAAACGTACAAACATGTGAGAGGAAAATACAAATAACAATTAATAAACTAGCGAAATGGGCAGACAAAAATGGATTTCAGTTTTCCCCACAGAAGACGGTGGCAGTTATGTTTTCGCTCAAGCGAGGTATTCAGAACAGCCCTGTCCTCCACTTAAATAAAAAGAATTACCGGTGAAAACTGAACACAAATTTCTAGGCATTACGTTCGACATAAAACTTACATTTCTACCACACATAAATATTGTCACGTGGTGGTGACCAGGGTCGATGACACAAATGGAAACACAGGCTTGATGGTGCGGAAATTAACTCTTTATTGAGCTGACTTGCGCCCGCAAAAGAACTAAGCAAATCGGCGGCGGCGGTAGCAGCAAACGTGTTAGTCGATCGTCGAACAAAGAATGCCCGTCACACTGTTCAACGCTCAATTTAAAGGCTGCACAGAACAATCTAGATAACGTCGCAAACAGCTACCAGCACGGGCTGGAACATTGTGGAAAGACACCCGAGTGGCCGGAACCTTCGAGACACATATCGGTGCATCTTGCGCTACAACGAAACAGATAAAGGTGTGACTCGCGAAATCGAGCATTAACAAAGATTACGGAACTGATACGCGATCCAGAATCAGAGTGATAAGCCTTATGCCGGCGGCTGTTAAAAAACAACAAATACTGTTTTGAAGGTTTCGCGGCATTACTCCCCCCTTAAAAAAACATCGCCTCGATGTTCCAAAAGAAAGAAACTTAACCATAAACACTGCAAAGTTTAAACACCACAGATTCTTTAACGCGCGTAGTATGCCTTCAGTCGTACAACATGTACAATTTATGGATATTTCCTTCGACGATGCCTTCAGCGGTTTCGATGTCTGTGCTACCTACGCTGACGGCGACGCTTGATCGGGGCGGCACAATCAGTTCTCCTTCGAGGACGTTTAGAGCGACGTGTTGCGTCGAAGTCGTCGTAGCAGGTATGGCTTTGTCTGCAGACAGCTTGATGAGCTTGGATCGGAGGTCGATGATAGCCCTATTTTCATTTAGGAAGTCCATGCCTAAAATCACGTCGCGGGAACACGGCTGCAAGACCACAAAGCTGGTGGGGTAAGTACGCCCATTTACGGTTATTCTTGCATCGTCCCGATGGAGTAATCAGGTTGCCACCTGCGGTGCGAATCAGCGGGACATCCCAAGCAGTTGTAACTTTCCTGAGATGGGAGGCTAACGGTCCACTGATGACTGAATGGTCAGCTCCGGTCTTTACAAGGGCAGTAACTCTGCGACCGTCGATATCAACTTCAAGGTCACTTGTTCGCGTTCTCGCATTGCACGTGGGCTTTAGTGTCCGATCTCGGCTCCGTCGTTTCTTCAGGTCATGGCCGGGGCGTACCGTTGTTACTTCGCTGGGCGGCTGTGTTTGCTTTCACTCTGGTCGTGTTGCCGTCGATGTCGTCGTGTGGAGCGGCGATGAAATGGTTGCGTCGTCGTTAGTGGTCGTCGGCGGCGGAGGATCTTCGTCTTTTCGCCGTTGAGCAACCTCACCTGCAAAGGTTGCTGCCTTTAGTTTCCCCTACGGGGGCTAGGAGACCGTCCTTGCACGTAACCGCGGCCCGGCGACGCAAATCGGGCATTGTACGGTGATGGGGAGCGTGACAAACGCCTTGGCGACGAGTTCTCTCCGCTGCGCAGGAAGTCGTTGATTTCCTGTGGTCGCTCGCCAGGACGGGGCGTGGGGCGTCGACAGCGAAACCACGCAGGCCGATCCGCCTGTACGGGCAGTGACGGAGGATGTGTCCTGCCTCACCACAATGGAAGCAGAGCGGTCGGTTGTTTGCTGTCCTCCAGGCGTCGCACTTTCTGGGGCTTGGGGGAAGTTGGTGGGCTTGGCGGGCGGGGGCCAAGGGGCGGTTTTCAGGAACAGGGCGGTAACGGTGAGGGCTCGGAAAGTCATCACGTCGGGGCGCAGGGCGATGTAATGCACCAGCGTAGTTCATCGCTGTTGCCTCTTGTGCTGGAACAGTCGCAGCCGTCGCTTGAGGAACGCCGAGCGCCTGCTGGACTTCGTCACGGACGACGTCCGCGAGCGTCGCCACCTGCGGTTGTTGCGATGATGGCATCAGTCGGCGGAGCTACTCTCGCACGATCTCCCGGATGAGGTCCCGAAGGTTCTCTCCGCTTGTAGATGCGCTGGGATAATGGCTTGAGTAGTCCAGTTGAAGTGGTCGCTCGTAATGGCGCATCCGGTTGTCCAACGTCTTCTCGATGATAGACGCTTCTGTTTCAAATTCCGCCACAGTTTTTGGCGGATGTCGCACAAGACCCGCAAAGAGCGACTCTTTAACGCCTCGCAATAAAAGTTTGACTCGCTCACCTTCGGTCATATTAGGGTCGGCGCGGCGAAAGAGGCGCTTCATCTCCTCAACGTACGCCAGGACAGGCTCGTTAGGGAATTCTTGACTGAAGGAGGGCCTGGGCTCTTTCCTTTCGGACGACGCTTGAAAAGGCAGTCAAAAATGCTTCCTTGAAAATCTCCCAATCCTTCATAGCTGCCTCATGATTTTCGAACCAAACTCGGGCATGTCCTTGGAGAGCAAAGTAGGCCTGCCTGAGTTTCGCAGCGTCGTTCCAGCCGTTGAACTCTGCCACAAGGTCGAAAATGTCCATCCAGTCTCCAGCATCTTCATCCGGTTGTCTGTGGAAGCAGGGGGGCTCACTGGGTTGGACGAAAACAACCGGTGCTGTAGTAGGCTGGGCCATTGTCAGCGTCGATGCCTTCCGAGATCGAATGGGGTCAGGCTGCGCTACCAATAATGGTACAGTCATGCGATAACACTGACAGGTCTGACACTAACCCGTTATTTACATGTTCCCCCATGTTGGAATTCAGGCGGCTAACAGCGGTCGATTATAACTTTGCGCGTAGAATTGCTTGCCAACATAGTATACACAATGATATATGATGGCCGATATTGTCCAGCGATCTGCAATGTCTTGCTTATAACTCGTGAATAATGGCATACATTGGTAAATATTTTCCTCAGCGACTTCCCAACTTTTTATGCATTTTCAGTTCCAGCGGCCGATATTGCCCAACCAGCAGTAGCCACTGACCGACATTGCGCATATCATGGCATGCATTGTTAATAATTGTCAAGCTAGTATTGATGGCTTGTTTACTTCGAATATATCTTGGCATACGTTGGTCAATATCCCGCTGCCAGTCGTGAGGGCTTCTCAACATTGTGTATATCTCCAGATAAAAGGGTCTATGATGGCATAAAATGGTAAATATTGTCCTGCCAGTATACCTGGCTTGTCGACATTGAACATATTGTTACGGTACGCAGTGAAAGAGACGATGACGAAGTGCTGGGCTAGTGGAGAAAGACGACGCTGCAGCTACGTCTGGTTCTCCTGTGAGTGTGTCCTTGACGGTGAACTGTTGCGGTTACGACGTACCATCGCCTCCTAATATCTCGGCGTGCCTCGTAACATCTTGGTGGAGCTGCTGGGTTAGACACCAATACCACAAGCTGGATCTCCGTAGTGGCCGCCAACTTGGTGCTAGCACTATGCAGTCTGACGCAGCTACCTCTACAGCGGCACAATCAGCGCCCACTGTCGTCGTTGCGCAGCCTCGTGATCCGGGAACCTTTTGCGGCACCGATGACATCGACGTCGAAGACTGGCTCGCTATGTACGAGCGAGTCAGTAAGCACAACCGATGGGACGCAACGTTGATGCTTGCAAATGTCATTTTCTACCTGGCTGGTACGACGCGCGTCTGGTTCGAGACGCACGAAGAAGATCTAACATCCTGGGACATGTGCAAAGAGAAGCTTCGGGATCTCTTTGGCAAGCCAATCGGACGCAAGCTCGGCGCTAAAAAGGACCTGGCATCGCGAGCACAGTCGTCGACCGAATCATATCTGTCGTACATACAAGACGTACTAGCTCTATGCCGCAAAGTGAACAGCGCCATGCTCGAGTGTGACAAGGTGGGCGACATCTTAAAGGGCATTGCTGACGACGCTTTTAACCTTCTATTTTGCAAAGTTTCTACGACGGTCGACTCCGTCCTCGAGGTATGCCGGCGGTTTGAGCAAGCTAAACATTGTCGTATTGCTCCCCGCTTCGACCGCTTGCCAAACACAGTTGCTACGTCTTCGTGCGAAGATCAGCCAACACTGCAGCAGCCGTCCCATGAGCCAAACTTGACCAGGATCGTTCGCAGAGAGCTGGAGGCAATGGCCCCCGTCGCATTCACATCTCAGCCGGCGGATGCTACTATAGCACTGATCCAAGCTGTCGTTCGCCAAGAATTCGCGAACGTGGGCCTTAATGCGACCGTAAGCCTCAGCTCTGGTCAGCCGTCCGCACAGCCATCTGTCCAGCCCACCGTTCCGGTGGTAGCTGCTGCGGCTCCGACTGCGCCCTTCCCGACGCGATACCCCGAATCTACCCGACGCTACCGCAACCCAGAAGAATGGCGGACCTTCGACAACCGACCCATCTGCTTCAACTGCTCATGTGCCGGCCACATTTCTCGCCATTGCCGCAGCCGTTGGGTTCCGCCACCTCGACCTCGCTACTATCATGATCGTAGCACCGCCTACGGACCACACCCAACCTCTCTCCGTGATATGCCCTCTCGTGACTTTAACCCGCCATCCCCGCGCATGTCCAGCCGATCGCCGTCTCCCCAGACCCGCCGTTCCCGCTCGCCCCTACCTCACCATTCCTCGTCCCCTCACTTCTCTGGCCCGCTCCCGGAAAACTGATCAATGCAGCTCCCGGAGGTGAAGCTGCATTGACGGCCCGGCCCGAAAATCCCCTGCTGACCCTCGCGCATCGCCGCAATCTTCTAGATATCTGTGTAGATGGTGTGCCTGTTACCGCCCTCTTGACACTGGTGCCCAAATTTCCGTTCTCAGCTCTTCGTTTCGCCGCCGACTCAAAAAATTTGTCACACCCGCCTCTTCATCAGCCGTTCGTGTCGCCGATGGAGGCGTTGCTGCCGTCGTGGGACTTTGCACTGCGCGCGTGAGCATTTGTGGTCGAACTACCCCTGTGCTCTTCACTGTAATCGACCGCTGCCCTCACGATGTGATCCTCGGCATCGACTTTTTAACGGCGCACTCTGCCCCGATTGATTGTTCAAGTGGCCTCCTTCGCTTAGACCTGCCTTTCTGCTCCGACCGCACAGATATCAAGCCACGCCTCTGCTCTGTCGAGTTTGTTCGCCTACCGCCCGAAGCTGCCATATATGTTCCTTTGGCCCCGTTTCCTGCTATTCCTGATGGTACATACGTCACTTGTCCAATCACCGATGTTGTTTTCTACCGTAACGTCATACTCCCTCACACTGTCCTGACCGTCACGGATAACAGAACCTATCTTCCCGTCCTTAACTTTAGCCGCTCTGTCCAAGTTTTGCCCCATGGCATTGCACTCGCTGACTTGCTTCCGTTGGCTGACTGCGAAGTTTCTGCCCTCAAGCCTGTGCCTCTGTCTGAACCCCCCATATCAGCTTCTCGTTCCACCCTTTTTACTCCCATGATAGCACCGGATTTGACACCACAGCAAGCCGGTGCCCTCTCCGACCTTTTGCTTTCGTACAAGGACGTTTTTGATTTTGCCGACCGACCTTTGGCCCAGACATCTGTCGTTACCCATCGCATCAATACTGGCGATGCCAGCCCTATTCACAGAAGGCCTTATCGAGTCTCTCTTGCTGAGCGCCACGTGATACAGAAGGAGGTCGACAAGATGTTGACAAATAATGTTATTGAGCCTTCCTGCAGTCCCTGGGCGTCTCCTGTCGTTTTAGTCAAAAAGAAAGATCAAACTTGGAGATTCTGTGTAGATTACCGCCACCTCAATCAGATCACTAAAAAAGACGTTTATCCGCTCCCGAGAATTGACGACGCCCTCGACTGCTTGCATGGTGCCAGCTATTTTTCCTCGATCGACATGCGTTCCGGCTACTGTCGACGAACGGGATCGAGAGAAAACCGCATTTGTCACCCCTGACGGACTCTACCAATTCAAGGTCATGCCATTTGGCCTCTGTAACGCTCCTGCGACCTTCGAGCGCATGATGGACTCGCTTCTCCGTGGCTTCAAGTGGACAACGTGCTTATGCTACTTAGATGACGTTGTCGTTTTCTCTCCCACGTTAACAAGTCACCTTGAACGGCTTTCTACGATACTGGCAGTCTTTCGCCGCGCCGGTCTTCAACTCAACGCAAAAAAAATGCAGCTTCGGCCGCCGCCAGATCAAAATCCTGGGACATTTGGTTGACGAAAATGGTGTGCAGCCCGACCCTGATAAAGTTCGTGCAGTCCGCGAGTTCCCTACACCACGTAATACAAGTTATGTGCGAAGTTTTCTCGGGCTCTGCTCCTACTTCCGTCGCTTCATTCGGAACTTCGCTGACCTAGCACGTCCCCCTACCTCCCTTTTGCAGAAAAACGTGAATTTCTCGTGGAGCCATGAACAAGCTCAGGCCTT
Source organism: Amblyomma maculatum (assembly GCF_055883805.1). Taxonomy (NCBI): domain Eukaryota; kingdom Metazoa; phylum Arthropoda; class Arachnida; order Ixodida; family Ixodidae; genus Amblyomma; species Amblyomma maculatum. The sequence goes on from NC_139353.1 coordinate 146,270,318, forward strand.
CACAACGCTCATTTCCGCGCTCGCCGCTCCTCCTGTACTGGCGCACTTCGACCCGTCTGCGCCTACAGAACTGCGCACCGACGCTAGCGGACATGGTATTGGCGCCATCCTTGCCCAGTAGCAGCACGGCCACTCTCGTGTGATTGCCTATGCCAGCCGCCTTCTATCTCAGTCCGAGCGCAATTATTCCATTACGGAGCGCGAATGCCTTGCACTTGTTTGGGCGTTGACCAAATTCCGCCCTTATTTGTTTGTGCGGCCCTTCAGCGTAGTGACGGACCATCATGCCTTGTGTTGGTTGTCATCACTTAAGGACCCTACTGGCCGCTTAGGTCGCTGGGCCTTGCGATTACAAGAATACACGTTTACTGTTGTGTACAAGTCAGGCCGCCTACATCACGAAGCCGACTGCCTGTCCCGCCACCCCGTTGACCCTCCTGAACTTCCTGACAATACTGCTGACTGCGTTTTGTCCATTTCGAACTTTCTCCACATCGGCGTCGAACAGAGTCGTGATACTTCCCTGCGCCCCATTATTGATCACCTGCGCAGCGACAGCACCGATCCGCCCATCAGTATGCTTGTGCTGCTTAACACATTATACCGACGCAATATGCGCCCAGATGGTGTAGCTTGTTGCTTGTTGTCCCGACACATCTACGCTCTGCTGTTCTTGCGCACCTTCATGATGCTCTTACAGCAGGGCACCTAGGAGTGTCCCGCACATATGACAATGTTCGACGGCGATTTACTGGCCTGGCCTCTACCGCTCTGTTCGTCGCTACGTCGCCGCCTGTGAGCTGTGCCAGCGCAGGAAGACCCCGTCTCTTCACCCTAGTGGGCCCCTGCAACCATTCGCAGTTCCAACTGAGCCCTTTTCTCGAGTTGGTCTCGACCTGCTCGGGCCATTCCCCACATCGACTTCAGGGAACAGATGGATTGCCGTAGCGACCGATTACGCCACCCGGTATGCCATAACCAGAGCTATCCCCACCAGCTGTGCCTCCGACGTTGCAGACTTTCTTTTGCATGACGTCATCTTGCTTCATGGTGCTCCTCGTCAACTGCTCACCGATCGCGGTCGCTGCTTCCTTTCTAAAGTTGTTAATGACCTTCTGCGCTCATGCGCTACGCGCCACAACTTCACAACGGCCTACCATCCACAAACGAACGGTCTTACTGAGCGCCTTAATCGTACCCTGACCGATATGATGTCAATGTATGTTTCTGACCATCACCGTGACTGGGACATCTCTTTACCTTTCATAACATTCGCTTATAACTCCTCACGACATGATACCGCCGGATACTCTCCCTTTTACCTACTCTTCGGCCGCGACTCTCTACTTCCCTTCGACACCTTACTGCCTCTTGACGATTCCTCCTGCAGTTACGCTTCTGATGCCATCGCCCGCGCTGATGCCGCCCGTCATATTGCTCGAGACCGGCTTCTTGCGTTCCAGCGTTCTCAAAAGCACCGTTACGATCTCCAGCACCGTGACACCTACTACCCTCCTGGCTCCCTCGTACTCCTCTGGCTCCCTGCTCGACGTGTAGGCATGTGCGAGAAACTTCTGCCCCGCTACGTGGGCCCTTACCAGGTCTTGCGGCAACTTACCGACGTGACGTACGAGATTATCCCTGTGAACCGCCACTCTCCGGCAAACCATCATCCAGAAGTCGTGCATGTCGCCCGTCTCAAACCTTATATCTCGCGCTCACCTGTGTAGCCTACGCACCGGGACTGTGCTTCTTCCGCGGGGGGTGGGGGGGGGGTATTGTTACGGTACGCAGTGAAAGAGACGATGACGAAGTGCTGGGCTAGTAGAGAAAGACGACGCTGCAGCTACGTCTGGTTCTCCTGTGAGTGTGTCCCTGACGGTGAACTGTTGCGGCTACGACGTACTATCGCCTCCTAATATCTCGGCGTGCCTCGTAACAATATTTTGGCATATATTGGTTAATTTTATTCCAACTGTCTTAGTGGCTTCCCAGCAATGTATATTTGTTGTTTCTAGTGGGCGATATTGCCCAATGAGCTGCTGTGGCGACTGGCCAACATTGCACCTATCATGGCATACATTGATAAATATCCTCCCGCCGGTCATCATGGCTTTTCAACATTGTATATCTGCAATTACAGTGGTCGATGTTGCCTGACGAAGTGTAATGACTTGCCAAAATACCGTACATCTTTACATAGGTTAATCAATATTCTCCTGCCATCATTGATCGCCTGTCAACTTAGAATATTTACTGCCATACAATGGTCAATATTTTACTACTAATTGAGTTGGTTCCCTTATATTGTATCCGTCATCGGCACAGTCGATATTTTATGGGCAGCTGCGTAGTCTGGACAACATTGCACGCATCATTGAATGTATCGATTGATATTGATACGTGGCAAATTTAGTCCAAGAGACACAACAGCTGATGACTTGCTTGAATGTACCTGCACCTCTCAGCACCAACCGCAGCTACCACTCCGTCTTCAGTCTCTATTGTCGATTGTCGCCTTCTGCAACGGCATATATGTAACATTACTCCCGCCGTGAAAAGCTCAGTCCCGGTGCATACTAAATCGATGAATTACAGTTGGAGTAGTACGGCTTCATTCGGGCGACATGAACGATATCGATACGTGGCAAAACATACTTTTGTGGTAGATGCACAGGGGTGATCTCATATGTCACGGAAGTGACCGGCCGCATAACATGGTAGGGGCCTGTGTAGCGCTGCAAGAGCTTTTCACGAAGCTCAACTCGACGAGCGAAAGTCCAGAACAAGACGCGAGAGCCCGGATGGTAGTGGATATTCCGATGACGAGAATTGTGGCGGTGTTTTTGAGGGCTTTGGGAGGAAGCCAGCCGGTGGCGAGCAATAACACGGGCAGCGTCAGCTCTGGAGATGGCGTAACGAACATAGAAGCTGGTATTAGCGGTGGGAGGCAAGACGCTGTCAAGTGGAAGTGAAGGGGTGCGGCCGAATAGAAGATAGATGGTCGAGTAGGTTATTGTATCGTGCCGGGACGAATTATATGCGAACGTCACTAATGGCAAAGTAATATCCCAATCACCATGGTTATCCGGTACATACATTGACGCATGTCCGTGAGCGTGCGCTTGAGGCGTTCGGTGTGGCCGTTCGTTTATGGATGGTAAGCGGTGGTGAAATACTGCTTAATTGAGCAGTACCGGAGGACTTCGTCGACTACTCGAGTAAGAGAGCAACGGCCGCGGCCAGTGAGCAGCTGGCGTGGAGTACCATGAAGCAGGATGACCTAATGGAGAAGAAACGCAGCCACGCCAGTTGCACAGCTGGTGGGTATTGCTCGTGTGACAGCGTAGCGCGTAGTATAGTCCGTGGCCACCGCAATCCATCTAATCCCCGAACCAGACAGATGGAAATGCCCGAGGAGATCAAGGCCAACTCGGGAAAGTGGGTCTATTGGGATGTCGATCGGCTGCAGGGATCCAGCAGGCACAAACGAAGCCCTTTTCCGTCGCTGACACCGGTCACAAGAGCCATGTAATGACGAACAGAGCAGTATAGGCCTGGCCAAAAAAAACAACGCCGGCGTAGGCTGTCGTACGAGATACACCAAAATGGCCCGCAGTGGGCGCGTCGTGCAGCTGCTGAAGAACGGTGGCACGCAGGTGTTCCGGGACTACAAGCAGAAGCTCGGCGCCATCTGGTCGCATATTCTGCCGCTATAAAGTGCCGTTTCCAATACACTATAGCGCAGCAAAAGACGAGGACACAAGAGACGAGAGACGAACACCACGAGCGCTATTGGAATCATGTACCAACAAGCCCAAAAAACCACGCTACTAAAGTGCCGTTGTGGAGCCTAAACAAAGCAAGGGCAGCGTCATGGTGACCAGTGCTGAGGCTGTCGATAATGGTGCAAAGCTTGGGATCTAAGCGCTGCTCATGGCAAATGTTGAAAAGGAGGTCAGAGATGGACAACACACAGGTGTCATCATCACACTCGCTGTCAGGCAGCGGATCTACCGAGTTGTGGGATTGGCAATCGGCATCAGTGTGCAGCCGACTGGACTTGTGGACGACAGAAAGTGTATTCCTGAAGACAGAGGGCCTAATGCCCTAGGCGACTAGTAGTGTCCTTAAGCGTAGAAAGCCAATATAAAGCCTGGTGGTCGGATTACGGAGAATGGTAGGCCAAACAAGTAAGGGCTAAACATTGTAATGGCTTGCACGAGGGCTAGACACTCACTTTCTGTGATCGAATAATTCCACTCAGCTGTAGAAAGGAGGTGACTGGCATGAGAACTGACGCCAGTGACTCGTCTACACAAGGGCGAGAACGACATCAATACCATGACCACTGGCGTCGGTGCGTAACTCCGTTGTTAATGAGGGGTGGAAGTGTGTCAGGAGATGCGGGTTGGTGAGGGCTGGAATTGTGCAGAAAAGGCTTGAGATTGGTCTTGGCCGCAGCAAAATGAAACGTCGCTCTTCAGAAGAATAGTGAATGGACGAGCCGTCTCCGCAAAGTTTGGGACAAACTGCCGAAAATAGGAACAAAGGCCAAGGAAACTAAGCACGTCACTGGTACAGCGTGTTGTGGGAAATGCACTCACAGCACGATATTCGTTGGGGTCGGGTTGAACGCCACGAGCGTCTACCAAGTGTCCGAGCACCTTGAGTTCACGCCGGCCGAAGCTACATTACTTCGAGTTCAGCTGAAGGCCAGCTCTTTGGAAGACTCCAAAAATGGCATCAAGGCGATGAAGATGGCTATCGAAGGTCGAAGAAAATACAATGACGTCACCAAGACATCACAAACATGTCCATTTAAAGCCGAGTAAAAGAAAGTCCATCATGTGCCAGAATGTTGCAGGCGCATTGCGCAGGCCAAAAGGCATCACCTTGAATTGGTAAGGGCCATCGGGAGGGACGAATGCAGTATTTCTCGGTCCCGTTCGTCGACTGCGATCTGCCAATAACCGGAACGAAGATCAGTCGAAGAGAAATAGCTGGCACCGTGAGCAGTCAAGGGCATCATCTATCCTGGGCAGTGGGTAAGCGTCCTTTTTTGTAACCTTATTAAGGTGTCAGTAATCAACGCAGAACCTCCAGGTAGGTGGCGACTACCGCGCAAATCCAGCTTTAGCAAGGTAAATGGTCTTATCTGTGCGCACGGGGATCTGTAGTCCACAGCCTTTAATCAACCAACCGGGACGATCGCTGCGTGGCCTCAGGAAGTGTTGCGAAGAAGAAAATCGGCAGTGGCGTGAGAGGAGTCCTCATGCTAGGCCAGTCATTAAATCATCGTTCATCCTGCAGCCATGCTGAACCGTATTCATGCTTGTCACCATGCGACAATATGATTCTCTTAGTATACATGGCTTATCGACATTGAATAGATTTTGGCATACAGTGGTCGATCTGACCCCGCCAGTTTTGGGGACTTTCCAACAATGTATATGACTGGGTTATAATGGTCGATATTGTCAACTGAGTTTTGACGGCTGGAAAAACACTGCACATATCATGACATCTGTTGGCCGGTATTAACTTGCAGATATTAACGATCAATTCTCAACCTGTATATCCTGATATATTTTTACCTTCCCGAACAATACTATCGTGTCCTTCGCGATGATCTTCAAACATGTTTTATACATCGTCAGCAATACAATATATTGACATTAGTGGAGAACATTTATTCAAGAAAAATAGCTTAGGCGGTAAGGGCGCGGTTGGTATAGTGTCCTTCTCCATTGCTTCGGTGGCTGAACCCCTGCCGGGGTAAGGCTTCATTTTCTTGGCAAACCCATGCTCGTGAGATAACGGCAGACATTCCTGAGCCAAAAGATTTAGAAAGTCCTGAAATGTATGATTGGGTGGCACTACGCATGCACGCAGGCATGCCTCGTGCAATGTGCACGTCACTGCCATCGAGTCGGACGCGTGGCTTATGCCGTCTACGAAGCGCTTAGAAATGCCCGACTGTAGCGCAGTTCTCAACTGTGAAGAAGTTTAGTGCTGAGGTGGAACGCGCAGCTCTTACAGACCTTACCATTCCTTCTATATGTCCTCAGCGTGATGCGTGAGGCCACTCATACGTCAAATTTTAAGAATACGTCTTCGCCCTCAAGAAAAGTGAATGAGATCAAATGCTGGAAAACAAACGTCGAAGAGATTGTGCTAGTGAAGGCAAATGCTTCACCGTTTCGCTATGTACGCTAGCTGACTGCGCAACTCGGTGCCAGCACCGACCCTATTGCGCCGTAAGTGGTCTTGTAAGCACAGAAGATGGGCTAGCTGCAGAATATTGTGTATTGTATTTCAATCAGCTACTAACTTGACTTGATTCCTTTATGCCGGCGTGCTCTGCTTTGAGTGCTTCAGCAAGGAACGAATGATGAACAAACTATTTAGGCTGTGGACGCAGCATTGCTCATAATCAAAAGGTATTTCCACCCACATAATAAATAGAGACATTATTTTCTTTACGTTCTCTATCTTCGCCGGGTAGAGAAAACAAGTTTAGCCTTAATTCTCAGATGTTCTGTGATTAAATGTATTTAATTCAACAGCATTGTATGCTGCCTAACTTTATATTACAATTTGTGTACTTGTGACAGCTTTAACGAGTTCGGGCCCGCCGGGGTGGTGAAGTGGTAAAACGCCCCACTACTGTGCCGGAGTATCCGGGTTCGAACCCGACCTCGGCGGCTGCGTTTCGATGGAGGCGAAACGGAGTGGCGTCCGTGTGCTGTGCGGTCAGTGCACGTTAAAGAACCCCAGGTGGTCGAAATTTCCGGAGTCCTCCACTACGGCGTTTCCCATAGCCTTACTCGCTTTGGGACGTTAAACCCCACCGACCGACCGACCGACCGACCGACCGACCGACCGACCGACCGACCGACCGACCGACCGACCGACCGACCGACCGACCGACCGACCGACCGACCGACCGACCGACCGACCGACCGACCGACCGACCGACCGACCGACCGACCGACCGACCGACCGACCGACCGACCGACCGACCGACCGACCGACCGACCGACCGACCGACCGACCGACCGACCGACCGACCGACCGACCGACCGACCGACCGACCGACCGACCGACCGACCGACCGACCGACCGACCGACCGACCGACCGACCGACCGACCGACCGACCGACCGACCGACCGACCGACCGACCGACCGACCGACCGACCGACCGACCGACCGACCGACCGACCGACCGACCGACCGACCGACCGACCGACCGACCGACCGACCGACCGACCGACCGACCGACCGACCGACCGACCGACCGACCGACCGACCGACCGACCGACCGACCGACCGACCGACCGACCGACCGACCGACCGACCGACCGACCGACCGACCGACCGACCGACCGACCGACCGACCGACCGACCGACCGACCGACCGACCGACCGACCGACCGACCGACCGACCGACGAGTTTGAATTCAACATTTTCAGATAAAGATTTCAAAGAAACCAACCAACGAGTTTGGATTCAACATTTTCAGATAAAGATTTCAAAGAGAAAATATTGATGAAGCTTGAAGCATAGCAACCCTACAATTCGGGACTGGAAATAAGTGTCAATGAATTTTGTTTGCTTTACAGAAACAAAGAAAATGGCATCATGTAATGTATGCGTGCTCACCACCGAAATATTTGTCATAAATTATTGTTGCCTGGACATGCTGCTCTTCAAAGAAATTATTTTTGTCCGAAAGCAGTATAAGCGCGTGTCTGACTCTCATGACCTAGCTGCCTTCGAATAACTTTGCAAAGTCGGCTTAACATCACGCGCTTAAAGGTTTGTTCCTATGCAGTATTCTGGGAAGATTCTCCACGACTGGTGACGGAGCGCTCTCTCTCTTCGGTCTTCCTTCTTCTCTCTGGCAGCGCAGGTGCGCGCCTCGCGGGCTATCTGGTACAGCTCCGCTCGAACTCTGAGATAAATAGTAGAACCACGACATGCCTCGTTCTGTCTTGCGGATCTTAGAACAGTCTGAAACTCGGTGGGAGTACCAGTGACCCTTTATTTTAGGATATATGTGCGTAACGGAGTAGGTTTTGGGGAGAATGCGTTGCTTTATTTGCCTCCCATGTTACTACACTTCTCGGCAGGAGTAAAGACTCAGGATCACTAGGACGCACCTTTGCGTGCCAATTTCCTCTTGGGCTGCTTCGGTTGACACTGCATGAAAAGCTGTGCTGGAGGACCGGTAAGATATCCATTTTCTATACAGTGCGGCATATTAACTGGAAATTAATCTTTTGTCAGTCATTGGCACCTGATAAGATTAACAGAATGTGCTTATCTGCTGTTTATGCACGCCGAGAGTCAGAAATGCTTTTGATTCAGCTCTATTGCACACAACAGAAAATATGTACTCTTCTTGAATTCCAATTTCAACACAGTTCTTGGACACACATATTTTGCAGCAGTGGGAAATTTCACTAATCATGAACAGTTTGCCCAAAATGTACTGAAAAATATTCTGCATAATATTGTTTCTTATTTTTGTTTGTGCTCGCAGATGTTTTGTACGAAAGAGAAGATGGTGATTTGCAAGCTGCTCCAGCATACATTGGCAAGGGCTGTTGAAAGCTGCTGTCATTATAACCGAGAGCAAAAGGCGCATGCTAGAGATGCTGCCTTGGCAGACACCTGAAACTGCCAATAATGCGTCGTCTTCCTACAACCTGGGATCTGCCGACACCTTGTCAATAGACCCAACCGGAGATGAAGTCCTGGAAGTCTGAAAGAATTGTGCTTATAGTTCTTTTCACTATGTATCACATGTACACTTAATGAATATTCATGAAACAAACAATTCTGGCTTTTTTGTGCGCATGTATTCTTTCAGGATGCTGTATAAATATTATTAGCTGCATGAAAAATACCTGCACAAAATCTAACTCAACCTTGTGTTTGGCGCATGCTTGCTGTAGATGCCGCTGCGCCGTAACACCCATCAAATAAAAAATAGCCACAAGAAAAAAACATTCTACGATAATGGGGTTGCCTGGATGCCAAAGATGCAAAGGCAGTGGAGAAGCTTGGGTGGGCTATGCTGGGCAGCCGATGAGCCTAGCTGGATAGCAGTGCTTAAAAGTCAGTGAGTACGCTTGGTTGAAAGTATTGAATAGCCAGTGAGAGTGGCTGGATTTACGTTGTATAGGAGGCAGTGCGTAGGCTTGGGTGGAAGATATTGGGTAGCCGTTGAGTGAGGCTACATGCCAATAAATAACCTAGTCTGCTATTGGTGGTCATTGTAGGAAAGAGAGTCTAGCAGATTAGATTAAATATGGGCACGGGTAGCGGTCCAATGAAACGCCAATTCTGGATCCAATATCGCAGCCGGTTTTCGCCAATATTGGGCCGATTGCGGTCTATTAACGCCGTGCTACTTGGGATGATTAGCCATTAGATGTGTGGAACGTCCATGTGCGGACCGACGTTTCCCGCTCAATATCCCATCCTTCATTTATATAACCAATGTTAAATCGTATAAGCGAAAGTATGTGCTGCGTCGCTTCGTATCCTTACAGCCTAAATTTACGGCCTAGTTTATTTTTAAAATGTATTTTGACGAAAGCGCGCTCGCTATAGTCGATCTGGGTCAAGTACGCTTATTATTAGGCCGATGCTTATCGCTAATTAATTGCATCGCATTGCATGCGCGTCCTGCGGTAATCATGTTCGAAGCCAGTGTTGTTAAAACTGATACAATGGGTGGCAAACAAATACGCTTAAACTTTTGGAATTCTCTTCCCCTAGAGCAGCAGGAATCGCCACGTGAGAAGCCACAGCAGAACCTAGACCATCACCAAATAAAATACAAAAAAAAATAGTAAGCTTTGCCTGCGAACAATATATAATAGGTCGTTTTGATTATTTCTAATCTCCCCGTCGGCGTAGAGCTAGTTAGCCGCCGCCACCCTGACGTACTGGCGACCGATGTCGAACTTTATATTTGATGCCGTCGACCGACCGTCGGTCTGCTTCAAATTCGTCACAGTATACATGTGGATAGGTTACAGTGCTAGCTTAAGTCAATGAAGATCTAGTGTAAAAGAACACGGTGTCATCCCAAGCAACATCAACCCTAGCTAGGTGGTATTAAAGCAAAACAGGACGGAAACAAGCACCGCGGAATTATAATTAGACAGAATATTTCCGAAGCATTTAAAATTGCAAAGGTAACTTGAAAACACAGAGTGTAAGAGCACAGTTAACAAATACAAATATATAAATGAGCCTGCCAACCATAAAAGCACTCTAATGTGGTTGCCCACAAAATATTTCGTCACACGTTAATTTTGTAATGCCATTAAGGCTATGCGCAAAAAAGACAACACAAAAAACAGAGGCAACGACAGGACGAGCGCAAATTAACAACTAGTTTATTCAGAAGTTTAACCTCTAAATATAAAACATATAAGCGCATGCGCAGCGGAAAAAACCACGACATGCCTGATAAACGCGAACCACCGTCATACCCCACAAAACAGAATTCAACAAGGCAGACTCGCTTTTATATAAGGCGATAGACGTATCACTGACACAATTGTGCGCTTTGTTTATCAAAAACGACTCAAATATTTCGCGCGCCACTACATTGCTGCCACGGCCAAGTATCTTAATCTCATTTAGTCGCGGCCGGCACTTGCAATCTCGACAATGTTCGGTTAAGTTTGTAGTACATTCCTTATCCCCTAACGTGCGCACATGCTCCCCAGCTCGATCATTAACGCATCTCCCTGTTTGGCCAATGTAGGCCTTTCCACATGTTAGTGGAATTTCATAAACAATGCCTTTAGCTCATTTTACATAGGGCTTACCATGCTTCTTAGTGCAAATTCCCGGCCTACTTCTCTCTTTCGCCGTGAGCGAGCAGAGTCGGCCTAGCTTAACAGGTGCAGAAAACACCGCAGGCACACCAAACCTGTTGGCCACCTTCTTCAAGTTGTGTGCCACTTTATGCACGTAAGGTACAACTAATGGTTTTGTACCCTCCTTTGGGGCCCTTTTGTGCACTTTTCCTTTCATTTTCTGCAGGAGAGTTTCACTCACTGCCGTCAAGATCGTGCAGGGGTAGCCCGCATTGTCCAAACGGGACACTTGTGCCAAGAAACTATCGCCCATTTTGTGCGGACATGACCTTATGAGGGCAGACTCAAGACACATAGCAGCAATACCTCTTTTGACCGTCTTCGACTGTGCAGACCCGTACGGCATAAGATCTTTTGCAACTCTGGATGATACATTCAACACAAATGCTTATCTGAAAGAATCATTTTCATGTCCCAAAACTGCACACTGTTATGATCTGGTGTCTCATGCGTAAAAGTTAGACCTCTACCGTGTAGCTTAAGAGCATCTAAAATCTCATTCGTCACATCAAGGTAGTCAATGTTATCTTGTTCTTTTAGAAGAATTAAAAAGTCATCCACATATCTAAAAACTTTTAAAACCATAGTGCTGTCAAGGACATTTTTCAGGGTACAGTCAATAAAAGACAGAAAAATGTTACACAGTACCGGGGCAACACACGAATCTATACAAATACCGCGACGTTGCAGGTAGAACCCATTGTCAAATGTAATGAACGTGCTATTAAGATAAAATTCAAGTAGAGTTATAAAATTATCTACAGTCATCCCTGTTGCGTTTTGAAAGGGAACATCCCCGTTCTCTTCCACACAAAATCTAACAGCTTCAAGTAGTTCAGCATGAGGTATGGAATAAAAGAGGTCCTGGACATCTACAGAAAACATGAATCCAACATTCTGGCTTTTCTCCAAATAGCCACTAACATCCTGTGAATTTCTAGTAGTAAATGGGTCAAACACATCTAGCTGCTGTAAATGTTTCTGCAGAAACAAACTGACCTGGTTCTGCCATGAGCCTTTCTCGCTCACAACTGTCCTAAAGGGCACATCCGCTTTATGTGTCTTTGCCAAGAAAAATACCTGCAACGAGTTGCCGACACATTTGTTTATACCTTTCGCTATCTGCACCAGACCTAAATCATTGCACAACTTCACAGCCTTACTCTTAACTCTAGTTACACTCCTTTTAAGTGACCTAAAGTTTTTTCTGATTGCCTGGTCTGCCTTTTCTTTAAACACACCTTCAGGTATAATGACAAATCCACCATCTTTATCAGCCTGCAATAAACGCAAGTCGTTATCTCTAAAAAAGTTCACCACTTCTTTCGTGGCCTGCTTCTTCCTTGTTGACGGTAGCTTGTGAATAGTCTTTGCTAAGCAGTCCACCCCTTCCAAAAGACACCGCTCTTGACTTTCGCTTTCAGCTTTCTTGGCAATTCTTCTATTCAGTGCCAGAAGTTCATGAGCTTGTACGGCAGGCTCTTCGCTATACTTGGGTCCTTTCTTGAGAACGCTCATTACAGACTCTGGAACTTGAACGTCTCCGAGCACAGTCACAGACCCTTTTCCTCGAACGTCACTCCGCATCTCCGTCAGCTTCAACAGTTGTTTAATTCTGACGTTCCACATGGCCTCCGTATGTTGCGAAGCATTTCGCCTGTGGACGCGCAGCACATGTTCTCCTAGCCTAGACGGGTGCTGAGCCAAGCACACAATGCGCAGCCAGTCTTGACACAGGCGAACCTGTCTCCACAACCTATATCTGAGTAATCTACACACTCGCTTACGGTGACCAACCGACGGTTTAATAACCCCAAAAAGGGCACTCGCTTCATGCGGGGTGATCCCTTTCCTGAGGCAGTAAGAGATGGATCTTGCACGAATAGAATTGGCGATGATCAAGCTGACCAAGGTATCCGCTTGAGGGTACGACGATGGTGGTGAAACACAGAAAGATGGGCCCGCTGTAGTAGAAATGAACCTCAACAAGAGTTGTTGTCGGGCTAGTGAAACTCTCCTGCAGAAAATGAAAGGAAAAGTGCACAAAAGGGCCCCAAAGGAGGGTACAAAACCATTAGTTGTACCTTACGTGCATAAAGTGGCACACAACTTGAAGAAGGTGGCCAACAGGTTTGGTGTGCCTGCGGTGTTTTCTGCACCTGTTAAGCTAGGCCGACTCTGCTCGCTCACGGCGAAAGAGAGAAGTAGGCCGGGCATTTGCACTAAGAAGCATGGTAAGCCCTATGTAAAATGCGCTAAAGGCATTGTTTATGAAATTCCACTAACATGTGGAAAGGCCTACACTGGCCAAACAGGGAGATGCGTTAATGATCGAGCTGGGGAGCCTGTGCGCACGTTAGGGGATAAGGAATGTACTACAAACTTAACCGAACATTGTCGAGATTGCAAGTGCCGGCCGCGACTAAATGAGATTAAGATACTTGGCCGTGGCAGCAACGTAATGGCGCGCGAAATATTTGTGTCGTTTTTGATAAACAAAGCGCACAATTGTGTCAATGATACGTCTATCGCCTTATATAAAAGCGAGTCTGCCTTGTTGAATTGTTTTGTAGGGTATGACGGTGGTTCGCGTTTATCAGGCATGTTGTGGTTTTTCCCGCTGCGCATGCGCTTATATGTTTTATATTTAGAGGTTAAACTTCTGAATAAACTAGTTGTTAATTTGCGCTCGTCCTGTCGTTGCCTGTTTTTTGTGTTGTCTTTTTTGCGCATAGCCTTAATGGCATTGCAGTCGTGCCCCGTTAATATGACCCCTGTTAATATGGACGACCCGAATTATGGACAGTTTTTCTGGGGACGAAACTTTTTCAATGTATTTATGCCTCGTTAATATGGAAACTCGCTGTCTGGAAAATGGTCAGGGGAAGAATGTACACAGCCCACTTGAGCCCATGTATGTTTGTCTCGTTAATATGGACAGTTCTTGAAAAAAAAAGCACAGGAGTCCAAGCACAAATGAAAGAAGGGCGCGCCGCCCGCGAACCTACGCGATAGCCGATACGGCCGGATGCTTGAACGAGTCCTGTGGGGTTGGAAAGAACAAAAGCGGGCGCGTCGCCGTTTTAGGGAGGGGGAGGGGGCATCGCAGGAGCAAACCGATGGCCAGCTAAGTAAGAAAGACCCCGACAGGAGGGAGCCGGGAGATTTCTGGGTGCAGCGGAAGCGCCGCAACGAGAGGCCGCAGTCGGGAAAACAGCAGCAGGTGGTTGCAATAAATTCTACTGGACGTGAACAGCTAGAGAGGCCAGTAAAGGCGTTGGAAAGAAATGACAGGAAGAAAGACAAGCGCCTAACGTGGCGGCAGGAGCTGAAGTTTTTCTTTCCCAAATCACAATGTGTGTTCCACGAAGCCGTTAACGCTTTTCGGTCAGAGTTAAGACACACTCACGACGTAGAGCGACAAAAAAAAAAAATGCGACGAGCACGCAACTGGGACCGGGACTGCCGTCCTGGACGCGCTTCCCTCTCATGCTCCTGGTTTTCGTCATTGTTTCGCTGCCGAACTGCCACATTTTGCGCCGTCGGCGTCGCATTGAGTCAACGACGCGGCTTTGACAACGTCTGAGCTCTTCGTAGTCGGCTAGCCGTCGTTCTAAACTGTACTTCAGCTTGCAGTGTTTGTTTCATAGCGACACATACAAACGGCGCGGGAAAGGGCTGTTCGATAGCACTCAGCAGCCTGCCAACTTGACTCCCTCGCTTCCTTACTTAAACAGTACAAGGCAGCAAAAAAGAATCAGAAAAACGGAAAGGCAGGGACGTTTACTAGGCGAAAAGGGTGCAAAGAATCAGGAGCCTGTAACCCTAAACTTTAATCTGACTTTTGGCATGGCGGGAGTTAAACGCAAAAGAATGGAGCTGAACGTAGGCGCGAAGCGGGGCATCTGTGAATACAAGCGGCAAAAGCCATCTCAGTCAGTCAATCCAAGCCGTGAGGGACTGGACCCAAGTTCAACTAGGCAACAGCCTCGGCAGGTCGACGGTAGCATCGATACTACAGGACTCCGATAAATGGCTCAACGTCGGCATCGCAGCGTCAGCCACAGTTTCAGCGCCTAGCACAGTTCGAAGAAATTGAGTCAGCCTTGTTAATGTGGTTCGGGTATGTGCGCGTGAATGGTGCTGTCGTGAGCGACGAAATGCTTCAAACGAAGGCTCGCTGCCTCGGCAACATTATGGGTACGTACCGTTCCTTCTCCTCCGTCTTGGTAGGCTTTAGCTGTGATGACTTACGGAATATTTTGTTCAGTAAAACAAGGTGATGTTTACTGAGAAAAAATATTCTGCGCTCTGTCTAGGCGTGACTGACTTCAGCTACTCAAGAGGATGGCTGACAAGGTTTAAGAACCGACATGGCATTTCGAGTCGACGGATTTATGGAGAAGGGGGCAGCATCGACAGCTCGGCTGTTTCCTTGTCTCAAGAAAATCTCAAGCATCTACTTGAGGCTATCTCCTGGATGATATCTACAACTTTGACGAAACCGGCTTCTTCTACAAGCTCGGTCCATCCGCAACTCTTGCTCGCGGCCCTGCAACAGGAAAAAAGCGCAGTAAGGAGCGAATTACGGTAGGCCTCATGTGCAATGCGAGTGGGACGGACAAAGTGAAGCCAATTGTAGTGGCAAAATCAAAAAGACCCCGATGCTTTGGAAAAACATTCTTCCCATCTATATACTGTACATTTAAGCAAATAGAAAATCATGGATGACTTCAAATATTAGAAGGTTTCTGCAAACATTTGACTAAAAACTAAAGCTAAGCGGTCGCAAAGTGGTTATTCTCGTTGATAATGCCGGCTGCCAAACTATCTCCCCTGAAGAGTTCAAAAATATCAACTTCATCTTTCTCCCACCAGACATGACTGCTAAGATTCAGCCACTTGATGCCGGCATAATTAGAGCAACAAAAACCCACTACCGAGCTGCCTTGGTCCGACACTACCTTCGTTGTGCCGAGAAACAGGAGCCGCCGACAGTAGATCTTTAAGCTCGCGCGGGATGCCGTAAGTGAAACGACCATCACTAACTGCTGGCGCCACACTGGTATTTTACCGCATCAGGAGTCGGACCCAGAAAGGTGTAGTTCGAATGATGACATTCCCCTGGCAAGGCTTCGAGAATCACTAAAAGAGGCAGGTGCAGCTGACCCAGAGAGCGCCGCAGAACAACTCCTCGCCGCGGATGACGAAGCGGACGTGGAGGAGCAGCTCAGTGACGAGGTCATTTTGGAAGTGGCGGCGAGTATAGAACCGGACACTGATTCATCAGCCAATGAAGAGTTGCTGCTCGAGAGTACGACCAACAGAAATCCTACCATTATGCGTGTCATAGTGCGTGAGTCGCTTCATGTCTTTACTGCAATTTTTTTAGGACAACGATGACAGGGATAATGCACTCAAAATTGCCGGTGTTCTGTCTAATTTTGAATCCAGTGCACACCGGTATGCACAAAAGCAGTCATTAATTACACATTTGTTTCTCAATAAAATCCTTTTAGTTTTTATTTATGACTCGTTATTATGGATGACTCGCTTTATGGACAGTTTTGGTCGGAAACCAAAGTGTCCATATTAACGAGGCACGACTGTACATGATTCAAGCCAACTAGCCCGACAACAACTCTTGTTGACACGCTAATTTGCATCTAATTTTGACCAGTAGCCGAAATATACGAGACTATGTTCAATAAAGTATATGCCGATGCATCTTATTTGGCGTGACATGGTAAGAGAGCTGACAGTATTGTCCAGCTAGCATATGCCATATATTGGCCAACGTTTGTAGTGTAATGGCTAACGCTTCTTGATATAGCCACCCTTATGAAATGGCAACGCCAATACCGGTGATAATTAAGGTATGCCAGTGTATATCTGACATAGGAGTGCCATTTTAATAGAGATGACAGTATAGCCCAACACGTCATATATTGACCAACGTTAGCTGACTGCCGGCTAAGGCTAAAGCTGTCCGTTATAACCCCCTTATGAAATGGCAACGCCTGCACCGGTGATACGCCGGATATCCAGGCCCATCATAGTCATCCTCATATAACACAACATAGATATTGTGAGAGCATCGAATATAGTGTTATAATAGATAGGAACGACCACTAATGCTTACTAACGGAATACTCAGGACCAGTGTTGGACGTGTTATAGAATGGTATAACCAATGCTATCGATAGGATAGCAGCACTGGGCTTACATTGGCCTGATCTTTGCCAGCTCAATGACAATATTGGCCCAGGCTCTTGTGCTGCCTGGGGCGTACCTGATGTCGTGACATCTGGTGGAGGTGCTGGATGCGGCCCGTGCACAATACGCCCTCGGAGAACCGTGATCACATCCCTCGCACATCATACCAGTGCATCGCGCCATTTGCCAGCTCCTCGGCCTCGATCCTGAGTTCTGTCTGCTACCGGACAACGCTTCAAGCTTACCGTGCAGGGAGTCCCAGTAGCGACTAAGGTTGTGCTGCACCTAAGTTAAGTTAAGATCCAGAAGACTGGATTGAGATCTATGAATCAGTCGCGTTTCTGAACACAAGGAATGACAGTGACAAGGTCCGCTACGTATACTTCGCTTTTGAGGGCGCTGCGCGGATATGGTTCGAAAACATGGAAGAGTCGCTAACCATCTGGGGCATGTTCAAGACCGGACTGCTCAACACCTTCACAACCTTGGCACGCAAGGAGAGTGCCTTCAAACGCGCCAGCAGCATCCAAATGAATGCGTCGCCGTCTTCGTGGAGGGAATGAAGCGGCGATGCCGACGCGCTGATACATGCATGTCCGAAGAAAAGAAGGTGGGCTTTTTGATGAGAGGTATCAAGGAACTTTTAATCAGCCTTGTGCGCAATAGCGCACAAGGCTGCAGCGGTGCAGCGGTGGCGTAGAGGTAGAACATCCGCCTCGCATGCAAGAAGACCGTGGTTCGTATCCCGGTGCAGCGCAATTCACCACCGGATTAAAAAAAAAATTCCGCGTGTCGATGGAATCACATAAATAGGTTGGGGTGCGACCTGATGCCGGTGAACACCTCCGGTAACTCATTCCATCACCAGAACAGGAATTGGCCATCCTGGTGTAGTAACTGGCCACAACCTTCCATGATTAGTCCTACAAAACACCGATCCCCAGTCACCAGCGGCTGCGGAGCAACTGACCACAGCGGCGGTCAGATCTGTGACGCAGCGGGGGGTGCTAAGAATCTCTGGATCTCTGGACAGGCCGCAGTTGGAAACTGACCCTGGCAACGTTTTATGCTAGAACACTCGCTAGTGAAGCTAGTTTAGCAGTGCTGTTAGAGGAACTAGAGGATTTGAAATTGGATATCATCGGGCTTAGTGAGGTTAGGAGGCCGAATGAGGCATATGCTGTACTGAAGGATGGGCATATACTATGTTATCGAGGTTTACTGGAGAAGCTAAGTATATAGCTGGTAATATATACGAATTCTATTGAATTAATAAGAGGATGGCAGGCCTCGTAATTAAGCTTAATAAGCGATATAAACTGAAGGTTGTAGAGGCCTCCGCCCTACATGTAGTCATGATGACTAGGCAGTTGAAAACTTCTATTAAGATGTAGAATTGGCAATGAGGAAAACAAAGACGCAGTATACAGAACTAATAGGCGACTTCAATGCCAAAGTAGGGAAAGATCAGGCAGGAGACAAGGCAGTGGGTAGTTATGGCAATGGTTCTAGGAATAGCAGGGGGAGTTACTAGTTGAGTATGCAGAGCGCAATACCTTAAGAATCATGAACACCTTCTTCAGCAAACGGAAGAACCGGAAGTGGACATGAAAAAGCCCTAACGGGGAGACTAAAAATAAAACTAACTTCGTAATGTGTGCAGGACGTAGAGGTAATCGGGAAGGTGCGATGCAGTGACCACACGATGCTAAGGTCTCATATTAGTCTAAATCAGAAAAGGAAATGAAACAGATTAGTAAGAAAGAAGTTCATCAATGAATTGGCAGTTAGGGGGAGGGCAGAAGAATTCAGGATCTCGCTACAGAATATATATTTAGCTCTAACCGAGGATGGCGACATTAGCCTAGGAGCAATGAACAATAATTTCAGAGATATCATTACTTAGTGCGCTGTGGAAATAGGCAGCTGGTGAGTTAGAGAGGATATCGGTAAGCTGTCTAAGGAGATGAATGATTTGATTAACAAACGCCAAAGTATGAAAGTTTGCAATCCAACAGACCAGATAGGATTGGCAGAGATATCAAAGCTAATCAATCAGCTTAAAATGACCGATATAAGAAAGTATAACATGGGAAACATTGAGCGTGCTGTAAAGAACGGGGCAAGCCTTAAAGCAATCAAGAAGGAACTGGGCATAAGCAAAATCAGATGTATGCGTTAAGGGGCAAGGCGGGCAATTTTATCGCGAATAATGACAAGATAGTCAAAATAGCCGAAGAGTTCTATGCTATACTCTACAACAGCCAAAGAAGTAACGAAAATAATGAGATTGGCGGTAAGGAAATGCAGTCAGACGTTCCGCCAGTGATGAAGGACAAAGTTAAGAAAGCATTAGAAACTATGAAAAAGTGGAAAACAGCTGGCGAGAATCAGGTAACAATAGATTTGTTGAAAGACGGGGGAATATCGTGCTAGAAAAACTGGCCACCATGTACATGCAGTGCCTGGTGTCATCGACGCTACCGGAACCATGGAAGAAGGCAAACATTATGTTAATTGATAAGAAAGGGGACGCTAAGGACTTGAAAATTTACAGACCAATCAGCTTATTGCATGTTACGTATTTACCAAAGTAATCGCTAATTGAATCAGGGCAACTTTAGACTGCAATAAAGCAAAACATCAAGCAGGTTTTCGGATAGGATACTCTACCATCGATCGTATCCATCCATAAACCAGTTGATAGAAAAATGCTCAGAATATAATTAGCCCTTATACACAGCATTCATTGATTAAGAAAAAGCATTTGACTCAGTAGACGCCTCGGCTGTCATGCAGGAATGGTGAAATCAGGGTATAGACGAGCAGTGCCTGAAAGTGCTGGACTATATATATAGAGGGTGCACAGCAACCATAGTTCTGCATAAAGAAAGTAACAAAATTCCTATAAAGAAAGGGGATAGCAAAGAGACACGATCTCCCCAGTACTATTCACAGCTTGCTTAGAGGAACTATTCAGACTTGGAATGGGAGCAGTTAGCGATAAGGGTACATGGAGAATACCTCAGCAATCTGCGATTTGCTGATGACATTGCATTGCTAACTCAGGGGATGAATTGCAAAGAATGATTGATGACCTAGACAGGAAAAGTTTAAAGGTAGGCTGGAAAATATATATATACACCGAAGCGGTGGCCTTGTGGTAGAGCATCCGCCTCGCAATCGGGAGGTACCGGGTTCAATCCCTGGTGCCGCCGGTTACCCACCGGTTTTTAAATGGGTACAAGCTTTCCCCCGGCCTGGTGCTCGGCTCTTCTGGGGTGAAATGCTTGGGAAAAGGGGTCACGGCCCGAATAGTTGCGCCGATGTGGCAGTGATTCGTTCCGCCATCGGACAACAATAAGTCCGCCTTGCGCGGCAACAGCCCATTATGTGGCCCTTTTTTTTTTCTTGAACCAACATTTTTGGTTCATGGCCCCTTTACCCAAGCATTTCACCCCAGAAGAGCCGAGCACCAGGCCGGGGGAAATCTTGTACCCATTGGAAACCGGTGGGTACCCGGCGGTACTGGGGATCGAACACCGTACCTCCCGAATGCGAGGCGGATGCTCTACCACAAGGCCACCGCTTCGGTTAGTATGTGGCCCTTTTTAACAACTGTTGTATACAACAGTTGCATCTTGCCTGTACTCACCTATGGGGCTGAAACGTGGAGGCTAACCAACAGAGTTCTACTTAAGTTGAGGACAACCCAGAGGGCTATGGAACGAAAAATGGTAGGGTTAACATTAAGAGATAGAAAGCGTGCAGAGTGGGTCAGAGAAATAACTCAAGTTAACGACATTCTAGTGGAAATTAAGAAGAAGAAATGGACATGGGCAGGACATGTAGTGCGAAGAGAGGATAACCGATGGTCGCTGAGGGTAACAAACTGGATTCCAAGGGAAGGAAAGCGTAGCAGGGGGCGGCAGAAAGTTAGGTGGGCGGATGAGATTAAGAAGTTCGCAGGGGTCAAGTGGATGCAGCTAGCACAGAACCGGGTTAAGTGGAGAGATATGGGAGAGGCCTTCGCCCTGCAGTGGGTATAATCAGGCTGATGATGATGATGATGATGATGATTGAAAATCAATATGCAGAAGACTAAGGAAATGTTCAAAGTTTAGGTAAAGAACAGCACTTTACGTTAGCTGGCGAAGCACTGAAAGTAGCAGGCGAATATGTCTACTTAGGACAGGTAGTAACCGCAGATCCGGACCATGAAAGGGAAATAACAAGGAGAATAAGACTGGGAGGGAGTGCATTTAGCAAGCACTCCCAAATTATGACTAGCAGCTTACCTGTATCGCTCAAGAGGAAAGTATACAACAGTTACATCTTACCTGCACTTACCTATGGGGCTGAAACGTGGAGGCTAGCAAAGAGGGTTCTACTTAAGTTGAGGACAACACAAAGGGTTATGGACAGCCAAATGGTGAGGATAACGTTAAGAGATAGGAAGCGTGCAGCATGGGTCAGAGAAATAATTATAGTCACTGAGATTCTAGTGGAAATCAAAAAGAAGAAATGTGCATGGGCAGGACATATAGTGCGAAGTAAGGATAATCGATCGTCGCTTAAAGGACCACTGTCCACCCTCCGGTCGAAAATATTTTCTTCCCCGGTGACTGTGAGACTTCGCCCCAGAACGCAAGGCCGCAAAATGTTTTTGAAAAGAGTAGCTAATAACGCAGTTACAGCGACCCCAATCACCAGATTCTGTCGTGTTCCTCTCCTTCCATTCCCTCGCAAAGGTTTTTCACTCTTCTACCCGGTCGTCTAGCCTCCGCAGGACAAATTCCCCTTCCTCCTCCGCGTGTGGCGGGAGGTGGGGTGTGGCACTCCGCCTGCGCGAAAAAAAAAAAAAGAAAACGAGCGAGGGAGCGCGCGCCTCTGGATTCAGTCGGGCCGTGGCGAGGGAAAAGCGCGCAGCGAGCCGCAGACACCCATCCTTCACCCTGAGACAGCGAGACGGACCAATAGACGTCGTTCGCGAGAAGTACGTCATTACTGTGGCTCGACGGGCCAGCACAGGAAACGGGGAAGCTGGCTTCCTGAAGGAGAGCATGAGAGCGCTTTGATTTGTATTTTCGTTGCTTTGCGGCGCGCGTGTCACTGTAGCATTTTGCACAGACTATCTCCGGTACCTGATTGAAACACTGGGCTCCTTCGCCTAAAAGGTCCTTCTCTGGACAGTGGCCCTTTAAGGCAACAAACTGGATTCCAAGGGAAGGAAAGCGTAGCAGGGGGCGGCAGAAAATTAGGAGGGCGGATGAGGTTAAGAAGTTCGCAGGCGTCAAGTGGATGCAGCTAGCACAGGACCGGGTTAATTGGAGGAATATGGGTGTCATGAAATCGGCGCGCATTTTTTTTTTAAGCCAGCGCTGCGCGAGGCCCGCGCGGCGTCGCATGGAAGGATCTACGTTGTTCCAGATAATAATAATAATAATAATAATAATAATAATAATAATAATAATAATAATAATAATAATAATAATAATAATAATACCTTTATTTACCTTTTAAAGCCTCCGCGCGCGTAGCTTTGTACGCGTCGCCGTCACCCTGTTTCTCATCACCCGGCGATGACGGTGATTCATCAGTCCGGAAAATGCCAGACGTCTCCAGAAAATTGTACGGGACCTAGGCAATGACGACGCGCGGCTCTCCGGAAGGAACAGGTGGCGCTCTAACCAGCTAAGGTAAGTGTGCGTGCGCGCTAGCCTTGGCGCGTCTTGACAGACGCGGCGCGCCCTATTTGTGGAGGCCGCTTGTGATTGCGGTGTGTTCTCAAGAGCTTCGGCTGGACTCCCGGGGATCACCGGCTGCTGGCAAGCCCACGAACCTGCGAGGGAGCTGCGCTCGTCTTGCATGGCGGCCACATCGTGAATCTTAAGGCGTCGGACTGCAACAGTGCCCGGTGAACAATTTGGTGTTGTTTATTTGACTCTCTTGTGTCTGATCTGTGTTGTAAATCCTTTGTATTATTGAATACCTGTGTAGTTGCATGCTTAGCGTTTGTTTCTGTGAACCTCTCGTCTGTGCATTTTTAGTGTTCGTGTGTATTCCTCTGTATCCTCTCTTGCTGTGTATAAAGTTTGTTTTGTTTGTTACTTGCTGATTGATCTTTAATATTTCAGGTCCTTAGCGTCCCCTGTGTTATGAATTAAGATAATGTTTGCGTATTCCAAGATTCCGGTACAGTCGATGACACCAGGCACTGCGTATACAGAGTGGTCAGTTTTACTAGCGCAATATCCCCTCCTGTCCTTCAACAAATCTACAGTTACCCGATCCTCTCCAGCTGTTTTCCCCCTTTTCAAAGTTCTTAACGCTTTGCTAACCTCGTCCTTCGTCAATCGCGGAACGTATGATTGCTTTTTCTCTACTGCCAATTTCATTATTGTCCTGGCTAGTTTGGCTACTGTAGAGATCAGTATAGAACTCCTCGGCTATTTTGACTATCTTTTCCATATTAGTGATGACGTTGCCCGCGTTGTCCCTTATCGCATACATCTGGTTTATGCCTATGCCCAGTTTCTTCTTTACCGCTTTAAGGCTTCTCCCGTTCTTTACAGCATGCTCAATTTTCTCCATGGTATACTTCCCTATATCGGCCACCTTGCGCATATTGATTAGCTTTGATATCTCGGCCAATTCAATCTGGTCTGTTGGATTGGAAGCTTTCATACTCTGGCGTTTTATCAAATCTTTCGTCCCTTTAGACAGCTTACAGGTATCTTCTCCCATCCTACCGCCTACTTCTGCAGCGCACTCAGCATATGATATCTCTGAAATTATTGTTCATTGCTTATAGGCAATGACGTCATCGTCGGTTAGAGAAAAATATCGATTCTGTAGCGAAATCCTGAACTCTTCTGCCCTCCTCCCCCCCACTAGCTCGTTGATGGAGTTCTTTCTTAATAATCTGTTTCGTCACCTCTTCAGATTTAGACAAATTCAGGACCTTGCACTTGCATAACACGTGCATCCTACCGGTACTTAACAGAAACATAGAGGTTAGTGAAAAGGGTTCTACGTAAGTTGATAACAACAAATAGGGCTATGGAACGGAAAATGATTGGGGTAACGTTAAGAAATAGAAAGCGTGCTGAATGAGTCAGAGAAATAACTCACGTTACTGACATTCTAGTCAAAATTAAGAAGGCAAAATGTACATAGGCAGTGTATGTAGCCCGAAAAGAGGATAACCGATGGCCTCTAAAAATAACGAATTGGATTCCAAGGGAAGGAAAGCATAGGGGGCGACAGAAAGTTAGATGGGTGGATAAGGTTAAGAAGTACACTGGGATCAGTCGATGCAGCTAGGACAGGACCAGATTAATGAGAGGAAAATGGAAGAGGCCTTCGCCCTGCAGTGGGTGTAGTCCTTCTGATTAAGATGATGATTTATAAAGAAAAAGTGCCCAATTATTCCGAGAGTCAAAGAAGCTTATCTGTAATAACGAGCCCAATTTATTCTACCCAGTTATATTACCTTTAGCGTATTGTCCTGACTTTGATATATTTGACTCTGAAAGTAACTGCAACATGAATCGAAGTATAAGTTTTAATTGGGCTTACGTACAGTTGCTTTACGAACTGTAAGCAAACACCAGCGTCTTTCCGCTTGTTTCTATGGGTGAGCATATGCGGAAAACTTAAGGATCATATATTCTTATGCCGAAGGCTTCATTGTTAGCGTGCAAGGTTCTGCTGTAGTTGTTTAGCCAAGGAAAATTGCGCTTGGACCAAAATAGGCGCATAATAAAAAATTACAGATATTTTAGGGAAACTTTCCTAAATGCTTTCACTGCAACCGGTGTAGTTACGTACTAAGCGCGTCTCGCTTGTTACACCTCATGCCAAGTAAATCAGCGAAGCCGTGGAACCTCCTTTCATGTTGCAAAATGTCGCTTATAATTGTGATTGTAAACTGTAGTTGCGATAAAAACAACTGGGGAAAATCTCTGTCCAGAAATTCAAGATAAAACACTTTGACGCTCATTGAACTTATTTGATGGGCAATAATAATACGTAAACATGATATTGTTTGGGCTGAGTAGCACAGCAGTACCACTAGCAACAGTTACAATATCTTAAAAACAACCGGCGAAAATCTCCCTCACAGTTTTCTTGAGCGTTCAAGAGGTCTGCGAAAAATATGGTTTAACAGAGCTTACTTTCGGTAAGATGCCTTCAAGCAGCGTTGGTGACATTTTAAAGGGGCAGCGGTCGTCATAGCAGCTGCCGCATACAGCATTTTTACTGTCGCACAGCAAAAGGTCGGTTAGTGTCGCCAAGAAATTAGCACATAACAAGCAAGCCTGAAAAACAAATGGCACTCCAGTTTTCAGCTTCTGCAAAGTAAACAGTTTCCAATTTTCGACGTGGCACAATCACATCGAGTTCTGCGTGGTAGCATCAACAGCAATAAGCGTCCGCAACTAAGTGAACAGCACGATTTAGGTAGCGAACTTACGTTTAGATATGGGCATTATCGTTTCAATGAAGCTAATTAGATTCGAGGTGCGCGTGTGCTACCATAAGGCGGTTGGGTAATTTCTGACACAAGCGCATATAGTTATAAGTAGGGGACGAATGAATCCTGGCTCATTAATAATTTTCATTTACTAATGAAAAATAATCAATCAGTCGATACACGGGGTCATTTAGGAGGCAGGATGATCAAACGGACATGAAATAAGAAAGACAAAGACCATTTAAAGTGTTCTTGGGTAAATCACTCCCCTTAGCACTTTGAAACAGCTATGCAAGTGTAGCGGGTAGGTGTGTGCGTTCGTACCGGCGCACGTGTGTGTGTGTGTGTGTGTGTGTGTGTGTGTGTGTGTGTGTGTGTGTGTGTGTGTGTGTGTGTGTGTGTGTGTGTGTGTGTGTGTGTGTGTGTGTGTGTGTGTGTGTGTGTGTGTGTGTGTGCGCGTGTGCGTGTGCGTGCGTGCGTGCGTGCGTGCGTGCGTGCGCGTGCGTGTGCCCTTCGTCATCAGCAATGCCACTTCAGCGTTTTCTCGCTGCTCCCTGTTGGCTATGGGCATTCGCTCAACTTCAAATATTCGGTTTGGTTTCCAATCAAATATTCAGATCCTGGGGAGAACGTTCTATGTCGGCGGATCTTTACTTGTCACAATAGAGCATCTTTTAGCGCATTTCTTGGAGCCGGATAACAATGAGTGCGACGTGCCATCGTTATCTTCGACTACAATTTGTGATCTTCAAACCTACATTCCTGTGTGCAACAGATTGCTCGATTGTAAACGGATACATAGGTGTGCATTCTGCGGCTCATTTCCCTGCTGTAAGTAGTCAAATTCGAAATTTTTCTGAACGCCTGTCCTTGACAGTGAAAGGTGCGCCTCTATGGAGTTTTACGTACTGCAACTAATTTATGCGAAAGCATTATTTCGCTTTGTTTACAAATTTCTGTCCGCAGAACGTGTCCGCCAAATCGTGTCCGCAGCATTTGTAAGTAATTGAGAATTGATAGAGGCAAATGAATGATGTCAATCGATAGAGGCTGACGTAATATTGCGTCCAGAGAAATAATTACGTTAAGAAGTCAATTAGGTAACAATTTATGTAACTGGTTCACAGGAAAGGGAAGTCGCAGTACTGTTCACACTTCTCCTGTGGACAGGAGAAGGGAAGAACGGAAGGTGGAAGCGAAAGCGGAAAGAGAGAAATGGGTTCCGTAGTGGAGACGCCAAGGATGTGACGTCACGCAACCGGAAGTAGAGCCAAAAAGAGCAGTGAAGGGTTTGGCGCGCAATTTAAATGTACCAAAGACTAAAATGTGTAAACAAGAAGAGAATTAAGCAACTAGAAGCAACCAGAAGCAACCAACAGCAGCATCCGTGCTTTCGCATTACTCCAATACAGATTCTGTTGTGCTCTTTTATTTTTGAGTATTGTCCCGTGCCAACTATACTGTGCGTGACAACGTTACCTCAAGACATAGGTTGCGATCCCCCCAAAAGGTAGACAGACTCTCTCTGCTGTGGCCTCAACCAACTGCACGTCTAAAATGACTCCATTCTATCATTATTAAAGGAGCGAAATCGCAACATTGGTATAGGTGTTTTGAAGCGAAAGCTTCACTACCCGTGTCAGACCGCAGCTTTCTGTGGCTTCACATAGCCTAGTTCTGCGCATGCGCATGACGTCACAGCCAATGTCAGCTGCGCAGCGCTCGCCATGTTCTGCCAGCGTTGCCTAGCAACGCTTAAGAGGTGTGCGACTCCTCCTCATTGAAAAAGATTAGTATCCACGGGGAACTGAACCTCATTACCTTGGATGCCCAGCCGAGCGCTTTACCACTGTGCCACGCCCCTGATCGTCACACGCTCTTCACAATTCCGCTTGTCCAACGCGAGCCGACGGCTTGGCGCCAGATTTAAATGTCATCATCATCATCAGCCTGACTATACTCACTCCAGGGTTAAGGCTTCTCCCATATTTCTCCAGTTAACTCGGTTCAGTGCTAGCTGCATCCACTTGACCCCTGCGAATTTCTTAACCTCATCCCCCCACCTAACTTTCTGCCGCCCCCTGGTACGATTTCCTTCTCTTGGAATCCAGTTTGTTACCCTAAGCGACCATCGGTTATCCTCTCTTCGCACTACATGTCCTGCCCATGCCCATTTCTTCTTCATTTCCACTAGAATGTGAGTAACTAGAGTTATTTCTCTGACCCACTCTGCACGCTTCCTATCTCCTAATGTTACCCCTACCATTTTTCGTTCCATAGCCCTCTGGGTTGTCCTCAACTTAAGTAGAACTCTCTTCGTTAGCCTCCACGTTTCAGCCACATAGGTGAGTACAGGTAAGATGCAACTGCTTTATACTTTCCTCTTGAGCGATACCGATAAGCTGCTAGTCATATTCTGCGAGTGTTTGCCAAATGCGCTCCATCCCAATCTTATCTTCTTGTAATGTCCTTTGCATGGTCCTGCTCTGCGGTTACTACTCGTCCTAAGTAGACATATTCGCTTGCTACTTCCAGTGCTTCGCTACCTAACTTAAACTGCTGTTCCTTCCCGAGTCCGTTGAACATTACCTTAGTCTTCTGCATATTGATTTTCAATCCTACGTCTCTACTTTTCCTGTCTAGGCCACCAATCATTCTTTGCAGTTCATCTCCCGAGTTACTTAGCAAGGCAATGTCATCAGCAAATCGCAGATTACTGAGGTATTCTCCATCTACCCTTATCCCAAACTGCTCCCATTCAAAGTCTCTGAATAATTCCTCTAAGGAAGCTGTGAATAGTACTGGGGAGATTGTGTCTCCTTGCCTAAAACCTTTCTTTATGGGAATTTTGCTACTGTATTTATGCAGAGCTATGGTTGCTGTGCAGCCACTATATATATCTTCCAGCACTTTCACGTACGGCTCGTCTACCCCCTGATTTCACAGTGCCTTCATCACCGCCGAGGTTCTACTGCGTCAAATGCTTTTTCATAACCAATTAATGCTATGTATAAGGGCTGGTTATATTTCTGGTATTTTTCTCTCACCTGGTTTATGGTGGATATGATTGGCAGTAGGATACTATTTCCGAAAACCTGCTTCATCGTTTGCTTGATTGCAGTCTAAGGTTGTCCTGATTCTATTAGCGATTACCGTAGTAAAAACTTCATACGTAAAAGACAGTACGCTGATTGATCTGTAATATTTCAGGTCCTTAGCGTTCCCTTTCTTATGAATGAGGATAAGACTTGAATGTATCAAATACTAAAATAGTGAAGTTAGTCAATTAGTATGACGTCGAGATGTATTAAATACTAAATAGTTTATTAAATCAATCAATTAAGCTGACGTCACGCAACCTGATGTGGAGCCAAAAAAGGCCATAGGAAGAGATTGGTGCGCAATTTGAGAGCACCAACTAAAATAGTTAATTAAATAAGTCGATTGGGGTGACTACAAGGATGTGATGACACGCAACCTGAAGTAGAGCCGGAAAAAAAAGGCACAGGAACTGATTGGCGCGCATTTTGAAAGTGCCAAAAACTAAAATGGGCAAACAAGAAGTGAAGTAATGTGGCGTAGAGAATGTGACGTCACGCTAGCGGAAGTAGAGCCGAAAAAGGACATAAGAAGAGATTGGCGCACAATTTGAATGTACCAAAGACTAGAAATGGCAAACAAGAACTGAATTAAGCAACTAGAAGCAACGACAAGCACCTAACAGCAGTATCCGCGCTTTAGCGTTACTCCATATTCTGCAGTGCTCTTTAATTGTTTTTTTTTTTTTTGGAATGGTGTGCAATACACTAATGTACATAGATCACGACACAGAAGCAACTTACAACAGGTAAATATTTAAAAATTAAATTCTTTTTCTCACCTAGTTACGGTTCAGCTTTCAGCACTTTGATCACACGAGCGGTAACTCAAACAGAAATAATCGCTTATTCATTTTGTTTGATTTCAGCTTTGCTCAGACTTGCACAAGCACTCGCGCGAACTAGAATACAAAATCGCGACACATGCTGCAGATTTTATGCCTCAGATGACCTCAACACATGGCGTCACAGCCGGTTTTCGACGGTTGAAACCGAAATCAAAACTGCACGTGAGAAAAAGTGAATTATATATTGTTGCGAAAGCGGAATGACTGAAGGATTGAAGAGAAGTCAGCACTTATTCATATCTTTTTGTGTACAGCTTCACTTTTTTCATTGACAAAGAGATTAAATATAAAAAATAAAAAGCCGCATTTAGACTTCTCCAGCTGCAGCTTTGAGGACTGGAAGCAAAACAATGTAAGCAGTAACGGATAGTGGTACAACGCCTATTTGGATCGTCCCGATACAATAGGAAAGAACACTGTTCCTGCGCTTGCAGACGGCACTCTAGACACTTCTCAATTTTAATTCAAGCCCTAACAAAGGTTATAGCAGGTGTGCAGATAGCGCGTTATATTGCGTCTGCACAGACCCGCTCCGCGTAAAACCCTGAACCTGGGCTGCACAGAAACGAACGCCCCCCGGGGAAGCTGTTTGTTGAAACAAAACTTTGAACTTTGGGCAAAAATCATCTCCTTTCTAAAGGTGACTGGCATCCGTGACAGGGTGGAAATTTATGCCAGCGCTGTGTGAAATTCGAAATAATCAGGCATCTGAAAGCAGCTGTACCGACAGAAAAAGTAAATGTTTTATTTCTGTCAGATAAGGACCTCTTATCAAATCACGTCCAAAGCCAGCGAACTGATCCAATCATTACGATTATTACGAGCAGTATGTTGCTGCGCTATAACGCCCTTTTATTCGCTTTACCATGCTAGCTGATCGCCTTTCAGATCATTGTTTTAAAGGACGCGGGTAAATGCTGAATTTTGCTCAGAGCATGACGACATCGAAGACATTTAATTATGAGTAGATATATAAGGTCTTGTCGCACTCTAGTTCAGTATCCTCTCCCACAAGTCAGAAGAGATGCGTGTTTCAATCTTTGCAGCTGCGATGAATTTACTTTTCCTAAAATATCTAAGTGTATGTGGTCAGTCAGTCATTACGTACAAAGTTAACGTCACAGACTCAGGTGAGCACTAAATCAAACTCTAATACGCCTCTAAATGCTCAGTCAGATTATACAGCAAGGATTCTGCTTAGAGCGTACTGTTATTTTTTTTTTTTTCAAAGCATATTTGTCGCAATGCTTTTGCATCGTGGCCAACACTATAAATTACCACTACAGATGAACATGTACCTTCTAAATACGTTATGGTTCGAAATTTGCTGTAAATAATAGTAAGACAGCATTGTTGGTCAAATATTTTTATGATTATAGGCATAAAATGTTTTAAATGGAAGTGTTTGCTACCGTTAAACCGTAATGGTAATGTAATTTCAGCTAACTTCGTTTCCTCCTTTCTTTTAAAACTCGCTAAAATACTATTGGAAGTGGTTTTTATACAAGTAAGCAAGGGAAGTGAACGAAAACAATTGAAATTCAGTGGCGTGTTTCGCATTATGAATAAAATTTATTTCTGATGTTATTAGAAAATGATCGACACCATAAGGAACCTGTTTGTATTGGGGACATTGAATTAGTGTGCCTTTTGCGCGGTATCGAACAGAATGCCTCAACAATTTATAATTTATAAGTCTTGTGAACCGAGTGATGTTAGGCAGATAATAAAAACTTATTATGAATCGCTTTGGTAGCAGGCTTACAAGTTCGAAATGCTTGAGAAAAGCACGTATTTGGACACAGCGCTTTCAGAACACTGTACGGGGTCAGTACGCCTGTCTAAAGGGGTTGATCGGTGTGCGCGGAACAAAGGAAGTGAAATTTTGGCCCAAATACTATAGAACCCGGCACAATGATGTCGTCAGGGAAAATAGCGTACCTATGTTCATTCGGTGTCGCACCAGCTTTGTCGCTATAGTCGAGTACCTACTTGAAACGTTTACTTTTTGTGTGAAAGGGTGGTGTTCAGGTATCTAGACAGGCGTGTTTATGGCTAAACAATCATTCGTTGTACTGTTTAGCGAAGCCTCCTTCGAGCGGAAATATCGTCTTGTCATTCTGGAAGAAACATTTCCTCTGGCCGTCGTAAGCGGCTTTGCTTACAATCGTAGCTTTATGAGCATGCCGTGAAGAACTGTCTGGACATCACTATTAGATTGATATTCAGAGATTATTATTCCATGCATGTTAAAAAAAAGGTCTCATTTTCGTAATAAAACTTTATGATGTAACTGCTGACTAAAGAGGGATGTCACAGTAAGAGATATTTATGATTTGACTTTACTGTCCTTCATTATATTCAACCAAATAAATGAGGAGATTATGCTCATTCAAGCATAAAACATTATATTAATTAAGGTAATGAAAAAGTCCTGGTGCCAACTGATATGAGCTAATGTGGACGAACGTCTCACAAATCAATTATTATTTATTCAGTGCACCTCATACATACTATAAGTTGACAGAAGCTAAAGAAATAAGTGGCTATCCTAAATAAGTTGTCCCTGTCGCATTGGAACATGCGCCGAAATGATCGCACGAGCATGTCGTGGATTTGTTCATTTTATTTCACATTAGAAATACTCTTGTAGAGTGTTTAGATCCATGCTTTAGAGCTGCAATCACTATCGCGATTGAAAATATCTCCACAAGTTGTTATCAGGAGGAACAAGCCAATTAGAAAATATTTGAAGCACTTGTAGGCTGCAGTTAATATATGCACTGTAAACGGCGTCGTAAGCCATAGGTTAGAAGCATTGTGCCGGAAATTATGAAAACATGTTGAAAAATAGTATTAATGCATATCCTCACTAATTCGTTTTTGCGGGGTCATGAAAATCGGATTTGGTAGTGTCAGCAGTGAGTGAGTAACGGATTTATGCATCCCATAGGGGAAACGGGCAAGGGGATAATGACGGAGTTCCTACGCTGGATAGGCCTCCGCTACATTGTGAACCCAATTCAGGATCTGGTCCCGAAGATTAGGCTCTGTGCCGCGCAGAATTGAAGCATGTATAGTCTCTCAGGCTTACGTTGTGTGGGCTACGCTCACGGCGCTGGACTTCACAGATACGGGAGTGATACAGGTGCACTAAACGTAAAACGGAGCATGCAAGTGGTGGTCGAATTGGTTAAAACTCCATGCCAGCGCGTTCCTTTAGTAGATGCGCTACAGAGGGCGACAGTGCGTCGGCGCATCCGATTCACCCATCTCGATCTTATGCTCTTCGCCAAATCATCCTCCACAGCGAAGGGTGAATTACGGCGACCAAGCAAGTTGAAACTGGTGACATTATTGACGAAGCAGAATGCACCATGCTGCCGAGTAGCGCCGCCGAGGCTCCTTAGTAGCGCGGCTTAGCACCGACCTCCGGTAAATCAAGCACCCTAACATAGATGTGGGTTAGACGGTCATGCCGACGCACCCTTGTTCGCTTCCACGCATCTGCTGATAAACTGCGCTGGCATGGAGTTGTGGCCACTTCGGCCTCCTCGCGCGTCCTCTGTTTTATGTTGTTGCACCTCCACGTGCACAGTCAACCTTAAGAGCACGTATTCCTGGCAATTAACTATGAGACGGAGTTGTTGGGTGGTGGTGGTGAAAACTTTTATTTGTCCGCAAGAGGCGACACCGGAGCTCCGGCACCACTCGCAGGCGTCCAGGGAGCCCGATGCCACCCCAAGAGGCAGGGGCTAGTAGACAAAGCGGTTCGCCGCTTCGGTTGCCAGTCGGACAATGTTGGCCTGTGTCGCCGGGTCTTCGCTATGAAGCGCGGTCTCCCATGCTTCTGCGTCCTTGAATAAATTGTAGCCCGGGGAGTGGCTGCACTCCCAGAGGATATGTTTTAAAGTTCCTATATCACTGCAGAATCTGCAGAATTGGTCCTCCGGATTTCCAGTTTGCGTGAGGTATCTCCATCTGGGAGACATGTGGTTCTTGGCTTGCAGGCGGCGCCAGGTGACTGCCTCTGTGGATGTGAGGGACCTATCTGGGGGTGGATATTTCCGCCGTCCTAACTTGTAGTGCTCAATGACTTCGTTGTAGGTCGCGAGCATCTCGACTTTAAAGTTAGGTTGAGGCCGGCGTCCACCCCCCCCCCCCCCCCCCCCCCCCCGGATAATGAGCGCTCGGGCAAGGGCGTTGGCCGCTTCGTTCCCTGGTATGTTGGTGTGAGCGGGGGCCCAAGTTAGGGTGATCCCTCTGTCTATGTTGTTTTTCGATAATATGTTCAACGCGTAGTGTGATATTTTGCGTTTGCAGAAATTCCTTATTGCTGATTTGCTGTCACTGATAATCACCTTCGCGTTCGTACTAACGCACGCTAGGGCGATCGCCGCTTCCACCGCTGCCGTGGCGTCTACTCCGCTTGTATATATCTTGCCTTGCTCTATTCCCGACCCGTCGACTAACACCGAGACAGAGTTCCCGTCATCGTCAAAAGCGGCGTCTGTGTAGGCAACCGTCTCGGGTGGCATTCTGCTTAGTTTTGTTACCAAGTGTTTGGCTCTGTGCTGGCGTCTTTCCTGATCGCGTTGTGGGTGCATGTTCTTGGGTATCGGTGAGATCGTGAGGGCTTTCCTAATTTTGGACTCAATGTGGAACGTCTGGTGTTTAGTGCCTCTGTTCCCTTGTAGTCCTACCCAGCTTAGAATTTGTTGCCCTGTCTCAGTTAAACTTAGGCGTTCGAGTTGCGCCGTTCTCGTTGCTTCCGCTAACTCTTCCCATGTGTTATGCACCCCCATTCCCTCTAGTGCCAGGGTTGAGGTCGAGATTGGGAGTCCCAGTGCTCGTTTCGTGCATTTCCTTGTTATGGCGTCCAACTTGTTTTTGTCTGCTTTTTTGATGTTAAAGAATGGAGTTGAGTAGCAGATCCGACTCAAGATAAAGGCCTGGACCAGCCTCAACTTGTTCTTCTCCTTTAGCCCTCTACCTCTGGCCGAGATTCTTCTAATGATGCCAACCACTTGGTTTGCATGCGCGTCTAGCTTAGCTATAGTCGTGGATTGTTTCCTGTTTTGCTTATGAGCATGCCCAGAATTCGGATCTCATCTACTTGCACAATTTCTTTCCCGTTCAATTCTATCGAGATTCTGGGAGGAGATGCGCTGGCTGTCCTCGTCCGAGGCCTGATGATTAGTAGTTCCGACTTCGTCGGGGAGCAGCTCAGCACCTTATTTTTGGCATGGCGGTCTATGATGTCGGCTGCCCGCTGGAGCCTTAAATCGATAGACGCATCGCTGCCCTCATTGAGCCAAACATTGACGTCGTCTGCGTAGACTCTCGTTTTTAGCCCTTCGATGGTTCCTAATTTGCGCGGGAGGTCTTTCATAACTAGATTAAATAGGAAGGGGGATAAGATGGCACTTTGTGGGGTGCCCCTGTTTCCTAATTTAATCTCTTCCGAGCCGAGGCTCTGCATATGCAGAGTTGCTGTTCTGTCTTTGAGAAATGATTTGACGTAATCAAAGGTCCTCTTCCATTCGCTAATATCTGACAGGCCGTCAAGGATTGCCGAGTGGCTGACATTATCAAACGCTTTGGTTAAGTCTATGCCCAATATTGCTCTTGTATCTTTGGTTTTTTGTTTGTCTATTATATCGTGTTTGAGCCTTAGCATGATATCTTGAGGGCTAAGGTGTGGTCTGAAACCTACCATCTCGTGGGGCCAGATGCTGTTTTCTTCCGCGAATCGAGTTAGTCGCGTCTGAATTACCTTCTCCATTAATTTGCCTAGACACGAGGTCAGTGAAATTGGCCTGAGATTTTCTATACCCGGGATTTTGCCCTTCTTATGGATTAAAATTATGTTGGCATGTTTCCAGGGTTTAGGAACGTCCCCGGATTCCCAAACTTTGTTAAAATATGCTGTAAGGTGAACTATAGAGTTGTCGTCTAAGTTCCTAAGCATGCCGTAGGTTATCTTGTCTGGCCCAGGTGCTGTGTTTCTTTTGAGGTCAAAGAGCGCGGCTCTGACCTCTGCTACTAGAATGGGTTCGTCCAGTAGCGGATTCTCCACCCCCTGATATTCTTTATCCACTGCCGGGAATGCGGGGCCTATATATATGTCTTTAAGTCGGTCGATGAGCTGTTCATCGGTTCCGTCAAATTTGTATCTGGCCTTGATTTGCTCAATGTTGGCGTGGGTTTTGGTGTTGGTAGGGTCTATGAGGTGACGCAGCATCCGCCACGTGTTGGGATGGCTCATATTCTTCTCTAGCTCGTCGCATTTTCGATCCCACCTTTTCTCTTCTAGTTTGAATGCGTAGCTCTCTATTTCTCTATTTTACTCGGCTATTTTCTTCCTGAGCTGCCTGTTCCATTTCTCGCGCTTTAGCTTATTCTCGAGAATTGTTTTTCGGTTCCACATATTTACAAGTTTGTTGTCTAATCGGAATGGGAGGTCATCTCCCTCTATTGTTTCGGTGGCCTGTTTTACGTGTGAGACAGCGGTTGACGTCCACTCTATTATGTTTCCGATTTCGCCTGTCTGCTGTTGATCTGATATCCCTGAATTTGTCCCAGTCAGTTGCGGTGGCCTGTTTTGAATTATGTATGGGCACCCCTAGTTTCCTATCAATTTGGATTTCGATTATAAAGTGATCGCTGCCAAGATTTTCGCCCGTGTTCTTCCACGACGTTTTGCCCGTCCTGTGTCCTAGTGTTAGGTCCGGTGATGTGTCACGCTAGCCTAGGCAAGGAATGAGTGACCGCGAGCCGTGAATCCCAAACCAAGACTCATCGTTATTTTTCCTGTTTGCCGCTAGGCGCGTCCGTGATGCACCTTCTGTTTCCTCGCGCGACACGCGCATCTATCGGCGCAGCGCGCGCATGTAAGTCGCTACAGTCTTTTGCGCAAAAGGCAAGTCGACTTCTATATTTCCCTTTCTTTCGTTTTAGATGTTCATTAGGCCTACAGTAGAAGAGCAAGTGTTGATTTTTGATGCCACACTACTAATCCTTATGTTGATAGCCTATAGCGGCAGCAGTGCCCTCTCGGTCTCGCCTGGCTAAGTAATCCGGCCTCTGCGAGCATCCTTTCCGACCGATATCTTCGAGGAAACACACAAGCAACGTGGCGGGTGCTTTCCGTCGTTATAACCGCGTTAAGGTATGGTTCATCCTCCGCCATGTTTTCAACACCAAGAACCACCATGCGGCTTTTCTGCTTCTCGACAGAAGTACTCGGGGGACAGTTATCCTTTAATTGCCTACAAAAATAACAAGCAATGTCCAAATTGAATATTTTTTGTTTTTCTTAAATGCAAGTCAGCAGTCTGCTACTGGCTGCGCTTACGATTCACGAAGGAAGTAGCTTGCGAGCCCGTGCATTGGGAGGCGTTTAGTAAGGGGCAGTCGCTTATATATAGCGGCCACTGTGGAGCTATTAAGGAACCTATTTTTTCTCAGTTCTGTATATGCCTTCATTCGCGTAACCTTATCATGCAACGTGTGTAGCAATGAGCCCTTGGATTCAAGCTAGGATACCTCATGTAAGGATTTGGATGTTATCAAGAGAAAAACATTATCGCTAACAGTTCATAGCCCAGACTTTTCATTGACCATCTGAATTAGCCATGCTTAAAAAAAACTGGTATTTGTGAACTTTGCTTGTGCCGTTATGGTTTCATGTTCAACAATATGACGGTACACCCAAGAGTAAAACACGATCACTATGAGTATAAGGAGACCAGCATGTTGCTTACGGCTCAGCAGTAGCTTGACTAGTTTTTTTTGGTACTGGGATTTACACCTTTTGAGCATATCAAGAGCACTAAGAGGAGACCTAAGAAACATACAAGGAATGAATACAGACGGATAACCTATGCGTCCACCTCCGTTTTTCAATTGAGGCGAAAAAAACTAGCTGTGGCTGAGCTCTGGTTAAGCCTGAGTGATTGCGAAAACAATACCTCCTTGGCTGCGCTTGGCTCTGCTGGTGGTTTGGCATGGCTTCGCCTTTATGCAACTAAAGGATTTACTCTGGACACAACATGGTTTTTACTGTTTGTTTATTCCAATGAACACGCTTTGGTGGTCCATAACGTAGTGACTCTTGGTCTGAACACTGGTAATTACATAGTCGTTCGAATGTCTATACATCACCAAGTCTAGACTGCTACCCCATTGGGCAGTACTCTCGCTCTGCACTACTCATAGACAATTCTTCGGCATTCAGAGAGTTCATGAAACTACTCTCGCTCACTGAACTTGTAGAACGCCGACGGGCTCGCCATTCTGCGGCATAGGCTTGCGCCTTTCTTCATCTGTCTCCTGGGCACGGTGCCGGCGTTTGCGCGCAGCACGTCGCTCCAACGACGCCTTGTACAACTCCTCAGACATGACTAAGCGGAGCGCGCCTGCGGCGCCCCGTTTATCCTCTCATAGCGAGAGCCCTCACGCGGCGGGCCGAGGAGGCCGCCACGTGGTAGCATGGCTGGTCTCGAGGGAGAGAGCGCGCACTCTTTCTTACGGCCTTCTCAATCGCCGCGGGAACAATGGGAACTTTTCTCCTTGAGTTACGCTCTCCGCCACCGCAAGGGGCGCGACCTGCTCACTGTTCGCTCCGCGTCTGCTTCAGCGGCGGCGGGTGGCTTTTGCCTGGTTTCGCGCTGTCGCTCGCTAGTTTCGTGGTGAGTGCAGCACCGAAATTAAAGAGCACAGAAGGTAGATGCTGCAGCGGCATGTCAACGTACCACACGTGAACGGATATAAAAAACACTGTCGTTCAGCAAACGTTCGACAAGCATGGTATACATTGCGGCATATGGTAGCTACTTTTGTCCATTTTAATCCGAATTTTCCCCAAGCCTGTACAAGAATAGGAACAAAAAGAAAACTGAATGAGCAGTGATCACATCGAAGTTTCTTCAAGGCTAACATGACAGCAACTCGTCTGCAACAGCAAAACCGTCTTTCAGCGCTAGATGCGAAACCATTCATGTAGCACCGAAGATGAAAATAATTTCATAAAAATGAAATGTATATTGCAAAATGCTTGCATGATATAAAGTATTAGTATAACAGTCAAAGTAAACGTTTTAGGGTTGAGTTTTAAACGTTATTACAATTCATATATTAGGCAATGTGTGGTATTATAAAACTTATTTTAATTTTGCAAATAAACATTGTTTTAATGAAATTTTTACATGATATTATGCTTAATATGAAAACAAAAATGGTTTGATATTCATGACATCACTTGTGCTCGACGTGGTAAAAAAGGCCAATAAATGATGAAGGTGATACTCGATGCAGTGACTTACAAATGAGTTCACCTGCTATATCGAAAGTATGCAAGAAACTTCTAAACCGTTAAAGAAGGACACTCTCACTGAAGACTCATTTCAAGCCTTATATAGCGACCCATTGAGGCTCTCTTCGGGAAAGTAAGGTTAATGTGCGGAAGGGAATGACATATGCTAGATGCGAGGGCCGTAACAGCTAGCGGCACATGACTACATTGTCAAGACGGACGTTTCATCTGAGAGCAAAATCAAGGCACTGAAGGAAGTGATGGCATCTCCTACCATTCCATTTCCCAGTGTCACGTATTCCGGTTCACCTTACGTCGCTGGATATATCGTTTAGTTAATCAACTTCGGGTGTGACGCTTACGCTATTTTTCTTGAAACTAGCGAAAGAAGCAGCCCCATGTAGTACGCTCTTGTACGAGGACAATGTTCTAGTGGACTGCATTATCCGAAACCAGAGCTTGTTGCCCTATTGGACAAGGTTTTTTTTTTTTCGAAAAAGCTGCCGTGCACCTACTACACACAAATGTTCTCGAAGTACTTAAGATCCTGATTCAGTCAGCATTTCAGAACTCAACACTGAGTTGCCCGAAAGGAATTGACAACAGCTATGTTATTAGGTCCGCTTCTTTGATATTTGAAAAATTTTTCAGAATCATTCTTCTCAATTAATTATACCAGGAAAGTGACAGAGAAGACCGAGAGGCCAACTCCTTATGTGTACAAGCCGTGCAGGAAGATTTTGAGCCTGAATTGTCCAGACGCAAGTCGCATTTTGATGAATTGATGAATATATAGTGCAATGTGTAACTTTGAAGGACAATTTGTTTATTTTTTGCCGCTCTTTTCGATTCTGCTTAACTGTTTATGCCCATTTCCTTGATTAAAAGTAGTCGCGAGACTACATATACATCTTCGGTCTTTCAACCGACTGATATGTTTTGAACGAAGCTAGAACAGCCCACTAGACAAGTGAAATTTTTGCTATATGAGTAAATTTTTGTTCTTTACTCTGAATCTGAGACGCGCCATGAATTTTTGCCTGTGCCTCTTCTGGTCTAAACGAAGACGGTAGCGATTGACAGAATCTCCGCAACAGTTCACCATGCACTCACGTCAGGTCGCGCTACACCTGCTTAAAACATTCAAAGGCAGATTGCATAGCCTGCTAAATTTATTTTTGTACAAAACTTAGGGGTAAAAAATGTTGAAGTGTACCCGAAGCTTCATTCGACCGTGCACGCCGCACTGACGAAGGAGCGCGCGCGGGAGCGGATTGTTGACTGTATTTTATTCGTCGTACACGATAAATCTTCGATGTTGATGACGGACTTTGTATAAACCATAAGGGGCGAAATGTCAGGACCTGCCGGTTGCAACTGACACGGGCGAAGCTGAAAGCGAGCACGCGTTTCCCTTGCGCGTGAACGGCTGTAGCGGAGGAGCAGCAGTGGGGCGGTGGCGACCCCACCGAGGCGCGGCGGGCGGTGGAAACAGACCCCATTGGAGAGGCCGTAAGAGAAGAGAAGCGCTCTCTCCCTCGAGACCGGCCGTGGTGGTAGCTGCCGCGCCGAGCGAAGGAACGACTACGGCCGAAGAGACGAGTTTTGGCCCCTGCTCTCCTCTGGTCGTGACGTCACGCTGTCACGTGGCGCGCCGGAGCGTAGAAACGACCTCCACCGACGGCAGAAAAGTGCTAGCAGTATTGCTTTCGCAATAAAACAAGGCGCCCTTGTACTGTGCGATATCAGTGCACGTTAAAGACCCCCAGGTGGTCGAAATTTCCCGAGTCCACCACTGCGGCGTCTCTTATAGCCTGCGATCGCTTTGGGATGTTAAACCCCACAAACCAAACCAAACTAATTCTTCAGCAACAAAGGGAACGCACACAAAGCAGGCAATGCCGCTAATGCAAAAGTAACGTACCAAAGCAGG
Organism: Amblyomma maculatum; assembly: GCF_055883805.1. Lineage (NCBI taxonomy): Eukaryota > Metazoa > Arthropoda > Arachnida > Ixodida > Ixodidae > Amblyomma > Amblyomma maculatum. Next base: position 146,311,117 of record NC_139353.1, read on the forward strand.
AAAGTGCAGTTATTTATTGTAAAATTGAATGGTGACCTCAGCTACACTTTCGAACGAGTGTGGTGCACCCCAAAGACGCCACAGCTAGGCCACGGGGCTGCTAGCGAGAAGTAGCCAACCGTAGCTGACCGAAATCGACCGGCTACCGGAAAAGTGGCGGCTCATCCAAGCGTTCCGCCTCGTCTCGGCTTTTCTCGCGCATGCCAACAAGACTTATGTCCAGTTACCCGGAAGGCTTAAAATTCACATGACTCCGCTGTCCCGCCGCACTTATATCCCTTTTGGCCGAAAACCAGAGTGCTGGGCTTGATGTCATGTTTGGAGGACATAACGGTTATATTCCACATAAAGTGCTGCCGAACTCAAGTAATCATTCGTGATGCGCCATCCCGTGCGCCCATTGCACATCTAGCCACAGGGTCGAGGAAACTGACACGTGACAATAAACCTTTTTGGAATATCAGAGATGCTGTGCACATTAGGCATTACTTCTACCTTCCTCTGCTTGCATTTTAACCGTTTTTACAACACGCTAGCGTTTCAATTGTGGTCAAGGATATAAATAATAAATCAGCATTGGCCTTAAGAAGGGAGGGCGGCTAACCAATTTGGTGAAGGCTACCAATTTGAGCATTATATTTATCAGAATGTCCATAATATTTTACATAATACCCGAACAGCAGTGCGTTTTTTGAAATAGACACTAGGCCCAAGAGAAGTGATCAGGATCAACAAAAATAAATTTCAAGACTAAGGCTCAGAAATAAAAGTTGATAAAAAAGATGAACGGTATAATTTAAACAAGTAACGGTAGATGTGGAGGCGTAACAATTTGCTGACCATTTCTCCGAAGGTATTTTGACTGTTATTATTTAAAATTTTACAAATTGAGAGACGCTTCTAAACGCCCAAACAACGCGATTATTCATTAGTACTACGGGAAAGGGTATACTGAAGCTAAAACGACCTCTAAGAGAACTGGAGAGTTTTCCTCCTAAAGTGACATTGCACCAATTCCTAAAAGTAATATTGCCCGAAATAATAATATATCAAGCGGTACACAGGACGATGTAAATTTCTAAGATAGGGGTGCCAGCGAACGGACATTGGAACGCATCCAGAGATGTTTAAAAATCTGCCGTAGACTAACCAATTTGCTTCTGCCATACAATGCACCTCCCTCGCCGCAGGAATGGCGGTACATAGGATGTCCCTCCAACGTCAGAATGGCGCTTTGGAAAGTCTTATTCTGGAGATACTATAGTTGAAGCAGCCAGAGGACATAATCTAGAGGAATCTCCTTAACGATCCTCCGCTCGACGTAAGATGCTGGTTTTTTCTACGCGGATATTCTCAGAACACCCCGTGGTGCTATCTACGTGACTTCTCATAGCGTATAGGTAATTCCACGCTGCCTTAGAGAACTCGTGTGGTGCATTTTGCTTCTCAGTGTCACCTAGAATGAGCATTCTTGCTCGAAAGTACAATGTTTCCGTGCATAGAAAGCTGTATTTTATTCAAAGAATTGATACTTTGTTGTTCGTGGACAGGAGCATTTTGGAAAGTCAAGGATGGTTAATCGCTAATTTACCTGCAGTGTGCAGAAATAAAAATTAGCAATCAATGGTGTCATAACCATTATGATGAGCTTTGTTGCGCCCTTTTGGAAAAGGATTTAGGGCAGAGGGCTTTCATTGCACCCTTAACGACTATCGCTGATTACGCCTTGTACGACATGTTGCGCGGGCGCCTATATATTCTTGGTTAAATATCAAGAATGAATATTTAAGCCGCTTTCGGCCCTCCGGTGCCCTAGAATGATAGGGTTTTGAAAACAAAAACGAAGTTGATTCAATGTATTATGCAAACTAACGTCCTCTAAAAAATCAATTTTGTTAACGTCGTGCATGAGAAACCAGAACTCACCTACGCCATGGCAATACGCTACACGCTAGCTTGTAGTTTAAGATTATTTGAAAAATGCCACCACAATATTTGCAAGCATTTTGTTGAAGAGCGTTATCAATGGTTCCATGGGCTTGGTTTCTCTTTATACGAGCAAAGCATTCTTGTGGGACCTCCGTTGCTCTGGATCGTCGGAAGCTTCTCGGCGGTGGCGATATATCGTCGCCCTACACTGGCCGGGTCTCACTTCCTGGGCCATCGCCGGGTGTATGAGCACGCTCCTACAGGAGCCTAACTTTACGCGCCTGCGCTGGGGCTTGTTGGGGTGTCATATGCCAAAAGCACGTACGGCAAGATGGTGTGCCAGGTGCTGTGTTCAGCGTCGACGTACATGGCCGTCATGTCTGCGATCGGATTGTACACAGTTGTTCGTCGATGGCTTGCATGACTGTATTCCAGGATGGCTTGTTTCAACTCTGCCGTAAACGCCATTCCCCTGCCAGTGATGAGCACTTCTGCGGCGCCGTGTCAGAAGAAGAAAATTTGTTCCTCAAAACATTTGGCCATTTCTGCCGCGGTACCATTGGGTAATGCTTTTTCTACGGCGTAAGGGGTAAGGTAGTCGGTGGCCACGATGATGAACTTGTTACCCATATATGAGGATGGAAAGGGGCTGAGGAGATTCATCGCAAACTGTAGAAAGGGCAGGGTTGGGGGCAGAATGGGGTTCAGAAGTCCCACCGGTCTGATCGGCGGCGTCTTGCGTCGGTGGCACTCACGACACGTCTTCCCATAATGGGAAACTTCGGCAGGCAGTTACGGCCAGTAGTATTTCTGGATTCGATGCAACGTGTGCGCAAACCGAGACGGCCTGCTGTGGGCTCACCGAGCAACGCCTGCAGAATTTCCTGCCTGAGGCTTTTAGGTAGAAAAAGAAGCGGCGTGGACCTGTTCGGTGCGACGTTCGTCACGAGGAGGCCATTGCTTAACGCGAACGATGATAAAGGACGTATGAACACAGCAGGAGGGGAAGCGGTCTCTTCTTCTAAGTAATCGACTATCACTTTCAGCTCAGGGTCTGATCGCTGTTCTGTGAAACTGCTGGCCCTGACTGATCCTAAAAAGGCGTCTTCGTCGTCTTTTGTAGGTGGCGTATCAACTTAGGCTCGTGACAAGCAGTCTGCATTGGAATGCTTGCGGCCTGACTTAGACGACTGTGATGTCGAATTCTTGAAGACATAGGCTACATCGGTCAAGGCGCTGGAGGGATCTTTCAAATTTGCCACCCAGCAGAGCGCGTGGGGATAGCTTACCACCTTCAACGGTCGGCCGTACAAGTACGGATGGAACTTTGAAGTGGCCCAGATGATGGCGACGCACTCCTTCTCGGTCGTCGAGGAATTGGCTACGGCTTTCGAGAAGGACCTGCTAGTGTAAGCGATTATGTTCTCCTGTCGACAATTCTTCTTCTGAGTGAGAACGGAACCTAGGCCCAGAATGCTGGCGTTGGTATGTATATCAGTCTCAGCATTGTTATCAAAGTGGCCTAGCACAAGAGGGGACTGTAGGCGGCGCTTAATTTCCTCGATGGCTACCGCTTGCGGTGCACCCCATTGAAATGTCACATCTGCCTTTGTAAGCTGCGTCAAAGGGTTGGCGAGGCTCGAAATGGCCTTGAAGAATCATCAGTAATACGCACACTGTCCGAGGGATCAGCGCAATGCTTTCGTGTCATCGGTTTGTGGAAATTGTTAGATCGCAGCTGTTTTCTGTCGGTCGAGCCGAAATCTCTCCACGCTGAAGATATGACCCAGAAAGATCTCTTCGTAGGCGAAATGACACATCTCTACTTTCAACGTTAAACTCGAGGACTTGATTGCGTCAAGTACTATTCTAAGCCTTCTCAGATGGGCTTCAATGTTCGAAGAGAATACGACAACATCGTCTAAGTACCCTAGACGAATTTTCCACTTGGAGCCAGTCAGCATTGTATCCATTACTCGCTGCAAAGTCGCTGGTGCAGAGCAGAGACCGAATGGCATTACCTTGAACTCGAAGAGGCCATCTGGCGTGATAAACGTGGTCTTCTCGCGCTCCTTTCGTCGACCTCAATTTGCCAGTACCCGCTCTTCAAGTCTATCGACGAGAACTACTTAGCATTACAGAGCCGGCCCAGTGTGTCATCGATGCGGGAAAGCGGGTAGACACCCTTCTTCGTTATGCTATTCAAGCGGCGGTAATCAACGCAGAAGCGAAGTGTGCCGTCTTTCGTCTTCACCAAAACGACTGGTGCCGCCCAGGGTCTGTTTGATGGCTGGATCACGTCATCACGTAGCATTGGAGAAGTTGATCGCGTATGGCCTGGCGTTCTCGGGGCGATACACGGTAGGGGCTGACGTAGCGGTCAAGCGTGTTCGTCCGTGTGATGCGATGTTTTGTCAAATGAGATGGCCAGACCTTCGACCCCGAAGAAAAGTACTCGCTGTAGCTTTCAAGACGAGTGCGAATCCGGTCTTGTCTGTCTCGGGGAAGCGCTGGGTTGATGTCGAAATTGGGCTGCTTGAATCGGCTCACTGCATCTTCTTCAAGTTGATTGGGTAGGGCGAAGATTTCTCGGGTGTCCGCAACATCGCCAAAGAAATCAATCGTCATGTCCTTGTTTAGGTGCCGGTATTCTTCGGTGAAGTTCGTGACGAGCACTTCAGCTTGTCCATGACGGAAATGGGCGACGCCTCTTGCGACTCCTAGTCCACGCTCGAAAAAGAACTGGGTGTTTCTTTCGACGACACCTTCAGCAGTTTTGATGTTGATGGTAACCACGGAAACGGCAATGCTTTATCGGGGCGGTATAGTCAATACTTCGCCGAGGATGTATAGAGCGACGTGTTGAGTCGAAGTCATCGTGGAAGGTATGGCTTCTTCCATGGAGAGCTTGATGAGCTTTGAGTGGATCTCTATGATCGCCCGATGCTCATTCAGAAACTCTATACCCAAACTCACATTACCGGAGCACTGCTGCAAGACCACGAAGCCCGTAGGGTAAGTGCACCCATTCACTGTCACTCTTGCGGTCCGGACGGCGTAACAAGTTTATCAACAGCGGTGCGGATTAGCGGGCCATCCCAAGTGGTCGTCACTTTCTTGAGCTGGGCAGCGAAAGTTCCACTGATAACAAAATAGTTGGCTCTGGTGTCAACCAAGGCGGTTGTTAAATCTTTAGCGTAGCTCTTCTTACCGAGCCAGCGAGGAGGAAGAAGAGGAGAAGGAAGCGCGAGTTCGTGAGCGACGTAGAAACCTTCTAGGTACTATAGCGAGGACGTGGTCAGGCCGCCGTCTTGAGCTAAAGCGAACGCATTAATCTTTCTATAGACCTCCTTCACTCCGGCTACGTCACGAAAATGCGGTGGCGCTGTCGTCGTTAGTGACTTTCGCGTGGTAGGCAAAAACACGCTTCTGTCGCTTTGCCTACCGTGATTGTGCGATGGCTTGCTGCTGCCGGGGAATGCAGAGCACCATGCCGACTAATCGCGTCGCTATGACATGTGTTGAAAGACAAACAAGAGGAAGTTTAGTAAGCTTGTATAGGTTTCTTGCCGACAATGGTCGCCGTAAACAGTTGTGGGCCGCCGCGGTGAAGCGCCAAGGCTGGATACCGACGCCTGCTCATCGAATATGTGGCAAATACTTCGTCACGGCTAAGCTGAAACTTATTCACCTTTACGCCAGAGCGGTCTATCGGATCAAAGGTCGCGAATATCTCGAGTTTGGCCTTTTTACGACGCGTGATGGGATCTTCGCACTGTTTTAGTGCTGGTGCGGGCGCAGGTGCGCAGGTAACATATGTACCTGCGCGTTTCTTTGTTGGAGCATGCGTAGATGTTTTACCTTTGTAAACTGTTCCTCAAGCCCGTTTTTTCGCTTTGTATGTAAGCGCAGTGAGCTGCTACGCAAGTGATCTGTGTAGCACTCCTCGATCCGTGATGTACCATATTGCATGGCTAAACTTCGCCGCGTTCACTCCAAATTATTTTAATCTACTTCCTGATGAAGATTGCCACTTCACGTTGACAGCTACTGATTTGGATTGGAGCTGCATTTTGTATTTATGCCGAGCGCTTTTATTTGTATTCACAGCGGCTGATTGTGAATGCGAGTTGTGGGGTTTATCCTACATTGAAACGCGGTCACAGTGGCCGAGACCGAACTGGGCCGCCCTAACTACGGAATCACGGGTGAAGGTAAAAACGGCCCCAGAAAAGAGTTCCTCAGAAGATACAGTCCCGAAAAAAAGGTCCCTGAAATATATAGCCCCGGAATAATCGTCCAGAAAGGTCCTATCAGGAAGCGGCCCCTAGGAAAAAATGTCACCGAAGAAATTGGCTGAAAATCTGCCCAGAACTCACTCCGCGAAAAATTGAACATCTTATTGGACGCCTTTTTTTTTTTTTTTTTTTTTTTTTTAGAATAGATGCAACTATTGTTTGGGCAGTATGCCCTCTGGGTGCTTTACAGGTTTACAGGAACTGGAGAAGGCTTGGCGAGAAAGCATTGCAAATAAAAAAAAAACGAAAAAAAAAACAACCCCACCACTATAACATCCAGCGAGTATTATACAGTGCATAGTTCCCAGTTTCCAAACTGGGAAATATCGCTCTTTAATATAGGTCTAATCACCCGGCTAATATTACACATTCGAGAGACGTGTTCGCCCTCGACAGCACAAATTTCGGCGCCATAACGTTTTTTTTTTTTTTCTTTGCGAACACACGGCATCAGTGCCATGTTTTGCAAATTTCAAGTGGACGGGTAGAAAAAAGCACTGTAGCATACATTATGACCGCTAGACACAAGGAAACTCAGTCTACGTTTTTAGTAAACAGAACTACAGAACGTAAAAAAAAAAAATAAAACGGCGGGGTTCAAAATATACATAATGTTCGCTAAAACAATAAACACAATGTAAGATAAAAACAGTGAAAGTTGATTACAATGAGCGTAATTCATCGCTGATAAGCCAAGCACCAGGCAAGGGGAAAGCTCGACTTTGCAGTACGTTTCATTGCATCTGTTTGGAGAGGTTTTATCCGGGGCCATTTGTTCCTGGGACGTTTTTACCGGAACCCACGGAACCACAGTGGCCGCTGCAGCTCGTAATTGTAATGCAAGCTAACAGCGCGACTACCCGTAATAAAATTGCTACCTTTATCGACGACAGCCGCCCACGAACAAAGCAAATATAACAGATGCGCAGCGTTCTGATCTCAACCAATAACGCAATGATAAGCAAACCGTGCGGTGTCAAGGCTACCGTTGCCACGCTGACCTAAATCATCTTAACCGTACAGCCGCTCGACGCTAGCGAGGTGCTTCGTGCTTACCAAGAACGCTCATTTGCCGCTCGGTGTGAAGAATCCTCCAATTATGCTATGATGCTTCGAGCGGACTATTCGTACGCGGTACGAGCGCTACTTATGAGCGAGAAAAATCGCCGTCAGCTTACTCGACTCAAAGTAGTTGTAAGCATCCGAAGCTTTGTAATTCTCGATGCGTTCCATGCATAATTTTCTGGGAGAAAACAGAAAATAGATGCCAACGTCGCTCATTTTCCTCGGCTGGCAGCAACGCTTCTCTTGTGCGCCTTGAACCCAATCCCCATCGGTACGGCGTGCGGGTCCGTACGCTGCATGCCGTGTACGTAGAGTTTTTCAGTGTATCGCTTCAGTTCTCATCGCTGAGGCTCACGAAATACTAGCACATGGTCACTTCGTCTGCCTAGAAGGCGCCTGCAAATCACAATAACACTGCCTTGACAAGCTCGGCCACAGTGCCCCGGCTAGCCACTGTACACCGGCCGCGGTCGTGCCTTTTGCCTACCGTGGGATCGCTGACGAGATCAGCGCCACCTCGATCGCCTTGTTTGTTTACAAACATGAAGGAGGTCTATACAACATCCCAAACCTCTGTCTTTGCGTGCGCGCTCGTGGCCCATTTTTAAACATTTTGGTGCCCAAACCTGGGTGGGGGGGGGGGGGGGGCCTTGCCAGGACCTCACTAGGAGCATCGAGTGCTGCTTCCGCATGGATAGGCTGACATCTAGACCTTGACCTACACAGCGACATTGAATATACCTTCATAAAGTTGCTACCACAACACCGTAACAGCAAGGGCACCTATATACTCAATATATATAGTCGCCCCAAACAGCGCCGCGCAGCCTTTGACGCTATCTTTATCAAAGCACTAAGAGAAGCTCACACAGCTCCCCTAGCTATAGTCGGCGACTTTAACGCTTCTAGCCCATTATGGGGATATCCAAAGGAAGACACTAAAGGCAGGAAACTAGCTTCCGCCATCGCTGACATGGCACTCACCTTACTTACTGACCCGCAGCATCCGACTCGAGTCGGTACCAGCATAACTCGGGATACCTCCCCCGACCTGACGCTCGTCCGCAACGCCCGCAACTATGAGTGGCTCAATACGGGAGAGACCTTAGGCAGCGATCACTACATGCTGCAGACCATCTTTGAAAGCAACAAGCACAGCAAACCTCGTGGGCAAGCCAGAATGACAGACTGGGAGAAATTCAGGAAGGATACTAAACTAGTTACATCGGAACAAATAACTAGTTACGAAGAGTGGGCGGCATCTATTCTCGACCTTAAAGAAAACCTCACAAAAACCCTTGCCACCACGGAGGACCACCCAGCTGTTGACAACCATCTTCTACACCTTTGGGAAGCTAGGCGTAGTCTCATAAAACGGTGGAAGAAACAAAGGCACAATCGAAAACTCAGAATTCGAATAGCGAAGCTAACTACTCAAGCAGACCAATACGCATGGGACCTCGCTCGCACCAATTGGCTAAAAAGGTGCGAATCCCTCAAAGGTCGCCTAGACAGCAAGACTACGTGGAACCTTCTCCGATGCCTAATTGATCCACCGAAATCGAAGAGTGAACAACGTAGAAATTTGCATCGAGCCTTACACAACTTTCAAGGCACGGATGATGAACTCATGGATGAACTCACGCGTCGCTATATCTGCACTTCGAGAGACGCAGAACCCTCAAATCCAGAATACCGGGGGGAACCGAACGAAGACCTAGATAAAGACTTCACTTTAGAAGAAATCATAGCAGCACTAGCAGATATGCGCCGAGGTACAGCCCCGGGACAAGACAAAATTACGGTCGGACTTCTAACCAACCTCGGCACGGAGGCACTGCAGCAACTTACGGATTACGTTAACGAATGCTGGCGCATCGGCACCATTCCACAGGCATGGAAAACAGCCAATGTACACTTTATCCCCAAACCCGGCAAGAAAATCAGCATTGAAAACCTACGCCCCATATCCCTCACGTCGTGCGCAGGCAAACTCATGGAAAAGGCAGTCCACGCACGTCTCTCCAACTATCTAGAGAACAACGAGCTACTGCCACACACGATGTTTGGATTCAGAGCACATCTGTCCACCCATGATGTGCTTCTGCAACTCAAACGCGAAGTCATTGATCCAGCACGCAGAAACAGTGACCGAGCACTTCTATCCCTCGACCTCAAAGGAGCGTTTGACAATGTCAAACATTCCACAATCCTCCAAAATCTCCAGACCACCAACTGTGGCCAGCGAGTCTACTCATACATCTATGATTTCCTTAAAGACAGAACAGTCAACATCAGCATCGGCACTAAACAAACAAAGCAAGTGAAGATGGGCACGAGAGGCACTCCGCAAGGGGCAGTATTATCCCCACTTCTGTTCAATATTGCACTCCGCAATCTTCCACCTCTTCTAAATCAGATACAGGGCATACGACACGCCCTGTACGCTGACGATATAACCATCTGGACAACTAGGGGTAGTATGGGAATGATGGAAGAAACACTACAAACAGCGGCAACAACAGTTCAGAATTATGCACGAGCGTGTGGACTAACCTGCTCTCCCGAAAAATGTGAACTCCTAGTCTTCCGCCAGCACAAAAATCAGGCCACGATCGACATCCACGTTGACAACTCACCCATAAAGGAAGTTCAGACCGTTAAGATACTGGGTCTATGCATCAATAACAAGGGCAACAACCACCTCGCCATCCAGAAACTCCGCCTCGTGAGCGAGCAAGTCGGCAGGATGATCGCCAGAATAACGACGCGGAAATCAGGGATGCGCGAAGAAGATACTCTCCGACTGGTGCAGGCCTTCGTCGTGAGCCGCATCGTCTATGCGGCACCCTACCTTCGTCTCAAGAAGTTTGACATCAAGAACCTCGACGTCATAATCAGAACAGCCTACAAGAAGGCCCTGGGCCTCCCTCTTACGACATCGACGGACCGGCTTTTACGACTGGGCGTCCACAACACGGTAGACGAGCTGATTGAGGCACACCTCACGGCGCAGGTGGTACGACTCTCCACGACTCTGACTGGCCGACAAGTCTTGAACGATTTGAACATCAATTGCCCCGAACAGCTAGACCCTAAAAGCGACATCCCAGCCTCATGGAGAGGACAATTCAAGGGAACTCCATTACCGAGGAATATGCACCCCGACTTTCACCAGCCAAGAAGACAAGCACGAGCGGAAGCTATAAAAAGGCACTACGGCGGGCGCGAGGGCGTGTTCTATGTCGATGCTGCGGGTCCTGAACAGGGAATGGCGGCCGTTGCGGTAGTACACCAAGATAAAACAGTGGATGGACTAATATTACACAGCCATGACACACTGGCCGCGGAGGAAGTGGCAATTGCCCTAGCTGCGACACACACTACCTCAGAATACATTCTTACAGATTCACAGACAGCATATCGCAATTACCTCAGGGGCAGGATTGCACCGCTAGCAGCTAAAATCCTGCAAGATAGTTACACCCGTGGCTACCAACCCATGGATAAACACTTAGTATGGGTACCAGGTCACCAGGGCATCCCAGGGAACGAGAGCGCACACGCCTCAGCCCGAGCATTTCTCCCCCGGGCACCCAATACGGATCTCGTGGAACCTCCTATCCCATTGCTAACTTACACCGAAATACTTCAGCACTTAAGATTATCTCGCCGGGTCTACCCTCCACCGGCAAAGACACTAGACAAAGGGGAGGAGATACACCTCCGCAAGCTACAGACCAACACTTTTAACAATCCACGCAGACTACACGCAATAGATCCAGAGTCATTTGACTCACAATGCAAATTCTGCGGGGAGAAGGCGGACCTATACCATATGGTGTGGGCATGCCAGCGAAATCAGACTGTCACTATTAATAACCAGCCAACGCAGGAGGGGTGGGAGGCAGCTCTGACCAGCTCGGACGCAAGGGTTCAAAAAGAACTCATCGGAAGAGCGCGGACAGCAGCCTACGCCAATGGGGTTCCGGACTGAGGACTCCAACCGCCGCTACAACCTCCTAATCATTTTCATTAAAATATTTTTACCACCACTAAGCGGGTGGCTGGACGGGCTGAGAACACCCGACTTATCTGTAGCGGGATGTGCTTTTGTAGCACAGACGCGAAATGAGAAGCACCGCCGCTCAGCGTACCAAAAACCACCAGGCTTTATTGAACTTAAATATATAGCCGGGGAAGCAGTTTTGTCACCTAGCGGAACTCGCATACACTACATCCCCCATTGTTTAAGAAGGAACAGTATGCACAACACAAGACCTCACAAGTCTAGTCGTTTCGGCCTCCGGATCAGTCTTCCAAACCGCGACACACGAATGGCTGAAGTAGGTTGTGACTTGGGTGAAGCAGACAACGTCGAGGTGGTGGGCCCTGCAGTAGTAGACTCGCTACCGGATGGCTTCGTTTCGGGCAGCTCTCCTCTGGCGCCAGGTTCGGCAAGGCCGTCGGACCCTGAGGAGTTGATCACTGAGACGAGGTGCAGATTATTACGTTGTAGGACACCCTTCGGTGTCTCCACGACGTACAACCGTGGACGCTGGGTTGGTTCCAGAAGCATCGCAGGGCTATTTACATCCCGCACTCAGACTTGCTCAGCAGTCTAATAATAATAATAATAATAATAATAATAATAATAATAATAATAATAATAATAATAATAATAATAATTGGTTCACAGGAAGGGAAACGCGCAGTATCTGTCACACGTGTCTGTGGACACCTGAACCGCGCCGTGAGGGAATGGATGAAGGTGAGAGGGGCAGTGGAAAGAGAGAAAGAGGAGCCATAGGGGAGGGCAACGGAGTAATTTCGACCACCTGGGGTAGGGTGCCTCGATGCGCGCCCGCTCTCCGCTGAGGGTGGCGCCACTCTTAGAAGGGGTCGTCGCCGCCAAAACCGGTTATCGGGAGGCGCCGCCGCCCACGCTAGACATGGAAAGCGACATCCTTCACAGTCTCTGCAGAATTGCTGGGTGCTGCGTTCCCCAGTGCACTAACAGTACTAAACATGACCGGAGAATGTTTCTTTTCCGAGCCCAAAAACGGCCTCTTTTATGGACTGTGAAAATGAAGCGGGACAACTGGCAGCCGACGAACTACCCTTGTATATGCAGCGTAAGTACCAGACTTCTCTGCAGTGCTAAATTAATTTTCGGGCTTATGTAAGCTTGTCTATGCGACTGTTTCTGATTACCAGACATACCATTTTGTGTACCTTTCGGAGGCGCCATATCATGCTTTTGCAGCCTTTTGATATTTGATCGCTGTAAACAGACGTAATCTTTTAGAGCTCGAGAGCGATATGGATCCTGCAACGCATTTACACCTTCATTAATACACTTAGTATTACAAATTAAGGCTCAGGCTGGTAAAAATATTACGATCTTTCTCAGCCAAGAAGCTTGAACAGGAGTTCATCGCGCCTAGTTCACAAAAAGCCTCGCAGCCCGCTTAATTTTGAAAGGCGCATCTGGCAGCGAGAAAATTATGTGACCCTCGGAGCGGAGAATATAGCATGCGATGCATTAGGCTTTGTTTCTCTACGTTGCGTCGCACTGATATATTTTGTACTTTTGTTCTTCGCGAAAACTATGCTATACAAGACATTTATTATCCTATCCTATGTCACGCAAGTAGCGCACTGAAATGAAAAAATAAATTAATGTGAAGTACATCTTTATTTTCTGCTTGCGTGCGGAGGTCAACCTATATGCATGTCAGTGTGCGTTTGTGTAATTTTCTTGATTTATCGTAATTTAATCTTATTTTTCAGGGAATAATGCATTTATAATAGCAACAAAAATTTTTCGCACAGGCTCACTTTGATGAATCCTGTTTTGGACAAAATAAGGCAGACTGATGAAAGAAACTGAAGCAAAATGCTTTACCAACGAATTTCCCATTCAGGGGAAGGTATTTCCCATTTGATTCACTGCCTAATTACATACATTCGTTACCAAAAATGTGGGGGTCGCCCGGGAACATTTCAGTGGCATTTGAGCCACAGGCCCGGCATGGGTCACTTATTTCGTCTTTAACAGGTTATGTGTACATGTGTATGTATCAATGCTGCTCCTCACGCTCTTATCAGAAGCATTCCTCTTATTCAATTCTACTGTCGATCGGCTAACACAACAACCTTCATCTCAAACACTCACTTAACCCATTACCACTTGAAAGGCAGAATCGGTCACCTTCTTTAATTAATACAAATGAAATTACCCAGGCGACATTGTAGTTAATAAAGAGAGCGGGGAACAAGTCAAGTATTTATGTGCATCTTTTGGCCTCTACGCTTAGATTATTTTGCGGGAAAAAAAATATTGCCAAGACACTGGTGATGCCTTCTTTTCGCTCTGTTCTTTGCCTTGATTTTGCATATTACATGATTCCTGTTTTTCCTTTGCTTTGTGCTCAATTTGATCATTGGTTTGTACATCTTTCTGCTTCCAGTTGATCCAAAGAAGCGAAAGCCACCTAGAGACAGAACGCAGCATATTTGTGCATGAAGGCAATAAATAATTGTCCTTGCGTGCGCCTGAATCTTTATTTTGACTTCATAGTGTATGCATGACACAATTTGCCATCATTGCAAAATAGTGAATATGCAGCTTGAATATGCAGCTGTTCATTTCGCGGACTTCACTTTCCGCTATATCCACACACAAGCGCTATGATAGAAAGTTGACGGCGCTGGTATGACAACGACGCCGCCGTGATCACATATCGCAAAACAAAGATAACCGCCACATTTTCGTCTCGAAATAGCGAGTACATCACCGAATTTTTACTCTTACTTTTCATCTAGACTCTAAAGGGAATGATCATCAAAGGCAAAGTTCAATTCAAGGTACCACTGATAAAGGGGCTTCCTCCATCTAGGCGCATCATGCAGCAAACGCGCGCCTCGTGACCAGCGGATGCCAGCAAATGGTGGTCGCGCTAGCAGACGACGCGGTTGTCCTCGCCCTAAATGGAGAGCCGGCGCGCATCGAGGCACCCTAACCTGGGGATCTTTAACGTGCGCTGACATCGCACAGCACGCGGACGCCACTTCGTTTCGCCTAACGCAGCTGCCGTGGCCGGGTTCGAACCCGGGTACTCCGGCACAGTAGTCGGGCGTCTTACCACTGCACCACCCCGGCGGGGCTCAGCAGTCTGAAGATGTTGTACTTGGGCTGCATGTCTCCGGTTAAAGTCTTGTACCTGCATCATCCGATTAACTCGATCTCGCAGGTTAAAATAATTCGACGAGGACCAGCCTGGCTCAAGTTGCTGTGCTATCTTGGGAACTCTCGCCTGTAGGCGCCTGCCCATGAGAAGCTATGCAGAGCTCACACCATGGATACGAGAAGTGTCCTTTGGACTGCTGAAAACGTTGGCTGCTGGTGACATGCCTGAAGCCATAAGCCTGTGCAAAGGCAGACAAGTCATTGGATTCAAACTGTGGACCGTTGTCGCTGCGGGCAACGTTTGGAATGCCGTGGTGTGTAAAGACGCTCCTAATGGATGTTGTAGAACGCAGAGTGATGAGTTCTGGGAAGCGTGACCTGTAGTCGACCAGCAGCACAATCTTGACCATTCAAATGGAAAAGGTCTATTCCTACCTCCTGCCAGGGAAGATGGAGTCGGCGAAAGCAACATCGGTTCTGCGCGTTGAACGCGTGTTTCAGCGCACTTGGCGCAGTTAGAGATGAGCGTTTTGATAAATCTGTTTATTCCAGGCCACCATACTGACTCTTGAGCTTTAGCTTTGCAGTGGTTAATACCTTGATGCCTGTCATGAATGAGGCCAAGCATGGAACGCTAAGAGTCAAAGGTACAACAATTAGGGCTCCCTTCACAAAAAGCCCTTCACAAACATTTAGGTCCCCCTGATGCTGCCAGTACTTCTTAAGTGAAGAGGCAGCCTTGACTGTCTGAGCAAGCCTTTAGTGAAGTTTCAAGCAGAAGCTTAGTTGCACTCACCATCAGAAGTTCTCGACGTGTAGAGACGAGGTCTGGGAGTGAGCGAAGAATCCCTTCCACAAAGAGCTCAATGTGATCAGCTTGCCTTAGCAGTGAGCCATCCACTGGTGGCCGTGACAGCGCGTCAGCAGTGGCTAACAACTTGCCGGGTACAAAGAGTACTTGGTACTGGAAGCGCATCAGCTTCAGTCGAAAACGCTGTATCCGTGGCGTCATTAAGTCAATATCCATGGACCCCATGAGTACCAGAAGTGGCTGGTGATCAGTCTAAAGGAAGAAATTTAGTCCACGGATGTATTCCTCAAAACGAAGCACTTGCTCCCAAAGCTTCCTTTTCAGTCTGGCTGTAGCGGTGCTCCGTTGATTTGAGTGAACTCGACGCGAAGGCAACTGGAAGACGCTCAGCTGAAGGCTGCTCTTGTAGTAATGCGGCACCAAGACCAAAGAAGGTAGCATCAGCTGATACTGTGGTCTTGTACGCATTGTTGTATCGAGCAATGCGAAGGTCCGAGCAGAGCAGTTCCTTGAGCTTGGTAAAGGCGGACTGTTGACTATGGGTTCAAGTCCACTCAGACTCCTTCAGCAGCAAACCTCGGATCGGTGCTGTCGTTTCCGATGCGTGAGGCAAAAAGCGTCCGACGTGGTTAATACCCAGAAGTCTACGGACACCTGTGACGTCTTGCGGTGCCGGCATATCTTTTATTGCAGCGACTTTGTTTGCATCAGCAGAGATTTCATCAGCGCTAACAATGCACCCAGGTACTTGACGCTGCTGGCTGCGAAAGTGCACTTCTTGTGACCCCCGCTTTTGTTAACAAAATGAGAACTTCCTGCAGTAGACGGTCGTGCTCTGCACGCGTCTTGCCAAATACAAGAATATCGTCGATGATGTTCACAACTCCCGACTGGCCTTCCAGGATACAGGACATCTGTCGCTGGAAGTACTCCGCTGCAGTCGCGATCCCAAACTGGCGCCGGAGAAAACAGTAACACCCGAATGGAGTTATGAACGTTGTGTACTCTTGGGACTCGGGAGACAGCTTGACCTGGTGGAAGCTCGATGTGGTATCCAACTTTGAGAAACAGTGGCATCCCCAGCAGACCAAGGCATTTTCCGACCGTGGGGAACTAATGGCGTTCCCACAAAATGACTGTTGAGGCGGGCTAGATCCATGCAAAGCCTGAGGCCGCTGGCAGCCTTCGGAACCACAACCAGTCTAGCGCAACAGTCCGTAGGTGTGTTGATGCGACGAATAACGCCATCCCCTTCCATCTTGTCCGGCTCCTGCCTGACCGCGCCCCGAAAACGTAGCGGTAGGCGCCTGAGAACGCTTAATGAGAACGGCGTAGCATCTGGTTTCAGTCGGATAGTGTAGGCCCTGGAAGCGTTCCAAGTCCTTCAAAAAGACTAACTTCGAGACGAAACAGCCCGGACGCTACTGGGACTTCTGAAACGTGGTCTAGATACTTGCAGACAACCAGGGCTTGTATCGCCGAAAACCCTAGCAGAGGAGCTGTGTGTGCTGCCAAAACGTAAAGACGCTGTTTGACAGACTTGCCGTGCCACGTCAAAGTAGCATTACAAGTTCCGAGAACTGGCCGCACATTGTTACTGGGTCCCTTTAGCTCGCCCTTTGGGTCCTGAAGCTTGGCAGGAATGCCAGGAAAGATGTTCGGAACTACTGACAATTTGACGCCGGTGTCCACCTTTAACGACAGCCGCGTCCTTCGACGAGCACCTCAATGAACTTCGCGTTCTGGCGGCTGTCTTCGGCAACGGCGGATAGCTCCACTCAACTAGCCGAAGGTTTCCGCATCTGTTTCCCGCCTTTCTTTTTCTTTATGCAGATGACTTCAAAGTGACCACTCTTGCCGCAGAAATTGCAGGAAGCACAGCAAGCTGGGCAGTTCGAACGCGGATGCGACACACGGGCCATTCAGAGTTGCTTTGTAACTGCTCTGAAAAATAAATGAATTGAATTGAATAATAGGCAAGGATGGGTATTCTTATCAACCGAGGATAGCTTCCCTTTTCGCATGTGCGTTGCGTCGACTGCTCGCAAAGGCAGTTCTACTGTGTCATGAATTCTGCGTTGGTTATCTGCGTCTTCGTGCTGACGTGATTGAGTTAATGCGTCTTGCAAACTTCGGGCTTCGACAAAGTAGGTCTGAAAGCTTGCTGTCCAATGACCCGACGACGAAATGGTCGCGCACAAGCGTATCTTCAGTAGCTCATGACGAGTAGTTGCAGCGCATTACCATGGTACGAAGTGCGGTAAAAAATGAATTAATGGTCTCAACCAGTTGCAGCGTCCGGCGATGAAAACGGGCAGACTCGTACAAGTCGTTGAGCGGGTGGACGAAATGGTCTGTGAATGCAGTCTTGACAGCTGCTACATCATTGGTGTCGGCCTCTGCCAGCGTTGGTGATTCAAGAACCGTTCTTGCTTACGGCTCCATGTATCATACATGGAATGAACCTGAACTTCCTGTGCAGCCGTAGACAGTCCCGTCGCACTACAGAAGTCCTCGAACTGCAGTAGCCATGTCGGCCAAGTACCTGGACTGTCAAAGTCGAACGGCGGCTGTGGGCGAAGCACTGCCTCTAGTGAGGCGGCAGCGTCGTTCATGATGAAGAGCCGAAGAGCGCCGTGTCAATGGTTTCGAGATCCTACTTCTGACACCATGCAGCGGGATGTACTTCTGTAAGAACGAATGTCAAACGAGACGCACCGCCGCTCAGCAGGCCAAAGACCATCAGGCTTTATTGAACACAAATATATAGCTGGTGAATCAGCGGTGCCATCTAGCGGAGCTCACAAACACCACATTATCAACGAGCATGGCTTCTGAGATCACCTCCGCGCGCACGTTTGATCTCGGAGGCCATGTTGACGAGGCAAGTGCTCTTCTGTCATCCTATTTGACGACGCTTAGCCAACTGACTTGCCTCTACGAACGACTGAAGGCCAACAATGAAGAGTTGAAGATCAGCGACAAGCTCGAAGAGCACATCGGTGATGACGCTTGCTTTGAAGCAGAGTACGCGACGGTCATCGAGTATGAAGACAGCGTGACGCGCACGCTGACAGACCTTCTGAGTCGTCGCAGTAATTTGACGTACACCATACCTCGCATTCCGACGCAGCGGCTCGAGTCACAGCTCCCTCTTCCGAAACACCCCGTGTCAAGCTGCCGAGGCTCACTACAACACTTTTCTCTAGGGACCTGAGCCGCTGTTTTGAGAGCAGTTTGACCACGTTATTCATCGTAACGATAGTCTCACTGTGACAGACACATTTCATGCAACTTTTCATGAGAGGTGACGCGGCTTCAGCCGTCGCGAGCCTTCCGACAACCGCGGCGTGCTACATGGGCGCCATTTCTATGCTTAGGAACGTTTCAGCGATAAGCACGCTTGGAGCAAGAGTACTTCTCCAGACCTAGAAAGATGCTACTCATATGTTCTCCAACCGACACCATGGTCTCCGAAAGCTCTACGAGGAAGTACTTAGCAACGTCAGAGGGTTGGAGTTCTTGGTCGTGAGCAGGACATCGTTTTCCGCGATGCTTTGCAGCATCCTCCTAAGGACGCTCCCGCGTGCTCTCGTCATCCCGTACCACCGTTTACTTGCTACTGATGTGGCAGCCGAAGTCTACGATACCGCAGCAAATGGATCGGAGCTCGATCGCTTGCTGGCGGTTCTGGCAATTAAAGTCGAGAGCTTGGAGAAGACCGACTACAAAGCCCGTGGGGACCCGGTAATACAGTCAGAGACCTGGACGCAATACCATGACACAAAATGGAAGATAGCGCCTGCGCAAAGACCGACGTCATCCGTTATTCATGCTCAATCTTCAAAGATTGACGAGGCCTGTGTTTATGCCATTCAATCGACCATTTGACTTCGTCATACCGTGCTGACCTGCTGCTTCCAGACAAGAAGCTCCCCTCAGAGCGTGCGATACTTTTGTTGCACGACCAAAGGGAACCGTGCACGAGACTGCCGTCGCAGGATTACACGTTCCAACTGTGGGGGTCGACACGCCACTAGCATGTGCAATGCGAGCGCGATGGGGAGGCTCCGTAAAGGAGAGAATAGAATGATCACAGACGCAACCGTATCCCTTGGATCGTCCTCGCGTATTTGTCTGCATACGCTCCGTGCCTGGGCAGTGAGTTCCGCCACCTGCTGCTATGTTCGAGGCATCTTCGATGGAGGCAGTCAGCGCACGCTTATTACAGAGTCGTTGGCAACGCAGCTGCAAGCGAAGTACGTGGAATCCGTAAAGATGGCCCTAATACATTTGCAAACATTTCTGACTAAGCGGCAAAGAAAAGACGCATTGTAGAGCTGAATTCAAAGAGCCAGTTTGCGAATGATGAGATTACTCTGCGTGCTTCCTCACATATGCAAGGACATCGAGGAGACGCCCACGGATTCTTCTTTTGTGGCGTCACTTAAGCAGCGTGGCCGACATATTGCAGACGAATTGTCATGCTATGACGTTGGCAACCGCAGTGGGATCAGCGTCGGAATTGGGTCAGACAATATGTGGACTGTCTTGACGGGGCAGGTCCGTAGATACGACACGGTGGTGTCACTCAACGCTTTGGAGGCCAACCTACGGTGGACCTTTCAAGGTGTGACATCACAAGTCACTTGCCTGCCTACACTACTGAGAACATCTACCAACCAAGGGAGCGTTAGAATCAAACATTTGAACTACAGAAGGCATTATGTGCCTAGGCCTTAGGTAGCAGGAAAGTCCCCAAAAATCACCTGATAACAGAAGACTTGATGTTGCCGGCCGAACTTGTACACATCATCGCGGAGCTCTACACTGCCGGCGTCCGCATTGAGCACCAGCTGGAAGCTGAGATGATAGAACTCATTCGCCACTTCACGCGGATGGCATGCCACTGGTGAGTCAGTCAAGATTTTAAGCATTTCTCGCGATGTGGCAGTCTAGCAGCGAGCTGTATTGGATGTCCATCGAGGGGCAGCCGGAGCTGGGCACAAGAGTGAATGTGAGCAGCCTGGTGCCTGGATACATGTGCCAGGAGTATAATGAAAGCTTTTGGATAAATCCTACTACCGAAGGACTATAGGCAACGGGTGTTCGCTAGGAGCCGCCGCCATCGTCTAGCAAGCCAGCGTCACCCTGCGAGCAGCGATGAGAATATTGCAGGCTCGCTCCTCCAAATACATTATAACCGACTCGCCAGGGGCTTGTCGGAACGTCCAGGAAGGGTAAACTGCTCCCCTAGCTTACCGCATATACCAAAATTGTTGTCGAGATTCGGATCCCACGTACCGATCTCTCGTTTGTGCTCCAGCTCGCCAAGGTCTCCAAGGGAATGAGGCAACCGACGCCGCCGCCGGCGCTCTCTCTCTCCGGGCATTTCCCACGGGACCCGACGCGGACCAGGATTTTGATTTCAGCCCAGTTTACAAATTTAAAGAAATATCTGAATATTACAAATCTACTCAGAAAACTCTTCCCACCCCGTGCAAAGGGCTGGGGAAGGCTAGCGAGCGGGTGCTCCTGCGCCTGCTCACCAATACAATATTGTGCCCGGCTACTCTAAAACATTTTGATCCGCAATTCTACGGGCTCTGCTTGCACTGTGGGGAGGTATTCGACACCTACCACATGGTGTGGGCCTACCAGAAAAAAACCCATCTTGCCCCCTATCCCCAACCCCACCCGAGAGAACTGGGAGGCGACCCTGTCCGGCTGCTGCACCCTAGAGGCCCAGAAGGTCTTAACACAGCGCGCCAGGGCTGCGGCAAACGCCAATGGAGTGCCTGTCTAGGCATCCCACCTAGTGTATATACCTCTATGTAATATAATAAACGTTTTCACCACCGTCACCGGCGCAGCGGGTGTAGGAGGCTGGGCAGCGTAGCGCGAAACCGAAGGCATCGCAAAATGAGGCGGGCGGCGAAATGGCTTTTCCAGCGGAGATTATGCCTTAGGTTTTGTAATTATCACTTCTTTTATTTTGCAGAGGAAATTTAAATGTGAGGCGCGCTGATTTGAACCAGACGCGTTTAAAACGCGAATGAAGTGATGTTTGGCTCCTCTGGAAATTAACACAGCAAATTGCACGCCTCCGACGATCAGCGCATAGCCGCACTTCCTCTTAAAAACACCTGTATTAAATTTGTTCGCAGTTCTTGCTGCATTTAAAGGGTTTTCGCATGGATATCGGCCAGCGCCGCAACGTTTACGTTGGTCATCGTTTGACGATGCGGCATAATTTCGATGTCTCAACGTTGCGATACCCGAGTTCCCTATGCAGGTCCAAGTAGCACGGCAGCATGGGTCATCACTGCTGCTTCTTGCACTGGAGCCATTGCAGCCGCTCCTTCAGGAACGCCCAGTGCCTGTCGGACTTCCTCAAGGATGACATCCGTGAGCGGCCTTACTTGCGGCTGTGTTGGCGATAGGAGGAGTCGGAGCAGCTCTTCTCGAACGACCTCAAGAATTATCTCGAGGAGATGATTACCGCATGCAGCTTCGGTGTCGCGGTTTGCAGAGAAGGCTTGAAGAGGCCGGTTGTACTGTCGAGTTCGGGCATCAAGGGAATTTGCTCTATTGAGGATGCTTGTTCGAATTCAGCCACGGTTTAGGGTGGGTTTCCCACGATGCACGCGAAAAGGGATTCTTTAACTGTGCACATTAAACAGTGAACTTTCTTTTCTACGGTCATTTCCGGGCCTGCGCGTTGAAATAGGCGCTTTATTTCCTCTAAATAAGCGAGGAATTACTCATTCAGGAGCTGAATTCTTGATTGGAGGAGGGCATAAGCTCTTTCTTTTCGGACAGAACTGGCAAATGCATCAAAAACTCCGCTTTGAATGTCTTTCAATCCTTTAAAGTCCTTTAAAGAAGTCTCGGGACTTACGAACAAAAGAGAGAGGCCTTCGCCCTGCAGTGTGTATAGTCAGGCTGATGATGATGAGAATGATTGCCTTCGAATTCTCGTTTTGAAGCAGCCGGAAGGAAGCGCTAGAAAATTAGCCGAATTAAAAGCGTAGACGACTGAGTTCTTGTGGCAGCGAGTGCGCGGTAGCCCATGTGACAAGGCATAGAAATTGAGAGATGTCACAGTTCAGGGTGACGCTGTCATTTCTCCTGAAATAAGTAGTATTTGAGAAAAAGGAGCGAAATTTGCGTACCAGCCCCACGGGCAAAGGGAAACATTGATCTCGTTTGTGCGTCAAATGGCAGCAAGAACCACGAATAAATAACAGCAATTATTGAAGATGGCATGGCCTGCCTGTCACCTCGTCAATAGAAAACCGCCGTCTGGTAATGTAACTAGTTATCTACACCGACGGAACCTAGTTGCTGTGTAATGCGGTAAAGGCGGCATTGCCATCTTACCTGTTGGCATGTGCGACGAAAATGTACTTTCCGTCTTTTATAAGAACTTTTGTCAAAGTCAAGTTTGAGCTGAAGCGGTGTCGACGTGCTGCAATTCTTCTACTGGAAAAACTAGGCCATGAAACCTTGAAACAAGCAATGCACAAGACAAAAAACGAATGTCTAGAAGTATTTTGTACCTCTAGAACACATAAACCTGAATGCCCTTTCTGAGGCATAGTTTCCGTGAACGGCACATGGTAAAAGCTCGTGAACTCTTGCCTGCAACGAAACTTTAAGGCCTTGAAGATAGAAAATCCCCTCATCCAATATTCGAAGTACCAATAAAATAGTCGACAATTTCAAACAAAATTTCTGCCATGAAAAGGGAGGCTTTTCCGCTGACATAGAAAACCTTTTTATTCAGTCCCTCATTAAGATCTGATCATGGGTCTCCGCTAATCGGTCTGAATGCGGAGAAGTAGCCTTCCAAAACAGCGCGGAAAGCAGGAGCGATTCTTTCTTTCTTTTTGGCAATAGTATTGCGTCAACAGCTCAGAAGACAGAGAGAAGGGGCATTTGCATAGGTATTTTCCTGTTGCACCCGTGCTGTGTGACATATTATTATCTAAGGTTGACAGACGCATTCAAGCCAATATTCCAGTTGTTAAATTGCTCAGATACGTTGATGAGTTATTCATACTTTTCAGCATGCCATGCAAGAGAAGGTGATATTGTCAACGAAGTGCTGAGAATTTTTTTCAAGCATGGTGAAGGTTTAAAGTCCACATGGGAATCATCTACAGGTGGTCTCATTAAGGGTTTAGGTATTCACCTGGATTTTCCCGGCGTTAATGTGTGCTGCATGTACTATCCACGAATCAGAACGAGTCTAGTGATTTTACACCGCGCACTGCAAGGTTGCTATGCGAATTATCGTGTCTGCCTGTCTTCACGGAGCCGCAACAAATTACTGTAGCCACCGCATGGCTGTCAGCATAAAAGAGCAATTCAGGCGTCTATAACGGGCAGGTTTCTCGCCAGAAGCAATAGTAGCAGTGTGTTAAATCAACTTGCAAAAGCAATACGTCTAATCCGACGTGTCAGCCGCTGCCCTCAAATTTGCCAAGACATCCACCAGCTTGTGGCGCGCATCCCACAATCAATACGCATTGAGTGGGTCCCACGGGATCTGCTGCCTTCCCAAAGTGAAGCTGATTTAGCAACCCGCCTCGTGATCCAAGACGCATCAATCCCACGGCTCCTCGAAGTGGACGACGCTAACCTCCTTTTGTCAAGAAAGGAAAACCTCCGGCGCCGCACACGTGCACGTATCCCTCCGTGTGCGATATCCCTTCTCGCGGTCTCACCCGTGCAGAGGAGGTTGCGCTTAGGAGGATCCGGGTCGGTGTTGCCCTTACACCAGCTGTCACTAGGACGTGGGCATACTTCCAACACTTATATCCCCGCCCAGGGTGCCCGATCTGTAAAAACGAAGATGTTGAGGCCGACATCCACCACTTGCTGTGGGACTGCCCAGCACTCAAACCAACACGAATCCGGCACCTGAGCTAAGCTGGCTTTTCAGCAACCAATCCTGCCTCATATGTCACTTGGACGCACAGACCTCATGATCGCTCACTTCTGGACTTCATAAAATCAGCCAAACTTTTTCCATTCATTTAATCATTTATTCACCCTCTATCTAATACTCCACTGATTTCCTGAGGCAATAAATATCGACTTAAAAAAATTGCAAAAGCTAAAAGCTTTAAAGAATCAATCCACAAAGCAGGAAAGCGGAAAAACAGAGCGAAAGCAAGACTCCTGTACCGGTGATACCTATACTTCCATAGCTTTTCGCATAAAGATATAAACAGGTACCACGTTATGTCGTCAAGATGGTTTTCTCTGCCCCGTGCAAACTTTCAAAAGTCTTTACTAAAAAGGAGAAAAAGCAAGAGGAATGCACGAATTAAATCAAAATTATTTGGCGGAATGCAAGCCGATCATTGTGTAGAGGATCCCTATAAGTTGCAGGCTTCATTACATCGGGCAGACTGGAAAATGCTTCAATCAGAAGGCCAAAACACAAACAATGCACACATTGCAAGAAATGTTGCCGACCTTTGCAAAGCATGTAAAACCGAAAAAATAACAGATTCTCATAGATAGCACAGGTTTCGTAGGATCGGCATGGAGGCGTACTTTATAAGAAAGGCCGGGCAGGAGTGCGCCAGCACACCTTCTATCAATTTAATTGAGAGCGCTTGATTTTCTGGATTGCCGTCTGTCATCATCATCATCAGCTTGACTATACCCACTGCAGAACGAAGGCCTCTCCCATATTTCTCCACTTTACCCGGGTTTGTGCTAGCTGCATCCACTTGACCCAAGCGAATTTCTTAACCTCATCCGCCCACCTAACTTTCTGCCACTCACTGCTACACTTTCCTTCCCTTGGAATCCAGTTTATCACCCTAAGCGACCATCGGTTATCCTCTCTTTGCACCCTCTCTTTGCACTACATGTCCTGCCCATGCCCATTTCGTCTTCTTAGTTTCCACTAGAATGTCGGTAACCTGACTTATTTCTCTAACCCACTCTGCACGCTTCCTATCTCTTAATGTTACCCCTACTATTTTTCGTTCCATAGCCCTCTGGGTTGTCCTCAACGTAAGTAGAACTCTCTTGGTTAGCCTCCACGTTTCAGCTTCATAGGTGAGGACAGGTAAGATGCAACTCTTATATACTTTCCTCTTTAGCGATACCGGTAAGCTACTAGTCATGATCTGTGAGTGCTTGCCAAATGCGCTCCATCCCAATCTTATTCTTCTTGTTATTTCTTTTTCATGGTCCGGATCTGCGGTTACTACCTGTCCTAAGTAGACATATTCGCCTAATACTTCCAGTACTTCGCTGCGTAATGTAAACTGCTGTTCCTTTACGAGGCTGTTGAACATTACCGTAGTCTTCTGCATATTGATTTTCAAGCCTACCTTTCTACATTTCCTGTCTAGGTCACCAATAATTATTTGCAGTTCATCCCATGAGTTGCTTAGCAAGGCAATGTCATCAGCAAATCGCAGATTACTGAGGTATTCTCCATCTACCCTTATCCCTAACTGCTCCCATTCCAAGTCTCTGACTACTTCCTCTAAGCAAGCTGTGAATAGTACTGGGGAGATTGTGTCTCCTTGCCTAACACCTTTCTCTATGGGAATTTTGTTACTTTCTTTATGCAGAACTATGGTTGCTGTGCAGTCACTATATATATCTTCCAGCACTTTCACGTATGGCTCGTCTACCCCCTGATTTCGCAATGCCTGCATCACCGCCGAGGTTTAAACTAAGTCAAATGCTTTTTCGTAATCAATGAATGCTATGTATAAGGGCTGGTGATATTCCGAGCATTTTTCTCTCACCTGAGTGATGGTATGGATATGATCGATAGTGGAGTACCGTTTCCGAAAACCTGCTTCATCCTTTGCTTGATTGCAGTCTAAGGTTGTCCTGATTCTATTAGCGATTACCTTAGTAAATGCCTTATACGTAACAGGCAGTAAGCTGATTGGTCTGTAATTTTTAAGGTCCTTTGAGTCCCCTTTCTTATGAATGAGGATAATGTTTGCATTTTTCCATGGTTGCGGTACCGTCGATGACACCAGGCACTGTGTATACAGGGTGGCCAGGTTTTCTAACACGACATCCCCCGCGTCCTTCAGCAAATCTGCAGTTATCTGTTCCTCTCCAGCTGATTTCCCCCTTTTAATAGTTTCTAATGCTTTCTTGTCCTCGTCCTTTGTAACTGGTGGAACGTCTGACTGTTTTTCCCTACCGCCAATCTCCTTACGGTCCTGACTATCTTATCTGTATAGAACTCCTCGGCTACTTTGACTGTCTTATCCATATTCGTGATGACGTTGCCCTCCTTGTCCCTTATCGCATACATATGGTTTTCGCCTTTGCCCAATGTCTTCTTTACCGCTTTAAGGCTTCCCCCGTTCTTTACAGCATGCTCAATTTTCTCCATGTTGTATTTCCTTATATCGGCCACCTTGCGCTTATTGATTAGCTTTATCTCGGCCAATTCAATCTGGTCTGTTGGATTGGAAGGTTTCATACTCTCGCGTTTCTTAATCAAATCTTTCGTCTCCTTAGACAGCTTACCGGTATCCTTTCTAACTATCCTACCGCCTAATTCTACCGCACTCTCCGTAACGATATCTCTGAAATTATTGTTCATTGCTTCCAGGGTAATGCCGCCATCTTCGGTTAGAGCTGAATATCTATTCTGTAGCGAGATCCTGAACTCTTCTGCCCTCCCCCTCACCGCTAATTCGTTGATGAGTTTCTTTTTTACTAATTTGTAGCGTTCCTTCTTCAGATTTAGGCTAAGTCGAGACCTCACCATCCTGTGGTCACTGCATCGCACTTTCCCGATTACCTCTACATCTTGCATAATGGCGGGAGTTGAACACATTATGAAGTCAATTTCATTTTTAGTCTCCCCGTTAGGACTTTTCCATGTCCATTTCCGGTTCTTCCGTTTGCTGAAGAAGGTATTCGTGATTCTCAAGTTCTTGCGCTCTGTAAACTCAACTAGTAAGTCTCCCCTGCTATTACTAGAACCACTGCCTGGTCTCCTGCCTGCTTTTTTCCTACCTTGGCATTGAGGTCGCCCATTAGGACAGTATACTGCGTCTTTACTTTTCGCATTGCCGATTCTACATCTTCGTAGAAGCTTTCAACTGCCTGGTCATCATAACTATATGCAAGTGCATAGGCCTGTACAACGTTCAGTTTATATCGCTTATTAGGCCTAATAACGATGCTTGCCACCCTCTCATTATTACTATAGAATTGAGCTATATTATCCACTATATACTTATTGATAAGGAAATCTACTCCTAGTTGTCGCCTCTCTGGTAAATCTCGATAACACAGCACATGCCCATCATTCGGTACAGTATATGCCTCATTCGGCCTCCTAACCTCACTAAGGCCTATGACATCCCATTTCATGCCCTCTAGTTCCTCTAACAGCACTGCTAAACTAGCTTCACTAGCTAGGGTGCTAGCGTTAAACGTTGCCAGGGTCAGTTTCCAATGGCGGCCTGTCCAGCGGAGCTAGAAGCTCTTAGCGTCACAGGTCTGACCGCCGCCGTGGTCAGTCGTTCCGCAGCCACTGGTGACTGAGGGCCGGGGTTTTATGGAGCTTATCATAGGAGTTTGCGGCCAATTACCCCACCAGGGTGGCCAACTCCTGTTCTGGTGAGGGAGTGCGTTGCCGTAGGTGTTCACCGGCATCAGGTCGCGCCCCAAACCGGTTTATGCAATTCCATCGACACGCGGATTTGTTTTTTCTTTTTTTAATTCTGGTGGAGAATTGCGCAGCACCGGGATTTGAACCCCGGTCCTCTTGCATGCGAGGCGGATGTTCTACCGCTACGCCACCGCTGCCTTCTGTAGTTAATCTCTTAACTTGCTTTCCACAAGCACTTGTTTCTTGTAAGTAATCCGGAACGAGATAACGTCTACTATATATGCTTTTATTCCTTTGCGTTTTCTTGTAGCTTTTACGCTTCTTGACATTCTTACTCTTCATGATTCTTTTTCCATACGCGCATTCTTATTTTACCTGTTTCATCTGACACGGTTGGTTTTTGTATAGAGAGTAGTACACATCAGTTTTTAGATTTTTTTGTTTCTTTTTTATTTTCTTATCCCTTTTTAAATATTTCGTTTTTTCTTGTTTTTATTTTTTTCCAGTCTCTTTTATGTTTTTACTTCTTGAATTCTTTCTAATCTTTTAATTGGTTTCCTATTCTTTCCTTAAGATGCATATATATTTATATCGTCTTCTTTGACACGGTATAATCTTATACCTCTTGTTTTTAATACAGTTGGCTCTCAATAATGTTGTCTTGCTTTCTTCGCATGGTTCGCAACAGATTTTGTCAACTTGTGCTCTTCACCCCATTTTCTCAAATCATGGAGCCTTGTACACTTCTGTTATATTTCCTTATATATCTTACCTGTTTCTTTTTTTTTCTCGGCATAGCTTACATCTTATGATTGTTTTAGCGTAAGAACCTTGCACACTCCTTTCATCTTTCTTCTTTTTATTTCATATTTTTTTCGGTTTGTTTGCTTGCATTTACCCGTGCTAATTGCTGAGTTTTGTTATTGCTTTGACAACATTTAGGACTAAGGCCTTTTAAAAGGGATTTATTTAACAGGGGTTGGTCTCCTTTTTGTTTCTTACACCCGACACTGTGGATTCAGATTCTATTTCCTTTTTCTTGATTGTAATCTTCTGTGAGCGTGCTCATCGACGGATAGTTTCAACGGCTCCTTTATATTCGACGTGATGTTTTTCCAAAATAAAGTTGCAAGTTAGCGCCTGTCTCGTCCACATATGTGTCATCCTTGTCTATATTTGCGCTATGTTTTCAACGAATGGGTGCTCAGGTAAGGGAAGAAAAATGGGCGCCAAATTATGCCAACACATTCATGACCTAACGTTTTAAAAACGTTGTTTCGATTACGTATTCATAATGCGGGCCTAAACAGAGAACGAACTCATTCAGTTTATCAGCTCATTTAAAAAGCTACATCTAATTATTCTTTCACTCACAATTCCTCAACTGAACACATACACTTACCATATATTTTAATTCGAGTTGAAGGATAGACATTCTACACTAACGCTTATGAAAAAGAAGACAGTGAAAGACACGGTTGGCAGCCACGCCAATGCAAGCTTCAGTCCCTAATGACAGGCCATCAGATTGAAACGAATTTGTGCACGATCGTCCGATATTTATGAAAATACTAATCGCAAGCGAGAAATTCTAGACAATCAGTGCTACCCGTCTCTATCATTAATGATGCCATTAAAACGGCGGAACTACCTATTCAGAATCACGTCCTTGAGGAATCCCAGCCAGAAGCATATCATTGGAATCTCATACTAACCTTCACATGCAACCTCCAGACTATTATCAAAATCTTAACAGAACACATCAAGTAGGAGGAGAAGGAGGAAGAGGAATGGCAGGGATAATAACCAGCAGAACAAATCGGTTTGGTATCATGTACTAGGGAAAGGGGGTAAGTGGATATAAAAGTGATGAGTAAGAAAGGGATGGGTGAATATCGTAGAAGAAATCGGGCGGCTCTCCACAATTTTCTCATCGGTGCTCCAGGCAAGATGCATCAAACCAAAACGTTTACAAACCGATTTAGAACCGTCAACAAACCGAAATCTGTGGAACGTGCACCACGCGGAAAAAGTGATCCCAGATTCTCAATCACATATAAGCCACAGCACTCGTCAAAAGCACCCATTCAGATTCCGAACATATCTCAGAAAATTGGAATTGCAATTCATTCCAGCTACGTTGTTTACATGCTCGAGGATGGCGACACCCTAATACAATTCATAGGCCAGACAGTCAATTCCTTCCGACTGAGATATAATAAGCACGACTTAAATGTACAATCCCTCCCGAACCAGCCAGGGTCAAGACACCTGCACGAGAACGACCACTGGTCAGATAATCGTAAGGAAACAATATAGCAGAGCGGCTTCAAAAACAATCGTGAATGCGACAAGAGATCATAATGTATTTATAAGTTTAACAGTGTAAAAAGAAGCATAAACTGAAGCCGCAGAATTCTGTCTGTTCTGCCAAGATCAGAGACCTGTTAAAGTTCCAACTCTATCACAGAAATCAGCACTGAATATAGCCGTGTTTACATGAATGTGGCAACTAGCACGTCGCATCGCATCGCACCCGATTCGTGGCGCATCATGTAAACAGGCGTAATGCGCTAGGAAAGCGCATCGCATCAATGAGTCATGCAGGACTGGACTGAGAGGTGGAAGGGGACTTTTTCCATGCATGCAAACCTGGTCGCATTGCTTTAAGAGCAAGATGGCGGTTTCCGGCAAAGCGGCGGCCGCTCGCCTCAGCACCAATTCGTCGTTGCCGCTCCACTGTATCTCGCAGTCTCTGTAAACGAACTTTGAGCGAAGTTTTTTCTTTGTCTGAAGATGCCCGCACACTTCTGGAAACAAAATGCCTCAAATATACAGATACCTTCTGGAATCGGACTAAGCTTAGCGACTAAGCTTTGTTTGGGCGCCAGAGTCAGAGAGCGCTGGATATTCCAAATAGATTCGCAGGTTACATAAACAAAGGTGACGAAGCATTTAATTTTTCTTGATACGCTAATTATATTATTTATTACAACTTTCCTCTTACTCTGGTGTAAATGAAATAATTTCTATTTGGAGACTTTACTACCTGGTGCCACTGTTGCTTTCAGTATGTGACATCGCTCACCGAGCTAGAGATGGTGTGCTACATGTAAACGCTGTCGCATCGCTTTACCGTGAGGCATTACGAAATGCGATGCGCTACTGTTGCCTTCATGTAAACACTTCGTATGTAACCGGAGCTACTACTGGACTTTGCATGCCATTCTTGGCAGTTATCTCCATCTCCTATTCAATTCGTCTTCTGGCCTCGCGAAGCGTGCATACATGCCTTTTTTACGATTTTTCCTTTCTGGCTACTCCTAAATCTGAGGTCTCTTAGGCGTAACGCCATTGTGTACTTCTGTCCCTTCTTCCTTTGTCCCCCCTGCGCCTCCGGGACCGGTGAGAAGTGACAACGCATTCTTCCACTAAGGTAGCAGAGTGACCGCGCATGCTGCCGACCACTTGAGCTCAGCACGACAGGCCTGTTAATCAGCGGCCACCCGTCCATAGTAAAAGATGGATCGCAGCTGGACATTGCACTTTCCTGCTGCTTACACGGTCTGCGCAATCTGTATTTCCCTTACAGCTCCCATTCTTTTTCTTAACCATGGTTACTTATTTTTCCTTATTTCGTTTTTTTTCCTCTTAATTTACTACACTCCTTTCTCTTTTCGCTCGCCCAACCCCTACATACGCGGAAGCAGCAGAGGAAACAAACATTCCTGAACAAGATAAGTCTTCGGTGTAAATTTCCATTGAAATAATTTCTTATAAGGTCGCTGCCGAAATAATTATTGTCTAAGAAGTAGAAAGCATCTCTAAAATTGCTATGACTAGTAAGGTAAAAATATGCTTATATTTATTTTCAGGGACATGTCATTTCAACGGAACAGAGTATCCTGAAGGCGAGAATACCACGGAAAAGCCATGCATGCTAACATATTGCGATCCGAGCGGAGGGGATCTAACAGTTGTGAAGTAAGTTTGCATCGAACGACACAACTTCAAAACATTATAGATGTAAATTATGTTTGGTTTGTTTTGCGAGTTTTACGTCCCAAAGCGACTCAGCCTATGAGACACTCGTAGTGGAGGGCACCGGAAATTTTTACCTCCTGGTGTTCTTTAATGAGCACAGACATCGCACAGCACACGAGTGCCTCGGTTTTCGCCTCCATCATAAAGTGTCCAATGAGGCCGTGATTCGAACCCGCATCCTTGAACGCAGTAGTCGAGCGCCCTAACCACTGCGCTACCACGGCAGGGAAGATGATAATTATACTCTGCATTTCGTTTCATCTACGGTCCTTCAGGCTGTCTGCAGTGTAAATTAAAAAAGGACGAATTCCCCTTTCTTGAGCATTATGGGCTGTGCTGAACGTCTGTCGAGAAACGTAATGAAATTGTTGCGTACGGCGAATGTAATTTAAACTTATCACATTTTATTCCACATTTCGCCAAAATTCGCCCCGCTTTCACGCACCTATGGTCGTAGCAGAATAATACAGCACCAAACCCTGCTTTTACTCATCCTGGAACACACGTTCTGAACAAAGGGATTAATCCAGTTTTGAGGTTCCTTTCTCACCGAAAAGAGAGCTGTTGAGAGAACAACGTTATAATCATACGGCTTTCTAAGTTTAAAATAATTTTTCAGAGCGAATAAAATTCTGATTTCTTTTTTTCATTGACCACCGAGCTAAATATTGAAACATGAACCTTGTAGTTGTTGACAGTCGCGGCCTTAATGTCTTTCTATCTTAATATTATTCCCAAACCAGGCAAGAAACTAGATACAGCCAATTTGCGCTCAATATCGCTCACTTCCTGCGCAGGCAAGCTCATGGAGCATGTGATCCTAAACAGACTGCAGGAGTACGCAGAGGACAAAGAGATCTTGCCAACAACTATGCTAGGCTTCAGAGCTAATTTACCTACACAGGATGTCATGATTCAGCTCCAAGTCGACGTCGTAGACACTGGGAAATGCACGGGCACCAAAGCAGTGCTAGGGCTAGACCTTGCCAAGGTCTTCGATAACGTGGCACACGACGCCATTCTCGAGAACCTCTCAGACATTAACTCAGGAGAAAAAACCTTCCGATACATTCGCTCATTTCTCAGCCATAGGTCCGCGATAATTAAAATAGGTGAAATAGAGTCATTACCTTTTCGGCTAGGGGGTGGAGGGACACCGCAAGGATCAGTACTGTCACCATTTCTCTTCAATCTCTCCCTCATAAAGCTTCCACCCCGACTGGAAGCCATTCCCGGGCTGAGAC
Organism: Amblyomma maculatum; assembly: GCF_055883805.1. Taxonomy (NCBI): domain Eukaryota; kingdom Metazoa; phylum Arthropoda; class Arachnida; order Ixodida; family Ixodidae; genus Amblyomma; species Amblyomma maculatum. The sequence continues at coordinate 146,344,328 of NC_139353.1, forward strand.
ATACATTCTACGCAGATGACATCACACTCTGGACCACCAACGGGAATGACGGTCAGATAGAGGAAACGTTGCAACGCGCGGTAGACACTATCGCAGAGCTCGCAGGTCATTCAGGCCTATTATGCGCACGCCCAAAATCAGAGCTACTGGTCATCATACCCAAATCCAGGGGTAACGGATCCAGGAGCCAAGCGCCCCCAACTCCGCTTAACGTGTGCGTGGGGGGGACTTCCAATCAAGGAGGTGCAGTCAATAAGGATCTTAGGGCTGTATCTACAAGCTAACAGGAAAAACAAAGAAACCCTGCAAAAGCTGAAAACATCAGTTAATATGTCAATTAGGCTAATCAGAAGAACTGCCAACCGTAGGAGAGGAGTCAACGAAAAAGACCTCTTTAGGATAGCGCAAGCATTTGTCCTGAACAGGATGGTGTATGCGCTACCATACCTAAAACTAGGTGCGGCGGAGAAAGGCAAAGCCGAGACAATAATTAGGCAAGCACACAAAGTAGCCCTGGGGCTGACCTAAACATCGACAGAAAGACTCATGGGACTGGGAATACATAAAACACTAGAGGAGCTCAAGGAGGCTCACCTCTCAATGCAAAAAGAACGGCTTTAGCGCACAAAGGCAGGCAGAGCCATACTAGAGCGCCTAGGTATAGGCGTGGAACTTCCACCCGAGGACCCGAAAACACAGCTACCCAAACTCCTTCGCAAGCGACTGACGATCAAACCACTACCAAAGAATATGCACCCTTCTTACCACGAAGGAAGGAGGAAAGCTAGGGCAATAGCTCTACACGAAAAATACGCAACGAGCGAAGGAGCTGTCTATGTTGACGCGGCAGAATACGCAACAAGAGGAGCGTTCGCACTGGCGGTGGAGGACGTGCACGGGCGGCTGCAGGCATCAAGGTCGGTAGTGACAAAATCTTCGGAAACCGCGGAAGGGGCAGCTGTGGCACTAGCCATAGCTATAGCACCGAAGCGGATACAATCTTCTCCGATTCTAAATTTGCGGTCCGTAGCTTTGCGGGGGGCAGAATCTCAACTGCAGCACAGAAAATACTGAAACTGACCAGGCAACCATACAGAGAAATTGAGGTGATATGGGTGCCGGCTCACTCGGGGCATCCGGGAAATGAGGCGGCCCACAACATGGCTCGAGGTTTCGTCAACCGAGTCGGTGGGTCCTTCGTATCCATGGGTTACTCCAAGGAGGGGCTGGCATCTTTTCACGATATCACAGGTCATTACAGATTGGAACGGCACAAATTTCCACCACCTGACAAAACGTTGGATACGGCACAGGAGACCGCTTGGAGGAGACTCCAGACGAGATCCTTTCTTAGCCCTTACCTATTAGCGAATATGTACCCGGATGACTAACCCCGTGTGCAGGATCTGTGGTGAAACAGCCACGTATGATCACATACTATGGCAATGTAAAAAGAACCTCCACCGGACGATCTAGCACAAATTCCTTCTCTTGAATGATGGGAGGCCGTTTTGGTCAGCTCGGACCCGGGCATTCAAGCCTTGGCCACCGAGTGGGCCACTAAGGTCGCCGCCAGCCATGGACTGGAGGCCATCTAGAGCGGACCGTCTGCATCTGCAATCTGACGAAATAAATGTTTTCCAATCCAAAAATAATATTTTTTATATGCACATTTTTATGTACTTACGATTACTAGCAAGTACGTCTTACTAAACAGCTATTTCATAGAGCGTTTGGTCCAGTAGAATATGATATAGTAATTAGATGTGACAATTCTTGTCATGTGAAGAGTACGGCGATGAAAACGCTATTGCACAGAGGTTTGCGTGACTAGATCTAGTGAAAACAATTACAAGGGTTCAACGCTGCTGAACCACTCATTGAGCGAAAGCATTAGCTGCGGGTGACCGAGCGTTCTTCTTCTTCTCTTTTTCTTCTTCTCCAGCCCATATAAAGGCCCGCTTTAACTAACCCATATGAACGTGCCTTAGTTGCCTATAGGGGTAACGTGAATGCCATGGTCCTATGAGGCTGGTTCTGACATAACCGTCCCATGTGAAACGAGAGACCCAAGTTGGCAGCTTCTGCCATCCCGTGTGTCACGTGGGGCGTGATGTCACAGCGTCACGTGGATAAGACATAACTGCGGCCGGGGCACGCGCTAGCACCTTGGTGCACCTCCTTGTGAGCTAGCACCATGCCTGAATCACGCGAAGGCTTGAAAGTGCGAGTAGTATTGCTTTAGAAATAAAAAACATCGTCAGCAGTCTGGAGATTACAGTGCAGAAAGTCGAAAGCTTGAGTGTCACTGCTGCACACGGTGCATTGCGTTTTCTCTCAGTTTCTTAGAATAAAAGGTAGTGCATAAGGACGAGGACGGAGGAAGGGACACAAACACGAAGTCTACTATCAACTGGTTTTATCTTCCGCAGTAGTTAACAATATATAGGCTTACAAATCGCATGCGCACATGACCGTTGGGAAACGGCAGCCTTCTCAACAGAAACGGAAATCTACTGACATATCTAATAATCACTGAAAGGCCGGTAACAAGATAATCAGCCGAGAAAGGGCCTAAAAACCACCACCGAAGAAGCCTAAAGAAAAAACGAGCACGCGTGAGCATTTCTTACGGATAGCTCTCCAGTACGGCGCGCTCGGAGGAGTATAAATTAATTGAAGCTTCGCTAATACAGTGATTCGCTTTTTTGTGAGTGTGAAAAGCCTCCTGCAAAACTATGGCGCTTTTTGTGCATGAGCTTCTGCCCAGAAGCTTTGCCTCATTAAGGCGAGGCTCGCACTTGCACGTAAGAACGTGCGAAACCAAATTCGCGAAACCATCTTTTTGTTCTATGTTTAGGGCATGCTCTCTTCAACAGTCATTAAGGCATCGCCCCGTCTGCCCTATGTAACATCTTCCACAGGACACGGGAATTGAGTAAACCACTCCCAATACACATTTTACGAAGGCTTCTTTACGTCGCTTCTTGCAACCGCGCTCACAATCCCCGCTTTGCGGGGGCACAGCTTGGCCAAATTATTTGGAGCGGAGAAAATAAGCGGCACATTTGCCTGCTGGCCACTTTCTTGAGGTTATGAGATCCTTGTGAACGTAAGACATCACCTCCCTAGCGCGTTGAGTGGAGCGCTATCCGTAAGAAATGCTCGCGCGTGCTCGTTTTTTCTTTACTCTTCTTCGGTGGTGGTTTTGAGGCCCTTTCTCGGCTGATTATCTTGTTACCGGCCTTTCAGCGATTATTAGATATGTCAGTAGATTTCCTTTTGCTGCGGTTGCCCAATTGTCATGTGCGCATGCGATGTGTAGGCCTATATATTGTTAACTACTGCGAAAAATAAAACCAGTTGATAGTAGACTTCGTGCTTGTGTCCCTTCCTGAGTCCTCGTCCTTATGCGCTACCTTTTATTCTAAGAAATGGATCACCAACTAGCCCAGCAACAAGTTTTACTGAATTATTATCATCACTACTGTTATCATTTCATTATCACTGATTGCAGCATCATTGTCATCGCTACTGTCTTCCTTACAATGCAAATATACTTGGATTGCAAAACATATATTTCGTCAAGAAAAGGTAGAATGTAGATAGATGATCCGTGGTAGATGGCTATCAGTCTTTTACTAAGAGCGACCTGAGTAGCCCATTCAATGACTTGCGTTTGAACTCCCAGGTCCAACCTCACGAACACAGCCTACCATTGCTCGATCCTTGGAAAAGGCAGCAAAGAGCATATGTTGTCAAGCCAAACACTTAGACAGAATTATTGAATTAATAAGGGTCCCAGACTGATGATAGACACGAAGTATTATGATGTGCTTGGCAGGATCGCGGGTGTGGAGAAAGACAAAGACATTATTCCAAGTTGTTGCGTTCCTAGATGTGTCCCTTATTTTTTCGGTGTTTCATATTTCACCTTCCTTCTCATTTTCCTAGCAATCATTCTATTTTTATTTTTAGATTTAATTATACATATAACAAAATATCTCTGTGCCCTATTTTTGGCCATTCCCCCGTGTGGGTATGAGCCATCAATTTAGATGAGTATATCAACAACAACGTTGTCGCATTAAGGCTTCAATCGGCCTCTGGCCGAGGTACTTTCTCAGGCTCCTACCAGCAATAATGACTACCGTATTGTTTTGCGCCGTCTCCCAACTAATAAGCTGGTCGCTGACTCCGTGTTTCTATCCGTGCGGACCTTGCCGAGCGCCCGTGACCTTGCCGAGACTTCAGAGACTCCCTTCGGAATGTTGCGGAACTCAAGGAAATTAGTTCAATCAGCCAATTTCTAATGCCCCATGTATGAGTGGTCACTTGCAAATCAGCACAGTCGAAAGAGAAGCTGGTTGCATGCGATGATTTCATGGTGAAGGGCCTTCGCTATGTTGTCGTAGGCCCAGAAACAAAAGTGATGAAATTGAAGCATCTCTGGCTTCCCGAGCGCTTTAGAGACGCCTTCATACGTGAGGCACTTCAAGCCCAGGGAAAGGTGACTTTTAGTTCGATATAAAACTTTAAAGTGGTGGAAATATAAGAGTTAAGAATGCTGAATCGAGATGTTGTGTCTGGCTGAAGAAGTCGGCGTTGGCGACGTCTCACGTTTTATTACTGGGAAGACCGCTGCTGTACTTTCGATAGAACCATGCGGGTCGCATTCGTAGGCGCTGCAGTACGCCGCGCTGTGAGGACTGACGGCGCTTCGGTCACACAGCAGAAGAATGCGTCGACACTCACGCGAGCAAGCTGCGGTATCTTGTGCGTCCCTCCGACGACGCTCTGCAAGAGAATACAATGAACTCCACGAAAGTTTCTGACGCGACTGATGTCCTCTCAGCCACTATTGTGGACACCCCTTCCACAGCTAACACATCGGTTGTTTCCTAGGGTTGCTCCAAGGAGAGTGCGGATCAAGTTGAAGAATGTGAAACGCTGCCTCGATACGAAACCCTGAATTCGGTGGACGTCGTGGAAACTACAACCAGCTCTATCCTCCCAAAGATGCTCCTCCGGTACTCCAGCGCCTGAGGTTACTCTACCTAAACGGAAACCGTCGCTCCTGTTGTCTGTTCAAAAGCATCTTCAAAAGGGCCGGGCGCATTGCGCATCTGACTCAAGTGACGATTGTGATCCGCTAAGCGTGAAGCATCGCCGCCGCTTGTGCACGTCAAAATGCAAGGGCAAGTGCCAAGCTTGCGTTCCCGCAGTCGTGGCGGAGGTCTGAAGCGACATTGCTGGACAGTAAAATGAAGGTCTTGTCAATAATTGTGTGGTCACATTGACGGCCTCTGAAGAGCTAGTGTTAGAAACGCTGAATCTACTGGGCCTTAGGTCTCTCCAGAAGCAGGTGCAACTTCGCTGACTTTTCAGCAGCACACGGATTGATTTTGTTGCCATCAAGAAAATGAAAATTAGAAGTGAGGAGACAAAGAGAGTACCAGGGCTCTTTTTGTCTGATTACAAAGTTATTGTCGGCGGATCGCTTCTGGGTTTTCGGAAAGGCTCTCCCTTATTTTGCGTTATCTTACTATACCGACTCTGAAGGGCGGCTAGTAAGGTCTGATTCTTTTTGCTCATAGACGTCGTGAAGACAGATCAATATTTATTCGTTGAATAGTGCAGCCGATCATGTCGATGTATTTGAAGGCACGGCTGCTCTCCTGGAGTGTGATAGGAATGTTGTGCTAATGGGAGGCTTGTGTACGCCACCTGAATGATCGTACCGTGCTTAGTGCACACATAGGCAGAAGTGGTGAAGTATTGTATGATATAGATGACGCAGCACTCATTGGTACAGGGGCTTTATGTCCTGCAACATTACTATTCATGCCTATTCAGGGGAGATACCACGCGCGCCTACACAAGATTTATGCTTCTTTCTCGTTGGTTTCTTTTGTTCTGTTGTGTGAAACTGTATCCATTTCATTTTAAGATCTTTGTATGGAGGTTGCTCCTCTCGGGAGAACCTACTGTTTAAAATATAGACCAGTGCGATAGATTTTACAGCTAAATGTTTCGCTTATAGATGACCAGGAGTTTACAGTTCGAATACGCCCGCAAATGCAATCATGTTTGACAGGTGGTATACCTTTTGTTGCTTGGTTAGAGTTGGTTAGAGCGCTCGCATGAGGTCCGAGATATGGTAGTGCGATTCCCAGTGGAAAGAGGACTTTTCTTTTTCTGATGACTTCATCAGGGTGATTGACTGCAGTTTTAAAAAGTTTTAACGACTGAAGGACAAGGATAAGCGATTAAAGGCCTTAAAAAGAAACGTTCCCCTGAAGCAAAAATCTAAGCCCGCATACCGCTGTAGTATACAATTTTGAAATACTTGAACATGACGCACTGCACAAGAATGCGAAATATACTAATTAAATGACGTCCGCTGCCACTGAAGAAGCATAATAATAATATTAATAATAATATATATCACGTTAGTAACGAAACCATCCCGTAATATTTCTTTAAGGCGGGACAGTGCTCAAAGACCTCTCTAATAAAACATTTGAGGAATACACTACGTGAACATAATGGTATCATGTGTCTAAGATAAGGATAAATACAAAATGCGGGCTAAGCATCTTTTTTGCATTCGTTTGCAGTGATAAGGATTAGAATATAATTGCCATGTTAAATATTTGAATTATTTGAAATATTTGAAGTGAATTTGAATTTGAACTTGAAATTGATTGAAATATTATTACGGGGATGTACTTAATGTAACAGCACTGCGATGGGCTGAACTCGACGCTAACACTTCAGTAGCCGTGCAGTGTCCACTCTGTCAGCGTCGTCCTCTTTCTCAACGCTTTGTCGTGCCCGTGTTCCTCGGTCGTCGTCTTCGTCAGTGAGCACATCACTTTGGTCCCGCGTTTCCCAGTAACACTACCCCCCCCCCCCCCCCCGGCAAAAGGCAACGTCCCGGTGCGTATTAGGCGTGCGATGTGGAGGGGGAGTAATATGGCTTTAGGCGGGCGACATGTACGATTGCGGAAGCGGGTGTAGCAGTCGGTGACTTTGGGTGGAGCGGTGAAATCTCATAGGTCACGTCGGTCACTGGGCGTAGTACACGGTAAGGACCTGTGTAGTGGGGCAGAAGTTTTTCACACAACCCCACACGACGGCACGGAAGCCAGAGCAACACCAGAGATCCGGGAGGATAGTGTACATCACTGTGGTGAGCGTCGTAGCGGCGTTTTTGAGTTTCTTGAGAGATGGTGAGATTGTGACGAGCAATCTGGCGAGCAGCGTCGGCTCGGGCGATGGTATCGCGGGCATAGGTTGTGACGGGGCCAGCGGCGGGAAGCAAAGTGTCGAAAGGCAGTAAGGGGTCTCTTCCAAAGAGAAGATAGAATGGAGAGTACCCAGCAGTGTCATGACGCGAAGAGTTATATGCAAAGGTGACAAATGGCAGACTAATATCCCAGTCGCGATGACTGTCGGATACGTACATTGCGAGCATGTCGGTGAGTGTGCGGTTAAGACGCTCCGTAAGGCCGTTCGTCTGAGGGTGATGCGCAGTGGTGAACTTGTGCCGAACGGAGCAAGAACGAAGTATTTCCTCAACAACTAGGGAAAGGAAACAGCGGCCACGGTCGGTAAGTAGTTGACGGGGAGCACCATGGTGTAGTACGACGTCGTACAAAAGGAAGTCAGCAACGTCTGTGGCGCAGCTGGTTGGAATGGCGCGAGTGATCACATACCGTGCGCCATAATCGGTGGCCACAGCGATCCATTTGTTTCCTGACAAGGATTCGGGGAAGGGCCCTCGGTGGTCAAGGCCAACACGAGAAAATGGCTCAGTTGGGATAGCAATCGGCTGCAGGTGTCCAGGTGGTACCACAGGGGGTTTCTTCCGGCGTTGACAGAGGTCGCAAGCGGCTACATAACGTTGGACAGAGCGGTAGAGTCCAGGCCAGAAGAAACGCCGGCGCACGCGGTCGTATGTGCGTGAGAGGCCAAGGTAACCTGCAGTAGGGACGTCGTGCATTTGTTCGAGAACGGCAGAGCGTAGGTGTTGGGGAATGACCAGCAAGTGCTCAGCGCCATCAGGTCGCATGTTGCGGCGGTATAGCGTATTCCCACGAAGGAAGAACAGGGCGAGGGAAGAGTCACGGCTGTGTGTGCGGAGGCGGTCGATAAGAGAACTGAGGGTTGTGTCCAACCGCTGTTCGTTGGCTATGTGGGAAAAGTCCGATATAGAGAAGACACAGGGGTCCGACTCATGGTCAGTAGAGGAAGGGGGATCGACGGGATAACTGGACACAGTCAGCATCCTGGTGAAGTCGACCGGATTTGTATACAACGGAAAAGGTATACTCCTGCAAGCGCAGTGCCCAGCGGCCGAGGCGGCCAGCAGGATCCTGGAGGGAAGAGAGCCAACATAAGGCGTGGTGATCGGTAATTACAGTGAAGGGTCGGCCAAACAAGTAGGGTCTCAATTTTCCAACGGCCCAAATGAGAGCCAGGCACTCCCGTTCCGTAATAGAATAGTTCTGTTCCGCTGATGACAGGAGACGACTGGCGTAGGCAATAACGCAATGTTGGCCGCGTTGTCGCTGTGCAAGAATGGCACCAATCCCGTGGTCCCTGGCTTCGGTGCGAAGTTCCGTCGGGGCAGACGGGTTGAAGTGGGCCAACACAGGAGGATTGGTGAGAATAGCGATGAGGGTGGATAATGCGTTAGCCTGCTGTGGTCCCCATGAGAAAGGAACGCCTTTCTTCAGCAGATTGGTGAGAGGACGAGCAACAGCGGCAAAGTTCGGGACGAACCGGCGAAAATAAGAACACAACGTCCTATAAAGCTGCGGACATCACGGGGTGAAGGGGGATATGGAAAAGCACTGACAGCGTGAACTTTGTCGGGATCGGGTTGCACGGCGGTGGCATTCACCAAATGGCCAAGCACTTTAAGTTCGCGGCGACCAAAACTGCACTTCTTTGAGTTCAGTTGAAGTCCGGCACGGCGGAAAAGTGCCAAGATGGAAGAAAGGCGACGAAGATGGCTTTCGAACGAGGGCGAGAAGACAATCACGTCATCCAAGTAACATAGACAAGTCGTCCATTTGAAGCCGCGGAGTAAGGAGTCCATCATTCGTTCAAACGTAGCAGGGGCGTTGCAAAGTCCAAAAGGCATAACCTTAAATTGGTAAAGTCCATCGGGTGTGACAAAAGCTGTCTTCTCGCGGTCTTGTTCGTCAGCAGAGATCTGCCAGGAGCCGCTACGAAGGTCGATGGAGAAAAAGTAGCGGGCTCCATGTAAACAGCCCAAGGCATCGTCTATTCGCGGCAGCGGGTAAACATCTTTCCTTGTAATCTTGTTCAGATGTCGATAGTCGACACAAAAGCGCCAACTGTTGTCTTTCTTTCTAACGAGCACGTCAGGAGATGCCCAGGGGCTGTTCGAAGGTTCGATGATATCGTTGCCCAACATCTTGTCGACCTCCTGCTGGATGCCTTGGCGCTCAGAAAGGGACACACGATAAGGCCTCCGATGTACAGGCTTTGCATCGCCGGTGTCAATGCGATGAGTCACAACTGATGTTTGGCCCAGAGAACCGGCAGCAAAGTCAAAAATGTCGGAGAAGGATAACAAAAGGCTGTGCAGGTCCTGAGCGTGTTCGGGGCTGAGGTCAGAGGCAATCATTGCGGAAATAGGGTCGGTAATTGTGGTGGAGAGTACGGATGTTGGAAGGACGCTTGAATGTGGGCCAGGAGTGAGTGCACGAATGGTGCAGTCTGTGAGAGGGGACAAGGTAGCAAGGGATATTCATTCGGGGAGAACTTGGGGTGACAGACTGAAGTTCAGGATAGGAAGGTAGGTGCTGTTCTCTGTAACGCGTACGATGAGATGAGGAAGAACGACGTTGCGGTCAAGAAAGACCTCGGTGATAGGGCAAGCAAGATAGTCACCGTCAGGCACAGACGGGAAAGGTGACAGAGGTAGGTAAACAGCAGAGTCAGGGGGCAGGCGAGCGAACTCAGTGGAGCGAAGGCGGGGTGCAGATGGAGGATGTTTTGAGTAGACAGGTAGGTCTAAACGAAGAAGGCCGCTGGAGCAGTCGATAAGGGCACAGTGGGCCGTTAGAAAGTCAAGGCCCGAGGATCACACTGTGAGGGCACTGGTTGAGGACGGTGAACAAAACAGGGATGTAATGACCGGCAAGGGTGACTCGGGTAGTACACAGCCCAGTGACGGCAGCAGTACTGCCATCGGCAACACGAACGGTGGGCGAAGCGGCGGGGGTCTGTACTTTCTTGAGGCGGCGGCAAAACGATGAGCTCATGATCGAGACTTGGGCACCAGTGTCAATGAGGGCAGAGACGAGAACACCATCCACGAACAGGGAGAGGAGGTTACAGGGCGAAGAAATGGACAGTAGAGGATTTCCAGGTCGGGGCACCAATGCAGCGTCACCTCCGGGAGCTGCATTGGCTAGTTTCCCGTGAAGCGGCCGGCAGAGGACGGCGAGGAACTGCGGCTAGGAAGAGGTGAACGGGAACGGCGGGCTGGCGGGGAACGAGCGATTGGACACAGGAGGAGGCGGAGTAGTATCGGTGCGGGGCGGCTCATAACGAGGCGTGAAACGGGGGTGACCGTAATTGGAGTAGCGATCAACGTAAGGAAAACGTCGAGGTGGTGATGTCCAGCGGCTGCGGCAGTGGCGAGCGATGTGGCCAATACACGAGCACGTGAAACAGATCGGCCTGTCATCAGGGGTGCGCCACTCATCAGGATTGCGGTATCGGTAGCGTGGCGTATAGGTGTTGCGGGGTGTAGCGGTGGCGACCGGGGCTCGAACTGTGGTGTTCCACGGTGTGGCTATAGGGGACGCCCAAGTTGGCAACCTCTTGACGGACGACGCTGACAGAGTGGACACTGCACGGCTACTGAAGTGTTAACGTCGAGTTCAGCCCATCGCAGTGCTGTTACATTAAGTACATTCCCGTAACAATATATTTAAACTTGGTTCTGGTCACTTGTACCATATTTACCACGCCTTGAAGGTGTCCTTGCACTGTGATATACCGGATTTCAAAATGTGCTTCAAGGAATGATTACAACGGCAGCTCCCACTTTGCCATGAAGGAATGCCAGACATAGCTAAAGACAAGAACAATTGATATCGATAAACGTGCCATCTGAGGCTGCAGCGATTGTTCATTCGTCTGTAGCAGGCAGCTCACATCTAGAAGAGCGACACAAAGGTTTGACAGTCAGAGCACTATCATGGCAACGATAAGACGCGAATATTTCGTGCGCTCTTTAAAGCTTCCTGAGATAGCCGTCAGCACAAACGCAATTCAGACCTAGTGTTCCAGTAAGCGTGCAGTCAGATATGTGCTAAGCTTGGACAGTCTAACTGCAAAATATTCTATACTAAGCGCCGTCTATAATGTCAATTTCGTAAACATTCAAAACTTTAGAGGATGCTAAATTTAAGATGTTTTTCAGGAGGCGATAGCATTAACCCTATGTTACATGATAAAAGATTACATGTGCAAAAGTGTGAATTTGGGGGGTTTTTTGTCTTTGAGGATCCAGAAAACATGTAGAAAATTTTTTTGCTCCTTTCTGAGTGTTTCATCCATAAGATATAAATGTCCACTACAGTGGACATCATGCACTCGAGCTCCGGGGGCGGAAATTCCGAGTAATGTTCTTTTTTTCATTTTTTTATTCAGCAGTCAAGGTTTGCTACTGCACACATAGGAGCTTGACTACAATAGGTTAGATGCGGTGTTAGTCTGCCTAATAAAACAAGCCTTTGCCACTAACGCACAAGTACACCTTGCACCTTCCGCAGCGATGCGCGGTTTTGCACTTGCAGTCGCTCATCTGACATCATTAAGCAGTATATACCAGTTTGACAGAGAAAATGACACAGACAACATGCACATCGTTGCAAACAGTGCTTGATTTCACAGGTGTCCTTAGGTTCGCTGCGGCTGAGGCTGCTTGTAGGTCCACAGGAAGATCGGCTTCATCAGTTGTGGCCATTGAGTCGGCTTTCATCCGCCCTGTCCCCATCGACAGCTTAAAATAACAAATTTGGATGGTGCCCTGTGCTGTGAGACGGGGGTAAAAGAGCTGTGCGTTGATAACCGCCAAGTCTTTCAGAAAAGAACGTCAAAGATTTCGTTGACTTCGGTATCAGATAGCGATTTCTTCTTGCAGCTCGCAGACTTCTATAAAGAACCGAGTAGTACTGAATAACACGAAACAAAACAAAACAAAAAAAAAACATTAGAAACCATGCGTAGGATGTTATAAGCGACAGAGCACTGAAAATGCTTATATGGGATCGTATTCCGTTTCTGCGTCGTTATAGAAAGTGTCGCTATCTTCCTACCTTTTAGTTCCGTTGTTTCCGCCAATAAGATGATTGGAGGTCATGAAGATAACGACACTTTGGATAACGACGCCAACTCAGAATACGGGCCATGTTCAGTAAGGGCAGTTTATCCCGATATGCATGGTGTCCACTGTAGTGGACATTTTCCGAAAGTTGTTCTGAAAAAGTATCCCCAATTTACTCAGCCACATTATATACACTTGTCTCTGAATGCCTCTTATATCGCTTTTATATAATTACAAGCTTATATAATAAGAAGGTAAGGGCTAGTTATAAGAAATTATAAGATATGGACGTCACTTATCCATTCTACCAGGACGCACTCATTATTGCAATTACGTTTTCAAAAATTGGCGGTATCGCGGCGCATCTAGAGCGGTAGAAACGAAACTTTTTTGTCCAGTGTTGTTACCAGTATGCACACAGGTATCTGTAAAGCGCTGAACTTGCTCTAAAGATTATAAAAGTTTGTTCACTGACAGCAAGCAATATACGGCTAATCGAGAAGTCTACTCGGCATGGCTCATCTTTCTCACTGTGACTCAGTATTGTTTGTTTGTGGGGTTTAACGTTCCAAAGCGACTCAGGCTATGAGAGACGCTGTAGTGGAGGACTCCGGAAATTTTGACCACCTGGGGTTCTTTAATGTGCACTGACACTGTGACTCATTATATACGCTGAGTTTTGGCAGCCGCTCCTAGCACGTATTCATCATCGCACTTACGGCGTATTCCTCTCTGCTTGGTCACGCCCTACGGAATACGCACGTGATATTCATGCCAAACCAAGTCTTACTTAAGATGTGTAATGGTGTATAAAAATCTGCATAATTCAACTGCAGCGAAGCACGGACCACCCTTGTGCGAGGTCATTTTCAGAGGACCAGCGTACTTTGATGTTGCCAAGGTGCATCCAAACAAAGCTATGTTCAGCGGTCTCTTATAATCACAGAATTATATTGAGCAGTCTTGAACCTGTAATGTCCTCACTGTAGTCAACAATACCTAATTAAATTTTTAAATTATGTCATGAATTTCATTGCCGCAATCCGTTTTTTGTTGCGAGGAATATACAAATTCAATCACATTGTATCCACGAGGAGAGCTGGAAAATGAGGCGATTTGAAATGTTTTATACTCCTTGGTTATAAATAAGCTGTCACCATCGCGGAAAGCTTCGTTAGGCTTCTTCTTGACTGCCCTGTTTTAAGCGAAATCACTCAGCCCCTGAAAACAATGTGTATCCCGAGTTTATTAGGGCGCAAGTTCTTTATCGTCAGCATCAGTATGGATATGCCTACTGAATTCTCTCATATCTCTCCACTTACCCTATTGTGTGCTATTTGCGACATTGTACCTTCAAAGCCTCCCGAGCTCATCCCTATCCAGCTATCTGCCTCTCCCTCTACAACTGCCACGGCCGCTCGATGGAAGCGCACTAGGTGCGGCCTGCTACATCGCCCGAAACCGGCGGGAGGCGCCTACTTCCAGTCGCCGCCGCCGCGGCGCCACCGTTCGGGGACAGCCGCGCGCGGAGAGCTGCGCCTGGCTGCGCTTTGAGGGAGGCGTCGGCGTGGTAGAAGCCTTTTATTTTAAGGTTATAAGAGCTCCGCTACACACAATTTGGCAACAAGAATTAGTATATACTGTCATGTCTAGTGGGACCATGTCAGCACTTAGCGCTTGCTCGGCAAGGATGTATACTGGAGTGTGCCCCGAAACACTTATAGTGACGGTGGTTCAAGGCCACTCGGTTGGAGAGCTCGCATTAACGTGATGTTGCATTCGGATTCAGTTGTTTGTCACATGAAAATGTGACCCGGTTGTGAACAGCTCGAAGTTGTTCAGCTGCCATGGTAGCCTAATGCATAACCACCTAATTAACTATGTCGCGAATTCCATGTGTCATTTTCATACCATTTACTCATTTTGCATACAGCTTTTATACACAAATTGATGTCAACCTGTTCTAAGCTGCCAGTGCTATCCAATAAAAAAATGTCCTACTGTGAGCAGCCTCTGTGAAAATGCGACATGTAACCAACCTTTCTATCTCATTCTGACAAATGCTAGGCTGGAAATATGAAGATGTTTATTAGGTTAAATCTAGAGGATAACCTGGGATCTTCGACTCAGTTGGAGACCTTAAACTTTGTACGCCGGAACGCTATCCGTCATGGCTTCCCGCATTTTGCATGACCGAACAAAGTAAGCGCGCTTGATAGAGCCGGTCTGCCTCAAGGTGCTACGTATATGAGCCGAAAGTTTTTATTACTATTTTATTGGCTGATCGCAAACCCATACATTATTTCTGGTTCGTGATTTTCAATAGAAGAACGCGCATCGAATATTCCTGTTGTGAAACTCTTAGCTGCGATCACAAGAATGTTCACGCTTCAGAGCGCAACTGCAGCCGAGATTCAGCGAGCAGCCAAGTACGCTTATTTCATTTCATTTTATTACCCTAAAGGCCCAAGTGGGCATTACATAGTTGCATCACATGTTAACAAGAAAAAAATGAGAGAAAAGTGATATACAGAACTAACAAACAATTACAAACAATATTATATACGTAATTAATGGCAACACGATTACAAATCAGAGAAAAAAAGTAAACGAGAGTAAAAACTTAAAACAGACGCACTTCTCAGTTTATTAGGCATTTTCGACTAAGCAGGGAACATCGTTTCCAAGGCTTTTCTAAATTTTTCATGGTTCGTGAGGCAAACAATATTTTTATTTAGATCGTTCCATTCACTAATTGAGAGATGAAGGAATGAAAACTGTAACAAATTTGTTCGCGCAAAAGAAGGTTCCACTTTGTGATCATGGTCGTAGCGAGGAAAGATCTGAGTAGCCGGTTTTATTTTCTCGGTGCTGTAATTAGAAGGGTTATAGTAAAGCTTGTGGAAAAAATATTAGGCGATTAATTTTTCACCTAATCTCTAAAAGCCGGAGACCTAACGCTCGCTTGATTAAAGAAATGCTAG
Source organism: Amblyomma maculatum (assembly GCF_055883805.1). Lineage (NCBI taxonomy): Eukaryota > Metazoa > Arthropoda > Arachnida > Ixodida > Ixodidae > Amblyomma > Amblyomma maculatum. Next base: position 146,359,691 of record NC_139353.1, read on the forward strand.
AATACAAGGAATAATTGCATGCAATAAAACGCGCAGCTTTGTTTTGCAGAGATTCAAGTTTAGCTATTAGGTATGGTTGATGAGGATTCCAGGTAATCGAGGCATATTCAAGTTTCGGCCGCATGATTGTGTTATAAACAAGAAGTTTAGTGTATTTGTTGCAATGACGTAATGACCGCCGCATGAAACCCAGGGTTTTGTAAGAGTTCCCTAATATGTAGTGAATGTGCGTGTTCCAAGACAGGTTGGATGACAGGTATACTCCTAAGTACTTGTGACTGGATGTGTTCTCAATGGCTAGGTTATCAGTCCTATATGTGTAGTAGATTGCATGATTACGTGTTGTGAAACAAACAAGTTTAGTTTTTTTAAATATTAATAGTCATCTGCCCTTCAGAGCACCATTTGGTTAGGTGTTTTAGGTCATTTTCTAGTTGTAAACATTCGGTGAGGTTAGTCACAGAGCGATAAATAACGCAATCATCTGCAAACAATCTGAGCGAAGGAGTAATGTTAGGAGAGATATCATTTATGTATATCAGGAGTAATGTGGGCCCCAAGACGGAACCCTGGGGTACACCGGATTTTATTACCTGAAATGAAGATAGGGTATGCTCTACTTTAACGGCCTGTCGCCTGTTGCTTAAATATTCCTCGACCCAATTAACCACTGTGCTATTAATGTTAATGTGCCTCATTTTAAGTAACAATCGTTTATGTGCCACGCGATCAAAGGCTTTTTCGAGATCAATAAATATGGCATCTCTCTTCTAAATTGTGCACCCTGTAGTGGATGTCTGTGGTTAGCTCAAAGAGCTGGGTTTCACACGACCGCCCACGCTGAAAACCATGCTGGTTAGCAAAACGTATGTCCTCACTGATGAGAAAATTTATAATTTGGGAAGATAAAATATGCTCAAGTAATTTGCACGCTATAGATGTAAGAGATATGGGCCTATATTTAGTTTTATTATTCCTATCACCTGTCTTATACACGGGAATTACGTAGGCAATTTTCCAGTCATCTGGAACGTGTGCTTCATCAAGATATTTGTCATTTCGTAGTCATTAACAGTATTGATGAGTCATGCCTAGCTATTATACTCATTACCACACATCTCTAAGCACTTTTACTCATTTCTAACCAGTTGCGGTCATTACATGTCAAGTTTGATATACTGGTCATTACAAATAATTTTAGTCATTATTAACCGTTATTAGTTATTACCTCTATCAATGTCTATTTATAACTTTTATTGATTACCTGTCACCATCAATCATTTTCATTCTTAATCTCCCTCCTTGCACGTCTGCTTTTTCGACTGACACACCAGCGCATAGAGGTGACGCACAGATTACAGGCACAGCTTTCGCGCACATATTTTCGCTCCATGAGCCTAGAACGGCTTTCGCCTTAAAAAACAAACGCATCCCGTCTCAACGTTAACGTGCTTGCACACGCGCACACAAAAAGTTTGCGTTTACCACGCAGACGCGAGGCGAACGCGCCCAGAAAGGAAGCAAACCGCGCGCTCAGAGCCGGCGACCCCGGCGGCGACGTGTCCCCGAACAGTGGCGCCCTCAGCAGAAATAGCGGGCGCAACTGTAAACTCCCCAAGGACGCACTTGCCCATTGACGGCGGCGCGACGCAACAGGCCGCACCCAGTGCGCTTCCATCGAGCGGCCGTGCAACTGCCTAATCGTAGAATGCACTTCATTACTCTGTAATCCCCACCTCCCAGATAACGCTACCACGAGTAATAATTTGGCCCGGCCACTCACAACTCCACAGTTCTTATAAAAGCATCGGTTTATTCCTGTTCAGTAAAAAAAATGCCCACGATTACGTTACTTCCTAATGCGAAATTTCAGCTGTTTCACCTTTTCGATAGGTTGAGGCGCAAAGATTTCGAGCAAGACACGTATGTACAATTACAGACGTTTTTAATTTTTCACACGTATTCCTTCAAGGAACACTCCACTAACAGTTCTTGGCTGTCATGAAAGAAGCTTTATGGTCAGAGAAATGAAGAGAGCAATTGAGTTATCGGGAGGTTGCGTGAAGCAGTGCGTGGACCCATAGGAACGTCACGCAACGAACAGATAGCAGCGACTGACTAATGCCACTGAGCTGACGCCGCTAGCGAGTGAAGCGAGTTAGAAAGGGATGCAGGAAGAGGGGGACCTCCTCCTCTTTCTGTATGGCGGCGATGGTGTTCCGCAGTCACGTTATCTTGACTCGCTAGCGGCGGCAGCAGCATCAGTCAGTCGCTGCTAGTGCTGCCTCAGGTGACCCCCCCCCCCCCCCCCTTTTCTTTCCTCTTGTTCTCAGGTAGCTGCGCGCGCTCCTGCCCCCGATCGTTTGGGGCTGAGTGTACCCCCCACCCCCTCTTCCTACGAGGATCCAGTTGCCGAAGCGCCGGCTCGACCTGGGGGGGGGGGGGGGAAGAAAGGGGGGCGGAGCTGATTACGAGGCCGACGACGCCGACGCCAAAGAGCTGCGCTCTCAAAGCACTGTGCAACGATGCAACGTCGGACGCCGCTGCGATGCGAAGCATGCGTTCGGGACTCGCGACTGGGTAATGCTTTGATTTGTTACAAAATAAAGGGGGTCACGGCTTCTAACTGGTAAGACAAAACAACGGGCTGCGAATAGGTGACGCGACATAGCAAAAGGGCTGCGAGCATTACAAAAGACATTGCTTCCCGCGATGCCGCAACTCACACAAAAACCTAGATCATGAGTCACCACTTCCGTCTTCATCGTGATAGGCTCCGCAACGCCATCCGGTTTAAACAGAATGACCACGCCCCAGTAAGGCTCTCGCCGGAATCCCTAAGGTTATTTGCTTTCGGTACCCTAATCGAGACTCACTGCTGCGTCAACCGCGAGTCAGGTGCCGCTGTAAGCTTTGCACATGCGCATTTGCACAGCTTTCAAGCGCGCCGGAAGAAGGGTGAAAATTGTGCGCAGTTTAAAAGGCTGAAAGGGGCGGGGCGTAGGAGCCATAAATCTTTTATTGAACTTATGATATCTTCGCTTCGAGAAACGCGCCTTTTCTTCCAGCCTATTTCTTCATTTTGACAGGAATGCAAATACTTCACGTCGGTTCCAGATATACGGCGTGTTCGTTTTGTCCCCAAGTGCTAAGCCTGCTATTTGTTTCATATCTCGTGGCGCCGTCCTTAATTTCTATGACTTAGCTCTGGGTATCTGCGGCATAGATAGGCTTGGAAAAACATAGCTGCAGTATACTATACTCGCACATGCCTTCCACACCCTCCTAATCGCATGATTTCTTTCTCGTGATCCGGATTTTCAGTCACTGCCTGCACTCATACTCATCGTTGTCTTATTGCCACTATAGCACAGCAGGTGAAATGCTGTCCCGTAGCCCTGAAATTCAACTGGATCCTGTGCCAATCGAATCGACTTTACAGTCATTTATCACTATCATCCTGATTATACTCCCTGCTGGGCACAGGCAGTTTTCATATTACTCAAACTAATCCGGACCTGTGATAGCGGCCTCCACTTGACTCCTGCGAACTTCTTAACCTCATCTACCCACCTAACTTTCTGTCGCCCTCTGCGATCCCTTTCTTCCCTTGTTATACAGTTTGTTATCCTGTGCTACCATCGGTTATCGTCCCTTCGCACTACATATCTTGGCCATTACTTCTTGATTTCCACTAGAATCGCATTAACTCGAGTTATATCAGTGAACAACTCGGCATGCTTCTAACCCCTTAATGTTACCCCTACAATTTTCCTTTCCATAACTCTCTGCATTGTTCCTAGCTTAAGTAAAGCCCTTTTCGTAAGATTCCATGTTTCAGTACGATATGTGAGTACAGGTAAGATGCAAGTATTATATATTCCTCTTAAAGGATACCGCCAAGCCGCTAGTATAATGTGCGAGTACTTGCTAAATGAGCTCCAATATAATGTGATGGTCCTGCTTATTTACCTTTCATGGCTCAGATCTGTGGTTACTACCTGTTCTGAGTATACATTTTCGCGTACCAAATGCAGTATTCCGCTGTCTATTTTAAACTGCTGTTCTGTTGCATATCACCTTGGTTTTTTGCATAAATATTTGTAGGCCGACCTTTCCGCTCTTTTTCTTTAGATCAGAATAATTATTTTCATCCACTAGAGTTACTTAGCAAGGCGACGCCATCAGTGAATCACACATTAAGGAGGTATTCGCCGTCAACCAATATCCCTAACTGCTCCCATTACATGTCCCAATTGCTGAATTGCTATAGCGATAGAGCGATAGAGCCTACGCCCTAGCCATCAGCATGTGCGAAGTGCTCCAAAGCGACACTGCTCTCGCTGAACGCACACCCTTTGATGTCGTCGACCTGTGTACATTGCTGCGATTTCGCCTAAGCAACAGGTATTCCACATAACAGTCGAAGTTCTACAAGCAGACAGAGGGTACGTAATACAGAGGGTAATAGGTGCTTCAAAATATGTCATCATCGATAGCCTTGCTATGGAGGCTGTCGAAGAACAAGTTCTGGCCAGCTTTGCGCCAGCCCCGAAAGAATTCTATCGTTGTGGGGATGACTGTTTTTGCATCGTGCAAAGAAAAGACACCGTTCGATTTTTAAAGGCACTAAATCCAGTAGAATCGAATCTGCAGTTTACTGTCGAATTCGTAAAGCAAACCCCCCTACCATTACTCAACGTGCTTGTGAACCGAATGAAATATGACCTTTTCTTCACCGCGTACCACAAGTCTACACATACTGGATGATATCTGAATTTTAACTAGAATCCTCCAATGGCTTACAAGAATTCGGTCGCATCTTCATTTGTGATTCGTGCCAAAATGATCTGCAACGACCAAACCAAGGAGGCCGAGCATAAGAAGGTACCGCACGAGCTTTGCAAGAAGGATATCGCGCCAATTTTCTTTCTAGGATTGAGAAAGAAGTTTCGCAATCTAGGATAGCTACTCCCAACACTTTTGCGGCTAGCACAGGCATCTCTTATATGCGTGGTGTTAGCAAAGCTCTCTTCCGCGTATTTTCAAAATATGACTTGCTCATTGATCATGTGCCGACCTGCAGGCTTCGCAATATGATTGTTAATGTTATAGACCCCTGCCTTCTGTTTAATTCCCTGGTGCGGTCTATAAGAACACTCATGGCTATTGGAGTGAAGTTTATATTGGTGAAACTGGGAAGTTCACACGACGATTGAAAGTACAGCAGCGTGAAGTTCGAAACTATAATATTGCTTCAAGTGCACTGGCAGAGCACGCGCACAGGACGGCGTACCAAATTGCCTGGGACGATGATACTTTCAAACAGACGGGAAAAAATCATATTTCGTGCCTCGGTCACTTCGCCTGAAGACGCCTGTACGCACATCTTGGGGACACAAGATCGTGCGGCAAGCGAAAAAAATGTTCGTGCAAGCTTGTGAGTTGGAATGCCGCCAGAAGATCAAGAACTTCGAAACGGAAGTGCTTTTTGCTCGCCGACAACTAAAGTATATTGTTGAAGGCCGCTTTCCAGATGTACAGCTACACGCCAACTTTATTGCGATTGTAAGAGAGCGTCAGTGCAGAACGAAACGATACTGTAGGCTCTGTGACCGCAACTATCATCAGATGGTAAGCTTGACGTTGAGAACTTTTCTTCCTACCAGCCCACAATAAGTGAGGTCAGCGTTCTTTCCCAGGGTCTGAATTTCAACGTTCATTGAGCAGCTCACAAGCGGATGGTGATCTGTTCCGTGGAGCTTGCAGTAAATCAACTTCCCCCGGGCTTACGAAAGGAAGCACGTACACGAGCAGTCTTGGTGATATCGAAATGGTCGAAGGAAGCCGGTATACTGGCAGCCGAAATACAAGCCATTAGGAGTTTGCGCGAAAACGCGAACATTGGGATCTTTCCCACCGACAAAGGTAACTCAGTAGTGCTGCTAGGCTGAAACGACTATAAAGAAAGAAGGTGGGGCTTACTGGAAGACACAAAGACCTACATTCTTCTGTCTCGCGACACAACAAGCAGGATGCAAGGACAGCTCTAAGACTTCTTACCTGCCTTTTCCGGTCCGTGCTCCCTGACAACAAGAGGCTATACTACCATCTGTTTTGCATCAATGGCTCTGCTTCGGGAATTTCCGGACTAACCAAGGTCAATAAACCTAGCGTTCCCTTGCGACCCATAGTAGACTTCAGCAGGTCACCGCGGCATAAACTATCAGGGCTCCTGCATAAACTACTGAATACCTTAGCTGAAAAATCCGGGACTCGCGTAGTGAATTCTTCGGATTTTGTTGAAAAGCTTCGTAGCTTTAAGTTGGACGCAGCTAACGTGATGGTGTCATTCGACGTGGTGTCCCTGTTCACCAGTGTGCCTACCGCGGTAGCCTTCAGCACGTGCGAAGTGCTCCGAAGGGACACTGCTCTTGCTGAACGCACACCATTTGAGGTCGCCGACGTGTGTACATTTCTGCGATTCTGCCTAAGCAACACTTATTTCACCTACGTCTCGAAGTTCTACAAGCAGACAGAGGGCACGGCAATAGGCGCTTCAATATCTGTCACTCCCGTTAACCGTCTTATGAAGGCTCTAGAGGAATAAGTTCTCGACAGTTATATGCCAGTCCCAAAAGTGTTCTATTATGTGGATGACTGTTTTTCCATCTTGCGCAGAGAAGAGACCTGTCAGTTTTAAAATGCTCTAAATTCAGTATAGTCAAATCTGCAGTGTACTGTTAAATTCAGAATGCAAAACTGTCTGTCATTTCTCGACGCGCTTGTGAATCGAAAGAACTAATACCTTTCATTCACCGTTTACCGCAAGACACATCGGACGATATTTGGATTTTAACTCGAATCATCCAATGGCTGTTTGGTCGTTTCTACATTTGTGACTCATGCCAAAATGATCTGCAACGACGCAAACAGGGAATGAGAGCTTAAGAAGGTACGGCACGAGCTTTGCAAGAATGGATATCCCATCCAGTTTATTTCGAGGATTGAGGAAGAAGTTTTGCAGCCTAGGATAGCCCCTCCCAAGAACTGTTCGGCTAGTGCAAGGATCTCTTATAAGACTTCAAAATATGACTTGCGCATTAGGCATATGCCGACCTGCAGGCTTCGCAATATGCATGTTATTGTTAAAGAACCCTTGCCCTCTGTTCAATTCCTTGGTGGGGTTTATAAGATACCTTGTGACGATTGCAGTGAAGTTTATATCGGTGAAACTGGGAAGTTCACACGAAGATTCAAAGTACAGCAGCGTGACGTCCTAAACAATAATACTGCTGCAAGGGCATTGGCAGAGCACGCGCACAAGATGGGGCACCAAATTTCCTGAGACGATGCTACAATCTTAGCCAAAGACAAGAATCTGACAACGCGGCTGCTGTTTGAGTCGTCATTCATTCAAACGACAACCGAAGTCATGAATCGCACTACAGGAAATATGCCATTATTCTATTCACAATCTATTCTATTCACCAGATTCGCCTTTAAATTCCTGTTCCCTCGCCTTATCCGCTTCATTGTGATCAAGTAACCCGTACGGGTTCCGAAACATCTTTTTTCATGCTGACTTGTTCAGTGACTGCAATTCGTTTACTCGACTACCATGCCTGACGAGACGAACTTTCGTCGAACCCTTGACTTCTTATACTTCCTCTAACTAAGCTGTGAATAGTATTGCGCAGATCGTGTCTTATTGCCGACCATCTTTCTTTGCGGGAATTTTATTACTTTCTTTATGCAGAGCTTCTTTAGAACGATATTCCCCCGTTCTTCACAAAATTTTTAGTTATCTGAATCTCGCTAGCTGATTTCCCCCTTGTCCTAGGTCCCAAAGCTTTCATAACCTCCTCCTATGTGACTGTTCTTCACTAGTGCAGATCTCATTATTTGTCCTGACTACTGCGGCTACTGTGTAAGCAAGTATAGAACTCCTATTCCATATTAGTGATGACATAGCCCATCCTGTACCTTAGCGCGTACATGTGATTTTTTTGCCTATGTCTAATTTCCTACTCATCGCATTAAGTCTGTCCCTATTATTTGGAGCATTCTTCATTTTCTACATGTTAATTTCATTTTGTCGGGCACTTTGCACTTATTGATTAGCTCTGATAGCTCGGCCAGTTCTATCTTGTCTGTTGGGTTGGCGGCTTTTATGCTTTAGCGTTTCTTAATCGAATCTTTGGTATGCTTAGATAATTTAACGGTATCCTCTCGAACTATCCTACATCATCATTCTGTCGCGCACTAGCGTTGCCTTCCTTGGCTTAAGCTAAATACATATTTTGTAGCCAAATCCTTAATTCGTCGGCCTTCCCTCTCACCACTAATCCATTGATGAACTTCTCCGTCAGTAACCTGTTCAGTACTTCACTAAATGTAGTCTAATTTCTGACCTTACCATCCTTGGCCACTGCATCACAACCTTTCCGATTACCTTTAGGTCCTGTATAACAGAACGTCAATTTCATTTTGGTCTCCTCGCTAGGGCTCTTTCATGTCCACGTCGGGTTATTCCGTTTGCTAAAGAAAGTATTCGTGATTCTTAAGATATTTCGCTGGGCAAATTCAACTAATCCTTCCTTTCTGGTATGCCTAGAGCCAATGCCATAATCACCAACTGCCTTGTCTTCAGCCTGCTTTTGCCCATTCTACATCTTCTTCAGGGACTCCGGAACTGGGGGGCCAGGGACGCGGTCGCCCCCCCTCCCAACTTTTATTCCGAGGGGGTGGCGCCCCCCCCCCCCCCCACCTTCCCACTGCTCACACTAAAATCCCTTTTATGAGCGCTCAAATTCTAGGACGTTAAAATGTAGACTGTGTTGTAAATGAGCTAGCATGGACTGTCACCGTCTTGAAAACTTTTTGTTTGCGTGAACCAAATTAGTACTCTAAAAAAACAACAACTATTGAATGACTGACCACAGACGATGAGCAAGAACCAGGGGATTGAAACAGGCCGTGTGCGAACTTCCTTAACTCAAGTGTATATTGTTTGCGCGTATACGTCTTTGAACTAAGGTTTTTTTTTTTATATATCTCATATCAAATTAAGCCATTTTTCATTTTTTTGCCCAAGTTTCGTTCGCTGGCGTAAAATTGACAGATTGCAAGAACAGGGCACCCTTGAGCCAACATAACAATTTCTTCTCGCAAGGAATCTGAAGGCAAGTTGTTGGGACCCTTAAACAATCTTTTGTTGGCTCCCTAAATTTATGTATTCTCTTAAACCAGCTTTTGGATTACTTGAACTTGAATCATGTTGGTAATCTTGAGTGAGTATAGTAAAGAGTATATTGAAGTGCGGTAGTGTTTTAGAAGGCTGTATTTCCGAACGATTCATGGCTTCATTCTTCTTTAGGGGTAAACATACTTTCAAATTGCGTAAAACTAAATTTACAAAGTACAAATTTGGGGCTAATTTAATTACAAAATTTAGCTAAAATGATAAAATAACAATAAAACAAAATAAAATAAAAAACAAAGTAAAAATTACCAGAAAAATAACAATTATGACATGAAAAAATTTGCTCCATCACTCAAAAAAAAAATTTCCGGAGTCCCTGATCTTCGTAGAAGCTTTCGACTGCCTAGTCATCATGACTACATGTAGGCGCGTAGGCTTCTAGAACGTTGAATTTATACCGCTTATTAAGTTTAACTAAAAAGTCTGGCACCCTCGGATTATCATCTCTGTTGTCAGCTATATGCTTATTGACAAGAAACCCTACTGCTAGTTTGCGGCTGTGCGCTAACCTTCGATAACACTGTACGTCTCCGCTTTCATATGCCTTATTTGTCCGCCTGCCCTCACTAAGCCTCAATGCACCCCATTTTAAGCCCACTAGGTCCTTGAAGTAGACTGCTAAACTAGCCTCGCTAGCTAAGATGCTAACTTCAAATCTTACCAGGGTTAGTTTCCAAAGGCGGCCTGTCCGGATTCAGACCTTCTTTGCACCCTCCGCAGCTTTACTGGTCTGACCACCACCATGTTCAGTTGCTCTGCAGGGGCTGTGGACTGAGGGACGGGGTTTTTTCAGAGTATGATTAGAGTATCACCTTGATCCCCCCCCTTCCCCCCCCCCCCCCGAACTTCTTTAATTTCATTCGTCCTACTAACCTTCTGCCGGTCCCTGCTACAGTTTTGTTCTATTATAGTTTTTTTGGTTATGATTACCGCACATTAGTTACCTTGCCTGTGAGTTACGCGACTTGCCACGGCCTGTTCCGTTTTCTCTATTTCGGTTAGAAATCCAATAAATAACATTTCTTGCCAGGCTTACTCTGCAGGCTTCATGTCTCGTAACGTCCCATGTAATATTTCCTTCATTAAGTCGATGCAGACTCCCCCTCTAGCCTCTCAGTAACTGCAGTAATCTGAAGTTCTGATTTGAAACCGATGAGATTTAGTTATCAAATTTTTGCAGATCAGTTTTCATGAGCATCATTCTGCTATGAAAATAATTAGGATTTATAATGACTTCTAATTTGTCACTTGAGTTGCACACCAGGGCGATCTTATCAGCGAATTACCGAACCTCAAGTACACCTCACTGATTTTATCTCTTCTTGTTCCTGATATGCGCATATGAACACGTGATGTAAGCACGGGGTGAGAAGAACTGGAAAGAGCAATTATTTCTGATACCTTCCTTATGGTGAACATGCTACTTCGTATGCAGGGTGTCTAAGCCAACTTTAGCCAATGGTTAAAAAATAAATGAAGCACTTGAGGTAGGCCACGCGAACCACTTGCATATAGCTGCCAGCCGTCTGGCGGACCACATTCATTTTTTTTATTTAGAAAGTAACTAATAACAATTCAGTTAATTTTTCCAGTTGACTATAATACTGATTTTTCACTATGACATTTGTACACTGTAAATCACACACTGAAACCCCCACTCCATTTATTTCCTATAACGAAAGCCTTACGTGTATATCTTTCCCGAACTCCAAAGAAAGCCCGCGATACAAAAACTATCACCGCCAGCGCGCGCGCGCGTCATGTTCATTAGGTAGGCTAATATGTCGGCGGTGCTTGCAGTAAGAGCGGCGAGCTCGCCATAGAGAAAGGATTGGGTAAATAATGGACACTCAGATAGCACCCAGCCGCCCAATTGATTGTACTGCACACAGCGGCCAGGGATTGAAGCAACAACCGCTGTCTAGCCGAGGAGTTTGTATGTTAGCAAACGGTGCCAAGCTGCCACGCCCTGTCTGCGACCTTAAGCAAGGTTCTTAAGCATTATTTGCGATTCGTCCACTGAGTTCCACAGCAATGGAACGTCATCAGCGAATAGAAGATTACTGAGTTATTCCCTATTGGCAAATATTCCTAACAGCTCCCATTGCAGGTCTGATGGCTTACTCTAAGCAAGCGATGGATATTACTGAGGAGACCGCGGATGCTTGTCTAACACCTTTTTATGGCAATTCTATAACATTTACGTCGAAAGCCTTTCTATGCTCTTGAAAAGAAATTCCGCGTGACAGTTGTGCGCGGGATCTGTGTGTCGAATCTGTGCGCTGATGTGCCACTTACTCATAACTGATGTATAAGGAGGGAAATTAGGATTATAAGCGATCGATGGTGATTGGTAATGAAAACTAGTTATACGACAGATATCGATGGATATAGCAAATATTAATAATGACTAATAAAATGATCATAGCAAGTCTAGCGATGACGTGTAATGCCCGCAACTAAGTGGAAAACGTACATATGCTTAGCTCTGAATGGTAATGACTAGGCATGATTCAGCATGACTACGGAGCAACGAAGATGCCATACGAAGAATTGTAATGACCGTAACTGACTCCAAATGACTAAATTTGCTTAGCTATTCAGTGAGAATGACTACAATGAATAGGCATTACTCAGCATGACTGCGGAAGGACCAATGTATAAAAGGCGGCTTTTAATGGCCGAAACTGAGGACCAACTGTATTGGAGATCTAAAGCTCGGGTAACACACCGAAGCGAATCACACTCTGCGATGACGATGGGTATCTGCAAGAGAGAAGGATGAAGACGAAGCAGCACATGCAACAGTGTGAAAGATGAAGCGCCACACAGTGCTCACACTATTTCCCCCGCGCTGGCCGCAATTAGTCCGCAGAATTGCACCGAATTAAAGGCTTCATGTTTGAAACGTGTACAACTTCAGTTCCATGCTAACGGCTGTCCGGAGGGTGATAAACAGGGGAGACGCGGTAGTTGATAGTGCAGATTTGTCTACGAACTGAGTTCGGGTCGACGAAACGACGCTGGAACTTGTCACAAAGGCCAGGGGTGCGTATGCTACACAAAGCAACACCTCTTCCCTGGGACAGAACTAAACTTGGCAGTGAGGCGCATCGTAGCGACACTTGCGGCCTTCCTGGTTAGCTTCAGTGTTGAGACAAGGGCCGGCTACATGTAAGACGATGAAGAGATGATGAGGAGCTGGGAGGTGTAGAAAGGAAAGAGACAGAAAGAAAGGTAGCGAGAGAGCGGTCGCAAAAGAGGAAAAACGGGGTTTAACCTGTGTTCCGCTGCAAAGCCGTGTTGTAGGCGAACGAAACAAAAGGAAGAGTTACGACCAAATTTAGGTGGTTCTGGTCGACTTAAATAGACAGCATGTCAGAAAACATGCGTTGGAATCGGTCAGTCAACCCAATGGCTAGAGGTTGTGTTGTGAATTGTGGTTGAGGCTCCAAGAACTTCAGCTACAACCGCCGACAGATGCATCCGACCGCGGTCACTGAGAAGCGCTTGAGGGGCCCCATGGCGAGGTACGAGGGCTTGTAAAAATATGCCGCGACCTCAGGCACTGAGCCATTAGGCAGAGCAGCGGTCTCAGCGTAGCGTGGTTGATGGTCGGCAGCGGTGACAATTCAGTGATTGCCTCGTGTGAAGAATGGAGAAACGAGGGGAAGGTGGCTTACACGGTATGAAGGAGCACTGAACAAGGGTAGAGGGGGGAAGCTTCAGTTCGCAGGTCGAGCCAACGTTTCGACAAGTGGACTTGTCTTCGTCTGGGAAAAGCGATCATCACTGGTAGGGGTTTAAATACGCATTTCCTTCCTATGAAGAAAAGCTGGACAGGGGGAAATGGGTGAGAAGAAAGTAGGTGATGGGGGGGGGGGGGGGGGGAATATGAAATTGTAAAAAAAAAATGTTTCCTCAGTATGTATTTTGCGGGTTGGAACCAGGGATCCGCGGCCTGCATAAGAAATCAAAGCGGCGGTACCAGGAAAAACTACAATGCAGGGTGGATGATAGTCACTACGTAAGCAGGTTTGGTGCAGATACACCTTTCTTAAAAAGAGACAGGCTGTGCAAAAGGGCCCGATAAGGAATATATCTACAGGGGAACAATTCTTAAAACTTTACGCAAAGGGTGATGGGGGGAAGGCAAATAAACAGAATAATACCGCACGGTGAACCACAAGTGACACGCCAAAAAAAGTTTTAGGGCAAAGTAAATTAGCAAGTGATAAGGAGGAAACATGTTTAAAGAAACACGCACAGCTTATGTTATTGCAGAGGAGAATAGTGTGTATGTGCTGCAAATAAACTGTACAATTAACGCTATGTTGGATTGTTTTCCCAAACAGTTATGGTGCAGAGGGAATATAATTAAGGGATTCTAACATTCCTTTAAAGATATGGTCGCGTAGTGGTGACAAGGCCGTAGACACCAAAAGAGGCCACAGGCGTAATGGTGCTGAAATTAACTCTATATTGGGCTGACTTGCGCCCTCAAAAGCACTAAGCAACTCGGCGGCAGCGATAGCAACAAACGTGCTCGTCGATCGTCGAACTAAGAATGCCCATCGCACTCGTCAACGCTCAATTTAAAGGCTGCTCAGAACCGTCTAGATAACGTCGCGAACTTACTAGCACAACCTGGAACATTGTAGAAACATACGCGAGCGGTCGGGATCTTCGATACAGATCTCAGCGTATCTTGCGCGGCAAAGAAACTGATAAAGGTGTGACTCGCGACATCGAGCATTAACAAAAAAGAATACAGAATTAATACGCTTGCCAGAATCACAGTGATAATGCCGCATACCGGCGGCTGCTAAAAAAACAATAAATGCAGTTTTACCAAGATACTTTGTTGTGCGAGTTGGTACATATTCACTATTAATTTAAACAGTGCGAACACGAAGACAAAGGACAAGATAAAAGAAAGCCACAGTACAAGCGCTGACTCACAACTATGCCTAAGCCTTTACTCCAAGGCCCAGATAAAAACAAATATGACGAAAACAAAACAATCACGTGAAACAACCCCTGGGTTCACCTGCTGCAGAAAAAGTCACTCAAAAAAGACACCTCTTTTCTTGAAAGAGCTACAGAAATCTTGTTGACACACTTACTGTCCGTTGAAATAAAGTATGATTCAACTATCCCTCTCTTCATCTTTTCTTTGTGGCGATACAAAATCCTAACCTGGTCAAACATAGGAGTGCACTTCTTCTTCTCTTTCTTCATTGTTTCACATGAATGGCAATGTGAGCCGAGTCTTCTCCTTCTTCATTGTTTCACATGAATGGCAATGTGAGACCAGATATGTTTTGTCCTTGCCACTTTCCAAGTTGTTGTGGTGTTCCAGTAGTCTCTTGTTAATACATCGTCCTGTTTGTCCTATATAACAGTCTCCACAAGAGAGTGGAAGCCTGTATACAACACCTGTCTTTCATCCAACAAATTGGTCTCTATGTTTAACCCCACATTCTTGCTTCTTCGATTCTCTTTCCCTTTGAATAGCCCGACAAATCCTCTTCATCTTGAGCGGGTCGGTCAATGCGACGTCAACGGCATACCTCTTGCCTATCTTTTTGAGGCCATGTGAAATTCTGTTCACATACGGTACCACCGCAACCTTCCTCTTCTTCTCACCCATGCTGGGCAGGGATTTCTGTATGTGCCTTCTTTTAAGGCTTTTCAGTACCCGGCAACTGCCTCATTAATAATCGACTCCCGATAACCGGCCATTGCAATTCTCGTCAACTGTCTTTCAAAACTCTTGCCCACGCCGTGGTAGCAAGATTTCTTCAACGCATTTAGCAAGCATGTGTTGATCATCCCATTCTTCACCAATTTGGAATGCCTCGAATTGGAGCTCAGCAAGGGCTTCACCGATCTCGTGTTGTATTCCCATCAAAATGATCCTCACCGAATTGAATCAATAAATCTAAATACTGTAACCGATCGTCAACTGGTTCTTCAACAGTAAATTCCAGCTCGGATCCACACTCAGTAACAACATCCATAATGTCCCTCATTCGTTGATTGAATCCTTCACGGTCTGTGAATACTAAAAAGTCGTCCACATACCTGAAGGTGGAATGATGTAGGCCCTCCAAGTTATCCTTCAGGTGTCTGTCCGCGTACAATAACAAGATGTCACTCAAGACCGGTGCAACACACGACCCAATGCATACTCCAGCCTTCTGCGTATACAGCTTGTCCTTCCAGCCTATGAAGGTGGACTCCAGGCAGAACCTCAAACGTTCAACGAAACTTTCAACACTTACACCTAAGGCGTCAATGAAGTCACATTCATTATTGTCTTCAGCAATGCACATTTGAACACGCTTAAGGAGGCAGTCATAGGGAGGGTATAATACAAATCCTTGACATCCATGCTGAAGCCAACACATTTTCTTGGGTTGCGTTCTTTGACGAATTCAACAAGGGCTTCACATTCGGGTAGCCTTAGGGGGTCTGATAAAGTCAACGAGGAAAGGTGGTTCTGCAAATATTTGGAGACCAGGTGCTGCCACGTGCTCTTTTCAGATAAGATTGCTTTGAACGGTACATCTCGTTTATGGGTTTTTGCCGAGAAGAATACTTCCGAATATAATATCTTGCACTGTTTCACCTGCTCACATATCTGTTCGAGCCCAAGATTACCTAGCAGAGCCATATCCCTCTCTTTTACCATGGTCGCTTTCATAGGAATCCTTTTGAAATTCTTCTCAACAGCAGCCTTCACGTTTTCTTGAAACTGAGTCTCAGAAAAATAGTAAAATACTCTTCTTTATCTGATAGTACAACTCTGAGGTTTCTCGAGGCCATCCATTTGCCAACATAGTAAATAGGGCTCTGTTTCCCTTTTAATCTTTCTTTTGTGTGCTCTAACACTTCAAAGCACTCATGGATGCGCCGCGGCCTGTCAGAATCTTGAACTCTATTTGCATATAAATATTGATAAGATGCTGAAGCTGGGTGCTAAGCATGCTTTTTGAGCCTAGAGTTGATGAGGCTGAACAGGTGACCATGTCACGCTGTATTGCAAATAGACTTCAAGATTCAGATAGGTCGCGGTGCATCCATGAGTGCTTGGAAGTGTTAAAGCACACAAAAGAATGATTAACGGGGAAACAGTGCCCTATTAACTATATTGCCAAATGGATGGCCTCGAGAGACCTCAGAGTTATACTATCAGATAAAGAAGGGTATTTTACTATTTTTTCTGAGAATCAGTTTCAAGAAAAAGCGGAGGCTGCTGTTGAGAAGAATTTCAAAAGGTTTCCTATGAAAGCGACCATGCTTAAAGAGAGGGCTATGGCTCTACTAGGTAAT
Organism: Amblyomma maculatum; assembly: GCF_055883805.1. Lineage (NCBI taxonomy): Eukaryota > Metazoa > Arthropoda > Arachnida > Ixodida > Ixodidae > Amblyomma > Amblyomma maculatum. The sequence continues at coordinate 146,376,294 of NC_139353.1, forward strand.
CTTGGGCTTGAACGGATAAACGAGATGTTCCGTTCAGAGCCATCGCATCTGAGAAGACCACGTGACAGCACTTGGTCTCCAAATATTGGCAGAAATACCTTTCCTCGTTGGCTTTATCATACCCCCTAAGGCTACCCGACTCTGAAGCCCTTGTTGAATTCCTCAAAGAACACAACCCAAGAAAATGTGTTGGCGTGTTGGCTTCAGTATGGATGTCAAGGATTTGTGTTATAGCCTCCCCCATGACTGCCTCCTTAAGCGTGTTCAAATGTGCATTACTGAAGACCATAATAAATGTGACTTCATTGACGCCTCAGGTGTAAGTGTTGAAAGTTTCGTTGAACTTTTGAGGTTCTACCTGGAGTCCACCTTCATAGGCTGGAAGGACAAGCTGTATATGCAGAAGGCCGGAGTATGCATTGTTTGAGTGTTGCACCTGTCTTGAGTGACATCTTAATCTACGTGGACAGAGACCTCGAGGATAACTTGAAGGGCCTACATCATTCCACCTTCAGGTATGTGGACGACGTTTAAGTATTCACCTACCGTGATGGATTCAATCAACGAATGAGGGACAATATAGATGATTGTACTGAGTGTAGATCCGAGCTGGAATTTACTGTTAAAGAAGCAGTTGACGATCGGTTACAGTATTTAGATTTATTGATTCAATTCGGTGAGGTTCATGTTTGTTGGGAATACAACCTGAGATCGGTGAAGCCCTTGCTAAGCTCCAATTCGGGGCATTTAAAATTAGTGAAAAATGGGATGATTAACATATGCTTGTTAAATGCGTGAAAACATCTTGCTACCACGGCATGGGCAAGAGTTTTGAAAGACAGTTGACAAGAATTGCAAAGACCGGTTATCGGGAGTCGGTTACTAATGAGGCCAGTTGCCGAGTACTGAAGAGCCTTGAAAAGAACGCACATACAGAAATCCCTGCCCAGCATGGGTGAGAAGAAGAGGAAAGTTGCGGGGGTCCCGTATGTGCAAAGAATTTCAGATGACTTCAAAAATGTAGGCAAGAGGTATGGTGTTGACGTCGCATTGACCGCCCCGCTCAAGATGAAGAGGATGTGCCCGGCTATTCAAAGGGAAAGAGAATCGAAGAAGCAAGAATGTGAGGTGAAACATAGAGACCCATATGTTGGATGCAAGACAGGTGTTGTGTACAGGCTTCCACTCTCTTGTGGAGCCTGTTATATAGGACAAACAGGATGATGTATTAACAAGAGACTACTGGAACACCACAACAACTTGGAAAGTGGCAAGGACAAAACATATCTGGTCTCACATTGCCATTCATGTGAAACAATGAAGAAGAAGAAGAAATGGACTCCTAAGTTGTACCAGGTTAGGATTTTGTATCGCCACAAAAAAAAAAAAAAAATGGTTGACGAGAGAGATAGCTCACATTTTATTTCAACGGACAATAAATGCGTTAGCAAGACTTCTCTTGCTCTTTCAAGAAAAGGGGTGTCTTTTTTTGAGTGAATTTTTGTGCAGCAGGTGAACCCAGGGGCTGTTTCACTTGATTGTTTCGTTTTCATCATATTTGTTTTTATCTGGGCCTTGGAGTAAAGGCTTAGGCATAGTTGTGAGTTTGCGCTTCTACTGTGGCTTTCTTTTATCTTGTCCTTTATTTTTGTGTTCCCGCTGTTTAAATTAATAATGAACATACAGTTTTGAAGGTTTTCGGCATTGCTCCCCCCTTAAAAAAACATCGCCTAGATGGGTAGATACTTGGGCTTGTTGGTACATGATCGAAGGGAACAAAATGTAGCGCACCAAGACAAGGACAGAGAAAGAAGACACACACAGCGCTGTGTGTGTCTTCTTTCTCTGTCCTTGTCTTGGTGCGCTATATTTTGATCGCCTAGATGTTCGAAAGAAAAGCAACTTAAACATGAACAGTACAAAGTTTAAACAGCACAGATTCTTTAACGTACGTAATATGGCTTCAGTCGTACCTCATGTACTATTTCCGGCGTGCGCGTCGCCGTGCTTCGCCGATGTGATGCTGTCGTTCCGTTGGGAATGACTTTATAGTCTAGTTGTTCGACGCGGCGAATGATTTTGTACAGCCCGAAGTATCGACGCAACAACTTTTCTTTACTCAGTCAGCGACAGCGAATTGGTGTCCATGTCCATGCATGGTCTCCGGTACTCTGCGTGGCGGCATCGCGAGTTGTATAGTCGACCATCTATGCGTTGTTGGTCTTTAATGCGTAGCTGTGCAAGTCGTCGAGCTTCCTCTGCACGCTGAACGTATTCGGCGACGACAAGGTTCTCCTTGTCTGTTACGTGCGGCAGCATTGCATCTACCGTGGGCATTCGATTCCTACCATACACAAGCTGGAACGGGGTCGCCTTGGTCGTATTCTGAATAGCCATGTTATACGCGAAGATCACGTAAGGCAAGATGGCGTCCCAGGTCTTGTGTTCGGCGTCGACGTACATAGCAAGCATGTACGCGATATTTTGGTTGATACGTTTTGTAAGGCCGTTTGTCTGCGGGTGGTAGGCGGTCATCCAGCGGTGACTTGTCTAGCTGTTTCGCGGCAATATTTATTCCTGCTAGTTCCAATGCTCTAATTTTATAAATTAGATATGCCTCTCTATATTTTCAGTCCCTTGCAGATTTAAAGCCTGACTGGAGAATATATAATTTATATTTTTCGAACTTATGATCTTTCTGAATAAATGCTGGCAAACTGCTTTCGGGATGATTTTGCCTGTGTCTACCCAATGACCATTAGGCCTTATGTTCATTGGTTGCCCTGTCTCTCCGATGTACTGTTTAAGAGAGAAGGAGCATTCAGAAGGTAGGCAGCTTTTCAAGATGTGCAGTTAAAGCCTGATTTTATTTTAAAAATAAAATCGCTTGCTTTACTATTAACCGTGCGGTCTTTTTGTACATGATTCCACGTCTTACATCTATTTCGAGCGCAAGGATGTGGCTGTATTGGATGCTTGTTGTCGAGTTTAGAATGTACTAGAATATCTCTGAGGTTTGGGTTACATTTGTATGTTACTCCTGGTGCCTCGGGGAATATTTGCTCCAGGCGTTCATTACACATTAGCATGGAATAGTATTTCCGCAGAATATTGTTTATATTTGGAAGGGCATTGGAGTATTTAGTTACAAAAGATGTCTAGCGTTCAGTGTGGGCTTTTGGTCGTTTCGTGAGCACATCATTGCTGTTTAAAGTGCTTGTTTTTTCGAGGGAATATTAAGATAGTTACCTGTATAGTTCCTCTGGAATAACTTCGCTTTTAATGTATGTAGCTCGTTTAGGTAGTGATTATCATCGCTACATATTCTTCTAAGCCGGGTCGCCTGTCCTACAAATATTCCTTGCTGACTCGCAAAAATCGAGGTATTTTTGCTTATCCGTTGGCTTTCTGTACCAGAAGTTTTAAGCTTTCCGCTTTCCACTGATACCGTGGTGTCGACAAAGTCAACTTTTAATTGCGACAACTGACAAGTGAATTTAATGCTATTGTGATGGTTATTAAGATGCGAGACGAACGACTGGAGTGATTCTGATCCATGCTGCTATATCATGAAAATATTGTCAGTATAGCGAAGGTATATAAGTGCATTTTCAGAAATGAATTTAGTATATTGGATTCTAGAACTCCTATGAATATACTCGCGTACGTCGGCGCGAATGAAGTACCCATGCTGGTTCTAAATATCGGCAAATAATAGAATGAATCGAACTCGAAATAATTTAAAGTTAAGACTAGTTTAAGGAGCGATAGATCAACTTCAGAAGAATACGGATGGGGGTTGTTGATTAATACTTGAGGGAGGGCGCCGATACCTTCACCGATAGTAATATTAGTGTTGAGTGCCGTGACGTCAAGTGTGATGAGTATACAATCATCTGCAAGATAGGTGGTGTTATTATTACGCTTAATAATTCGGAGAACGTGAGGTGTGTCCTGCACAAACGAAGAAAGCTGGGTGGGGAGGTCTGCTAAGTGGTTATTTAGGAATATTGAGAGGTTGTTTGTGGGCGTGTTATTATTAGAAACAATTGGTCTTCCTGGTATGTCTGCGGTAAACAATGCTTCTGCGGAAACCTTGTGGATCGTGGGCAGTAAGTAAAATCGACCTGCTTGTTTGTTTAATTGCTTAAGAAATAGATAGTCAATCTAGTAATTAGGTTCCTGGTGAATATATCTCCTGTTTTATTCAGGATGACTTCACTGAAATGTTCGGCCAGATCGGTATTTACCTTTTCATAGCGGCCAGAGTTGTTAAGCTGCCTATATATCTCTTTTTTGTAATTTTCAACTGGGAGAATCACTATGCTACCATATTTGTCTGCAGGCTTGATAACTGAGTCAGTTCTAGAAGCTAGGTTGTCAGGACTTGCTTTTTCAGTTATCGAGAAGTTTTTGGGCTTTCGAGCTGGATTTGTTTTCAATAATTTCTTTTAAAGCAGATATAATATATAGGTACAGTTCGGGGCTGCGCTCTGCACCAGGAAGCCATGTGCTGTGGGCTCTGAGTGGGTTAGAGGCTACCGGTGTATTATTTGAATTTTCGGCGTCGATTCCTTAATGCACATTCTTCTCGCGAATGCAGTTATATATTGAAGAAGTTCATAATCATTAAAGCTGTTATTCGTTGGGCAGAAGGTTAGGTCTCACCTTAGAATCTGTTTCACACAATCGCTTAGAGATTTAGAAATGTTCTATCATCTATTGCTATCATCTATGTCCTGTCTCGTAGGGGATACCCGTCATTGTTGTGAAACTGCAGTAGGTATTCTTGACAGCCAAGGTGTGCCACTATCTACCGGCTGCTTATCCCTCATGAATTTACGCTGTTTTTACCCTGAGGTGTTTATGTCTCCTTTTTACGAATTCTTTTAGTGCTTGATGCTCATCCGCGGTTAGTGTTAGTTTGTCCATTTGATCGTTAAGTTCATCTACTTTCTCTTGACAGCGCTGTTTTAAAATGGCCACGAGAGCTAATGACGCATCTTCTGAAATTTTTTTCTAGGGAATAAATATTTGTAGGTATTGTAGTTTTGTAGTTGTAATTGTAGTTAAAATGTAGTTTTTTCTGCTACTGCCACTTTTATTCTTTTTTGCAGGTCATAGTACCCCTGGTTCCAGGCAGAGAAATAAACACTAAAGATTTTTTTTTCATGTTTGTACTTTTTTTTCACTCAATGACCTACTTTCTTCTCACCCATCTTCCCTCTCCACACTCCTTGACCTACTTTCTTCTCACCAACTTTCCCCCTCCCTAGCTTTTCTTGTTCAGAAGCAAAAGTTTATTGAAACCCCTGCCATTCATGATCACTTTGCCCAGACGAAGACAAGTACACGTGTCGAAACATTGACTCCACCTGAGAACTGAGGCTTCCCCCCTCTACACTTGTTCAGTGCTTCCTCATACCCTTTCATGTCAGGCCTACTAGCTTGTAGTCGCAAGCTACTGCATTGTGAGAGAGATCATGCGACACCATTATAAAGCTTTTCTTACCCAAACCGCTCGAATGTCCTAGCATGGCTTCAAGGCTACATGTTTTATTCGAGATCTATGGGACCCGGGTTCGATTCTCATATCAATGTTACCTCAATGACCGCAATTTATGAAACCTGATAAATCTTGCAAATCCGATGCATGCTTGTGATATTTCGCTCACATTGACTACCACGCCGCCGATGTGGCGGCTACGGGTTTACCCTTCTCATTTGCTTCCCACTTAGACTTGCGCCTTCTCCTTTTCCGCCGGCACCTGCCTTTTTCCGATCGCACAACAGTGCTTCAGCTTCCGCTTTAGATTTAGTACGCGATAAGTTAAGAAACCTTCACTATTCAAACGCTGCTATTTATAAAGCTCTCCGTAACCCCTGTGCTACGGATGACAGTGACAAATTCCGGAAAGCTGAGCTGAATTTGGCACTCTAGATTGGCCTTGGGCCACCGTAAAGCCACGGTTATGCCTAATCAGAGGATGACGCCGGTAAATCTAGAGACAGTTGTCAAGAGATGGGCTCTAAAATTACAGCTATTTAATGGGATTACACCATGGCTCAACTGGAAGCACGGTCCATTAGGCCGTTTATGTTGGTCAATTTTTAGGTGATCGGTCAAAAGTTTAGGATTGACCCGAGCCAATTGGGTGCATCTGTCGGAATTGGCTCTGTTCATTATACGTCGATATTCATTTAGGTACGATTAGCAGTCATATTTTTTAGTGACGGATCAAATTTCTAATATTGCCAGATCAGTGTTTAAAGATTCTTTGTAGAGTGACATTTGGACTGAACTTTAAGCAGTGGAGACTATGTTTTCTCACTAGCGGGCATGGTACACCATTCTGCACTTTCGTTTACCTAACAGATATGGTGTATCTATGCCAGACTCGCAAGGTGAGTTGAAGAGCTGCACATCGCAACCGGCTTTTTCAGCTTTGGTTTTGAAGTAGAGGGTTCTTCTTAAGGCCATATGGTAGTTTGAGCTGCATGATATTGATTTCGTAGCATTGAATAGCTGTGGGAGCGTCATTAGCGTAGTATAAGTAATGAAAATCCTAGATAGACTTGCCTAATTTGACACTACCTTACCTGAGACTTCATATAAGATCACCGCACTCAGGCTGAGCATTAGAATTGATCTGATCTTTTGAAGGTACCTTCGCCCACAAGTTTGAGACATTTTCTTATATACCACTACAATAGCATTCATCTCTAAAATTTCCCAGGTTGATTGTGATTGATAAACTGAGAAATTTACTGTACCCTGATATTGTGTCCGCACGTCTTTTGCGGCCATTGCAGAAACGGTAATGTCCTTATGGCGTGCTTTGTTGTGCTTATAGCCATTTTGCAGTCCGTAAATTTTGTTCTACATTTGTTCGATGCGGGAAGGTTTGAATGCATTCTAAAAATGCAGATAAAGAACAGCGCTGTTGCTGTCTACCATTCGCCTTCGGCTTTTATTAGTAGAAGAACTATTTAATGAATGGACATTTTATTATTTCAGGTGCAGTGAGACCACGCCTCCTCCGTCTTGCGTCATGCTGCCTCCTGGACGTGGGGAATATCCGTCGTGTTGTTCGGACTATTTATGCTGAGTGTAAAGATGAAATTGTCAATCGCAACGTACACCACATTGTGTACAAAAAGCTTTATGTGATCAGAATAAAGCCTTATATTTGGAACTGAATATAGTTTCTAGATAAGGTGTTACCTGCACATAATGAAAAGGAGATATATAACCATACATCGCATTGGTAACGGACCGACAATCACTAATTTAGAAACAAAAACATTGCTTTTATCTACCTCGAGGGCCTGCATGTTATCACTTGAAGATGTATGTATGCTTATCGAATATTAACCGAAATGCTTTTATCCCCAAACAGCAAAGAAAATTCATGGCAGCATAGGTGAAAATATGCCCCGAAATTCTCAGATGAAGTAACCAGGAAAGCGAAACCTATCAGGCAGATTGTTCAGCAAGAGGCATTAAAATTAATAACGTCTCTCGGACCAGACTGTGTTGCACCACACGTTGGTGAATTACATTGAATTACGGTGAACTAAGACTAGAGTAATTAGAATTAAGATGAGGTGAGCAGACTGTGCCGTGTTAGGCTGGATCGCTGGTTGACAACTTTCGGTTAGAGTTGAATCAGCTGGAATTAAGGGCAATATTGAGCATAAAGGCTGAAACGTGAAGCCGTAGGTTTATTAGGATGGATAAAAGATTCTACAGCACTATGCAAAACAGACAGAATCGGCATCTTATAATATCAACCAGGTCACCTTTGACTTAAAACAGACTTCGTCTGCTTGTCACGTCATTGCCACTTTATCAATGAAGCATTTGAATTATGCACATCCTGCCTTTCGACAGCTTCAACAGGCAAGTTATTCAAAATCTGAATGATGTCTTGGATAAAAAAAATGAAGAAAAACAAATTCCCTTGTATATAGACATGAATGATCTCCCTATGGGTTGTTCTTGATGCTATGTTTCGAGGAAGTAACGTGTGCATCGTTTCAAATCGTAAAATGCCTTGTATCTTAAACTGTCTTGTAGTAAAAATATTGATAGATTACCTTAACTGCTTGGTGGGTTTAGAATGTTTATGGGCTTTTACCTTCACTGCACGTAGATTCTTATGTGCCCCTCGTAACATATGGGCAACACAAGTAGAGCTCTTCAATAGACAAGTGGTATTTGGTGGCGGTAACTAACATGATAGGCGGTAACTAAAGCCGCAAAACTGCGCTATCGGTACGTGTTTGTTTGCAAATGACATTAGATAACAAAGCTCTGCATAAAGAGTCGGCATCAGACAGGCCGCGTAACTGGGAAAGCAACAAAAAAAATCGTTGATGTTATCATCATCAGCCTGACTATATCCACTGCAGGGTGAAGACCTCTCGCATACTCCTCGTTTAACATTGTCCTGTGCTAACTGCATTAAATTGACCCCTGCGAACGTCTTAGTCTGATCAGCCCACCTAACTTTCTGCCGCCCACTAGTACGGTTTTCTTCCCTTGGAATCCAGTTTGATACTCTAACTGACCATCTGTGATTTTGTCTTCGCACTGCATATCCTGCCCATTCCCATTTCTTCTTCCTCATTTCCACTGAAATGTCATTAACTTGATTTATTTTTTAACACACTCTGCACGTTTCCTATCTCAAAGTTGCCCCTACTATTTTTCCCTCCATAGCCCTCTGCGTTGTCCTCAACTTAGGAAGAACCTTTTTTGTTAGCCTGCACGTTTCAGCCCCATAGCGGAGTACAGGTAAGATGAAACTTGTATTCCGCCCACCTAACTTTCTGCCGCCCCCTGCTACGCTTTCCTTCCCTTGGAATCCAGTTTGTTACCCTAAGCGACCATCGGTTATCCTCTCTTCGCACTACATGCCCTGCCCATGCCCGTATCTTTTGCTTGATTTCCATTATGATGTCAGTACCCTTACGGAAATCCCATATCTGCTCCAGATATGGAACATATGCTGCCAGATACAAATATATAAGGCAGCAAATAAGACCTTATCTGGGCCAGATAAGGTCATCATCATCATCATCATCAGCCTGATTATACCCACTGCAGGGCGAAGGCCTCTCCCATATTTCTCCACTTAACCCGGTTCTGTGCTAGCTGCATCCACTTGACCCCTGCGAACTTCTTAATCTCATCCGCCCACCTAACTTTCTGCCGCCCCCTGCTACGCTATGCGCAAAATGTTGCCCTTATATGGCTCAGATTTGGCCATATCATGCAACATATAATCCATATCTGAACGGGTGACGGGACCTTATATGGCTTGATCAGGGGCATATATGGTATCCTCGCGACCTTATGTGGCCTGATAAAGGGCATATATGGCATCGTCATGACCTTATATAGACAGACCAGGGCCATATGCCTGGCATCAACAGGACTTTATATAACCTCATCGGGGCCTTAATTATGTACGCGCCATAGTGACTGTATATTAGCAATATATGGCTTTCGTCTACCTTCTGCAAATATTCAATATTGGCATCATGTGGTCGAGCTTCAATTTTTCTACTCAGCATGGCCTGCATGCTATAGTGTTAATATTATCCAATTCAGAAAATAGCTACGACTCCTAATATTTCAAATATTCTGCAGATTTCGCTGCACTATAATTATTACACCATGTGTTCCTTAATCCAGGAGGGCGCTGGGTTATGGCTACATGCTCCTCTTTCCGTCTACTAACTCGCATTTTCATTTAAAATGCGGCGGCAGTCCGGTGCACAAGCGCATGGTCGGTTAAGTTGAGCGATTCAAAATATCAAGAAAATGATGGCTGTTCAGTATACGGCCCCCTCCGAGCTGTCTAGACGGTGACTCACCCTCAGAGACAGCTGGCGGTTGCTATGTGGAGGGCCGCACTGGCTAGACAGTGACTCCTCCTCTCCCGCGTTCCCCTCTTCCCTCTCAAACAGCGGCGGCCCCTGCGTCGTGGGCTCGCATTTCATCTCTCCTCTTCGCTGCCACGCTCTATACCGCGTAGGCCGCGAACTCTCCGTTTTGTGTGTGCTTGCTTCTTTCCCCTCCCCCTTTCAACTCTGTGCGCCTAAGCACTTGTCTCGTTCCTTTCGCGGTGGCAAACATCGGAGTTCGGTGCGGCTGGCGGGCGCGCTGCATTTTGTGTATGCTGGTGTGTGGGTGCCAGCGCCTGTTCGCTATTAGCTGTGTGCATGTAACAGAAATGCGACAGCAAACCTACAACAGCTTCAGTCTGACTGTCGGCACAGAGGAAACTAGTGTCCCACTGCGGGTGGAAGCTGCCTCCTCAGCCTTGAGAGCGAACCTGATGGTCGATTGAGCTTTTCGAAGCTTCTGCCCTGGGTGGCCCGGCCAAATCTTCACCATTGCGTCGGATCGCACGCTCATCGTGCCGCCTCATCTTCACGCCCGATCATCAAAACCGTGAGCGTGAGACTTCTTGTCGGGAAGTAGCACTTGCCAGCCTCAGGATATTGTTCACTTTATTATTTTGATGGAAAAATATTTCAATCAGTAAATTGGATGGTAAATGCGAGTATGTGATATTTCTCCGTACATTTCGTTGCTAATTTGTCTTTCGCTCCAGCAATTTTAACAAATTTCAGTGGGTGGATAGGGTCCTTCGTTGTTTATTATTATTATTATTATTATTATTTGCACTACCTAAGTAGCTTCATGCTTGATTTGGTTTAGGGGCAGAGCTGTCGCTGTCATGACAAATGCCATCGGACATGCTTTTTTCTTTGTTTTCTCTCTTAATTTCAAAAGCAACCACGAGTTAGGCGCGTTCGCTCATTTTGCACTGCAGTCTCTGCTTAAGGTAACACCAGTACTTCCTGACAGCCTATATGTACTTTGCTAAGGTTTAGGTATTATCAGCAGTCCCAGCAGTGTGTGTTTTATCGCCCTGCGGTTTAGCGGTACCTTTTCCGGTTATCGACAAACCTTTAAATTCCCTTTCAATAGTCTAGTTAAATTATTAGCATTTTATTTTATTTAGCTTCGCAAGTAAACCAGCTCAAACTAAAAGCATTTACTGGTTAAAGCTCTGTGTGTAAAAGAGTAGAATAAAAATGTAATATCTAATTTAATAGGTTAATGTCTTTCACTTTAGCTTCTCGTGTAGACATTATTCTGTTCAGATATCCCATTAGTTTGTTATTGTATCGCGCCTAAATGAGTAGAATCTCAATATTTACTAACGGATGCGCATGTCTTTGACCCTCGGTATACACACGTAATTCAGATCCGTCTTTGAGCGATTCCATATAGGCAGGGAAAAAAGAAAACCTGTGGTTTCAAAACTATTTTCCTGTAAGGTTTGAAATAAAAGAGGAAATTCAAGTTTACCTTGGCAAACTTGATTGAGCGTGCGTTTAGCTGGAATACTGAAATGGTCTTGTGTATGTTGTAATGAAGTGTTATGTTGATATGCAGATATATAGACGTATAGTTCAAAACCGACATGCCATGCGGGCTAGATCTTTAAATCAGGAATTGGGTTGATAAGGCATATCTGATCAGATATGCCTTATCTGGTACTCGAAATCAGGAATTGGGCAGATCAGGCATATACAACCAGTTATGCCTTATCTGGTACTCAAAATCAGGAATTGGGCAGATATGCCTTACCTGGCACAGATCTGTCCTAATATACCATATCTGCCCAATTCCTGATATACCTGATCTGGATTTTTTTTATAAGTCCAGATATGGCATTTCCGTGAGGGTAACTTGAGTTATTTCTCTGACTCACTCTGCACGGTTCTTATCAACGTCACCCCCATCATTTTTCGTACGATAGCACTCTGCGTTATATTCAACTTAAATAGAAACCTCTTCGCTAGCCTCCACGTTTCAGCCAAGAACAGGTAAAATGCAAATGCTGTATACGTTCCTCTTGAGCGATACCGGTAAGCTGCTAGTCATAACCTGCGAGTGCTTGCCAAATGCGCTGCATTCCAATCTTATTCTCCTTGTTATTTCCCTTTCATAGTCCGGACTTGCGATTACTACTTGTCCTAAGCAGACGTATTCGCCTGCTACTTCCAGTGATTTGCTACCTAACTTAAACTGCTGTTCCTTCCCGATGTTGCGAACATTACCTTAGTCTTCCGCATATCGATTTTCAATCTTACCTTTCTATTCTTCCTGTCTAGGTCACCAATCATTCTTTGCAGTTCATCACCAGAGTTACTCAGCAAGGCAATGTTATCAGCAAATCGCAAATTACTTAGGTATTATCCATCTACTCTTATCCCTAACTGCTCCCATCACAAGTTTCTGAACACTTCTAAGTAAGCTGTGAATAGTACTGGGGAGATTGTGTCTCCTTGCCTAACACCTTTCTTTATAGACATTTTCTTACTTTCTTTATGCAGAACTATGGTTGCTGTGCAGCCACTATATACATCTTCCAGGACTTTCACCTACGGTTCGTCTACACCCTTATTTCACATTGCTTGCATGACCGCCGAGGTTTCTACGGAGTGAAATGCGTTTTCATAAATAATGAATGCTATGTATAAGGGCTGGTAATATTCTCAGCATTTTTCTATCGCCTGGTTGATGGTATGGGTATGATCGATAGTGAGTACCGTTTCCGAAAACCTGCTTGATCCTTTGCTTGGTAGTAAAATTTTTCTTTAAGAGTGGAATGGGACAGCTTTCTCTACAGTACTCATATGCGAATTACCATAGACGACATAGCATTTCTTTGCAGTTCTTATGCAGATGCTACTACGAAACATACCACAACGCATTCACTAGGTCCGTCTCAAACACGTTCTGGAAGTAAGCTTATGTGCAGTGCATGTGTCTGGAACGCAGAGGGCCTGGGATTGATCGTCAAAACCAAGTATTGAACGAGTTTATTTATTATAATTTGTTTTTTGTTCTATATGTATTTTAATGACACCAGAGCCGGTTAGTTCAGCTTTTCTGTCAGCGATCTTATTAATCCTATAACCTAAACTAGCTCCACAAAAGAATATGACCGAAGTCTTAGGGCTGTTTCATGATGATTAGCCTTGAACTGAATGCAGAGGTACCCATCGTGACTATGCGACTACTTTGAGCAGTATACCTTGCGGTAAAAAGCAACACATGTTGGCGTTCTTCGAACTGATCGCTACTTCAAGTCACGTCAGGCCCAGTGGAACACTCTTGGATAGTGACAAATAGCGCTACTTCTAAGTATTGTATCTTAATAGAAAAAACGCCAATTTGGCACTCGATAATATGGCTTGAACAAATATATTGCCGCAATGTTATCGTACTGGCGCCGCCATGTGGCGAGCTCGGGAGACTGGCACGCGCTCGTCTTCTTCGCTCTCGGTGCTCACCCGCCAGTCGGTTCCGTGTCTGATCTTGCCGGTGCTTTTACTTAGTCCTAGTAAACCTGCTGAACCAGTTTCACTGGCTTCTGTGACAATATAACAGCGCAAAGAGACAAGGACGAGGCGAGACGACAAGGACGGCGCTGAACTTCCAACTTTTTAACGCGGTAGCGTTAAGGAGCTCGTGTCGCAGAAAAACCGGTGTCGTCGGCGGCGTTGGCGTGAGCGATAAATCCCGGCATGCACTTCATAAATAAAAAGCAACTTCCAAGATGGGCTGTGTGGGAATCGAACCAGGGTCTCCGGAGTGTGAGACGGAGACGCTACCACTCAGCCACGAGTTTTTTTTTTCTTTATTTCTGAAGTATACATGAACAACAAATGGTCACACTTAATAAAACACTTCAGCTGCCCTTGAGCTGACGCGTTTGAGGTTAAAATTTCTTCAATTTTACCAGGTCATCCAGAACTTCTGCCCACTGTGGTGGGTCAGGGAGCGCGCAGATACATTCCCGTAGATAAACAGCACTTTCAACAAAATTTTCACGTACACTGCGAATGTTAATATCTTCATGCCTTACTTGCATTCGTGTTTTCCACAAGCTGTGGAGGCTCAGAAGCATTAATAAATCATAGGGTACGTCTTCGCTCTCCACCGGTAAAAACCAGATGGCATAAGGGTTTAGTGGCAGCTCTTTTTTAATTGTTCTTTGTAGCACGTCCCAATAAAATACTGCATCCCAGCAGTCTAAGAATATGTGTTCGATTGTCTCTGGCTTCTTGCAAAGCTGGCAGTTTGTCGTCCAAGGGACATAGATTCCTTTTTCGTGAAGCCAGGTTTTGACGGGTAGAGTGTTCGAGTGCAACTTAAAAAAGAACGTTTTGGCAGCCGGTCGAACTGGCATTCTCTTCACTCGTTTTAAAATATCCTGCCCTGGGCCTCCACGGTAAGGCTCCCGATACAAAGGTGCCGGCAGCATGATTTCCACTAGGTCCTTTACAGCTTTTTTTTTGCCAACACTGTACAAATATTCAAGGGAAAAACGCACTTCTAACAACTTGTAAGAGAGAACTACCTCGCGCAAATATCCTGTGACAGCACCACGCATGTTTTCACTTGAGGAGACAACAAATCCGGGTCCACTCAGCCACGAGTTTGATGCTTGAAAGCACGAGTTCGATGCTTGAAAGCGGTACAATGACGCTTTTAGTGAATGCGGCGTTGCCTTAGAAATGTGCCGTAGAACATTATACTGCGGTGTATATCAGTAATTATGAGCATGTTACTTACAGAAGTCGCAGTTACACGAGTAGCGAAGTACGTTTCCGCTACATTTCTTGTGCGCTCTGCGCACATGCAGAGCCATCTTGCGGCAAACACAGAAGAACCCCTCCTCGCAATGTGCGGCGCTACCCCGACACGTGGCGCGCCACTCGCCCCTGACGTTTCGCCGTGCACCCTCACGGGTTGTAGAATCAAGCGTCTTTCCTTTCTTTAGATCACTATCTTCGCTCACCCGCTTCTCCCCTTCGGGCAGCGCGGGTACCGGTGCGAGGAGGCCCCAATACCTTTGCGTTTAATAAGTTTTCTCGACGAGGTGCAATAACGCTATCGCGTTCCACTCTTGAAGGCGAAGCTTAAGCGTCCTTTACATTTTATTGCGAACGAATCGCGTGAACATATATACTCTGAAATAATTATGCGTCACTGTCAATGCATGCGCAAATAAGAGCGTTCTTCAGAAAGAATGATAGAGGCAGAACTGATACATAATTCTCCCCGATTACATATCAGTTGAGATTCTAGGAGTTCTCGTGTTACACGTTGTTTGCTTATTGCTTACACGTTGTTTGCGTGGTTGATCCGGAGATGACCAAGCAAATTAACTGTGGCAAAAAGCATCGGCGGCCCTTCGTTGAATGCGCAGAAGGCGTAGTATACGAAATTCCGTTAAACTGTGGAAAAACATATGTAGGCCAAACTGGGAGATGTCTGAATGATAGGTTGAGAGAACACGCCAACAATGTAAAAAACGCCCGTGACGGCAACGATTTTGAAGGTTTTCTGGCCACCCACTGCCTTACTTGTAAGGACTATTCTCCTGAGCTTGCTGGCACTGTTCTTAGAAAAATAAGCAAAAAACGTGTAACACGAGAACTCCTAGAATCTCAACTGATATGTAATCGGGGATAAGCATGTGTTAGTTCTGCCTCTATCATTCTTTCTTACAAAGAACGCTCTTATTTGCGCATGCATTGACAGTCACGACTGATTGTTTCAGAGTACATATGTTCACGCGATTCGTTCGCAATAAAAGGTGGAAGTTCAGCGCTGTCCTTGTCGTCTCGCCTCGTCCTTGTCTCTTTGCGCTGTTTTATGTTTGTTCAAAATGTGTACCAACACGCCCAATTTAACACTTATTCGATAATAAGGATCAAAAAATATTCGTAAACTGTTTTTTTTTCTTTTGCGAAATCTGTAGTATGCGGAGTTTTCTGCTTCAGCTGCAGTTTGCAGGGCCCGTTGTGTGTTCACCTAGCGCATCTGAGTGGGCAGGGAATGTACACGCTGAAAGCGCGGCCTCCATTCGAAACGTTGACAAAAGTGGGCCTCTACAAAGCCTATATCACCTTAAAATAAAAGAGTTGCAGTTGAAAATAATAGGCCGTGATACACGCGCCTGTCGCTGATGCCTTTGAGATGAGCATGACAGCTTCAGACACGTCCTACGTGAGGACTCTCCCCGCCAATCTTATGACGACAATGACGTAAGTCACTCCTCTTTTTATTCGATTTTTCCTGACCGATCTAGGAACGCACAGCCATCGCGTTGTCACTCTGCACACCCTTTAACCGGACTTCGTCGCCCTTTCGCCCGACTTCTTCGAACTCTGGCCGGCGCACGGAAAACTGTCTTGGCACTTTCCGGGGTTTAAACTGCGCCACAACTCCTGCAATTCCTTCTTAGTTCGACAGTCTTCCACTACGTGCAGCCATTGCAGAGCGCATCAAGGCTTCTGGATAGCGTATACCCTGAAACGCTAGTTACTGTGACATCTTGCACTATATTCCGTTCACTGTTCCATCCTCCTGTGTCTGTCAACTCATTCCCGGCTGGGAATTCCTCAGCAGCACATCAGCAGTCATTAAGTGTTCCCGTCCTATTCTTCAAGTGAAAGAATGCGACATTTCTGGAGATTCAGAGTTCCCTTAATCCCGCATGCGTACGGTCGACGACCACGTTCTATATCGTGGCTGCGAAAGTATTCTTTCTGTGACAGCTGACGACGTGATCAGGGCTTCTTGATTACACCCAGCTCCCGCTTTATGCTAAGAGAGAGAGAGAGAGTCAGACCCTTTATTGAAGAACAGATTTTAGCCGGCGTTTAAATTTCGCTGCATGCTACTCTGTGCAGGAAGGGGAATTGGAGAGGACAAGATTGAAAAAGAATCGTTAGGAGATTACATGAAATGGGGAGATAAATGCTACCATTAAATGCGTTGTAAGGTGCATCATGGAGAATAGTATAAATTGAAATGATGAAATGCATACTTCGAGAAATGTGCTCGTAGAGTTCAAAGCGTGAAAAATGCCTGTGGGTAATAGTCAAAGTGAATTTACAGTTTGTCAGAGTCCAATGTCTTTGAAATAAGTAAATAAAACGTTCACTGCGAATCTATGTTGCCTATGGCAGGCTAAGGGACCTAGAACAATGTCCATTGCTAAAGGCACTGGGGAGAGCTTTTCCATGCTATGTTGGTAGTACGCACGCTCGTCAATGTACGCGGGACACTCAAGCAGGATATGTTGCACAGTTTGAACCGAACCATAGTTGCAACGAAGTGGACTGTTCGTTTGACCAATACGGTATCGCAAGCTATTTGTATATGTACAGTTCAGGCGAAGTCGGTGGTAAAGAGTTTCTAGTTGGCGAGGAAACTTTGGAGGGAGTCTTGATCTTAGATGTGGGCCAGTCGAATAAAGAAATTGATAGTGATTTGTCGGCAAGCTCCAAAGTCGATACTTAGCTTCGGCAGCGAGCTGTTAAGCCAGTTCGGATGCATTAAATTTTGGGATGAAGGTCCGAATGTATCTTTGATGTTGGTGGCGTTTACGAGGAACTTCATCGGATTTTTCATTGGCTTTAATGGCACAGTGGGCTGGTATCCACTAAAATATTATGCAGTAATCTGCGAAAATAGCCAAATGATGTAGATACTCGATGTCAAGGCAAACAGGCTTATGATTGGTTTTCTTCAGCAGGTTATACAGGATTTAAAGAGAAGATCTAGAATCGGTGAAGATAACCCATCGGCCGGGAGTCTGGCGCCTGATACAGAAACAGCTTCTTTGATGCCATGGAGCTCAGCTGTCGCAGAGAATGTATCCTGCTGCAGCCGGTAAGACAGGACATGGTTTGTGGAGGCATGGCCGGTCTCGGGGGAGAGCGCGCGCTCTTTCTTACGGCCTTCTCAATCGCCGCGGGAACAATGCATGGGAACGTTTCTCCTTGAGTTGCGCTCTCCGCCACCGCAAGGGGTGCGACCTGCTCACTGTTCGTTCCGCGTCTACTTCAGCGGCGGCGGGTGGCTTTTGCCTGGTTTCGCGCTGGCGCTCGCGAGTTTCGTGGTTAGTGCAGCCCCGAAATTAAAGAACACAGAAGGTAGATGTTGCAACGGCATGTCGTCAACGTACTACACACGTGAATGGATATAAAAAACACTGTCGTTCAGCAAACGTTCGACAAGCGTGGCATACATTGCGGCATGGTAGCTACTTTTGTCCATTTTAATCCGAATTTTTCCCAAGCCTGTACAAGAACAAGAACAAAAAAAAAAAAAAGAAGTGATCACATCGAAGCTTCTTCAAAGCTAACATGATAGCAACTCGTCTGCTACATCAAAACCGTCTTTAGCGATACATGCGAAACCATTCATGTAACACCGAAGATGAAAATAATTTCATAAAAATGTAATGTAAATTGCAAAATGCTTGCATGATATAAAGTATTAGTATAGCAGTAAAAGTAAACGTTGTAGGGTTGAGTTTTAAATGTTATTACAATTCATATATTAGCCAATCTGTGGATTATAAACATTATTTTAATTTTGCAGATAAACATTGTTTTAATGAAATTTTTACACAATATTAAGCTTGTTATGAAAGCAATAAAAAATGGTTTGATATTCATGACACCACTTGTGCTCGAAGTGGTAAAAAGAGGCCAATAAATTAAGGTGATACTCGAAGGTGATACTCGGATTCAGTGACTTACAAATGAGTTCACCTGCTATATCGAAAGTATGCAAGAAACTTCTAAAGCGTTAAAGAAGGACACTCTCACTGAAGGCTCATTTCAAGCCCTATATGGCGACCAATTGAGGCTCTATTCGGGTAAGTAAGGGAAATGTGTGGTAGGGAATGACATATGCTAGATGCGAGGGCCGTAACAGCTAGCGGCACATGACTACATTGTCAAGACGGACGTTTCATCTGAGAGCAAAATCAAGGCACTGAAGGAAGTGATGGCATCTCCTACCACCCCATTTCCCACTATCACATATTCCGGTTTACCTTACGACGCTGGATATATCGTTTAGTTAATCAACTTCGGGTGTGACGCTTGCGTTATTCTTGAAACTAACGAAAGAAGCAGCCCCATGTAGTACGCTCTTCTACGAGGACAATATTCTAGTGGACTGCATTATCCGAAAACAGAGCTTGTTGCCCTATTGCACTTCAGCCCCATCACCAGGGCTGAAGTCCGAGCTGAGATTATTGGATTAAAGACAAGATCAGCCCCAGGACCTGACGGTATCACGAACACTATTATCAGAAATCTAGACGACGATTCAATCACAGCCCTGACATGATACATGAATAAGGTATGGGAGACTGGACAACTACCGCAGCCATAGAAAAATGCCAGTATAGTCCTCATCTCGAAACCGGGGAAGCCGCCAAAACTAGAAAACCTAAGACCCATATCACTGACCTCGTGCGTGGGAAAGCTAATGAAACGCGTTATTCAGACGAGACTTACCAAATACATGGAGCAAGAGAACCTCTGGCCACACGAAATGGTGGGCTTCAAGCCGGGGCTAAGCACACAGGACGTGATGCTCAGACTTAGATACGATATCATAACACATGAATCTTCAGATACAAAGACTATTCTCGGACTTGACCTAACCAGAGCCTTCGACAATGTCAAGCATAAGGCAGTGCTCGAAGGTCTCCAAGAAGTTGGGGTTGGAATCAGAACCTATAACTATATCAAAGATTTTCTCACTAACAGAGAGGTCACCATGATCAGATAGGTTTTATGCGCACAAAAAGACGACACAAAAAGACAAGGGAGACAGGACGGAGCGCTCCGTCCTGTCTCCCTTGTCTTTTTGTGTCGTCTTTTTGTGCGCATAAAACCTATCTGAGTATGAACCAACTAGCCCCACAACGCATATTACAGGTCACCATGAGCTTTCAAAGCGCCAAATCACACACAATCACCTTGGGTAGCAAGGGAACGCCACAAGGCTCTGTCTTGTCTCCCTTTCTATTTAACATTGCTATGAGGGGGCTACCAGCACAACTAAAGCAAATACCGGACTTAAAATTTAGCATCTACGCAGATGACATAAATCTCTGGATAAATAAAGGTAGCGACGCAGAAATAGAGAACAAACTCCAGGCTGCCGCAAATAAGGTGGTTGAGTACGCTGCGGAACGCGGTCTATCCTGCTCGCCGCAAAAGTCAGAACTATTCATCTACAACCCCAAATATAAGAAGAATAAAGCAGACATAAAGATCAATGTTGAAAACTACCCGGTTCCACAAGTAGAGGAAATTAGAATCCTAGGAATGATCCTCCAAGCAAGAGGGCAGAACACAAACACCATCAAAAAATTGGAGAACTACGCAGCCCAAGTGACGGGCATATTCAGAAGAGTAGCGCTTAGAGGACACGGTCTCAAGGAACGTAGTCTACTCAAAATGACACAGGCCTACATCATCAGTCGCATATGTTATGCCACACCTTTTCTCAATCTCAAAAAGACAGAACGTGAAAAAATCGACGTCATAATTCGAAAATGCGTCAAACGCGCACTAGGCCTCCCTGTCTCCACATCAACAGAGAAGCTGGAGAAAATGGGGATTCATAATACATGGCAAGAGCTCACTGAAGCTGTCAGAATCTATCAACTGGAAAGACTAAGTCAGACGGACATGCAGAGCCATCCTAGACTGGGTCGGACTCCAATCAGACAGAGCCCCACAGACGAAAACATCTATCCCACCCAACATAAGGGAACACATACTGGTACCACCCTTACCTCGAAACATGCACCCAGACTACAACAAAGAACGCAGAGAACACAGAGCCAAAGCCATCGCTAAAAGAATGAAACGCAAAGCAGTCGATGAAGTTGCTTATGTAGACGCATCATGCAGACGACATGGAGCAGCTGTCTCGGCAGTAGTAAATGCAGAAGGTGCACCTAAAATTGCGGCCTCAACACGCACCCGTGACATTAGTACAGCTGAAGAGGTCACAATAGCGCTCCCATGCACTGGTACACAGGCCAAAACTATAATCAGCGACAGCAAAACGGCTGTCTGGAATTTTGCAAAAGGACGGATCTCAGAGGAGGTCAAAAAGATTCTTCTCACAAATCCCATTACTAGAACCATATCCATCATATGGATACCAGCACACGAATCTGTCCCTGGCAACGAAGCTGCGCACCTGCTGGCCCGAGATCTCTACCACCGGGCAGCGGTAGAACAGCCCTAATGCAAGGGAATTAAAGATTGCGCTATCACATACAATGAGATCACAGAATCTTACAAATTAGATCGAAAAGTATACCCTCCCCCAGACTGGTCTCTCACTAACAATGAAGCACGCATCTGGAGGCGATTACAAGCCGATAACTACATCTGCCCTGTCTGGGTTTTTTTAACACAGACCGGGAAGGAAGCAGATTCTAAATGTAAAAATTGCGGACAAAAAGGCACGCTAGATCATATAATATGGCAATGCGCCGATTCCCCAGGCGCCGGCATTAACATTGATAGTAGAGAAGCCTGGGAGGTTTGACTGCGGAGCGGAGATCCCACCGTTCAGCGGCACGCGACCCGCCTGGCGGCTGAGGCCGTGAAGAGTGCTTGTAACCTCACCTGACCTCAGCCTGCGGGGCCCTCATGACCCGCTCGCCGGCCTGCGTGCCGGGGGCGGGAGATGAAGGGCTCCTTTTCGGTGGAAATAAAGTTTTCATTCATTCATTCATTGCAGACGCGTTTTACATGAGCAGCAGAAGGCATAACGTGGGCGAAGAGAGTGATGAGTTCCGTCGGCACCAGTCTCCTCTCCAGGCAGTAGCCTAAAATCTTGCACGACAGGTCACAGAAACTATAGCGCTGATGACAGTCGAAACATGCCTACATGCCATGCCTACCTTTGCTGAAGAAAACAAAAATTTTAAAGAGGAGCAGAGACCAGGTCGCACGTGAACTTGCCGAGGCGTTTTTCATTGCTAAGCGTGGGGATAATTGTGTGTGACCGTTCAATCAACCTTTATGAAAAAGAGGGCAGATTTCGGAACTGCGCATGGGCCTAGATATGACGCTTGAAGGCATATAAGATATGTTTCCTTCCATATGTAATTCAGTCACGAGTCTGCGCTTGTCGTGTACCTTTATCGTCCTTGTTTTGTGTGTGCGCAGTATACCTTGAAGATATGTCTGACCGACTCGCCCAACAACGCACTGTTTTAAAGTATATGTACGACTGCTGGGCGCGCGCGTCGCCGTTAGGTGGTTGTCGTTCGGTCAGGAATGACTTCATAGTCCAGTTTTCCGACGTCGCTTTGCGGCGGCGTCTGCCTGAACTCTGGTTTTATTGTCGTCGATGTTTTCATCGTACGTAGCGGAGGTGTCTTTTTGGAGCCAGTACGCACGATCGTCGAGTAGACTTCATAAGGTGCGTCGTCGTAAAAGCGGCGACGCCGTCTCTCATCGTTGTCGCAGGTGGATCTTCGGTTTCTCGCCATTGAGCAACCTCAAGTCCAATGTTTGCTGCCTTTAGTTACCATTACAGAGCTAGGACACCTTGGATGTAACTGCGGCCTGGGGATGCCAATCGGCAACGGAGAGCGCGATGGGCGGTTTGACAAGCCCTCTTCCCTGCGGTAGTAGTCGTCAATTTCGTAGGGTCGTTCACATGAAAGGGGTTGTGGGGCGTTGATTGCAAAACCGTTCAGGACAATGCATCTGTATGAGCAGGAGAATAGGATGTGGTCGCCCTCACCGCAGTGGAAGCATAGCGGGCGGTTGTTCGCGCTGCTCCGGGCGTCGCACTTCATGGGGCTTGCAAGCAGTCCGTAAATTTGGCGGATGGGGAACGAAAACTACTGGAAGATTTGTGGCTTAAAAGCAGAGAAGTGATATTATGTTAGTAGTGGTAGAAACAAAAATTTAATAAATAGAACGATGGCCTAGTTAACCAATCTAAAACAATAATTAAGATATAGGAAGACAAATGATCATGATAGCTACTGCTACCACCCCGTTTCAAAGGTGACGCTCCTATCAAGATACTTTGTTGGGCGAGTTGGTACTTATTCATTATTAATATAAACAGCGCGAACACGAAGACAAGGGACACTTCCTATATTCCATCCATCCATCCATCCATCCATCCATCCATCCATCCATCCATCCATCCATCCATCCATCCATCCATCCATCCATCCATCCATCCATCCATCCACCCACCCACCCACCTACCCGTCCGTCCGTCCGACCGTCCGTCGTCCGTCCGTCCGTCCGTCCGTCCGTCCGTCCGTCCGTCCGTCCGTCCGTCCGTCCGTCCGTCCGTCCGTCCGTCCGTCCATCCATCCATCCATCCATCCATCCATCCATCCATCCATCCATCCATCCATCCATCCATCCATCCATCCATCCATCCATCCATCCAGCCATCCATCCGGAGCAAGTTCGCGTTGATGGGGGTTTTGTTGGGTCGCGTCTGGATGCAGGATGCGTGCGGTAGTGGCGTAGTTCAATGCTTGGGGTTGCTGCATTGTATCCGTCAAGATAGCATTCCCAAGCACCTGCTGCACTTTTGCACTGGCGACGTCCGCAGTGCCTCTACTGATCCGTTTCACTACCACATTAGGCCTGTCATAGTGAGCTAAGTGGTGTTAACGTAGGCCGCGGCGCCGAAGTGGATGCCACAGCGTCATGGTTAAGGTATTGATGCCACTCAGCTGCAATGCCATCAATTCCGCTAGCTTTGCTCTTAGCAAGGCTGGCTAGGGCCCATTCAACTTCACTCTTCAGGATGTCCGGCTCAAGATCAGTAATCACAACCGTCTTATGTTGGGTTTTCACATCCGGGTCATTCTTGTACAGTTTTTCTGTGTATTCCTGCCACCTCTTCTTTATCTCTGAGGCTTCAGTGAGGTCCTTGCCTCGTTTTTCCTTTATCACGCCCAGCTTAGCACAGAAGCTTTCTTTGATATCTTTGATTGTCTTATACAGAGCTCTTGTGTTCCTTAATTGGCTGTTGTCCTCAACTGCTTGGCACTGTATGTTCAGGAAGGCATTCTTATCTCTCCTTGCTATTTTCTGAAAATCCGCATTGAGAACCTTTTCTCTTTCCCCCTTAACTTTTGCCATCCTCCTTTCCTCAGCTATTTGCAAAGTCTCTTCAGATAACCAGTTTGCTTTCTTGCATTTATTTTGCTTTGGAGCTACCTTAGTCGCAACTTTTGTATTATATCATGAACATCAGTCCACATCTTCTCAGACTTTCTGTCTTCTAGATCTAATTCTTGAAATTAATTCCTAACTTCCACAGCTTATTGTGATAGAATTTGATCCAGATCATACCTGAAAGGCCTTCTAGTTTTCTGCGTTTTCCTCCATCGAACCTTAAATTTGGCAACAAAAGGAAGAGAAGGAACAGTGTACAGCAGACCTAAATCATCATATATGGCCATGATCACCCCTTAAAAATATTGTTTTACAATGTTCTCAAATTCACGAACATCGCCCGCATATGCATGCGCTAACTTCACGGGGCAAATGTGCCCATAGCGCACATGTTTAACATAAGTGTCCCGAATTTAAATAATTTCAAACACATAACACACTGACATGCCGCTTATAAACAGGACAT
Organism: Amblyomma maculatum; assembly: GCF_055883805.1. Taxonomy (NCBI): domain Eukaryota; kingdom Metazoa; phylum Arthropoda; class Arachnida; order Ixodida; family Ixodidae; genus Amblyomma; species Amblyomma maculatum. The sequence goes on from NC_139353.1 coordinate 146,400,862, forward strand.
TTTAACTCCGGATACATTCAACGTATGCGGCTATTTGGCGACGCACTCTTAACATAATGCACTTGCAGGACTTTATAGCCAGACGCACAAAAAACACAGGCACCCTGTGGCAGCGCACACTCTATGGCTTTTCAAATAACCGTTATAATAATTCTAGAGTTCCCAGGGTCTAGTCCGAAACCTAAATACCATTATCTTTGTTTTACCAACCTATTTACGCTGTCTGTGCGTGAAACACTTGAGACTCTCGGAGATTCTGTCTTAGGTCGGCGCTCTGACATTCGGGGTTCATCCACGCTCCTAGTTCGGGATACTGAACTTTCCATTAGGCATGACTGACAGTCACTTTCCAAATAACTCAACCAATGGGAGCCTTGAGATGCACCCACAGACAGGAGCGCCGACGGATATATGGGCACCAGTGTTAACGCGCAAACAAATTGGCTGTGATTCAGCTCAGGTTTAACCTGGTTGTGTTGAGGAAGCAACGGCTGCTTGAAAACGCTTATGATCGGCTTTGTGGTAGCTTGGTTTTGTTTAAATCTATCGACCTAGACAGAAACAGTATAGCTTATGTAGCTTGTTTAATAATCCCAATGAATACGCTACTGTGATAGATAAAGTTGTGTGACTTGGTCTCTACTTTGTTGATTTCGTATGTTGTCTATGGTGTAAATCTTTAAACCACCAATTCCAAGCCAAGATTCTTGTTTGGTAGGCCTACGCCCTGCAGACGAGGGCTCACACTGGGAGCTTGAGCAGCTAGCATTGGAGTTGTCACACTCAGAAGTAGAAGCGGAACGCTTAGCTGCATACCTCTCACGACGTTTCTGCAATCGGGCGGCACGTCCTTCGTCGGTTTCATGTGCACATTGCTCCTTCCTAGTGCGAAGTTATATTGGGCGCGAGCGCCACCACTGGAGCGAATAGCGCTAGCGTCGGCCTAGCGGAGCAAGTGGGATCACGTGACTTTTTTTACTGCTGCTGGAGCAGAGGCTCGATTTAATTCGTGCGTTTTAAAAGCTTATAGTCGCGTTTATTTCTGTAGTTTGGGTTGACATAGAGTGCCAGCCTTGCACTTTTTGATCTGGCATCGTTACTGAGGCTGCTGAAGTTTATCAAATCGGTTGCTACGGTCCGTTACTGCTCCGCACCCGGACGTAAGCGAGGGTACCCGGCGAAAGCTCTCATTGCTACCTGAAGCATAAGCTCACAGAACCTTCCTTAATAAGGAGAAACAGTGAGTGATCATTCTCATGATCTGCGCGGCAGACATTTCAGCGAGCGAGATTTCGTACATAGAGTTGGCGTAAAAGTTCGGTGAGCGGCAGAAGAAAAGGGGCGCGCGTTTTAATTTGCGCTTATCACTTGTGAAGCTAACAATAATATTGTCACGTAGTGGTGACAAGACCGTAGACACCAAAAGAAGACACAGGCTTGATGGTACTGAAATTAACTCTTTCTTGGGCTGAATTGCGCCCGCACAAGAACTAAGCATCTCGGCGGCGGCGATATCAACAATCGTGCTAGTCGATCGCCGAACAAAGAATGCCCATCACACTCATCAACGCTCAATTTAAAGGCTGCTCAGAACAATCTCGATAACGTCGTAAACTGCTACCAGCACAAACTGGAAAATTGTAGAAACATACGCAAGTGATCGGAATCAACGATATAGATCTCGGCGCATCCTTCGCGGCAAGGAAAATGATAACGCGTCGTATCGCGACAACGAGCATGAAAAAACACGGGATACAGAATCGATACGCGTGCCAGAATCACAGTCATAAGGCAGCATGCCGGCGGCTGTTAAAACACTACAAATATAGTTTTCAAGGTTTCGCGGTTTCCCCGCTTAAAAAAATATCGTCTCGATGTTCCAAAATAAACAAAGCATCTTAAATAGAAACATTACAAAGTTTAGGCACCACGGATTCATTAACGCGCGTAATATAAGGCTTCACACGAACAACATGTACGATTTTTCGGCGTGCGCGTCGCCGTTGTGATGCTGACGTTCCGTCGGTAATGACTTTCCAGTGGTCCGACGCGGCGAATGTTTTTGTACGGCCCAAAGTATCGACGCAACTTTTCACTTAGTCCGCGACGGCGAATTGGTGTCGAAACCCACACTTGGTCTCCTGGATTGTACTCTGCGTGGCGTCGTCGTAAGTTGTATCGTCGGCTGTCGGTGCGTTGTTGGTCTTTAATACGCAGCCGTGCGAGTCGTCGGGCTTGCTTTGCACGCTGCAGGTAGACGGCGACGTCAAGGTTGTCCTCGTTGGTTACGTACGGCAGCATTGCGTCGAGCGTTGTCATGGACTCCCTGCCGTACACAAGCTTGAACGGGGTCGCTCTGGTCGTCTCCTGGACTGCCGTGTTATACGCGGAGATCACGTGCGGCAAGATGGCGTCCCAGGTCTTGTGTTCAGCGTCGGCGTACATGGCGATCATGTCCGCGATCGTTTTGTTCAGGCGCTCCGTAAGGTTATTGGTCTGGGGATGGCACGCAGTTGTTCGTCAATGGCTTGTATGACTATTCCAGGATTGCTTGCGTCAACTCTGCCGTAAACGCGCTTGCCCTGTCCGTGATGAGCACCTCTGGGGCACCGCGTCGCAAGAGAATTTGTTCGACAAAAAATTTGGCAACTTCTGCCGCGGTACCATTGGACAGTGCTTTTGCTTCGGCGTAACGGGTAAGGTAGTCAGTGGCCACGATGATCCACCTGTTACCCATAGACGAAGCTGGAAAGGGGCCGAGCAGATCCATCCCAATTTGTTGAAATGGCATGTCTGGGGCCGGAATCGAGTTTAGTTGTCCTGCTGGTCTGATAGGCGGCGTCTTGCGTCGTTGGCACTCGCGACATGTCTTCACGTAATGGCCAACTGCGGCAGGCAGTCGCGGCCAGTAGTACTTCTCATGACTTCGACGCAACGTGCGTGCAAATCCGAGATGGCCTGCTTAGGGCTCATCATGCAACGCCTGCAGAATTTCCTGCCGGAGGTTTTTAGGCACTACAAGAAGTTGTGCGGTCCTGTTTGGTGCGAAGTTCTTCACAAGGAGGCCATTGCTTAACGCGAACGATGATAAATGTCGCCTGAACACACCAGGAGTGGAAGCGGTCTTTCATTCTAACTAATCAGCTAGCGCTTTCAGCTCAGGGTCTGATGGCTGTTGTTCTGCGAAACTGCTGGCGCTTACCGGTCCCAAAAGGCTTCGTCGTTATTGTCCTTGGGGGGAGCATCGACGGGAGCGCGTGATAAGAATTCTGTGTCGAAATGCTTCCGTCCAGACGTATAGACTACAGTCAAGTCAAATTCTTGAAGTCATAGGCTCCACCTGGCAAGGCGGCCGGAGGGATCTTTCGAATTAGCCAGCCAGCAGAGCGCATGATGGTCGCTTACCCCCTTGAATGGTCGGCCGTATAGGTATGGACGAAACTTAGAAGTGGCCCAGATGATCGCGAGGCACTCCTTCTCGGTCGTCGAGTAATTGACTTCGGCTTTTGTGAGGAACCTGCTGGCGTAGGCGATTACTTTCTCCAGTCCGGCACTCTTCTGGACGAGAACGGCTCCTATGCCCACACTGCTCGCGTCGGTATTAGTTTCGGTCTTGGCGTTGTCATCAAAGTGGCCAAATACAGGAGGGCACTGCATGCGGTGATTTAGTTGGTCAAAGGCTTCTCCTTGCTACGCTTCCCATTTAAAAGGTACGCAAGCCTTTGTAAGCTTCGTCAACGGTTCAGCGATGCGCGAAAAGTTTGTGACAAATCATTGATAATAAGCGCACAGCCCAAGTAATCGGTGCACAGCTTTCTTGTCGACAGGCGTTGAGAATTGTGTGATTGCAGTTGTTTTCTCCGGGTCTGGGTAAACACCATCCTTACTAACGATGTGACCTAGGAACCGCAGTTCCTCGTAGGCAATGTGGCACTTCTCTGCTTTCAGCGTTAGTCCATATGACTTTATGGCTTCCAGCCCTGTCTGCAGTCGTTTTGGGTGGTTTTTAAAGTTTGACGTGAAGACAACAACGTCGTACAAATTTACCAAACAAATTTGCCACTTCTGCCTGCCAGGACTGTGCCCATTACTCGTTTAAACGTGCTTGGTGCGGAGCATAGGCCAAATGGCATCACCTTCAACTCAAAATGCCGTCCGGTGTGATGAATGCGGTCTTCTCGCGATCTCTTTCGTCGACATCAATTTGCCAATATCCGCTCTTCAGGTCCATCGAAGACAAGTACCATGCACTGCAGAGCTGGTCGAGAGTGTCGTCGATGCGGGGAAGCGGGTAGACAATCGTCTTAGTAATGCTATTCAAGTGGCGGTAATCAACGCAGAAGTGCCGTCTTTCTTCTTCACCAAAACGACTGGTGCCGCCCAGGGGCTGTTCGATGTCTAGATTACGTCATCACGCTCCATTTCCTCAACTTGATCGCGTATGGCCTGGCGTTCTCGCGGCGATACACGATAGGGGTTTTGGCGCAGAGGTCGGTCGTGTTCGTCCGTTATAATGCGGTGCTTGGCCACTGGTGTTTGTCATACCTTCGATGATGTCTCTTGCTGTGGGTCAATGCCGGGTTGATGTCGAATGTGGGCTGCCGGAACTGGTCCGGTGCGTCTTCCAGTGGTCGGGCGTGGAGGGTGAATACGTCTTTGAGGTCCGCTAATTCGTCGAGAAAAGCGATCGTCGTGCCCTTGTTGAGATGCCGGTATTCCTCGGTGAAGTTTGTTACCAGCACCTGAGCTTGTCCTCTCTGGAATTTCGCGATGCTTGATGCCGACACCCCGTTCCAAGAGCAATTGGATATTTCCTTCGACGATGCCTTCAGCGGTTTCGATGTCTGCGCTACCTACGCTGACTACGACGCTTGATCGGGCGGCAGGGGCAATTCTCCGTCGAGGACGTTTATAGCGACGTGTTGCGTCGAAGTCGTCGTAGCAGGTATGGTTTTGTCTGCAGAGAGCGTGATGAGCTTCGGTCGGAGGTCGATGATAGCCCTATGTTCATTTAGGAAGTCCATGCCTAAAATCACGTCTCGGGAGCACTGTTGCAAGACCACAAAGCTGGTGGGGTAAGTACGCCCATTTACTGTTATTCTTGCAGTGCATCGCCCCGATCGAATAATCAGGTTTCCACCTACGGTGCAAATCAGCGGGTCATCCCAAGCCGTGGTAACTTGCGCGAGCTGAGAGGCTAACGGTCCGCTGATGACTGAAAAGTCAGCTTCGGTGCCTACTAGAGCAGTGACTCTGTGACCGTCGACATCAACTTCAAGGTCGTTTATTCGCGTCCTCGCATGGTACGTGGGCCTTGGTGTCCGATCTCGGCTCGGTCGTTTCTTCAGGTCATGGCCGGGGCATACCGTTGTTACATCGCTGGGCGGCGGTGTCGGCTTGCACTCTGGTCGGGTTGTCATCGATGTCGTCGTGTGGAGCGGCAATGGAATGGCTGCGTTGTCGTTAGTGGTCGTCGGCGGCGGGCGATCTTCGTCTTTTCGCCGTTGAGCAACCTCACCCCCAAAGTTTGCTGCCTTTAGTTCCCCTAAGGGGGCTAGGAGACCGTCCGTGCAAGTAACCGCGGCCCGGCGACGCAAGTCGGGCATTGTACGGAGATGGGAGCGTGACAGACGCCTTGGCGACGAGTGCTCCCCGGTGCGCAGGAAGTAGTTGATTTCCTGTGGTCGCTCGCCAGGGCGGGGTCGTGGGGCGTCAACAGCGAAACCATGGAGGCCGATCCGCCTGTACGGGCAGTGACGGAGGATGTGTCCTGTCTCACCACAATGGAAGCAGAGCGGTCGGTTGTTAGATGTCCTCCAGGCGTCGCATTTCCTGCAGCTTGGAGATTGTTGGTAGACTTGGCGGGCGGGGGCCAAGGGGCGGCTTTTGGGGGCAAGATGGTAGTGACGAGGGCTTGGTAGGTCGCGTCGGAGTGCTGGACGACGTAGTGCAGCAGCATAGTTCATCGCTGCTGATTCATGGACGGGATCCGTCGGAGCCATTGCTTGAGGGACGCCCAGTGTCTGCTGGACGTTTTGACGTACGACGTCCGCGAGCGTCGCCACCTGCGGTTGCTGTGACGATGGCAGCAATCGGCGGAGCTCCTCTCGCACGATCTCCCGGATGAGGTCCCGAAGGTTCTCTGTACTTGCAGATGTGCTGGGGTAGTGGCTTGAGTAGTCTGGTTGAAGTGGTCGCTCGTAGTGGCGCATCCGGGTGTCCAACGTCTTCTCGATGGTCGATGCTTCACTTTGAAATTCTTCCACAGTTTTCGATGGGTTCCGGACAAGCCCTGCAACAAGCGACTCTTTAACGCCTCGCATTAAGAATGTCACACTCTCACCTTCGGTCATGTTAGGGTCGGCGCGGCAAAAAAGGTGCCTCATCTACTCTACGTAGACCAGGACGGGCTCGGTTGGTAGTTGAATTCTTGATTGGAGGAGCACCTGAGCTCTTTCTTTTCGGACAGAACTTGCAAAGGCCATCAAAAATTGTGCTTTGAATATCTCCCAATCCTTGAAAGAAGTCTCGTGATTTTCGAACCAAACTCGGGCATGTCCTTGAAGAACAAAGTAGACTTGCCTGAGTTTGGCAGCGTCGTTCCAGCCCTTGAATTCTGCCACACGGTCGAAAAGGTCCATCCAGTCTCCCGCATCTTCATCCGGTCGTCCATGGAAGCAGGGGGGCTCACTGTGTTGGACGAAAACAACCGGTGCTGTAGGCTGGGCCATTGTCAGCGTCGATGCCTTCCGAGATCCAATGGGGTCCGGCAGCCGACTGTGTTCAGGTTGGAGCCCTTGAAGCTGGCGACTGGTTTGGTAGCCTGTTGGCTGGTCCTTTGTACCATGGAGCACTGCCTCTGGCAGGAAAGCTGTGAAATGTGAAGCAGAAGTGACGAAAATATATTGAACCTTTTGTATTGTTGCAATACACTCAAGTTCTATTTTGTGCCATGTTTGCAGGTTACCAGCCTACTGCTTTTCCTACTGACTGCATTCTGCAGCAACAAAAACAGCTGAATCTGGCACTGAAAAAAGTTTTGATTTGTTCTCCAGGAATTACGAAAAAACTGGTTGCCGCTTCCAAAACATCTGGTTGCACAGATGTAGAGAAATGGAAGTAACCAATTGTCAATCATTTATACTGGTGTGCCTGTGCTTGTGGTGGTGATGGCTAGCTACTGCAGGCGGTATGGCAGAGTATGCTAAACCACATAAGAAACATCCATGAAGGGCACAAACAGCCCTATCCGAGGTGCCTACATTGGCCTCTGACCAGCTGTGCATGGATTTCTGCTGGTAAGTACCACTGTATGGGCCCTTAAAGGGCCCATGAAAAGCTTGAAGCCGTGCTTAAGAAAGGCGCACGAGCGGTCGGCGTGCCTTCACTAGTCAGCAAAGCGCAAAAAAATTTTAGGCTAACATCTTTAATAGCGCAGATATTCCATATTAAAAATCACGCTCCTCCTCTCCCGTCACTGTAGCCCTCAACTCATACACGCCGATGCGCCGGCCAAAAAAAAAAGAAAATGTCCGGGCCGACGCCCCGCCCATAATGCGTCACGAAGTGACGCCACCGACTATCGGTTTGTTTATTTCCGGTAGTGCTCCGATTTCTTCCCCTTCGTGTTTGCGGCGGTTCGCGTGTCGGTCGCCATGGATCGCATGGATCCCGAGCTCGAAGCGAGGCTGGGTGAAGCCGCTGCCGAGCTGGACTTTGATCCATATGATTATACTACGTTTCGTGATCCGCTAGACAGCGACAACAGCAGCACGCCATCGACTGGCCCTTCTGAACCACCCGCTGGCAACGGAGACGACGGCCTACCATGGTGCGTTCCGTGGCGCACGCGCCACTGCACATAAGTTATTACAACTTTCTTATTTCACGAAATGCCGTTTCGTGTTTGCTTCGCGGCCTTTTCACATTTTAGTTATGCGCAGGTGCCGCTGCGGCCGCTGCGAAAGCATGCCCACACCTGAAGAAGATGTGTGCTGCCGCAGCATGCCGGAGGTGCTGGTGGTGTGCCAGCAGGACGGCGGCTGCATTACGATCCACTCAGCGTTCCAAAGCGTGTGCCTAACGCCCGAAGGCCTTTGGGCTGTGCACATTGCACTAGAGGAGGAGGGAGCGAACGTCGATGAAGACGAAGATGTAAACAAGTAGGTAGTGCTGAAGCGTCAGGTGACAGATTCGCATTATTATTTTTTTTGTGTGTGTATGATCCGTTTACTGTAAAGCGTGGTATTTTCAGGCAGCACCGCTTCATAGCCTACCGCTTGTTTACCATGTGGATTTGGGGCAGGCTGGGCGAAGGCAACAGGGTGGTCCTGCCAGCCTGCGTCGTTTGCCGGGTTCGGCGTGAATTTCCGTCGGCGAGCTACGTGGGATTCAGGCACCCTCCCCTTTAATCTCAGGTGATTGTCGCTTCACTGCATGCTGTATTCTAAACTTTATCACGTGTGCTAGGCGCACTGCTTCGAGTGGTGCATGGAAGTGCGTTGGTTTTTAAGGTGGAAAAATAGAGAATGCTATTTTATGAACGCCAAGTTATGCACTGCGTCAAGTGTCTGTTTTGTGGCACTGTTTAAGAACAGACATCTCATTCCTCTAAAGTGCCAGAACTTGTAGATATCTAAGCAAGAAAGGTGTAGAACTGTTAGTTAGTGAAAAATAAAGCCTGGGAAGAAAATTCAAATCCTAGTAAAAAAAAAAAGATACACATCCAAAAACAATCCAGAATGAAGGACAATGCTGAGCATCGCCAAATCTGCTTGAGCACATGCTTCCAAGCATCTACCATAAACATTCATTTATTTGGAATGAAATTTTATAGAAAAAAAAATTAAAATCGAAACACAGAATGTTTGTGCCGAGGCAGCACAAGCATTCTGTGTTTTGATTGATACCGAGTGTGTGAGTGCTCAATACTGACACAATGAAATGAGTGCTTGAAGGTTTGTTTATTGATATTCCTAGCCGTGAATACATGACAACAGATCGCAGAATACATCCATTCCAGCAGTGGAGTAATACAGGTGAAGCACAGATAAAACCACAACTCTTGTTCCTGCATTTGCTGATCTGAATTATTAATTTGAATTTATTTACAGTCTAATACGCTTGCAGAGTGTTACATTTCTTATCTCCAAGCTGCAGTAATAGCTGGTCCCTTTCAGGTGTGTTTGCCAAAGTGTAGGGGCAGCACTGCATATTTTCAAAACGTTGTGCAGGTTCAACCGTCTTTGAACCAAATTTCATGAGCGTTAGCCATTGGCCGCAGTCACAGTTGCTGCTGCCACTTCGATCTTGGCTCGCTTGCACTCTTGCTCAGCTTTTTGGCAATGGGCTAGTCTGGCTTCTCTTTGTTCAATGGTCTCGGCAGGCTGTCTGGCACGGTTGCAACCTCCGTCTATAGTGAGGTGGCGTATGTGCATGGTGTATTGCCGTAAGTTTAATGAAGAAGGAGTAGATGAAACATTAAGACGATGATCATTGTAGCGAACGAAAATGTCTTGCAATTAGAAATTGATTTAGGCGATGTTTACTGTACCGTGCGAGAGTGTGTTGTAGTTTTACTACGAGGTGTGATAGGTTGTGGCAATAGCATAGTGCTCTCATGTCTAAGCTATAAAGATGACATTGTTTGCTGCACAGCGTGAGAGTTCAAAGTCAACATTGCATTCACTTTGAGGTTTGTGCACGGGAGAAGTAGAACGAATGCTCTAAAAGCCTTATTTTAGCTGTCTCGGCTATCACCAGCTGTCTTGTCTGGACATAATCCCCTATTTCTTGATTATTAGCTGTATCTAACTGTGCATTACATCGCTCTCCTTTCACAGTGAATATATGTACACAAATTCTGCCAGCTAAGGTAGCCACTGATTCTCATTTTGTGGCCTGTACCGCAGGAATCACTTAGTTGGGCTGGGAGACCTTGTCATTGCCTGTTCTAATATTTATCCCTCTGGCATTTTATAGAGCGAGGAGCTTCTTTAATAATTCATTCATTTGGCACTGTTGATAAGGATGTTTTTAACTTGTTCTCTTGCAATTTCTGGGGCCTGAACTTTGTCGACAGCTTGGCTTGTTATCTTGCTTCCTTGAGATCTGCGAATATGTTTCTAGTTTTTACTGTCGCTTTTCTATCCGCATATCTCCTCTTCTGCGGCTTCTTTTCATGGTCGCTTTTTCCAGTGTTGGCGTTTACATTTTATTCATCTGTGCAGGATAGTCAAAAGAAAACGAAAGGCAGTATAGCACAGAGCACCAGATAGAAGGAACAGAACTGAAGAATTTACAGCTTTGCAGAAAAAGACCACGATGAAATTTGCAAGGAGAGAAGAAGGGAGCACTTATCCAAGGGGAAGAGGTCACCTGCCTTGGGGCAGAGCATTCCGACCAGTTACGTGGGTGTGTGATGGTGGGCTGTCGGCTTTGACGGTTCCAAGCGGCCTCCACTGGCTTCTGCTTTGGTTATGTGGGCTGAGTCATTCCCCGTCTACGGTACGAGCAATGCACTTTGCAACACACTCTCATGCTGTGCAGTAAGCATCATTCTCTTCATCAAGTTCAAACTACAACATACTGTTCAGCTGTGCGGCAAACATTGTGATCTTCATGAAGTACCATCTGCACCACTCCTTCATTTAACCTGGGTAAATATGGCATACACGTAAGCCATCTGGACGAGTGCGGCCGAGGTTTGCTAGCGTAATGTCGGACCAATTTAAGCAGTGTGACATAATTCGCAGTGCTTTCACATTACTGCACCTAAGCAGAATTGAGTGCACTCGTGCAATTTCTTTTGAAGGGGGAGGGGGGAGGGAGCAGTTCTTTTCACTGCACTAGAGTATGCAGGTTGTGCCACAACTTTTTCTAAAAGTTGGCAAATCCCGTGAATCCTTGCAGCTCATTGACCTTTTTGTAATTTTTGTAATTTTTTAGCATATGTAATACCTTTCCTGCAGTTTTGGTCTGTTCTATATTGTCACAAACCCCGCCTTAACGAATAACAGAGGCGCGGGATCCCCTTTACGGTTACCCGTCGTCCCTCTATGAGGTTTGAGAACACAGTTAAAAGTTAGGCCGGTCAACCAGTGAAGTGCGTGTGTTGGTGTGTGATCAAGGAATAAATTTATGCGTCACTTTTTTAACACACAATGGGAACATATATAGGTAGTAGTCCAAATTACACTGCATAAAAAAAATTAACAAAACACCAGGACATGATAGTAATAAAAAACGACTCAATAAATGACAAGAGAAAAAACCGACAATGAACAAACGCTGCGATAAAGAGACTATAAAATAACAAAGCAAGTATTCCAGAGATAGTAAGTAAGGGCGAGAGTTACACAAAAACACAGCGTAAAATACTAAGCCAGGTCAAGGTTTAAACAAAGGCAAAAAGAATATTCAATTAACCGACAGTCTGTAGCAAAACGGATTCTCACAGCCGTCTTATCTAATGAGGTATCGTAATCGCAGAGTTGGTCGGTAGCGGCGGCCGTACAGGGAGTGGGGACGACAAGTTGGTCGTGGGCTCGGTGAAAAAAAACAAGACACTTTCCTGGAGCAAGCAGCCACGAGAGTAAACTTTTTGTATAGCAGGCCATCACATAGGCAAAACTAGCTGTTCGAGGTTGGGTCTTGAGCAGCAGCTAAGAATGACTCCAGATGCTGATCGGTGTGTTCCTCGGTTAAAAAGGTATGAGTATTTGGAAATCTCTGAGATAAAGCAGTGACGTAATGATCAAAGTTGTCCGCGTCGCATTCCGTCGTGGCAGGTGGCAACCAGGAGAGGCAGACTCCATCTGCGTGCCGTCGGCCACTTTTGTATGCAATGCTGTAGTCGTATTCTTGCAAGCGAAGTGCCCAGCGGGCTAGGCGACTAGACTGATCACAGAGATTGAGTAGCCAGCATAGGGAATGGTGATCGGTTACTACTACGAAAGGCTCTCCGTACAGGTAGCAGCGAAACCGCTGCACGGCGAAAACAACCGCGAGACATTCCTGCTCGGTGATGGTGTAGTTGTGCTAAGTCTTGCTTAGAGTCCGACTGGCGTAAGCAATCACATGTTCACAGTCGTCATAGCGCTAAACGAGGACAGCACTGAGGCCTATGTCACTTGCGTCCGTGAGCACTGAAGTTGGAGCAGAAGGGTTGAAATGCCGTAAGATAGGATGTGATGTTAGGAGGAACCTCAGTTGTCGGAAAGGATGAGTCGCATTACCTCACCGACTTGAACTTGTTCAGTGTGCAAAATGGCTCCATTCTGCACAGCTAGTACACTGCAAGTCATGTACTTTGCACTGTAGCCTGGCGAGTCACAGCGATCATCCCCTGCCAGGTCTGTTGTTGTCCCTACAAGCTCACTAGCAAGTTCTGCTTGCCTTTGCTGAAAAAGCTGCAAAGAAGGAGATGTTCAATTTAGAGGCTACAAACTTGCAGTCATGTGGTTGCCTTAATGCATATTAGGATGAGGGGGGCAGGTTTCAAATGCTGCATTGCTTTTCACTTTTCTCACAGCACATTTACTAAAAAAAAATATTGCAAAAATTATGCCTTCAGTACTAGAGCATGCAGCTGGTCTATTAAACATGTAGCCAAAGGCAACAGAGATGTGCAGTAGCAGGTGCATCGCACTGCAATGCCTCCGCTGTTGCATATATGCTGCATTTTATAAGTTTTATATGTTGCATTGTAGCTTCAAGTTGTTGTCATGAAAGGATGCGACATCTAGTTATCGAGTTAATGACATATACTTTGACTTGAATGTTGTATGAGAGATATCCTTATTGTCAAACCTCATTTCTGGCAGGTAGCAAGTATGCCCGTTGGTAGTTGTAGCAGGTCCTCTCTGTGATGCCTTGCACCCTAATGGATTGCAGGAACCGAAGAACTGAAGCTATACCACAGTCAGAGAACAAGATGCCTGCAGCCAGGAGGACATTTCTTGCTGCCTTTCCTTCAACCAGTGGTTGGCTTTTCCAGAGGAAAGAATGCTGCAGTGAGCATGTCCCCTTCACAGTCACAAGGCTTCCCGCTATGCTAAAGTAAAGGGTTCTTGTTTGCTCGCACACTGTTCAGGTCTCAAGAAGCTGCCGCAGGCAACCCTCGAACACAAGGAATTTTCGCTCTTTGTAGAGGGGTTCCTCAATCGCTGACTGGGCCGTTTCTTCCTGATGGTCACTGAAAAAGAAGTGCAGTGATGTCAGCGATTGGTGCCATGTGATTGTTAATATTATGAACTAATACAGCCGTGGATGTTCATCTCGGAATGTCTTAGCTGTAAAATGTGCTAACTAAAGCTGCTGTCAAAGTTTATAGTAGGTATGCATTTTTTTTTTTCATTCTATCAACAGGGAACAGAAAAATGCCATGGCAAATTAGGTACACTTTAGGGCTACGCAACTTATATTTTTTCACAACAGAATCAAATATCCTTGGGCATCTTAGTGACTTGTTCAAAAATTTGTGCAAAATTAAACTTCGAAGTGCATGCGATGGCTCCGTAATATAAAGACAGCACTAATGTACACTAGGCAGACACAGCATGACCATATTATGTAAGGAAAAATTGCCCTTTTGCTACCTGACGCAACTGTGAATATCCTAACACCACGTCCGAGATTAGTGGTGTGCAAGGTATGTAGGAGGCATGGTCTCTATAGACTCATCAAAGCAATATTTGTTGACTCATTGTGAGTATTACCACATCCTTAATCATGTCAAGCCATGCATGAGAGTTATGAACGCTATCATTCGAATGGACTGTGTCACAGGGAGGGTATATTTGCAGGTTTGAATGAGTGAATATGTGACACATAGGTGACGTATTTCGTCAAGTTTTCTTTTTTTTTGCCTAATAAACAGTGCTTAAATGACAAATTTTCTTGCCTGCCATAGCCAGCAAATGCACAAAAGTGGATGAAAGAAGTTCTGTTCTAACGAGCGGCCAGTGATATCAGTAACTGGCTAGTGATAGCAGCCTGCCACCGACTTCTCTGGTGGCAGGCTTCTCTGTTTGAACCTTGGTGCTGACTAGAGATTTAAGTCCAATAGACACCTGTGTGCCTGGAAAAATTTCATATATTTAAAATTATTCGCAAGCACCCCATCTATGTTTAATGTAATCAATCATATAGCTCTTTAATACATTTTCACAACACTACAACATCTTTATCAATAATGACTTACCAACAGAATGGCACTCCCACATTGTGTTGCCACAGTATGCGTGCGAGTAGTTGAAGGCCCCGCTGGTGATGCTTCCTGCAGAGAGATATTCATAATTATAATGATGGTTGCAGATTTGAAATTTTTCATGCTTTCATTTTCAGGTGCTGTATCGAGTGAACTGCCCGTAACAAAATGCAAACATTGTCAACTTGCTACACATACACAAATATTCTGAAAGTGGAGAACTGATATGATTAAAAAATTTGCACAGACAAGCTGTAGTTTGTGGAGTTTCAAGAGCCCTGAAAAATTTGGAGGCATGTTAGCAGCACAAACAAAAGACACAGTGCAGGACAGTCGACTAATACACTGTTCCATGAACCAATCCAGCAGCTCATTATTTTTGAACGTCGGGTCTCCCATGTTAATCCAGTTAATATATGTGCTCCGAGTTTCTTTTTTTTTGGTGCACCAGTGCACACCAAAGCCTTGCATCATCCACTAAACAAAATTAACTATTTGAACTCCAAAATAATCTCATCTATACAGGAAGAGCTACATTTTAATTGCTTCCAGAAGGCGCCTCAAGCGATGATCGAGCTGTGCATGGAAGCAGACATAACATTTACACTAATTTGCATAGCTTACTTACTCGGGCTATAGAGCCATCATATGCAATATAATACAAAGCTGTTCAGTACAGTTGAAAATTAAGCATGTACGTATGTCAAAAGACTTGCATCATCCACTGGACACAATGAACTATCCAAAATATTCTCACCTCTACAGGAAAAGCTGTGGTATTTGGATCACCTCCGGTAGGTGCCTGAAGCAATGGTTGAACACGTAACTGCATGAAAGCATAATGACATAGCAACAGTTGTGCTAGTTTATATAGCTTCTAGCAATAGAGCCATCATATATGTGTGCAACACATTCCAAAGTTATATATGTGGCCTAAATATACATAAATATAAAAGTATATATACATTGTTATTAATACCATGATAACAGTACTAACCTGTCCAGAGGAAACCTGTGTAGTGCCGAGGTCTTTCGGGCTTCCTGGCGATGATGGTTTGCCATGCTAGGAAAAGAAAGGAAATTTGTGCGTAATCAACACTGTGTTAATGGCAGTTTTATTATTCTGCACATGAATGAGAATGAAAGGAGACAACAGTCTGCAAGTGCAAGGTCATAGGGGATACCTTCTTTTTTTTTTATCTATATACCACATGTTATTTTTCCTTCCACTTGGTATTTAATTATCTTTCTGCCTAAAATCGTTAGATGACTAATTCTGATCAATATCAACCACAAAAGTATTTTAAAAAAAACCTACATTTACCTTGGACTCGACTCTTGGCTCCTTTCATTAATTGTATCATAACGAGCCAATTTCCCCTTCAATTTTCCGCTTCATGAATGAGAAAGACATGCATATACAGGTGTTAAAAGGCAAAGATCAAGAGTAGACTAAACGCACTGTAAAATAAGCATATCTTTAGGTGGATGGGGGGTGGGGGTGGAGATGCAGTTGGTCTGTATTGTTATTAGTTTGCTGGTATTTTTTATTACAGGTCAGGCTTGGTTTATGGGGTTCAACGTCCCAAATTCGACTCAAACGAGGCGCCGCACAGCACTGAGTGACATCGCACAGCACATGTACAGGTGCGGACAGTGAAAAATGAAGAAAAAGCGTGCTCCGTTTACTTTTGTCCGCACCGGTACGCGGGCACCTTGCTTGCGCTTCCGTTGAAAAGCGGCCGCTGTGCTTTGGGCACAGCAGTCGACCACCCTAACCCACTGCACCACCCAGGCAAATTATACTACGATTGTTGTGATCACGTACACGTTAGTGTATGTTAATTCATGGTTTCATGTGCGCAGGTCGCTTTATCTTTTTTTTCCTTATCCGCGCGCCGCAGGGCGAGAGCTCCCTTTCATACATTTTCAGCGCCTTAACTTGTTGTGGCCCTCTCGCAAGAGCGGTTTGCGCGCAAGGAATCTGCGCCTGCAAAACTTGCGCTAGGCTTCATGCATTTCCATGCGAGACTCCGAGCCATGCTACGCGTGTTTCCACAATAACTCGCAACCCAGAAAACTTACCATTCCAGGGAGAGACTGCGTCGGCAAAGCGTCGGACTTGAGGCGTTGACGTCTCACGTTGAGGCCAGTTTGCTGCGCCAAACTGGGATTGTACTGGTATGCGTCACGGGAAAAGTGGCGGCCACAAACTCTGAGCTCCTGGCGCTTGTCCGACGATGGCAGCCCGACGCGTTGGAGCCAGCTTTCCCGCGTGACACCTTGCTTTGTAGGGACACGATGTCGCATTATAACATCTTTCCTGTCCTCAGCTTTACAGCCAGCTACGCAGCAATGGTGGTCCATTGCAGACCAGAAAAAAAGCAGCAGCAGTTGGGATCGCGAGATTTCAAGACTGACAACTGGGCAACACGTGCTTTTGCGAGCAGACGGATCTCTCTCGGCCGGAAGTGTTCCGCTTCTATCAAGATGCGCGCAGAATTCTTACCTTTCTTTAATGTACAATAATAACTAACGAATAAAATACTACTTTCAGGAAGAATAGGGCTAATTTTAAAATCTATAATTGCAAAAATTACACGTGACGTCATATGGCCATGGCCAATGATAACGCTAACCCCAATGACGTCGCATGGGCTGGGCGGCTGAAAACGCACGGTGGTGAGTCGCTCAAATCGGCTGCGAGCGGCAAATTTCCAAAATTATTTGTAAATTACAGCTAACACGCAGAGCTTTTTGAATGTGATCTCGATGCTCACTAAGACCACCTCTAAACACATGCAGCATCAAAATACGGCCGTAAATGGCGTTTCAGGGGCCCTTTAATGCCGAAACTATTCTGCCAGCAGAGATCTACTGCACATATCGAAACTGTTCAAAGAAAATGTCACTGTTAGCTTTCATCGCTCGACTGGGCATGAATGTTGACTATATTCAGAATCCCCTGCATACAAGCAAGTGGAGGCCGTGGTACATTTACCACTGCTGGTAAAATACATTCAGAAGCTGTCACCACGAGCCTAGACGTACGGCCTGGAGTCCTTTCATAGTGAATGGATCCGCCCCCAAATATACGGCATTCACATACGAAGGCATGAAGGCTCGTTAAGACTACATATAATCAGATGCAGAAAATTATCAGTCATTTTTCAGGTGTACAACAACTGAAGCAAAATAAATTTGTTGCATCACTGTGATAGTGTGCGAAGCGTCTCAATGCATGTTTCTTTACTTTTGTAGTACGCGTCTGGCAGCTCTCCATTTCAATAAAAATGGTGACAGAGACCAGGCCGTAACTGCTGATATAGCACCGATGTGGCACATAAAAATTCCAAGGCCAGACACGGTGCCACATTTGTCACCCCACAGAAAACGGCAACATTTGGCAAGTTTATTGTGATTTGCGTGATCTATTTTTGTGTGGTTTGTATGGTAGCTATAAACTTCATAGGAAGCAAGGCTCGCAGGTTCAAAGATTTTAATATATAGAAAATATAACTTGTCAGTACATCTTGCAAAAAATACACAATACAGTAAAAGCTCGTTAATTCGAACTGCACGGGACCGGGAGAAAACAGTTCGATTGTTAGAATTATTCGATGTCTCAATCATCAAATGGCCTCGAAAAAACTCACAAGAACCATTTGCATTATGGTAAGTGGGCCGCATTTAGTCGCGTAACAACCCACTCGCATAATGAATCCACCCACCCCCGATTTTCGCCTAAGAATATGGAAAACAAAAAAAGGGGCGTCTGTTAGCGCGTTCCTTCGTTTTGCGCCGTCGTGGTTCACAACGCAACGCATTTCTTGGCAGAGCGCCAAGATTCTGCGCAGCGATAACATCATGGCGTGTTTACCTTTTGACATCAGATCTAAAATAGAAGGGGAGGGGGGGGGGGAACTTGGCGGGCAGAGTGCCAGCACTTGACCGGTTGTGCAAGCCTCATTTTCAGTACGTTCGCCTTATCATGCTATGAGTGATTTAGGCGGGCGCCGTCCACTGCCACTAAACTCATTGGAACACGTGACAGCAGGAAACGCCTTTTGATGGATGACTTTCGCAAAAAAACTTACAAGGGTTGAGCGCTGCTGAACCGAATATTGAGCGAAAGCATTAGCTGCGGGTGACCGAGCGGTCTTCTTTTTCTTCTTCCTGAGCCCCCATATAAAGCCCTACTTTAACCAAGCCACATGAACGTGCCTTAGTGGCCTATAGGTAACGTGAATGCCAGAGTCCTAGCAGGCTGATTCTGACATTGCCGTCCCATGTGAAACGAGAGACCCAATTAGTAGCTCCTGCCAACTGGGGCAGCTCCTGCCAACAAACACATTAGACTAGACAAAAAAGCAATAAATAAAAAAATGACAAGCTTAACAGACAAGACGAACACAAATACGAACTAATAACAGTCACCGGACGTTAATGATGTCTATGCGGACGCTCCTGGTTCCACGGGCTCGCAGTGCCTCCCTGGAACACCCGGTGTCCTCGGCGCTTGGCCGGACCAAGTAGAGTAGGTCGAACTATCCGAAAATCTGAATTACCGAGGTTTCAATTATTGAGCTTTAACTATCATTGTTTTCATATGTAGCAAAGTTGAGCATTTGTTGAAAAGAATCATTTTATCTCGATACTCATTGCAAAGCAAGACTGAATTCCTGGCTTCAGACCCGGAAAGGAGTCTTCTGTTCTGTTCAGCTTCATGTGGCAGAGATAGGTCCCAGTTTGCAGAAACTGTGGAAAAAAATGTGAGTCAGTCACTAAAAGATTACCGCCTGTCAATTGCAGGGTATGGACAGGACCTGCACAGGAAGGTCATGGAGCCGTGTTCCCTGTTTCCTAGCTTCAAAGAAGCCATGAAACACACTCAACCAAGAGTTGGAACTGCATATTCAAAATGTGTGCCGGACAGGCCAACCAAGGCAGAACTGGAGGAAGCCCGCAAAAGGTGCAGGGTATGCACAGGACCTGCACAGGAAGGTCATGGAGCCGTGTTCCCTGTTTCCTAGCTTCAAAGAAGCCATGAAACACACTCAACCAAGAGTTGGAACTGCATATTCAAAATGTGTGCCGGACAGGCCAACCAAGGCAGAACTGGAGGAAGCCCACAAAAGGCGTTTTGCAAAGACATGAAGTGACTGCTGTGCTTCAAGTAGCTGTGGGATAAGGGTCAGACATGGACCACAACATCTCAAGGCCATCATCGCTTTCAACTTGACTGTGATCACTGGAGGAAAAAGTCCTCTATTGTTGACCTGAGAATGAAGGCATTTTGATTAATGGCTATGCACAATGGCACCTCAAGTACACAGGGGCTGAAGTATGAAACGATCTGCACTCAAAGGTGCGCTCCTTTCAGAACCAACACAAAGTGGCACCAAAAAGGTAATTTTTGGTGCCACATCACTATCGAAACCGTAAATAACATATAGAGTTATGTGCTTTATATAATTACTCAGATAATGATGCACATTCGTTTGTGTCGTTTTACTGCACATTTTTTGCTACTGCTGTTTGAACTCGACGGTGCCTTCTCCAGTGTTTTTGTCGGGACAAATAATTCAACATTGTTTATTGTTATGAAAAAGCATAAGAAATTGCTTTCTTTTAACCTTATAGTAATACAAACTATCCATTGTAAGTGTAGTAATAGGCTGGTTAACCTTACTGATTTGATTGCGTCAGACCCCAATTTGGAATCACTTAATACAGTGCTTGAGGTGGGAAATGATGCTTGGAAGAATGTGGGCTAGCCACAAGAATGTAGTTTCCACAACACTGAGTGACAATGGCAAAACTGACTGTATATCACTACAAATTAGGACTTCTGGCTGAAGCTCCTTGTCGTGCAATATCCGTCTCTAAGTAGGTCTGGTCATAGTGCGTGAAGTCCTCTGGTAATCCAGTTTTTTCATGTTTTTGTAAGGCTCACTAGCTTGGACGTTAATCTATGGGCCATGTGTGAGCTACACATCATAGTGAGTGTTCCATAGGATGTCTCATCTCCTCCCATGTTCCTTAGGTTCAGTATGCTTGAGTGTGGCGTGCCGCTGATGCCCGAGTGCAACTCTTTACTCAGGTGACACATCGTATATATGACGTTTTCTGCAAAACGATTAATCTCGGGTAGCAACGAAGATGGCTTGTAGAGGAAGGCCAGTCACGGAAGCTTTTATTAATTTTCAAGAATGGCTTTTTGTTTGTTGCTCCATGGCAACCTATTCTTGTTAGTATTGCAAAATGATGTACAGGGTCGCTCAATGTGAAAAGGAACCAAGTTTATTTATTACAATAAATGACTAAGCACACTGTCCCCAGCATGCAAAACAGAAATCCTCTTAATGTGCAATAAGCTAGAGCCAATATAATAACAAATAAGTGATGAATAAACGCATACTTTTGTGCAAACAGGCAACTCTCTTTCATACTGTGCTATTATGTACCTTTCTTACAGTGCATATTTTTATTTCCCCTGCAAGTTATTGCAATTTTGTGTGTATTATTAGCGTGCAATTCCCTTACTGTATACCCTACCCGGCCTGCAAGGTGTACTGAATGCGGAAAGCCTATTTTTGTTTTCTGAATCCTCTCGTTTTATCACCACATACACAAAGAAATACCATAAAAGAAATGCAAAGTAAGATCATATGCACAATTATTGAAGTACTGGTCATTGTGTTTTTATGGGCCAGCACACTTTAGAATTTCTAAATGAGCCTTTGCATTTTATGACACTTAACCACTGTGTATTATATTCATTTTTTATACTGTTCTCATTATCAAATTTACAGCGATGGAAAATAAGATAACTTGAATCACTGAAATGTGTATTGCTTGCGATATCATTATTGTGCACATTAGTCCACTTGCTACTCATTTTCTAACTAAAGTCAAATACTAACTGATGGGTCAGCTATGAAACCATGAGATAAATACCGCATCTCTGCCAGGCATTAAAACAGTGAACAATGGGCATGCACAAGAGATTTTGAAGCTGGTTCATTTTATATACAATGTCGTGTAACCAACGCGGTGCCTGTGTTTAGGTTGCCATGGCACAGCCCCACGAGGCTGTGCCATAGTGTATTCCTTATTTAACAACATGCTTATAGCAACAAGCAAATAGCCTTTAGTCCCTTTTCGAACAATTCAAGCAGGCAATTAAGCATTTTTATTGAAATTATATTTCCCTAATAACCATGTAAGAGAATACTCATGAAAATGGACTTACATTGCCATAGCCTCTCGAATGCAAGCAGCGCAACCTAAGGCTCATTTTCTCTCTTTTATCAGCCCCAACTCCTAATGATAACTGCTGTTCAAAGCCTTTTTGCTTTTATATATTATATATTATTTTACCAAAGCTATTGGCTTCCAAGGAGGGCTGGCCGCCCTAAATATGTAAAACAAATGCTAGGTGCGAGGTGAATTCGGTTGTCGCCGTTTAAAAAAAGTAATTTCATGCATGCAGAACGTTGTTTTATATTTTTCTGGTTTTTCAAAGGAATGTACTAAAACAATTTTATTTTCGTTGTCTCTTTGTTACACATATTGCAAGTGCATTATAGCAGTACTGCAAAAAGTCCTGTGGTCAGGAGTATCAGGATCAACCTCCTCTTAGCATGTCAGCGAAAATTTGAAAATGAGGCAGCAAAATAAAGAGTACACAGTGATACCATTCGAGCAATTGTGATTCCTGAGGCTTCAAGATCAGTGTATGGGCTCTATGCGGAGGGAGCATTCGAAACCAAAACAAAGCAATGTTCCATTGAATCATGTAGGAGGGGTCAGACAAACAGTTCGGAGAGATGCTTTCTACAAGGGAGTGAAAGAGCCCATAACTAGTACATATCGCAGGCAGATAGGTCAGTGCTTGCTAAAAGTGTGGGCTTATTAGGTGTCCCTTTAAAGCAGCAGGAAACATAAGTCTGCAAGGGTGACCATGAACTTGAACAAGCTGAGTAAGCTCAATGACTTATAGCTGATATGAGAGAGGTTTACTGTCGTCTTGGTAATCAATTGAAGGGAGCTACGTCAAATTCTGGCACTAACGGATTGCAGTGTAGACGACGAGGTTTCAAATTGTAGGATCTCATTCAGGATAGTCTAAATGAAAAAAAGAAAACATATGAAGGAGGAGCAAGAGCATCTAAAACTCGGAACAGGCGAAAGAGATGAGCAAGAACACGTCGAACATGAAAAAGTTGAGAAAAATGAATGTCTAATGAGCAGAAAAAGCAGAGGAAATGGAGAATCACAGATGTAAAAACGACGTCGAGGATCTCGTATATATGAGGACAATGAAAAGATGGTGGCTTTTTATACTGATAAGAAAGGCAGACACAAGAATCCAGGTAGTCACCAATGAAGAATGTGATTAAAGCGAGATTTTGTAGGAGTGCTGCAAAAAGGAGTAACAAGTGCCAAAACAGAATAGCAGGGGTGGAAGCAGGCTTCAGCATTTTGGAGCAGCTCAGGTAGTAGTAATAAAGCAATTTTAGAGCTGTTTTGGAGCAATAAAATGAGTTTTGGAGCATGTTTCGTCAGTTATCTCTAACTGCAATTTTTTCTTCCTGACATACAAAGAAATTCAATGCTATTTCTTTTTATTTAATGTTCAATGCTTTGTTGACTATGCATACATATCTGATGGCACAGGGCAAACAGATGTCGTAGAGCCTCCAGAAGACTTTTTCCCTATACCCACAGCATTGTGTATGCGATTGAAATAAACTTCTGATTCTGATTCTGAAATGAGCAAAATTTGAAACAGACTGTCATGAACGGAGTGCTTGCTTTTATACTTTTGATTATTTTGACTTGACAGATTCGATTGTGGGGCCTCCCACATTGTGAGAGAGGCCCCACATCCGCCAATGTGGGCCCAATGTGAGGGAAAAGCTTTCGGCTATACTTGAAGCAAAACATCAAGGCAGCCAGATTGGAGCAGTTTTGGAGCACCATTCTGTTCTGCAGCAAGATGGAGCAGTGAAAGAATGTTGTAGAAGAATTAAGCAAATGAAGCAGCACTTTCCCCTCTGCAATTAATTCAAACTAACATAAGCTCCACTTGGCTGGTATACGTGATGAAGGCCCTGCAAACATAGAGGAATGGGACGCAAGCCCTAAAACATGATGTCAGCCAGATGGCTGGGCCAAGAACAGTCGAGGTAGGCACTATAAGGACTGACACGCAGCCACAAATAAACATACCTGAGAAAAAAGACAGCTTTATTCAACCTAGATGCTGCATGCTTATAGGTGTATGCACAGTGGAGGCCGGGTGGGGGGGCGCCAAGTCTGTCCCATGCCTTTACACTGCCGGAGTGTCAGCTATAAAGTGTAAGTTTATGCTCATGCAGGATTTTGTTTTATGATATTGGTGGCTGAGGACCCATGACGTTGCATTATAAGAACTGCTCACTTGCCACCTTTACTTGCAGAAAACCGATCGACGACTCGAGGAACCATTGCGAGAGTACGTCGTCGTGTACGTTTCAATTCTTTGTCCATGACGAAGCTTGTTTTAACTTTAAGCGCACGCTATTCTTTTTATGGTTCAATTACATCCCGTCCAAATAAATGGTTAGTAACAAATCCTCATCTTTGCAATGCATCATGGCCATAGGCACTTTGTAGGTAATGAGGTCGGGGTGGGGAGCTTCCAGCGAAACGTTGCTCCCCCTGATGCAGAACCCTGCGCATGCCTATGCGGATGCTCCAAGTTAAGCAGCAGCATCAATGTAACTCGAATCACGTAGATGGAAGTTGCTGCATTGATAATAGGTCAGCAAAGGGAGCTGTGGTGTGATGACTTATTCGGTACCCATTCATGGTAAAGTCACCGCAGTAAAAGTGGGCGCAAGTTCTAGAGCATTCGAAGCAGTAGCACCATTATGAGAAGTTCGCAGAATTCAGAGTGCAAAAATGAGTGCCCTTCCACGTCACCAGTACGAATAAAGTTGACACGAAAGCAGCCCGTGCAGAACCAGGAAATAGTAACACAAAAGCATATGCGAACACACCTGTAATCAAGGTGCATTGAAAAGCATTGACAAGTAGTAGCAAGGTGGCTCATGGGTAAAAGGAAGGCAACTATGATTGTGCGCGCCGAAGGGATTAGCGAAATGAGCTGCAGCATTCTCAATGACTCAGAAAATAACTGGTCCTATAAGGTACACATATGTAGTGGTAGTATATGTGGTAAAAATATACAGCCAAATGGAAATATTCAGTTCGACGTTCCTATTAACAAGGCGCAGAAATGGTCTGTTTAGATAGCTTGCTTTTGGGGCAAAACTGACAGCCCAATTGTAGAACATGTTGGTTGCGCTGGAAGTTATATTTCTTGGTTTTACCTTTCTGTTCATGTGGTCAATATTTTAACAAAGCTTTCTGCATGAGCAGACAAGGGATTAAAATATCTGCTTCCCAAAGATAAAGCTGGCAGACTTCAGGAAGGTTTACTGTGCTTGATGTTGAGGTTTGGGTGTAAATTTGTTCCTGAACGCATGAGGAAGCTGGAGGATTGGAAGAACCATTGGAGGCGATGTCAACTGATCGAATCACATAGCGCACCGACATCACGGTAGCTTGGCCATTGCAAACAGTAGCATTTACACAACTCTCGAGGTCTCTTTAGGCACCTGTGATGAGCTGGTCTGCATGCTGCTGTGTCATGGTATGAGGACTTGTGTGGTCTATGTGTGCTTTTTTGAGCTCTCTCTATCTCTCTTGTGTGAGTGCGCCTCTCAGTGCTCTTTATAAGACCCTTTGTATAAATTCAATAAAACGTATTTTTCTATTTTCCTCCAAACAAGGAGTGTTCATTCCACACAGCACCAAGGCCTTGGCCTAGTACCTCAAACGCCCCATCAACAGGAATCATAACAATAACAAGGTCGTAACATTAACAACGAAGTGATTCCGTTGCAGTCCAAGTTACGGCAGCAACAATGCATATATTTGTTACAATGCACCTGCAAATGTCACCTCTGCCAATTTGAGGATGAGATAAAGAACCATGTAAAATTTTCTGCCCTTACCTTTGGCAGTAGAGTATCTTAAGCACACTACAGGAAACTGTGAGTTTGACTGTACTTGCCTTTTAATATTCTGCATACTGGAATCCCGTTGGTGCATCTGTTGGAAATGATAAATGATGCCCTTATCTTGGCCACCACACAAGATGGCAAGATGAGACGATTTTCTTTCACCAGGCGACGCCAAAGCCAACGGACAAACTTGCGGTACGCTGTGTAGCGGTACCTTCTGGGAATCAACAAAAAATGAGCACCAAGTGAACTGCTATGGCATGTGACACGAACAACCTCCCCGTAATCTGGCGCAGCGTAAAACCTTCGGGGCATGGCTAAGGCAGCATCAAACACAGACTTGTGGTTATCGTCGTTCATGTCTTCTCCCTGTACACACAGCTCGAAGCACGTAACGCGAAGCACGGCAGTGTTCGAAACACAGACGTCCTAACTCCGGGTGCTCCGTGATAGGATAGGATAGGAAATACGTTAGTTTCTCTGGGAGGGTCTTGTGCTAGTAGCGGAAGAGTTCCATCTTCCGTCTTCTCGGTGCCCCTATTCCAGGGCTCCGCTGAGCTTCGCTGCTCGCTGGGCGTGCTGGATTAAACCTAGCTGGCCATCCAAATCGCCGCTGGAGAGCCGGCTCTCCCACTGTTCCGCACTCGGGTCTTTACGAAAGCTGTCGTTATTTTTACATTGCCACGTGATGTGGTATAGTGAAGGTTTGCTACCACACCGTGGGCAGGTGTCTCGATATTGTGACGGGTAAATTTTGCTCAGGGTATGCAGGTTAGGGAATGTTCCTGTCTGCAGTCTTCGCCAGTGCACGGCCTCTTGTTGTATTAGATCCCGATGAGGCGGCGGATAGCGGATCCGTACCCCCTTATAATAGTTCAGAATGTCGGAGTACGTAGGGGCGACTCGTTCGGGTAGATCGTCCGATTGGGAGGAAGCTCGGCTCGTGTACCCTCGAGCTACCTGATCGGCGCGTTCGTTCGCCGCTATATCGGTGTGTCCTGGCACCCAGTAGATGTTGTGTTTGACTTTTGATGGGGTCGTGCTATGGAGGAGCCTGAGGGCGGCGCGACCTATGCGGCCGTTCATGTAGTTATGGCACGCTTCTCTAGAATCTGTAAGAATGGTAAGGGACGTGTTGCTTCGATACCCGGCTACCACCGCAAGAGCAACGGCTAGCTCCTCCCCTTCGGTTACCGTGCATTCCCTGACTGAGGTGCTAGTTAGTTCCATTAGGTTGGAATCAATAGCTACCGCCACTGCGGGATGATCCGCGACGACACGATCCATCTCGCGGCAGCACAGACACTCGAACTCCTTGAAATTGTCGAGGACTTGACAATGTCTGCAATTGCATCTAAAACAACAGAAGAGCTATAGTTCATGCAGAAAACAACGCCAAAGGTTACTGACGCAGGCTTTCCTTGTAAAATAAAAAGTAAAAACGTACTGGGTACGCTCATGGACAATTTTCAACAGCATGCTAAGCACTCGTACTGTACTATAGTAGGCACTACGTAAAGAAGATGCATCAAGCTGGTAAATGTGTACAGGGGTTTATTATCATGAGGCGAAACTGTAAATCAGGTTTTAGACGTTACTTCCGCGCACATTTCGACCACACAAAGGAGGGGCCTTGACTTGACCACGGTTTGTATATTGCAGAGGAAAACACTTTCGGCTAGTTAATGTTGCACTGCGTTCCATGTTAGCTGACACGCAGCTCAGCATGCCCGTTTCGCCAATACACCGATAAGCGCGGCTGCATAATCAATGCTACTAGGACTACTGTAGAAGAATTCCAAAATTTCTGTACGTACCAGTCCGTACTCATCAGTTGTGACGGAGCTTCGGCGATGACAGCTGCCGCACTGGCACCTTCGCTTGCAGTCGACGCTGGCGCCTTGCCTCGTCCATCTTGTCTGTTGCTGTATGCTCTTGCTCTTATTGATATCCCGCTAGCCGAGCCGGCTCTGCGCCTCAGCCCTCAAAAGCATCGCACGCTCTATGGGGCTGCGGTCGCTGAAGTGCAGGCCAGCGGTGGCCGCCAAAACTTCGTTATTCGGTTCGGGATCCACGGGTGGTGGCTGCTGTTAGCGAAACGCAAAACGAGGGCTACGGCCGGCGGTAGTTTTCATGTTTTCGTTTCGGCAGTGCTAGAAATCACCGCTGCCCGCGCGCCAGCAGTCACGGAGTCTCCACTTACGTCATAGTGTGCGTTACTCTACCCGACTACGTAGTCGGTGGAAACAGTTTGAATTCGACCGGCGGGAACAAGAAAAAAAACCAACTTCTTATCGCAATATCTCAGCAATTATTAGAATTTCAGCTGCCGGATATGCGGTGAAAGTGTCACCAAATACAGTGTATTAGATTTTCATAGCATCTTTGGGGGTCTTTAGTGTTTCTGTAATAGCTATTCCGCTGTGAGATCCCGAATTCTTCTATCTTTCCCCTTATCGCGAATTCTTCGACTGAATATTTCCTCACTAATCTGTTTCTTTCCATCTTCAAGTTGAAAATATTTCGAGGCCTTACCATCCTGTTATCATTGCACCAAACCTTTCTGCTTAACTCTACATCCTGCATAATACCAGGGTTAGAACACAGTACGAACACAATTTAATTCTTTATCGGTCCGTTAGGACTTCTACATGCCCACTTCTGGTTCTTCCGTTTGCTGAAGAAGGTATTCATGATTCGTAGGTTATTGCGTTCAGTGAACTCAACCAAAAACCGCTATTTGTTGATCCAAATCCAAATCCACTTTATTTTTCCAACCTACAAGTTGGGGGATCCCCCAGGAAAAAAGCTCTCACAGACAGCTTGACTGGGCCCTGGGGACCTACAGGCAGCATCTCACAGTGGATTTCAAAGCACAATCAAAAATGGATATCCTGAGATCAAAAGCAAAAGAATTATACACACATCAGATATCAGAAATCAATATGAACATCGCAGTAATATTCATTGCCCCATCATGAAATTTGTTAATTCGTGACTAAATGTGTTAAGCGCGGCAGTAAAGTTAATGCGGGCTTTAAGTTCAGTAGTACTTGCGAGCGGGCTAGTTGAATATACGACTCCGAAGACCTCTGGCGCTGCATGGTTATACACAAAAAAGCAATACACACACAAGAGAATTGAACCAGGACGTTAACACAGATGATGCGATCTGTGTTAACGTCCTGGTTCAATTCTCTTGTGTGTGTATTGCTTTTTGTGTATAACCATGCAGTGCGGAGGTCTTCGGAGGCGGGCTTTAAGTTTATTATAAAGTGATGGTATGCGGTAGACAAGAGTGGCCCGGCCATAATTTGTTCCTGTATGTGGCACTGGTTTTAGTCCCTACGTAAGTTGTAAGCATGCCAGAGACGGTGCGTATCATTGGGAAGGTTACGTTTTTGCATATTGTAGCGCCCGAAGAAGAAACGCGATCGCATGGAAAAAGACGATGCTGCTGCCGTGACTCACGCGCGGGCTGGTTCCGCTGCTGTTGTGCTGCACTGTGCCATTGCCCTGTTGACCCGAGGTCTCCGCTGCTGTCGTTTTCCTGTGTGTCAGGACGTGACATTAGTGGAGGTGCTCGGTAAGGATTTTCATGCAGTACACCCCAACACAAAACTCGAGCCCACTATTAAGTCCTGGCCGCCGGATTTTCTTGGAGTCCGCAGCTGCACCTGAGATCCGCGCTAGCCGACGTTAGCAAGGCAAATCGCCGGAATTTGGACTCCTCGCCGAGCGGAACATGTCTCGGGCTAACGTCACCATGGCCTCCCAGTCGCAACAGCCTGACAATGCGACTGCGATACGGATAATCTACGTGCCTGTAACACCAAGGACTGTCTCCCCTTTCCGTGGCGATGGCGTGGATGACATTGAAGACTGGGTAAACCATTATGAACGGGTTGCTCGCCACAACTGGTGGACACCAGATCAATGTCTGCAGAACATTTACTTCTCGCTGGAGGCACCGGCGAAGTACTGGTTCGAGAACCACGAAGCTTCGTTGACATCTTTGGAGACGTGCAAGAGCGAACTGTTACACACGTTCGCGAACCAATACTGACGACAACATGCAGAAGAGCTACTGCAAACTCGTATTCAGGGCCCAGCGGAGAGCGTGAGAAGTTTCGTCGAGGACGTTCTGCGCTTAAGCTCTCGCGCCGACCCTAGGGCTACAGAGAAGAAAAAGGTACATGCGTTGATGCGAGGCGTACGAAATGAGATTTTTGGTGGACCTATAAGAAATCCGCTGACTACAGTAGCGAGTTTTGTCACCGAAGCTACTACTATTGAGCGGGCGTTGGCCACAAGGAACACCCACTATCAGCGATTGAGCAACAACTTCCCGGACTTATTGAGCCTTACGTGGCCTAGCCTAGAAGGTTTTGGTATCGCCGATATTCGCCACATCATCCGCGTAGTCGTGCGAGAAGAGCTCAAGAGGGTTTTTCCTGCTTCAGAGCCATGTTCCCCAGAAACTATTACTACAGCCATTCGGGAAGAAGTGCAACACGCACTTGCTTCAGAAGGAGTACCCGTTGTTGCTCTAGACACACAACCCAAAGTGAGCTATGCCGTTATTGCCAGTCGGCCGCCTCCTGCCAGTCGGCTGCCTCCCGCCCCTCGCCAATACACCCAGGCTGAGGATCTCGGCCCTCGGCGCCGCGAATATGTGCCGCAGTATGAAGCACCCACGAAGCCGCGAGGGCGAAGGAAGTCCAACATCTCGAGGTCCACTGACAGGCGGCCATTGTATTTTAACTGCGGTGAGCCGGACCACATGTATCGTCGTTGCCCTTATCGAGAACTTGGCCTTCGAGAATTCAGCCGACGTGATCCTCGCCCCCGCTACGGTGAACAGTAGCAGGATACCCAAGATTATTTTCGAAGTCCTCCATCGTCGCCAGTGGAAGCTTCCCGTCCATTGCGCTCGCCGTCACCACGTCGCCAAACTTCCCCTCCCCGCGGCTCTCGCCGTCAGAGCCTGTCCTCTCTGCCTCGTCGGGAAAAGTGAGTACGGCGACTCCTGGAGGTGGCGTTGCTGAAGTTGGCCGAAACAGAGCCTCCATGTACGTTACAACGTAACGCAACGAACGATTTCACCCTTGGGGACACAAACGAACCAACACTTTCCAATAAAATTAAGATAATAAACGACGGTCACGAAGTTGCCGCGCTCGTTGACACCGGTGCTGATTAGTCGGTATTTAGTGGAGAATTTTGCCGCTGACTGCGAAAGGTGACTAACCCGTGGGATGGCCCTCCAGTACGAACCGCAGGAGGTCACATGGTATACCCTAAAGGGAGGAGGAGGAGGAGGAAAAAACTTTATTAAAAAAAAATGTAAACACTCCCAGGAGGACCTCTTAGTCCAGGAGCCCTCTGGCTGTTCCTTCTAGCTTAGCCCGCTCGACCAGCCGTAACTGATCTGCAGGTTGCGTGGCTAGAAGGGCAGCCTCCCAGGAGGAGGGGGTGGGGTGTTTGACGGGAGGAACGCGGATTGGATGTGGGCATTCCCATAAGTAATGGTAGAGAGTGGGTGGGGTGGCGTTGCATGTGGTGCAGTATGGTGGGAAGTCCGTGGGGTGAAATATGTGGGCAAATTGAGGAGATGGAAACGAATGTGTTTGGAGTTGTCGCCAGTACGTGCTGTCGATGTGAGAAAGCGTGGGATGTGGTGGCGGGAACGTGGCACGGCAGCGACGATAGTACTGAACAATTGTAGTGTAGTCAAGAGGTTCGATGGTGGTGTATAATTAAGGTTTGGGGAGGACATCCACCGGCGCCCGGAAGCTTAGTTCTGAACGCATGAGCGCGCTCATTTCCGAGGATGTCCTCATGCCCAGGAACCCATGTGATGGTGATGGTATCGGGAGGGGTAGGTAGAGTAGATAATATTTTAGCAGATGAGTGTGGGAGGGTTCCTCGCAGTAGATATCTGTATGCTGTTTGGGAGTCTGTGCATAAAGTGGTGTGCTGAGTCTGCAACTGACTGATGTGTGCAATTGCAAGTGTAATGGCCAAGCATTCGGCCTCGGCGATGCTAGTGCAGTGGATGGAGGCGGCATTGAATGTTGAGCGGCGAATGTCCGTGAATACAGCAGTGCAGATGTGTGGAATGTCCGGATTCTGTGAAGCATCCGTGTAGATGATGTCTTGGCGTGTGGAGTACTGTTTGGAAAAATATGAGGCACGGGCTGCGCGACGACCTTTGTGGTGTTCGGTATCCGTATTTTGTGGGAGGGGTTTGAGCTCGAGGAGGCTCCGCAGATGCGGAGGGATGGGTATATGAGTATGAGGTGAGGGATCAGGGGTATTGTAGTCCATTGAGCGCAAGAGATGAGTGCCTGTAGATGTTGTGCGGAGTCGACGTTGCTGGCTAGAGAGGTGCGCCTCTATGATCTCCTCAACATTGTTATGAATGCCTAATTGAAGGAGCCGAATTGTACTGGTATGACGAGGTAAATGGAGGGCTGCTTTAACGGCTGAGCGATGTAGGACGTTAAGTTTATTGAGTTGGGTTTTGGTGATGTGATGGTAGGGGAGGTGGTAAGCTAGTCGACTAACGATAAGGGCATATACGAGTCTTAAAGTGTCTTTTTCCTTGAGGCCATGATTGCGGCTTGAAATGCGACGAATGAGATGTGTTATCTGGTTGATTTGGCGCTGCAGGAGGTGTATGGTGTAGGTGGCTCTAGTGTCCTGTTGAATGTGGAGACCTAGCAGTCGGAGCCGTGGTATTTTGGGAATCGGAGCGTTGTCAAGGAGTACGGTAATGGTTGGGGCACGTGGGGAAGGCTTGATGACTAGGAGCTCAGATTTCTGCGGTGCACACGCAAGACCTATAGCCTTTGTATATGTGTGGATGGCATCTGTAGCGAATTGCAAAGTTTGTTCAACTTGGCCAGGGCAACCCTTAGTAGTCCATAGTGTGATGTCGTCTGCGTATATTGCGTGCTGAAGGTCAGGTATAGTCTCGAGTATCCGGGCTAAGGGAGTGAGGGCGATGTTAAAGAGGATGGGTGAGAGGACTGAGCCCTGCGGTGTGCCTCGGTTGGGTAAATAGATGGTCGGGGAGGTGTAGGACCCGAGTGTGATATGAGCCGTGCGTTTCGTTAGGAATGCCTCAACGTAGCGCCAGATGCGTAGCCCGCAGTTAGTTGTGGCAAGGGTAGACAGAATGTGGTCATGGCTCACGTTGTCAAATGCCTTTTGTATATCAAGTGCAAGTATAGCCCGTGTGGCATGTTTATGGAGGGTATTGTTTAGGATGGTCTCTTTCAGGTGCAGTAGAATGTCGTGGGTACAGAGATGTGGCGGAAGCCGAATTGAGAGTGGGCAAAAAAACCGGTAGATTCGAGTTCAGGTTGAAGCCGTCTAAGGATTACATGTTCATAGAGTTTGCCAAGACAACTTGTGAGAGAAATGGGGCGTAGGTTGTCTAAGGAAAGGGGTTTTCCGGGCTTAGGAATGAAGTTGATTGCAGCATGTTTCCAAGAGGCTGGTAAAGTACCCTCCCTCCAATGTTGGTTGTAGTAAGCTGTGAGTTGAGAAAGAGATGTATCATCAAGGTTTCGAAGGAGTTTGTATGTAATTTGGTCTGGCCCGGGTGCGGTGCTACGAGTGATATGGGCGAGGGTGGACCGTACCTCCGCGGTGGTTATGTCCTCATCTAGCCTTGGGTTAGGTGGGGGAGGGGATGGGGGCGTGGAAGAAGGTGGGAGCGGGGGCGAAATGTATCGCTGTGTGAGGTATTGAAGGATGTCTGTGCCTTGTTGTGCTGTAGTGTGAATGAGGCGGTGCGTGTTGATGGCTGTCTGTTGTTTGGTGGCTGTGGGGTCGAGCAGGGTTCGGAGAATATTCCAAGTTTTTCGCGTGCCTAAAGTACCCTGAAGGCTATTGCAGAGGTTTCGCCAGTTCGAGTTTGCCAGATTGGATGCATACTCTATGGCCTCAGTGGTAATATGTGCGATTCGGAGGCGGAGTTTTCTGTTGTGTCGTTGTCTTTTCCATCTCCTAACGAGGCTTCGCCTTGCCTCCCAGAGATGCAAAAGATGAGGGTCGATTTGAGGTGCTTGCGGAGTGATTTTGATGTTTTTAGTGGTGAGTTTGAGTGCAGACTGAAGCTTATCTACCCAGGCGTCCAGTGGGAGATTGCTGTCCTCGGAAGCGACTACCGCTAATTGCTCACGAAATTCTTTCCAATTAGTGAGACGCTGGCTCTTGGATGTGAACTGTTTTGCGCCATATTGCACTTGAGTTTGGATAATATAATGGTCGCTGCCCAGTGTGTCTGGTAGTACGTTGTAGAAAATGGGAGAGCGAATGTTGGTCAGTGTAATGTCTGGGGTGGTGTCTCTGGCGGTGCTAGTGCCGATTCGGGTAGGGGCTTTGGGGTCCGTGATGAGGGTGAGAGAGAGTTGCATAAATGCGTTGTACAGACGTGTGCCCTTGGGAGTGTTTTTAAGGTATCCCCAGGCTGTGTGTCCAGCGTTAAAATCACCTACTATCAGTGTATGTGAGCCAGATATGCGTTTGATGTCGGATAGAAATGTGAGGAAGCCGTGTCCTTTGGCTCGGGGTGGGTCGTAAACGTTCGTTATGAAAAGGCTGGGGGCATCTGGTGTAGGCGGCAGTATTTCAGTGAGCGTATGCTCAATTACTTGATTGCTGAGTGTATGGTCTATGGCCGTGAGAGTGTTTTTGACGAGAATTGCAGTGCGTGCAGATAGGGAGGTGGTATTGTATCCGGTCAAAGTGGGCGAGCAGCCTGTTTCCTGAATGGCTATGACATCCGGAGTAGTTGCGTGGTTCTGAATGTAGAGTTGTAGGGATGCCCTTTTCCGTCTGAAGCTACGGCAGTTCCATTGCCAAACTGTGATGCCCGAGGCTGCAGACCGATGCGTCTTCTTATTGTGTGCCATTTTCACTGTGCTTGTGTTCCGTGCACGGCCCATACTTAGTTCGCGCGCGGATCTTGTCCGAGAGTTCATTGAAAATAGAACATGACACGTGTCCCGCATGATGATTTGATGGGCGACCGGCGGCAGCACAAGGGGCACACTTAACGTTAGGATCCCGGATGGAACTCGGGCAAGCTGCCAAGGCATGCGGCCCCGCACAACGGGTGCAACGCGCCTTCGAAGGGTCATTCCTAAGCTTACACTTTTTCAAAGCGTGCCCATACTGTGCACAAAATGTGCACAGAGGTACATGCAGGTCCTCGTACACCTCGACGGAAGTCCACCCTATGATTACTCGACGTGCCTTGCAGAGACGGGCAAAAGCTGGGGGGTCTGTTTCAATGACGTGAACGAACTGTCCGGAGCGTTGTAGAAAAGATAGCCTGACCTTGCAGGAAGAGGGGTCCAGATGAAGAGTCGGGTTGCGATGGTTGAGTGCAGAGATAAGCTCCTCCGGCCTGATATCAGGGTCAACCCCCGTCAATCGAACGTGCGGATTCCGCTGCTTGGGGATTCGGACGTTGACGGAGGTCCGCGTGGCCTCGATCCGCGAGATGGCAGACTTGAGGCGATAGAGGTCCTCAGGATCCCTGGAGGTAACCGTCAGGGCGCGACGGGAGGCCCGCAGAGTAACAGCCCCGATTCCCTCGACTTCGGGATCAATGTTTGCCTTGAGAAGAGCCACCACTTCATTGCCGACGTGGTCCGAAGATGCAGCAGAAGTTAAAACCATCTGGTGCGGCTGGGGATTGATGCAGGAATCTCCGGAAGCAGGATACTCACACGAGTCAGAGGTCGCAGTAGGGGCTGCAATGGCTGCGTCAGCCTGTAGAGTAGTTATTGAGGAGCCACTTATTGCAGCAGCATATGTCCTAGAGACCTGGGGCTGTTGTCTCCCGCCGGAAAGGTGCACCGCAGCCGTGGTGTCCTTGGTAGTCACCCCAGCAAGCCGCGTTCGGAGGACACTCAGTTCATGATCTCGTGCAGCCAAAGAGGTCCGAAGTGTTTGGAAATGGTTCATTTCGGCGACAGCACACGCGAAGAAGTGCGCAGTGTGGCGGTACAGGGCACAGACACGAGGCAAGAGGACTGCCCTGGTTGAGGGACCAATCTTGCTATCCCTGTCCAGAATAGCCGCAACGATCTGCTCATGGACCCTCATGGCGTCAGCGTCCGTTCCAAGTTCCAAGCTGTTGTACTTCGGCGACTCCGAGTCCACAGTTGACCGCGGCGGAAGGTCCAGGGTTCCCGGCAACTTAGAAATGTCGCGTTCCAAATGGAGACTGGCAGATGGGGAGGCAGGGTCGGACTCCGGAAGCTTACCAGGAGGTGCAACGTCGGGGTTGTAGGAGGTCAGGTCCGCGACGATGTTAGAAGCCGCCTGACAGGAGGACGCGTCGAACGGAGGCGGTGGCCTGCCTGGAGCAGCCTGGTCGGTCATGGCCTCAAGCAGCCGGCAGGCCCAACTCGCCAGCCGTCGGATAGCAGAAGGGGAAAAATTGATTCAAAGGCACTGACCAAAGGCCACTCAGGGTGTCGTTCAGGTCTTACCGGTCCCCGCCTAGTAACATTGATGCCAAGAGGCCCGGCAGTTCATATAAAATTCAAGCACCACGAAAAGCGAAAAGAACGGCCTGCCACCCAGCCGTCTTCGTCTTCTTTCCACACACACACACCCATGAAAGGGAAATTACCCGCCCGCATCGAAATTCATGGTGAGACCTGCCCTGCGAAATTCGTGAGTTTAGAGCATTGGTCTAAAGCTGTTATTTTGGGCATGGACTTTCTTCGCGAGTATGGCGCACGGATCGACGTGGGGCAGAACAAATTGACTCTTCAGACACGTTCTGTTTCACCAAGGCCTCATGTAGCGAACAGAGCTGTGCTTCGAGTAGACTCCGAACACGTACATTTGCCGCCACTGTCGACAATTTTTCTGCCTGTTAGAGCCGAGACATCTGTTTGGGGCGAAGGTGTCTGGAAGGAAATGTTGAAATGATGCTTACGAGGGGAATCGGCGTTGCGAGAGGGATAGGGAACGTTACCGAAGGGCGGGCCAACGTCATCACGACGAACTTTAGGAATGAGCTGCAAAGCCTGACGAAAGGGACAGTTGTAGCCTACATGGAAGACATTACTGACGTTCACGAGGCTGTGGCGATTTCTGAGTAAGGTTTTTCATCTAGAACACAAGAAAAACGGGAATTGTAACTGAATCTAGAAAAAAGATTAGAGTGGTCCCAGAAGCGCGATCTTCTTGAACTTTTACATCGATACAACAATTATTTTGCCACGACATCCAGGGTTCGCCAGAAGCGTGTCGCAAAACACAGAATTATTGTCGATGGCGCAACACATCCGATTCGCCAACCGCCATACCGGGTTTTCTTGAGAGAACGAGAGACTATGCAGGAGAAAGTGCGTGAAATGCTAAACGATGACGTCATCCAGCCTTCCAACAGTCCGTGGGCTGCACCTGTGGTACTGGTTAAAAAGAAAGACGGGTCGCTGCGATTCTGCGTAGATTACCGACGACTCAATAAAGTCACAAAAAAGAATGTATACCCACTGCCACGAATCGACGACACCCTCGATCGGCTCTGTCACGCCCGCTATTTTTCGTCGATCGATTTGAAGAGCGGATACTGGCAGATTGAAGTAGATGAGCGCGATCGGGAGAAAACTGCGTTTTTAGCACCAGCTGGCCTCTATGAGTTTAGGGTGATGCCGTTTGGTTTATGTACTGCCCCTGCAACATTCCAAAGAGTCATGGACACTGTTCTTGCTGGTCTGAAGTGGCAGACCTGTCTTGTGTATTTAGATGATGTTATTTTTTCGAGCACCTTTGCTGACCATTTTGTGCGCCTAGAAGCGGTTCTGCAGGCTATACGGAAGGCAGGCCTCACACTCAAGCTTTCAAAATGCCGGTTCGCGTACCGCGAGTTAAAGTTTCTTGAGCATATTGTCAGCACGCTGACGTGAAACCAGATCCTGAAAAAACTGCAGCCGTAGCGTCGTTTCCACGGCCATCGGACAAAAACGTCTGAGAAGGTTTCTTAGTTTGTGCGCCTACTTCAGACGTGTTGTCCACAACTTCGCTCAGATCGCCGCGCCCCTGATCAACCTTACAAAAGAAAGTATTGCTTTTGGATGGGATGAGGAGCAAGAGTCAGCCCTGAGGCAGCTAAAACAAGCCCTTCCAACATCACTTATACTAGGCCCCTTCGATCAAGCTGTCGACACTGAGCTCCACACCGATGCCAGCAACAAAGGACTGGGGGCAATACTTGTACAATTGGAGGACGGCGCTGAAGGAGTTATTGCGTATGCTAGCCGCGGCCTTTCCAAGGCAGAGTGTAATTGCTCCACAACGGAAAAAGAGTGCCTCGCTGTCATCTGGGCAGCAACAAAGTTCCGACCGTATCTGTACGGCCGCCATTTTCGTGTGGTTACCGACCACCACTCATTATGTTGGTAGGCCAACCTGAAGGATCCTGTGGGGCGGCTTGCTCGATGGAGCCTTCGATGGCAGGAGTACGACATCACTATTGCATATAAATCCAGCCGTAAGCATCATGACGCTTACTGCTTGTCTCGAGCCCCCCTGGAGCCGGCGCCAGGAGACGATGATGACGCTGACAGCTTTATTGCAGTCTTAAACATTGCAGATATGGCGGTTCGACAAAGACGTGATCCACAGCTTGGCCAACTAATGGCGCACCTTGAAGGATACGACGATGTGGTACCTCGTGTTTTCCTGCATGTCCAGTCCACATTTAGAATTCGGAACGGCGTCCTATACAACAAAAACTTCAACAGCAGCCAGACATCGTGGCTTCTTGTTGTGCCGGAAGATCTGCGTAGCGAGATCACGGAAGCTTGCCATGATGATCCTACTGCTGGTCACCTTGGTTACAGCCGAACACTTTAACGGATTTGGGAAAAGTTACTGGCCCAAACTCGCTACGTATGTGCGTTAGTACACAAGAACTTGTCGCGGGTGTCAACGGCGGAAGACGCTACCCACACGTCAGGCAGGCCTTCTTCAGCCAATCGAGCCGCCGTGTGCCCCGTTCTACACAATCGGAATGGATTTTTCTTTGAGTGTATTCTCTTCCGACAAGGCGCATAGTCAGCTTTGATCACTGACCGGGGTACCGCATTTCTGGCACAACTACAAAAGACCCTGCGTCTAAGCTGTACCAGCCACCGTCGAACTACTGCGTATCATCCTCAAACCAATGGGCTAACGGAGAGGCTGAACAAGACGATGGCTGATATGATTGTCATGTACGTGTACGCCGACCATCGACATTGGGACGAGGTGTTACCTTATGTTACTTTTGCTTATAATACTGCAATACTGCAGTTCAGGAGACAACACATATGTCACCTTTCCGACTTGTGCATGGCAGAAAGGTCACTACAATTCTCGATGTGCTGCCGCACGAACCACCTGACGGCGTTGCCGATGATGCTCGACTAGTATGCGAGCGCGCGGAGGAGGCTCGACAACTGGTGCGACTCAACACACATCACCAACAACATACCGACGCTTATCGCTACAACCTCCGGAGACGTGACGTTGATTTTCGACCTGGTGATAAGGTCTGGGTTTGGACACCGGTTCGCCGTCGAGGCCTTTCGGAAAAACTTATGAAGCGCTATTTTGAACCCTACGCGGTTATTCGTCGCATCGGTGACCTCAACTACGAGGTGCTCCCCAGCAGAAGCGAACCATCGTCACGCCTTTCTTCACGTCCCGAAGTTGTTCATGTTGTCCGGCTTACGCCATAGTACGTCTAAACCTGGACGAACCCTTCAATGTTTTCTCCGTTGCACTTTTATCGCGAAACAACCCGTGCAGACACTAACAGTGTTTTTGCTGGTGCTTTCTTTTTTTTTTTTTTGTTTAGCATCGAGACGATTCTTCTTTCGGAAGGGAGGCAGTGTACCGCCCGAAGAAGAAGGAACGCGATCGCATTTTCTTTTCTTTTTATACAAGTATATAAAAAAAAAAATTCTTTGCTACCCAATTCTTGGCCGATCCCCCTCTGTGGGTATGTGCCATAAGTTATTTGGACAACAACAACGACGCTGCTGCCGTGACTCACGCGCGGGCTGGTTCCGCTGCTGTTGTGCTGCACTGTGCCATTGCCCTGTTGACCCGAGGTCTCTGCTGCCGTCGTGTCCCTGTGTGTCAGGACGTGAGAATATAGAGAGACAGTTTGTAATTATATAATTTGGTTGTTTTAAGCATATAATTTATCAACTAAATTAACACAACCAATGCGATACATACCTACTCATTGGTGTACAGCTTGATTTTTGCCTACCTTGGTATTGAAGTTGACCATCAGTACAGTATACTGTGTTTTCAGATTCCCCATTACCGATGCTACATTTAAAGAGAAGCTTTCGACTTCCTGGTCATCATGTATACATGATGGCGCGTAAGCCTGTACAGCTTTCAGCTTATATCGTTTATTAAGCTTAATTACGATGAATATCGCCCTCCTATTATTGCCATTGAACTCATTTGTATAGGCAGCTATATGCTCATTTACACGAAACTCCACTCCAAGTTCTCGCTTCTCCGGTAAACCTCGATAACACAGTATATGCCCAATCTTCAGTACAGTATATGCCTCATTCGGCCTCCTAACCTCACTAAGCCCTATGACATCCCATTTCAAACCCTCTAGTTCCTCTAACAGCGCTACTACACTGCATCACTGGGACACGTCATAACATGAAACGTCGCCAGGATCATTCTGCAAAGGTGGCCTGGCGGAGCCAGAAATACTTAGAATTCTCCGCTGCGTCATAGGTCTGACCACCGCCGTGGTCACTTGCTACGCAGCCGCTGGGGACTGAGGACTAGGTGTTTATTGGATTATTTATGTGAGATTTTGGCCGATTACTGCTCCAGGTTGGCAGAATCAAACTCTGGTTTGAGAGTGCGTTTCCGGAGGTGTTACTGGCATCATGTCGCACCCCAAATTTATTTACGCAATTCCATCGGCATGCGGATTCTTGATCCTTTTTTGTAGTCCGGTGGAGAATTGCACAGCAGTAGGATTCGAGCGATGATCCTCGTATACGCGGACTAGATGTTCTGCTTCTATGCCACGGCTCAATTTTGCTTGATTAAGACCTGTAAACTCTTTCTTTGGGAGCCAAAGTATTGTACTCTCATTCAGATTAGATGAAGACCTTTTTAGGTCAATACTAGTATTAAGACTAAAAAATTCCAATAAAGATTGAAAAGTTAGAATCTGACTATTAAAATATTCGGTGCGGGCCCGATGCTGTCCCTTTTTCACCCTTTAATAATTAGAAGGGTTATTAACGATGCGCCCTTAACAGTGCGCACACTCCAAGACACCCTTAGAGTAAGTAGGGTAAGCTGTTCCGGTCGGTCACAAAGGAGATGCCCTCGACCTGCGTGGCAAGCTCCGCCGAATTCAACTACCTTGTAGTGATAGAAGGGGGTGGCCGTTTGGTGCCCAGCTTCTGCCGGTTCAAGTAAGAGTAAGGTTCGGAGTCAGAACTAACAAACAAAACACTCTTGATGCACAGCAAAAGACGATACAGAAGAAATCACAAACACTAAAAATGCACAGACGAGAGGTTCACAGAAAAACAAACGCTAAGCATGCAACTGCAGAGGTATCCAATAACACAGAGGCTTTACAACACAGATCAAACACGAGAGAGTCACATAAACAAATACCAGATTGTTCACTGGGCATTGTTTGAAGTCCAACGCCTCGAGGGTCACGATGTGGCCGCCTCGCAGGTCCGTGGGCTTGCCAGCAGCGGTGATCCCCGGGAGTCCAGCCGAAGCACTAGCTTATAAGCCGCAATCCCTGACTGACTGACTGAGTGACTGACTACACAATCGGAGCGGCCTCCATAAATAGCGCGCGCCGCGTCTGTCTGTTAAGGCGTGCCAAGGCTAGCGCGCACACACACTTCGCTTCGCTAGTTTAGAGAGCTCCCTTTTTCTTCCGTCGAGCAGCGCGTCGTCATTGGCTAGGTCCCGTAGAATTTTCTGGAGACGTCTGCATTTTCCGGACTGATGAATCACCGTCCTCGCCGGGAGACGAGAAGGAGGGTGAAGGCGACGCGTACAAAGCTACGCGCTCTCTCGCGCTGAAGGAGGCTATTCTCGAACCTTGTATAACTTTCGATGCGGCGCCGCACGGGCCTCGCGCCGCGCCAGCTTAAATGTGCGCCGATTTCGTGACACCCTTAAAAAATGTATGATTAGGATGAAATTCTTGTGAGTAATGAGAAATTGATAACTAAAGCAGCTTATCCTCCGTTCTTGCATCATATCGATATCATAAATTGTTGGTGAGTTTTTGCTTTAGGTTTTGTGCATCATACTATCATAAAATCTTGATGAGATTTTGAAAGAGCGTTTTTGGCGTAAAAAATCAGCACGAGTCGTGATTCATCAAGTCGTCAGAGCAATATCATTTTTATGCATAACGTCCACATGCCTTACTAATGCACATTACCTGAGATACTTTTGCAGATAAATCTCAGTTCTTGCTCACTATGTGCATATTGTGTCAGAAGTTCTTTTAAAAATGCGGGTTATTAACAGCTCACAACCAACAGTTGCAGGGGGGGGTTCTAATGGTGAGATATAAGCAAGTGCGGGCTATTAAGATAGTCGTATCAGGAAAAAGCATCGGGGTAGCGTATGTAGTTCTACTGGATTTGGTGCCGTATTCTCGACATTGCTGTTACTTGCAGCTTTCAGAAGGTTCATTTAAGCTTTTTACTCATACATTCCAACTTTGAGAGTGAGAAATGTCGGTGTTTATGCTGGGTTGAAGAAAGCATTAGATCAACACCTGTGAAATTTTAAAAGGAAAATGAAAGTGATGGCATTCGATACATTTTTCATTTCTACCAAACTACTATTTATTATTTATTATTATTCACGCAGGAATGCACCCCAAATATTTCCTTTATACGTCACAATTAACAAGAATGCCAACAAAAACATAATCTTACGGGGGTGGGTTTACTATATATAAATCAGGCGCAGAATGCATTAAAGCCAGGTATAGTAAGAGCAAGGCTTGTCTCAAAACGAGCCCTCACGCATTCACCTCGTCCTTTTCTAGCACATGTGCTACGCCGCGCGGCGCATCGTATTTGGCGTAAGAGTTGTCTCCTGGATGAAGCTTGTCCTGGTGAGAGTCAAGGAGATTTGGAGTAGCAGCATTTCATTCGTGTCATATGACCCAGCTGAACAGCAATTTGACAATGTTACTTTAGCGATTACGTAGGTTACTTCACTCAACCGCCTTAGACCTAGCACCAGCAGTGAT
Organism: Amblyomma maculatum; assembly: GCF_055883805.1. Taxonomy (NCBI): domain Eukaryota; kingdom Metazoa; phylum Arthropoda; class Arachnida; order Ixodida; family Ixodidae; genus Amblyomma; species Amblyomma maculatum. The sequence continues at coordinate 146,443,469 of NC_139353.1, forward strand.
TCGAAAGTGGCCCCAATTTCGAGATCGGTATCCAACCACTCGTTTCCCCGTCTGCAAGTTCAGAAATACAGAAGGTGACATCCATCACCTGCTGTGGGAATGTCCAACGCTGAAGCGGATGCGGATCCGGCACCTGGTGGCAGCTGGCCTCTCCCCCAATAATCCGCAGTCATATTCTAGTTGGACGCAGAGACCACATCATCGTTCACTCCTCGACTTCATTGCATCAGCCAACCTTTTTCCACTTATTTGACCATACTCTTCATCCTTCATAGCAGTTTTTTATGCTCTGAGGCAATAAACATTGCAAAAAAAAACAACAACAAAGGATTCGGTGTATTGCCACTACCACTTTTGGTAGAGTCTGCGGTGATGCAATGGCATCCAAAGCAAAGCGAAATCTCCGAGTTCGTAACTGACTGCAGCATCAGCTGCACCATACCGGATATTTGCGTGGTCATGCGAGGCGATGGTTCGCAAACGAGCAAGAAGACGTGCCTAATCTGCGAGAAAGAGGTGCTGCGACAGGGATTGGTCACCGTGCAAGGAAAATGAAAGAAATATGTCCAGGGAGGTTGATGGCAAGCGTGCGTACAGAAGTAAAACAGGAGAATATCCGGTTACATCATACTCAGCTGTTTTATAGGTGTGAGTCACAAATGGCAAGGTGGCGTTCCAGTTTTTCTGGTCTAATGCTATGTACACCAACATCATGTTGATGAGAGTCCGGTTGAGGCGCTCGCTTTTTTATCAATTTTTATCACTAATGCATCAGAAACTTAAGTCAGAAGCAATCAGAAATACCTGATGAGTGTGATGTCTAAAATCACTGACATTAGAACAGAAACTCATTACACATTTTTTTTAAGCACTACTAATATTTCTTTGAAATAGGTGCCACCACAGGATATGAAAAAATGAACAACCTCGCTTACGCCGTCAGCAGTTACAAGGACATGAGCTTCCGTTTTCATATACACCTTTCACAAACTCCTTCTCCGCTGATATCCCGCATACTCCTCAGGGCGTTACGAGCATTACCGTTATATGCAGTCCTAATTTTGAGATGACCTTGTTGGCTTGTTTCCCTTCACTGGGGTCTTTGCGATTTCAAACTTAGAGAAATCATCTGCAGCCACTTTAGTTCTGTAGGAAGAAATCAAACGTCTGATGCCCTGATGACTAGCAGAGTTTACCTTGTTGTGGGGGTCGTATACAAGGCGCAAGAAAATTCGATTTTTTTTTCCAGCCACAGAATGTTCATTTGGTTTGGATTCTGGTTTTGTTTCTGTATTCACAGCTGCTTCTTGCTTTCAAACAATGCTGTAGCGCTTCTCCGTCTGTTGGAGTCCAAACAGTATTCAGTGGCTCTTCTTTTTCAATATGAGGCCGACGTACTGACGTTTCAAATATACCTAGAAATAAAGCCTTGATCTTGGCCGAATGCTCATGCACTTAAAGCACTCCCTTAAGTTCTATACCTATGTAAGGCAAGAACAATGTTTGCCATAGCATGTCTGAGAAATGAAAGTCTGATGGGTCATCAGCGGTCATAAAGGCACTGTTACGGCTCAGGAGCAAAAGCCTTTATTTCAGGAAACGAGGCATTGAAGATTTTGTCATGGAGCAATGCATTTAGTGCTTCCAACGGTGCTGCCTTTCACGTGCACTCGGTCATTTGGGATACCAACGACGGTATGTTGTAGTCACGGTGGGTTTAATAACGTATTCGCGTCATAGAAGGCTGAGTATGTCAGAACGTGACGGCTGATAATGACATTATTTAATATTGACCGGCAGGCATATCCCGAGCACTCGGCTCACCGCTACTGGTGGCTTCGTAGTCCACCTCTTCGATGACAATATGTTTGCGCAGAATTAGCGCGACAGAAACTGAAGGTGAAGAACGCGTGATATTTATATTTATTACATTAACATAATTTTCTTTGTGGCGCCTTATTACCCTGGTTAAGCTCGCCAACGCTATAAGGCAGTTGACGCAGCATAGAAAACGCACTTCTAAATTATTTTTTAGTTCAGTGTACGATATATCGCAACCGTTCGCCATGGTTATGCGTGCGTATCAAGCATAAAATTAAAACGCAGGAGTAGAAGTCATGAGCCACTATGTGGTCACTGCCGAACAAGGAAGCTATAAATATGAGCAAAGTACACAGAGCATAGATATATCTGCGTGAGCTTGTAATAAGTGTCTACCAATCTATAGGAGATGTATTACGTTAAGTCTCAGCCTCACGCAAGTCAAGTCTCACTTCTTGGGCACAATAAAGAATTGAAATAAGAAGCTGAACAGTTTTTAAAAGCGATCGCCTTGGCGTTGTCGCTGCCGTGAAATGGGCAGTTTAGAGCCATATTTTGAGGAGAACTACATTTGTACTTTTTTGTAAACTTTTTTTCGATGTCACCGTTCGTAATATAATGCGGAGATGCAAGATTTGCTTTTTTTGCGTAATTCATTTTATCTTCAGTTGTAATACAAAGTTGCGAAAAACATCTGAGAATTCTAAAATGAAAAAAACCTATCAAGTCTAAGATTGTGCGTGTTTTATTGCAACAAACACGCCATAAAGTTTCAGCCTTTCCAGATATCAGTTTTTATGCTTTGGACAAAAAGTGTGGGAGCTAAATTGACTTCTTCCGTGCCTTCCCGCCCTACAAGACCATATATATGCGATTCAGCTGCTAGTCTGGCCACAGAAGCTGGGTTTAGAGAGAGGCGAAGTGCAAGGTGTCCCTAAACGGCATATATAGTTAAAGTATATGAACCTCAGGTTGTTTAAGCTCAATTTTCAAGGTGGCGTGCCTCGTATTCGATGCCGATTAGGAAATGTAAACCAAAATACCAATGAAAGACATCAATGAGTGAATGGGTAGGTATTTATTCCCGAGCAGCTGCGAGTGTGGTCACGCATCGCAGATGGCACTGTCATAGTCGCGGTACTCCTCTGGACACATGGCGTGGTAGGCGGAGAGGCAATCTTCAGGTATTGTGTCCACAACATCTTTCGTAACAAACAGAATACAAACTAAAACAAGGAAAATGCGAGGCAGTTAGACGAGGCACTGAGGTATTCAAATATTCATTCAACACTAGAACATGCACAGCCACGCTGTAAACAAGCGAAGTGGCGGCAGCGATGCAGAGTGTTTGCAGTTGAACTGAAATCATCGAATGTTTGGGCGCACTGCTATATGCGCCCTCTACGAGAACCTTGTAGTACTTAATGCCCCACCTTTATTTGACCTCAATGCAGGAACAACGACCGCCGTGTTCGAAGCCCTCTACCCCTGGAACTGTTTCCTGAGCATAAAAATATAACCGTCACAATTTCGTTCCCGCAAAACTGTTAAGCACACAATATTCGCTTGTTTGCCAAACCTGTAAGCTTTGGTTCTTGCTTTTACTTTACCCGATGTATACGGAGTTTTAAATAATTAAATTTCATTTCTTTTTATAAAAACTCTTAAAGATCTAAAGGTGCGGTTTGTGGACATTGAATGTATATGGCAAGGCGGCCATTAAATGCAGTATTGATTCTAGTCATTGAAACCGTAATGAATTAAAAATATCGAAACAAGTTTGTTATTGTACATTTGACGACACAGTAACATGTTGCAAAATTGAAGGCTGATGACATCGAAGGTTTGTCGGCTTTCTAAATTTTTTTCCGAAATGTGGCTCAAAGTGTCGAACGTAAATGGTGCGCATCTCGAAGCTCGTTGACGTAGCTTTGATCCATTGCATGTTTTCAAAATGGCCTGGCTGCAGGTGGTATAATTCCGAAAAGTATGCTAAATACTTTTACATACAGAAACGGTGCCTGCCTTTTGTTCCAGCGTGCAACAACGAACAAGCAGCGTGGAAGCAAGAAGAACAAGAGCGTTTATTCTAGATTGCATGCTGGTATTTATAGCCTACAAGCGGCTGCATGATAACGGCCAGAGCGCATGCGCGACTGATACATTACATCTTCCTCGGTGTAACCTTTAAAAGTCTGAGAGCACAATACGCGACACTTGTTGGAAATTCTGGTCGTAGTGAAGACGATTGGGCTGTCTCTTTTGTCGGGTGGATCGCCTTGGCACAAATTGAGTGGGCTGTATTGTAGACCGCGATGCTTCCACGTTTTCCTGAGAAATGTCTTCGCTGCCAGAGTCATCTTCCGTTAAGTCGCTTCGGAATGGCTCACGTGTGGCTAGAAGATGTTGTCGGTTGCGTCGAAGCACTTTGTTGTCCTATGTAAGGACGCGATAGGACCTTGGTGCTACCAGGCCCATGACTAGAGCCTTGCAGTCCCATGCAGTCCCTCGTACTCTTACAACTGCATCTTTTTTTTAGTTCAGGCAGATTTTTCACTTTTGAGGGCCTCTACTGGCGGGGTTGGCGCCGGGACTTCTGTTGACTGGAGCATGACACGAAGTCTGGTAGCCGAGTGCGTAACTTTCTGCCTTGAAGAAGCTCTCCAGGGGACCGGCCTTCGGCTAGTGGAGTCGAGCAATAACCGAGAAGGCCCAACCAGAAGTCCTCGTTGAGTTCGCCAGTCTTCTTCATTATTCTTTTGACAATTTGGACTCCCTTCTCGGCGAGGCCATTGGACCGTGGGAATCGCGGACTGGACGTGACATGCTTGAAGTCGTATCTAGAGGCGAACAAAGCAAATTCATGTGATGAAAACTGAGGACCGTTGTCGGTGCAGACTTCCAACGGAATCCCATACCGTGCAAAAATTGAGCTAAGCTTAGCAATGACAGTGCATGTCGTTGTGTCAGTAATCTTTCCGACTTCAGGGAAGTTTGAAAACGCATCGAACACGCACAGGCAGGAGTTGCCGCAGTGCATAAAGATGTCAACACCCACCCTGCACCAGGCATGGCCTGGGAACGGCCTCAGCAGCACTGGTTTAGTTTCTTGTTTGTAAGCGTATTATTGACAAACAGAACAGGTCTTCACCATGGTTTCAATGTCCGTACTCAGTCTCGGCCAGAATACCAAGCGACGGGCTCTCGCTTCGCACTTATTTATGCCTAAGTGACCTTCATGAATACGACCCAGTATTTCAGCTCTCATATTCTTCGGAATGACGACCTTTGTCCCCTTCATAATAATACCCTTAAAGGGCAACTCCGGTGGTTTTTTCATCATTTTGTGCTTTTAATTGAATTACATTCCTCGGCACGTCCTGACTCCAACACAAAAAACCGTTTTCCAAAATTCCAATTAGAAGTATTTAAAAAAAAAAAACAGCAAATCGAAACCGAAACTGCTTTCACGGCCAGAAACGACGTCACATTTGACGAAACGGTGACGTCACACTCAGTATTAGAAAAACACTCGTACGTGCGTTGGATGGTGAAAATAAAGTATGGAAATCATGACGCACTGCATAAAATGTCTGAGGTAGTTCAATATAAGCCTCACAATTTCATAATCACGCGGGAAGTGGACATTAACGCCTGTATACTGTTTGTGACGTCAGAAACTCAGTGTTGCCCGCAGAAATACTCTCAACTTAAGCCATGAAAATGGCATATTTGAAAGCCGTATTGCGCCTGAAGGGATTATCGTACGGCACCCAAATTTTGTAGAATGCGCCAGGACGGAGAGAAGAACCTGTGGTAAAAGTTTCACTACAATATTCGAATGTCAAAAAACCCCCGGAGTTGCCCTTTAACCTCTGATAACTCAGGACCAAAAGGTTTCATCGAGCCTTCAATTTCTTCTCCATTCCTTAGTTGCCGCAACACTGTTTGCAAGTCTGGGTCAGAGGCTGTCGCCTCTGGCAGTCGATCCAAAATTTTCTTGCTCACCAGCTCTAAAGTCACGCTCACTGCATGAACGTCGACGTCTTCAGTGAAGTCATCACGTTCGCTTGGAACGGCTGGCGACGATCTTGAAAGCATATCGGCCAGGAACAGCTGTTTGCCTGGAACAAAGTGAAGAACGTAATCATATCTTAGCAAGCGCAGGAAAAATCGTTGCAGTCTTGGTGGCTTGTCACCAATGGCTTTCGAAGCAATTGCTATCAACTGTCTGGGGTCTGTTTCGATGGCGAACTTGCGGCCGTAAACGAAATGAAAAAAATTTCACAGCCGAAAGTAATGGCCATTGCTTATTTCTCGATTTGCGCGTTTCTTTGTTCTGCCTCCGTCATAGTGCGTGATGCATAGGCGACCGGCCGCCAACTACCACCGTAGTTCTGAGGAAGGGCAGCACCAATCCCATTTTTCGAAGCATCAGCAATGACCTTGGTCTCTTCAGCAGGATCGAAAATGGCTAGCAAAGGAGGACCACTCAGTGCGTCACAGACAGCTTGCCATTCCTTACAGTGGTTTGCAGACCATTCAAAAAGGGTGTCTTTTTTAATGAGGCTGCGTAGAAGCGTCGTCTATTCCGCTAGATGCGGTATATACTTTCCGACGTAGTTCACTACCCCGAGCATTCTGTGAACGCCGGCTTTGTCCTTTGGCTGAGGCATTTCACTTAATGGTGCGATCAGTGCGGGGTTAGGTTTTATTCCGTCTTTGTTTATGATGTCACCCAAAAAGTAAATTTCCGTGACACCGAATTTGCATTTCGCCGCATTGAGCGTCAGGCCGGCCTTTTTGGCTAGTTGCAAGGCTGTGCGGAGGCGAGTATCGTGCTCTTCCCTTGTGCTCCCCCATATAAATATGTCATCGACATAGATTCGGACCCCTGGAGCCTGGTCGAATATTGCATTCATAGTTCTCTGGAAAACCTCAGGCGCCGGAGCAATGCCGAAGGGAAGTCGCAAGAAACGGTAGCGTCCGAAGGGTGTTCCGATTGTGCATACCTTTGATGTAGCTTCATCTAAAGGGATTTGGTGGAACCCCGGATGTCCGTCGATGCGAGTGAAAAAGGAGGCCCCGGCAAGCTCAGCCTCAATGTCATCTCGCTTAGGCATATGATAATGTTCTCGCTTTAGGCACTCGTTATTTCGTCTGGGGTCAATACATATGCGCAGTTTCCCATCCTTTTTTCTTGCTGCAACAAACGGACTCACCCAGTCAGTGGGTTCGGTGACTTTGGCCACGATGCCAGCCCGCTCCATCCGATCCAACTCTTCTCGCAGGAGCTCGAGCAACGCCAAGGGCACCCGTCGCACCGGCTGGACTACCGGTGTTGCATCCTCGCGCAGAACCATGTGGTAAGGGCGTGCTAGGTAGCCGATGCCCTGAAACAACTCGGGAAATTTCTTAGCCACTTGGTCAGTGCTGTTCGTGTGCACATTGTTCACAGAACGCGACAACAGACCTAACGCTTCACTTGCAGACAGTCCCAATATGGCCTGGTTGCCCTTTTTTACAATGAAAAAGTCGAAGTACCCACTTTGGTCGTTCACAAACACTTGGAGCGTAGCCACGCCGATGTGCTTTATAACGTCACCGGTGTATGAGCGGAGGACGGAGGGGCTTGCTCTTAAACCAGACTTCGCTTTGAGCCTTTGAAAAACGGAGTAAGGCAATAAATTCGCTTGCGAGCCTGTGTCTACTTTCAGAGACACTACTTGGGAAGCCACTCTCGCGTGAATGACCCCATCAGCTCTGTTGCCTAAGCAGACGTCGAGTATTTCAAGACCTTCCTGCTCGCCGCGAACTTCGCTTACTTGAGACACGTTTTTGCAACAGGCCGAAAAATGGTTAGCGCCACGGCACCGGAAGCATGTTTTGCAGAACGCTGGGCATCTGCCGCGTTAGTCGACACGGTTGCACTTGGAGCATTTGAACTGCCGGCGTGTTTTTATACGAGCTACTTCCTGTTCTCGTTGAGCCTCGTCCTGCTCTGAACATTCTGCACACTGTTCACAGGCTGAAAAGTTGCCTTGCTGGCGCGTTTCAATTCGTGCTACTTGCTTCTCCGCTTGAGCCCATGTATTGTTTTGTTCGGCGCATATCTCTTCAGCCTTGCAAATTTCTTCCGCCCTCAGTAAAGTGAGGTCTTTAACTTTCAGCATTTTTTCGCGCAATTTCGGAATATTTGTGCCAAAGACAACCTAGTCCCTAACCATGGAGTCACTCAAGGTTCCAAAATTGCAGCTTCGTGCAAGTCTCTTCAAGTCCCGTGAAAAACGTTCGAAGGGTTCGCCCTCAGCTTGCGTTCTTGAACGAAAGACATTGCGTTCGTACACTTCGTTTTGCTGCCCTTCGCAGTATTCCTCGAACTTCTTTGTAACAGTTTGATAATCTTCCTTGCTTTCGTTCTCCGAAAACAAAAAGTTGTTGAATACCTCTAGGGCGTCTTCCCCGGCTACGGTGAGCAGCAGTGCGGGTTTGGCTCCTTCCGTCCGTGGTTCTTTCGTCGACTCAGTGGCCTGCAGGAACAGCTCGAACCGCTGCTTGAAGAGGCTCAAGTTCTTCGCGGGGCTACCGGACAGCACAAGCGCGGCTGCGGTGGCTTCACTAAATCCATCGTGCAGTGCACAGTGACACCACCGCTTCGATCAGCGCGTTACTGCATACGTGAACGCGATCCCACTTCTGACACCATGTTCCAGCGTCCAACAACGAACAAGCAGCGTGGAAGCAAGAAGAAGAAGAGCGTTTATTCGAGATTGCATGCTGGTATTTATAGCCTACAAGCGGCTGCATGATAACGGTCAGAGCGCATGCGCGACTGATACATTACACCTTTATGCGCAAAATGAAAAATACGCTAGTCATAGGCATTTATAGGTGGATAGGTGGAAATTCTCCTTTAAAAACACGCGTGTTGGACGATATTGCTGTGTTACTTGAGAAGAATAAGACTTTTCCATTCCAGTACAATGTAGAAACAATAGCCAAACGCTACACTTTGTCAAACTACTTAATAGCAATGCAAAGAGATTCATATAGGGACGAAGAGCGAGAGTTAAATTAGAGTTCGCTAGCAGAAACGTACTTGTTCGTGAAAAACTGGTTAATAGTTCCTAAGGAAAACTTATATTAAATTATCTAAAATGACATCTCCAGTGAATCAAAAATATAGATTTCTTATTTACATTAGTGTCCTTTTCGGCGGCACTGTGACATCAATTCTATACTTGAGAATATGGCTCATGCGCGGAACCTATAATGGTTGTTAGCTAATATTAAATAGTTATCTTTGAAACTCTTGCTTTTAGGATATCTATATTATAAATAAGCAAAGTGCTTCTTTGGCGTGTTGGTGAGACATGATAGAAAGTTAAAGCGCACAACCAGCCGAGCACGGTAAAGCAGACGAGAGACAAACGAGCGCTAACTTTCAACTCAATTATAGAGAGGTTTTCAGGCCGCTGCACCCAATATCCTTATTTAATATTGTCAACTGGCAACAAGAGCCAAAGCATACAAATGGCAGTGACCCTAGGTACCACATTAGCGGGCCGGATCGGGGTCTCAGCCCCACAACCTTAACTTGTACGCAGGCCCCTCTCTTACAGAGAGAGGAGACAAACAACCAAATACCTGTCCCTTTCAACGTTTTCCTTCATAACCTTGTGTCGCCTACGCGTTGGCACTGAGCGTCTGGTCACCCCACCGCCACGGTTGACACTGCTGATTTGGCGTTGTCGCTTCGCCGTATACGATAAATAACCGTCAAAGGCATTCGCCTTTGCTATTTTTGCTGAACGACCTCCTCCAAGCAGGTGCATTTTCGTTTTTCCATACGTGGGCTTTGTTGTTGTAACCTCGACTCACCAGCCTCTGTAGATGCTATCCACCCAGCAATGCGCGAATATCTCGATGCCGACAAGCGCACAAACGCAATGCTGACGCTTAACTGGGCCCACTGCGTTTCCACGTACCAACGCCGACCCTTACCAGTGCTATGCGGCATTGCTCCTCCCATAAAACATCGCCTCGATGTTCCCAAAAATAAACCGAGAAAGATAAACATAAGGTTTAGAAGTAATTAACATCACGGATTCTTTAAAGCGTGTAATATGGCTTCAAACGTGCAACATGTGCAACTTCTGGACGCACACGTCGCCATTGGAAGACTGTCGTACCATCGAGAATGGCTTCATAGTTTAGTTCACCGGCGCGGCGAAGGATTTATATGGCCCAAAGTATCGACGTAGTAACTTTTAACTTAGTCCGCGACGGCGAATTAGCGTCCATGCCCAGACTTGCCCTCCCGGCCTTTACTCTGCGTCGCGTCATCGCAAGTTGTATTGTTGGTGTCGGTACGTTGATCTTTATTCCGAAGCCGGGCGAATCGTCGGGCTGCCTCTGCACACGGCAAGTAGGCGGCCACCTCGAGATTGTCTTCTGTTATGTGCGGGGACATCGTATCGAGCATTGTCATGGGCACCCTGCTGTCCGCAAAACTGAACAGGGTTGCACTGGTTGTCTCCTAGTAGGACATGTTATACACGAAAATCACGTCCGGCAGGACATCGCCCCGGGTCTGGTGTTCGGTTTCTACGTACAGGGTGAGCACGTCGGTGATAGTTTTATTCAGACGCTCTGTAAGACGCTTTATTCAGAGGCGCTTGTTAGACTGCAGGTGGCAGGCGGTCATCCTTCAGTGGCTTGTCCGGCTGTACTTAAAGATGGCATGAGCTCCGTCGCAAATGATCTTCCGCTGTCCGTTATGAGCACTTCGGTGGCGCCGTGGCGCAGGAGAATGCGCTCGATGAAAAAATTGGCGACTTCTCCTGCGGTACCATTAGGTGGCGCTTCTGCTTCGGCGTAACGAATAAGGTAATCTGTAGCCATAATAACCCACTTGTTACCCATTGCCGAAGTCGGAAAGGGGCTGAGGAGATCCATTCAAATTTGTTTAAATGGCTTCATCGGGGCTGGCATGGAGTTCAGCAGGTCTCATCAGCGACATCTTGCGTCGCTGGTTCTTGCGGCACGTCTTCAAGTAATGTGCAACGTCGGCAGAAAAACCGCGGCCAATAATACTTCTCTTGCATGCGGTACAAGGTGCGTATCATCCCGGTATATCCTGCTATCGACTCATTGTGAAAAGTCTTCAAAATGTCCTTTCGGAGATCTTTAGGCACGACAAGGTATGTGGTCCTTTTGCATGCGATGTTCTTCCCAAGATGACAGCTATCGCCTGAAGACCGGTGGAGCAGAAGCCACCTTGCCTTCTAGGTAATCTATCAGGTGTCTCAATAGAGGGTCCGAGCGCTACTGCTGTGCAAAAGTAGTGGTGTTTACCGGTTCGAAGAAGGCGCGGTCTTCGTTTTCCTTCGGAGGAATTTCAACAGGAGCCCGTAACAAGCAGTCTGCGTCAGAATTCTGCGACCAGACTTGTACACCTCCGCGATGTCGAATTCTTGTAGTCCTAAGCTCCATAGTGCTAAGCGGTCAGAAGGGTCTTTCAAACTAGCAAGTCAGCAGGGCGCACGGTGATCGCTTACTGCCTTGAATGGTCGACCGTATAAGTACGGAGGGAACTTCGACGTGGCCCAGATGATCGCGAGGCGTTTCTTCTGTGTCGACGAATAATTGGTTTCAGCTTTCGAAAGGGACCTGCTAGCGTAGGTGATAACATTTCTACTCCAGCAATCCTTTGAATAAGGACGGCGCCTATGCCGACGCTGCTTGTTTCGGTATGAATTTCAGTCTCAGCGTTTTTGTCAAAATGACAGAGGACAGGCGGAGACTGTCCGCGGTGTTTGAGATCCTCGAAGGCTTCTGTTGAAGTGCTTTCTGCCAAAATAGCGCTTTTGCCTTTGTAAACAGCGTCCAAGGTCAGGAGGTGCGAAACGTTCCTAATGAACCGTCTGTAATACGCGCACAGTCTGAGGAATGGGCCCACAGTTTTCGTATCAACTGGCTGTGGGAACTACGCAATCGCAGCTGTCTTGTTTGGGTCTGGACGAACACAGTCCTTGCTAACAATATTGCCCAAGAACAACAGCTCTTCGTGTGGCACTTCTCTTCTTTCAGCGTTAGCCCTGAAAACTTCATTTCGTCGACTATTTTGTGAAGCCTTTTCATGTGGTTTTCAAAGGTCCCGTCGGTACCTTTTGTCGATGTCCTTTGTGCTTTTTCCACGCTAGTTGCAATGTCGCAGTCATTAACGAATACACACCAACTAGCCCAACTGTATTCTATGAAGAGAAGACAGTGACGTCGTCTAAGTACACCAAATAAATATGCCTCTTTAAGCCAACCGGTAAAACCTTCATTACTCGCTGGAATGTCGCGGGTGTGGAGCCGAGGCCGAATGGCATTATCTTGAACTCGAAGAAGCCATCTGGTGAGATGAACGAGGTCCTCTCGCGATCTCTTTTATCGATCTCGATTTGTCAGTATCCGCTCCTTAAGCACATCGGTGAGAGCAACCTCGTATTGCAGGGCCAGTCCAGTGTGTCGTCGATGGGAGGAAGAGGGTAGACATCCTTTTTGTATGCTGTCCAAGCGGCAATAATCGACACAGAAACGAAGTGTCCCGTCTTTATTCTTCACTAGAGCGACTGGTGCCGCCCAGGTATATTTAATGGCTGAATGACGTCATCAAGAAGCAATTCATCGACTTGCTCGCGTATGGCTTGGCATTTTCGCGGCGACATGCGATATGGGCTTTAGAGCAGAGGCCGGATGTGTTCTTCCGTTATAATTCGGTGCTTTGCCAACGAAGTTCGTTTCACCTTCACCGCGGATGAAAAGCATTCGCTGTAGGTTTAAACAAGACTCCGCATCTGGCCTTGTCTTCTCAGGGGTACTCATCTCAGGTGGGCGAATCGTCTGCGTGCTGGTGGGGTAGGGCACACACTTCTCGAATGTCCGCTAATTCGTCGAGTTAAGCGATTGTCGTGCCATTTTTGAGATGCCGGTATTCTTCTGTGAAGTTCGTTACCAGCACCTGATCTTGTCCTCTACGAAAATTGGTGATGCCTTATACGATGCCGAGACTTCGTTTCAAGAGCAACTGGGTATTTTCTTCGATGACGCCTTCGGCAGTTTCAATATCTGTGATACCCACGCATACTACGACGCTTGATCATGGAGGCACGGTTAATTCTCCGTCAAGGACGTCTAGATCTACATGTTGCATTGAAGTCGCCATAGTACGCGTGGCGTATCCCGTCGAAAGCTTGATGAGTTTTGATCAAAGGTCGATGACCGCCTTATGTTCGCTGAAAAAATCTGCCCATAATCGCATCTCACGAGCAGTTCTGTAAGACATTGAAGCAGGTAGGAAACTTGAGGCCATTTACTGTGACTCTTGCGGTGCACCGTCCACAAGGCGTAAAAAGATTACCACCAGTGGTGAGGATAAACAGGCCATCCCAAGTGGTCGTTCCTTCTTTCAGCTTTGCGCCGAACGTTGCACTGATGACAGAATAGTCGGCCCCGGTTTCCACTAAGGCGGTAGCCGGGCGACATATCGACTGCTACCTGGAGGTAACTCCATGTCCTCGTATCACACGTTGGCTTCGGTGTTCGATTTCTACTCGGTCGTGTGGTGAGGTCGCGGCCGGGCACGCAGTTGTCACTTCGCTGGGCGGCGATGTCAACTTGGACTCTGGTCATGTTCTCGTCGATGTTGTCGTCGTGCGTAGCGGCGGTGTCACTTTGAAGTCTGACCGCATGATCGTCGAAGGCGTCCGCGTACGAATCGTCGGTGTTATGGCGGCATCGTCATCAATCGTTGTTGGTGGCGGAGGATCTTCGTTAGTTCGCCATAGAGTAACCTCTTTAGTTTCCCCTGTGCAGACTAGGGGACCTTCCTGGGGCCCGGCGACTCAAAAAACGGGACCTGAACGGCGATGGGGAGCATGGCGGACGACTTGGTGACGCGTGCTCTCCCCTCTTCAGAAAGTCGTCAGTTTCCTGTGGTCGCTCGCGAGGACGGCGTCGTGGGTCGTCGATGGCAAAACCATGCAGGCCGATACTCCTGTACGATGATGGAGGATGTGTCGAGCCTCATCACAATCAAAGCAGAGTGGCCGGTTGTTCGTAGTCCTCCAGGCCTCACACTTTCTAGGGCTTGAAAGTCATTCATAGGCTTGGTGGGCGGAGCCAAGGGGCAGCTTTCCGGTGCAGCTTGTTCGTGTCGAGGAGGGCTTGGAGGGTCGCAACGGGGGGAAGGGCCGAATAATGCAGCAGCACAGTTCGTTGCTGTTGCTTCTTACGTTCGAGCTGTCGGAGCCATCGCTTGAGGAATGCCCACTGCTTGATGGACTTCCTCATGGATAACGTCCGTGAGTGACGCAACCTGCAGCTGAGTTGGCGATGGGAGGAGGAGGAGAAGCGTTTCTCGAACGACCTCATGGATAAACTCAGGGAGGTTATCTCCACTTGTAGCTGCGCTGCCACAGATGTTTGCAGCGAAAACTTGAAGAGGCCGGTTGTACTCTCGTGTCCGAGTGCCTAGTGCCCGTTTTTCTGTGGATGCCTCCTGCTAGAATTCGGCCACGGTTTTGAATGGGTTCCTGACGAGGCAAGCGAAAAGTGTTTGTTTCACTCCTCGCATCAAAAATTTATATTTCTCACCTTCAGTCATGTTGTGTTGGCCCAATGGGAGAGGAGTCTCATTTCCTCAACGTAGGCGGGAACGGGCTCGATGGAAAGCCGAACTTTGGACTGAAGAAGGAGTTCTGCTCTTTCTTTCCTTATCACGCTCGCAAACAGTTTCAACAATTCCTCCGTGAAGACCTCCCACGTCGCTGGCGAAGACTCGTGGGCTCCATATCATGTCCGCGGCGTTCCGTCATGAGCGGAAACAAGTTTAGGAGTTTCAAGCCGTCGTCCCAATTGTTGAATGCGGCAACTCGTTGGTACTAGTCAACCCAGTCCTTTGTATCTTGTCCCGGGTTGTCGTTGAGAATGGGGGGGAGGGGGGCTGTCGGGGCTGCTGGATGACAAACGGTGCTGTAATCTGGGTTTTTGTCGATGTTGGGGCCTTCCTCCAGGGTTGAACGGGGTCCGGCGGCAGACCGTGTTCGGGTTGGAGCAATCGAAGTCGGCGGGTGCTAGGTTACCTGTAGGCAGGTCCCGCAGGACGACAGGCACGATGCTGAGGTCATCGCTTGTAGAGGTAGCCCGCATCACAAAGTTCAGCACCTCCACCAGATGTCACGTGGTGGTAACAAATGAGGAGGCTTGAAATTTACTTGAATAAACTCTTTATTGGGCTGACTTGTACCCGCAAAAGAACTAAGCAATCGGCGGGGGCGATAGCAACAATCGTATTCAGCGATCATCGAACAAAGAATGCCCGTCGCACCCGTCAACGCTCAATTTAAAGGCGGTGAAATAATCTCGATAAAGTCGCTTACGATGACTAGCACAACCTGGAACATTGTAGAAACATCTTTCATGGAAAACAAAATGTTAAAGCTTGGTCTCGTGACAACGAGCATGAACAAACACAGAATACAGAATTTATCTTTGCATTACAATGACACTGATAGGGCCTTATGGCAGCGGCTGTAACAAATACAGATATGAATGGTATGGGGAAATATTTCAAACGATGCCGTGTTTTTTATTATACCGCGCGAATGTAATTAGGACTGCAGTCGGGCGAAATCTACAAGTGCGGGTTGCACATCTGTGCTCTATAGACAGGAGCTATAAACCGTAACCGCAGAGCTTGCCAGTTCGGCGGTTATCGCTTGTTCTCTGGTGAAATAGACTACAGTTAAGTGAACTGCAAGGTGATTCTTTGCGTGGCTTCCGCTGTTTCTGGTCGCTCAAATCCGCCTTCGCCCCGATGCGCCCTCAGAATTAATTTCTCGTGATGCATTTGTTACGAGGAACTCATTTAGAAAATTCTAATACATGTAATGGCATTATAAATAGCGGTATTCCTTTGGTTGCATATAATCTTCAGAATAAATAGACATAGCACAAATGCATAAAGTATTAGTGATGAGTGCAAAACATTAGTGAAGGCCGGTCGTGCAAGGCGCGCTGTCAGCTTCCAATGATCATGATGGTGATCAATATTATATCGGCCATCCGTTTGAACTTACCCTTCTTTTCTTTCTCAACGTTCTGTCCATGCTTTTTATTCTTTCATAGTCGATATTCAAGACTTTTGCTGTCAATTCTGCGCGTAAGTATACACTCTTGTGATCAAAAGTGTACATATAACATACTCTGTGTTAGCTGGAACGCCCTGCAGACGGGTTTTTGAAGCAGGCACTGTGAAGTGAATATTGCACTAAAGATGATCGTTGTGCTCATTAAAAAATATAAACACGTAAACATTTCAGAAAGATATGGTCCATAGGGTCACGAAGAGTCGGACACGATTGAACGACTGAACTGAACTGAAACATTTCAGTTTTGAGTTTTTCTGGAAAGATCAAACGCATTATTTTGTTAAACCGCTCGCTCGCAAGGACAGTTTAGTGATGTCGATGATTTCACTCTGAGCGCTGGCCTTTTCTAGAAAAATGGATAGCGTTAAGTCGAAATGCCCATTTTAAGGGAAGTGCGAAGGGGTCCATTACATGTATTATTTTCCTTTACATGTTTTATTTCACACTAAACACACAAAAAATACATTAGCTTATGAATCAATCCTTGCAATTATAGAGGGCGCTGAAATTATCGCTTTAAACGTGGGGCCCTTTGATTAGCAAATTTATGAAAAGTCAACACAATAAAGATTAGGAACCAGTTTTTTTATTACTTCCGCGCGTTCAATACCCACTCGAAAATGACCTCTGAACATATAGAAATTGTTTGAAGCAAAACCATCCCTGGGCTAGCTGCAGCGTGTTTTCTGCACGCCACAACATGACCTTCAGCCGGCCTTTAGCCTCTCGACTAACGGCGCATGACCTGCTCGCTGCCCGCTTGTTCTTATTCGCACGCGCGCACGGAGTGGGCGGCGCTCGATTCTTCTGCTGCTGCTTCAGTTCTTCAACATAGCACACCTTCTGCTCCCATATCTGGTGCGCGGAGCGTGTGGTGCTCGCTTCTTCTACTCGCACACAGGTTTCGTTTTCTTCAAACACTGACAAACTTCGTTCGCATCGGTACATATCTCCACAATTACACATTGCCAGACACAGTGCCGCGCAGCCTTCCCATTCCCTGCTTGTTATTTCCCTCTACCGCCACCGCTGCCCAGATGGCTCCCCTCCTGGAACCTCTTCCTTCAAACTGCCCTCGATACGTTCGTGTCATCTAGACCCGCTTGTGGTGTGCTTGATGACAGCCGACATCTATGAAGGAGTGGCACTGTTTTCCTCAGTCTAGTTAGCTTTAACAGTGGTAAACGTTTTTTTATACATTTGTCCGCTTGGAGCGGCCCCGGCTAAATATTGTTTCCGCTTATATTTGGCGGCCATCGCGTAATCATTTCTCCTATGTTTCGCTTGTCGAAAACACGCAAATCAGTAATGCTCTTTAATGTTGCTAGGGGGTTTACTTACGGTCTTCGTTGTTGTAAGGGATTTCGGACACGAGGCATTTGTCGTAGTCGGTGTAATTGTAGTATGCGCTGTAGACGCGACATATATCTGAAACAAAATTTCAGGAAGGGTTGATTATTTTGCGATTGCTATCATAAAATTGAAGCTTCATTCAATTCGAACGAAGTTTTTGCTTTTGCTTGGCAGACTTTAGTACATATATGAAATAAGCTTCAAATTCACGGTTAAAAGTGGCACTCGTGCAGATCAGCACTGAGCTGCTTTTGTACACGTTGATGCGTTTCCGCAATCGCTAATAGGGGACCCAAGCATCGCAGGGTGGCGCCGCGGGTGCCAGTGAACAGCGCCCTCTCCGTGTAACGCCGCATATTTGGCCGGGTAAATCGAGTTCGCCTGTAGACCTTCGTGTCTTTGAGCCGTCTGCACGCGGAGACAGCTCACATTGCGCGCCCTCGTTCTTTCGCACTCGCGTTTGTTGAAAGCTGATTACGCGCGCGCGCGCCATGACAGCAGGGCCAGCTCGCTTTGCGCGCGCTCTTTCGGTATTCGCGCTTGACGAAGTCGTGCTTAAAGTGTATGTTAGCTATGTGCACACTTCGATGTGGCGCCAAGAAAATGGCTGACAGCTGTGGCTATTTACGCAGCACATATTTAAAAAAGGGGCGAGCTGTTCGTTACCTACGTGCATAGGGGATGCTTTTTCCCCTGCTCTTTGAGGCCGCTCTGAGTTTAGATAAATGGTATAGTTGAAAGTAGTTTAAAGAATTGGTATTTCGGGTTCATATGGTCAGTCATGTTTTTTTTGTGAGTGTATATTCGCTTATATGAAGTGAAAATTAAAAGGCTACCCTAAACAAACCTGCGGAACGAGTGCGTTTCGCTTTTTCGCGCCTTCGTACTGTACTTGCTAGGCTACCCGTGGTTGCTTCCGCGCAGTCCTGGTCCTGGTTGCATTTGTCTGTTATTTTTGCTTTTTTTTTTTTGTTTCCGCGGTGCTTTATTCACTTTGGCTCCACGCTGCTAATCCGAACGTGCCTGACTAATACTTGGTGCTTTGTGATGTGGACGGAATACCAAAACGCGTTTTGTGACGTCCCTGCAAGTGCCTGAACACAGCTATCTGAATTTTCGGGGTGACGAACGAGTCTACCGTTTGTCCACAACGAGAAAGCGTTGCTGAGTTGGACACGTTCACTGGCCTGGCAAAATTGAACCCGATCGCTTGAGTTCACTCCGTACACTGTAAACATAAGTAAGTCCAGAAGGAGCATAAATGGTTGAAGTCGCATTTATACTGCTTACTGCGAAATTGTGAAACTCCTCATAAGAAGTAAAGATCCCCTTTTTTACTACTGTCACAAAATTAAGAAGTACAATTCAGTCTTGACATGGGGGGGGGGGGGGGGAATTATGCTCCTTCTTCAAACCGGAGTTTGTCGGCATGAACAATCCTCCAGACCGTAAAGGGTTTCAAGAACTCCTCCCTCAGCGTCTGGGCACTCGGCCGCCGCCTGGCGGCAGCTCACTTTGCAAATGTTGACTGCTGATGTTTCGACGGTTTGAAACCCGTTTCACATGCTGCGGTGTTTCGGTGCCCATCCCCCATCGTCCGTTCGCTGCTACTTTTTGCGTGCAGCGGCCGAGATAACCAGCCTAACAAGCACTTTCATTCGCAGAAAAGCCAGTGAAAATGCTCTTTATCTTGGTTAGGCCATTGACGCATATGCAATTGTGCCAGTTTTTATTCACCGTGCAGCGACAGGCTGCGATCTCCGCAAGGAATGTGGGAGTGCCGAAGAACAATGGCTTGCTTTGTCGTCATCCCGTGGAGCCAATTTCTCCAGCGGTCACTAAAGTAAATACTTTATAAAATTATGTTTTATTTCCGTAGAGGGAATGAAATGGCAGTGCAGTCGTGCCTCGTTGCGTTAATATGTCTGGCTGTATCAACAGTTCTCCGGGGATGTAAACTTTCTCATTATTATTTATGCCCTACTGTTACGGTAACGATGTCCAGGCTATAATTGCGGTGAAATTTTAAGAACCTACCGGGCGTCGTGTATTTTGATAAAGTTACCAACGGCAACAAGGAAAGTATTACTTATTTTAATGGATTTTTTCCCCGTCTTTTAAAGAAACCTCAGTGACGCAAGTGAAACATGTAGTGCTTAATATTCTTATTCGTAGCATGATAAATTACCTTGTCCTAACAAAATGGGACAGTTGAATCACATGACGGCCTATAAAATTGTTAATTTCTGCTTTGTGGCGTTGAAACACAACTTGAAATTTTGGCAGCAGACATGAGGTGTGTGAAGCTTGTGAACTTTCTGATGCGGTGTTCGGTCTCCCGCACAGAGTGTACGACGTGAGGTAGTTTCTCAGCGTGCACCTGCCCCGGTCACGGCGATCGCCAAATTGTCCGAACCGCGGACTCAAAACAGAGGTTCGGTGGCTGTTCTATTGTTACTGGCGGCACCCGCCGCTGCAGAGCGCTCGTTCTGTACCCGTCTTACCTTCCTACCTTATATATGTGATTCCGGAGCGCAGCTTTGTACAGTCTTCACAGTGTTGAAGGTCATTTCTGTGGCCAGTGGACATTTTTTTTTATGCCTTCTCGTTTCGCTACGTGCGCGTCATTGCCTCTGCTCATGTGCCTATTGTGGAGGCGCCGGTTGGTCGTTTGTCCTTTCGGTGCTCCGAAGAGGCTCCTGGTTAAGCTGGAGTCGTCACTGAGCGTTTGACCGCTTAGAGACAGCTTCCTTCTTATTTTTGTCATATAAAGAAACTTTGCGATTGTTCCCACAGCACTTGTCTCGCAAGCACGTGTGCGGAAGAGGAAACGTAGATGAAGGCAGAGGTTCGGATTGCAGTCACTTCAGTGCTGTTTGTATTTTTCCTTGGGACCTCTACTTTCCCAACTATTTGACTAACCGACATCATTTCCTCAATCTTTGGTTAGCTTACGAAAACAATATTTTCCTTTCCCTAACCATCGATTGGTGGAAAGGGTCGCCTGATTTCTTATTGGTTGCCGTCCCCGTCGAGAGCGAAGACAGAGGGCTTAAATCCAAGCGTTATAGGTTAAACCAGCGCTGATTTCGTGTAATCAACAGTTCAGTAATATGAATAGGTTTTTCCTTACTTGTTTCTTCCTTTTTTTATGTGTAAATAAATAGTTAACCTTCCTTTCCTGTCGTCGAGTAATGTGAACGTTTGCGAGTTCGAGCGTTCTAAGCCCCTTGCATCGAAAAGTGCAAAAATGAGCGTATTCCGCTTAATTTCTTCCTTTTTGGTTTGCGAGGTCTTTAATGCTGCTATTCAAACTACCAATACCGAGTATCCAACAAATAAAAAGATAAAAACAACTGAACAGACTCCGGCCGCGAGTGCGAAGGCAAGAACAGAATAGGAGGCCGAAATGAGCATATGAGGGCCGTAGTGAACAAGGAATGGAGTACAATGTGCAATGAACCTTGTTCCCCCCATTTGTCGTCCCCCCGACGCGTACGCGGAACGACGGTGCCTACAATGCACCGCTTCGGGTTACCCAGTCTTCCACTGCGTGTGCGAGACATGGGTCTTCAGTTCACATGCTATATTTCAGTTGAAATTTAAACGTTCGTCTAGAACGCATGAGGAACTCATTACCTGAAATAACCTGAAGTGAAAAAACAGTCATTCTACTCCTTTCCATGTAGCAAAACCAGCCAAAAGCAATGAGAAAGCATCAGTGCATCTTCAACAATGTTTTTAACTCTCATTTTTCACAGGCAAAAGGTCCGCAAGCTACGCTTGTTTCAAATCACCGCGTCGCATCAGTGGGCATGGAAGAGACTGTGCAGGTCCAAATATCATGAAAAACGTGTTCAGCCATTAGCAGACTAGGTTACTAATACTAGTTGTAGTATTGCGCTAATCGCTCATCATAAAAAAAGACTAAATTTAACAGTTTTGGGTTTACTTCAAATATATTCACAATTGGTTGATTTGCACTTCAGTGAAACAGGACTTGGACCGTGTTATATTATGCGAGATTATATGCTTGCAACTGCTTTAGTGTGGTTTTCTTTCTCGCAGAAAGAGCCTCCTTTGGCATCTCTTCTAAGCAGCGATAACAAGAGATCCCTGAATGTTCGCAAGCAATGACTCAAAATGTATCCTACACGGTTAAAGTGTGCCATCTCTGTTTTTACTTTTTGAGAATTTGAGGCGGAAAATCCAAGAGCGCAGGTCAAGGCAATCGTAATTTGATTCTTTGCAAAGGTCTAAAGCCAACTGCCAAATACTGGGCTGACATTTTCTATAGCAATAAAAGTATTCATTGAAATCAGTGCTTGTAATTGCATTGATACATCCACACTGGAACACAAAGCTTCTAAAATTAGGCTTGTGTGGAAGTGCTGCATTTTAAAATGAGTTCTCTAATAAAGGGAACTATAGTCCTTTGACATCCTGCATACATATCAAAGGAAGCTTCTGTGCTAAGCAGGGCGTGATAAAGGACAAACGAGGCAGGGACCTCACAGTAGCCTCAGAGATTAAGAAGAGGTGGCATAAATACACAGAACTGTACAATAAGGACCCGGATGTGCAAACCCAACATAAGACGGTTGTGATTACTGATTTCGAGCCGGGCATCCTGAAGAGTGAAGTTGAATCTGCTTTAGCCAGCCTTTCTAAGAACAAAGCTAGCGGAATTGATGCCATTCAGCTGAGTTGCTTCAAAACCTCGACCATGACGCTCTTAACATTCTGCATACATTATGTCAAAAGATTTGGACAACCCTGCAGTGGCCACAGGATTGGAGGAGGTCAGCTTGCATCCCCATTCCAAAGAAAGGCAGTGCCAAAGATTGTTCCAACTACCGCACGATCGCGCTTATTTCGCATGCTAGCAAGGTGATGTTGAAGCTCCTCTAAGGTAGGCTGCAGCAGTATGTGGATCGGGAGCTTCCGGACGTGCAAGCTGGGTTTCGCAAGGGCAGAGGAACTGCAGAGGAACTGCCAACCTTCGCTGGATCATGGAAAAGGCAAGAGAGCTCCAGAAAGCAATCTACTTCTGCTTTATTGATTATGCGAACGCGTTTGACTGCGTAGATCACAACAGATTGTGGCAAGCTCTCCAAGAGATGGGAGTTCCAATTCACCTCATCTGTCTCCTCAGGAAGCTGTATGAAGGGCAAGAGGCCACAGTCAGAACGGGGCATGGTCTTACTGATTGGTTTCTGATTGAGAAAGGAGTGAGACAAGGCTGCATACTGCCGCCCTGCCTATTTATTCTATGTACTGAGTGCATCATGAGGAAGGCCGGTCTGGACGAGTCTTCACTCTCTTCACGAGTCTTCGCGAGTCTTCACGACGAGTCATCACGAGTCTTCGGACGAGTCTTCACGTCTGGAGTGAAGATTGCTGGAAAACGTATCAACAACCTTAGATAGGCGGATGATACCACTTTAATGGCAGAAAGTGAAGTGGAACTCAAGAGACTTCTGATGCGCGTACAAGAAGAGAGTGAGAAGTTTGGGCTTAAACTGAATATTAAAAAGACAAAGATCATGGCGTCTTGCCCTATCAAGTCCTAGAGCATCAATGGACAAGAAGTGAAAGCTGTGACAGATTTTTTTTCTTGGGCTCCAAGATTACCTCAGAAGGAGACTGCAGCCATGAAAGTAGGAGACGCCTGCTTCTGGGAAAGAGAGCAATGGTTAGCCTTGACCGCCTAGTAAAGAGCAGAGACATTAGTCTGCCAACCAAGATCTGTATAAGTCGTGCTATGGTCTTTCCAGTTGTGATGTATGGATGCGAGATTTGGACTGTGAAGAAGGCTGACCGCCGAAGAATTGACGCGTTTGAATTGTGGTGCTGGCGGAGACTCTTGAGAGTTCCTTGGACTGCCAGAAGATCAAATCAGTCGATATTGTCGACCATAAAGCCTGACTGCTCATTGGAGGGTCAAATTCTAAAGCTAAAGCTCAGCTACTTTTGTCATCTGATGAGAAGAGGGGTGTCGCTGGAGAATGATTTGATGTTGGGAAAGGTTGAGGGTCACCGGAGAAGGGATAGGCAGCGAACACGATGGTTAGATGGCATCCTCGAAGCGCTGCAAATGAAGTTATGTGATGTTAGGAAGATAGTGAGAGACCGGAAAGCGTGGCGTGATATGGTCCATAGGGTCACGAAGAGTCGGACACGACTGAACTGAACTGAACTGATGCCACATTATAGCAGTAAACATTACTCCTAAAATTGCTTGTTTAAATTACTTTTACGGAAGGAGCCGAAATGCTCCTAAAATGAATATTTAACAGTGTTATAAGATGCCACGATAACTCCTTAATGACCCGAAATGTACTCCAAAAAGGACCCTTGTCCTGAGAGAAGTAATATGTTTATTGCATTGAAGGCCATAAATACCTCCGCGCATGCGCGAGTAAAGCCGATACTCCTTTTCCGAGGAATAAACAAACCACCTGTTTGAGAGTGCGGTAGGCCGCGGGCCATTTACTCCTTTTTGGGTGGTTTTGAGTTTGCAGTATATGAAGAACCCAGGTGGCGTCGCATCACCAAAAAAAAAAGAAGAAACAGTTGATTTCTTCTCAGAGAAAGGCTTGGGCCACATTGACTGAAGACTTCGACCGCGTGTGAGTTCGCACCGCATCAACCACTCAGGACTCGGCAGCATGGTGCTGCGTGTTCTCGTTCAAGTCGATGCGCGTCAGTAACAGCGTACCCATTTTTGTTTTCGCGAAATAAGCTGGGCAAGCGATGTCTCTCAAATCACGCTTGACAGCGCCAGTGTGTTCGCGCTGTTAGATGTGCACCTGGTGTTCTCCTAGGCATAATTGCGCAGACATTAAAGTGCGTGGGTGATGCGATATGTGACCGATGTTGAAGAATAACCAGACTTAATTGCGAGTCCATGGTCGCTATTCCTGGGTCGGCATTTCACCGTAGAGGAGAGAATCTGCCATTTTGTCAAGGCCGCGCAAGTGAAGAAGCCGAATTGATTGCTGATTAAGCGTTATATAAAGTGCATATTCTCCAGCCAGGGACAGGTGAACAGGAAAGTAAAAAGAAGCCCGGAAGTTTTGCGCTTCAGTGCTCACCATATAAATAAACCTGTTCTCTCTAAAATTCGGTCCACCTCTGCCTCGACGACCACCACCCATCTACGACAGAATGCCTAAAGGCGGCACTTGCTCAGCACCTAGCTGCCTTGTAGTCTCAGCCGGTGTTGCCTCAATTCATTGTCGTGGTTACCGTATTTAACATACGGGTTGCTCTAGTAAATGTCTACTGATCTGGAGCCCTCCAAAGCAGCCTTCACCACCGCTGCACTCCTTATTGTGTAGTTAGCCTCAAAAATACTACCATGACATTGTTTTCATATGCGCTTAGGGCAGCTCCGATTTTGCGTGGTCATGCAGACATCTATAAATTACAAATGTTGCAATTTGCAGAGCTGCACTATTTAGTACCCGAACTGTATGACAGGACTTTGCATACGAGAGGATGTCTACCATTTTCGTCTTTGAAATTGTACGCGCTGCGGCTCTACATGGGACGAATAAGTGAAAACTGTATAGTGAAGGACCGCCGGTGTGATAGTTGTCACTGGTGATGTATAATTCCAATTACTTCCCAGTTACAGCGGTAGAGTTGTGGCCGACTTGTTTTTATATTTCACTTATGAGCAATTCGTGCATTGGGCCTACTATAGTCTCAGTGCATAATCCGCAAGATAATAGAGAAATGCGTCATTTGAGGAACACAAGACGCATCGCCGCTCTTAAGCAGCCGTCACGCTACTTCAAGTTAAAAAAAAATCAATTCTGCCCACAGACCAACGTTATCGACGCGCGATGTTGCAGCCGGGCATATGCTTGGGCCCGCCTCGGCTGAGAGATCAGCGCAACGGGTAGTTAGGAGCACGCAGAGAGGATAAGTGCATGCAGCCTCGGTTGCGGGGTGAGTAAAGGCGCCGTGGCAGCGTCGCGCACAGCCAGCGCTACTGAATGTCGTTGCTTGGGGAGGAGCGCACACTGCGGTCGCGCTGGCAAACATGAGGTTGGGTTCCCTATTACTTTCACAGAATAATTAAGGACATGCAGTGAATTTTAAGAGAGAGTAGCCAAAAACAAAGCTTTGTTTTGTTCAGTGCCCTGCATTAGAGTTTTGGTTGCCTTCAGCCTCGCTAGTTTTTTTTCTTTGTCCAAGGGTAAAACCCCTTTGTAAAAGGCCTCTCAAATCAAGCCAATTCTGCTTAAGGCCCCGGACAGAGGAACGCATAGCATAAAGCGATCATCATACAGTTGATCTTTGTCATCATTTGATGCCTCCATTTCCCTTTGTGCGCATAGACGCAAGCGAAAATGCTTTAAGTCATAACAATTGTTTCTCTCGGTAACCATTCATGTATTGAATACGAAATTATAGAGAGTGCCATGCATTTTCAGAATGAAAGTGGAAACGTTCAAGGGCTGGAAATTGCCAGCAGTCATAAGCAGCTCGACAGCGCGTACGATAAGGAATATTGTTCCTCGGCTGTGGCCAAATAGATACCCATTTGCGAACACAGAAAGGCTAGAAGGCAGCGAAGGCGGCCGACTGCGTCTACAAACCCCGAGAACAGCAGTTGAACTCAGCGGTACAAAAAAAAAACGCCTCCAAGAATGGGGAATGCTCTACACACCTTGAAATCTAGAACCAGGCAGTGTAAGCAGCCCGCGAAGCGGCGAAAACAGGCACGAAGGTGATGCGGGCAGCGCAGGTCGTAAGGAAGCGATAGGAGAGCCCCAGGAAGAAGTCAACACATAGGACTGTCATATAATCAGCGTGTGCTGGTGCCTGCATATGCCCTGAGCTAAATTTCATGGCACACCCCGCAGGATTTGCGCGTATGCTACTTATATCTGAAGATTTGTAATTTATAGATGAATGCGCATATACATGCTGGCATATTGCATGCTGCCTTTGTATAATCTATATACAGACTAAGCGGTTTGCTTTTCCGTTTCTTAGTGGGGCTTGCTGTGCACCTTTGGCGTTCCTAATATCAGGGCCAAGTAAAGCCTTGTTATTATCAGTCAGTCAGCCTGTGCTGGTGCCTGCATATGACCTGGACTAAATTTCACTGCTCGTTCCGCACAGAAGAAGCTTCTGCGCCTGAATATATTCGAGAGACTATATGCTTATGCGTGCATACACATATGTCATATCATACCGGCATATATGCTGGAGTTGCACTAAAATGTTTTAAAGCGAGAGCTTTACTATTCCTATTACGCGTAAATCCAATCGCCGGCTTGCCGAGTCGATGATAAAGCAAAACGACTTCAGGTTTCCACAAAAAGGAGCGTGATATATACTGCGCCTTTCTCTTCCTGTGAACCAATTATAGGGCGAAAGTTTTTCTACGATCATCGTGAAAATCTCTTGTCGGCGAGATTTGTTCGCTTGCTTGCAAAACGTTTTTATTTTCTGCATCAAGGAGGACGCGAGCGGGCGAAGATTGTATACGCCAGCCTCAGTTGGGCAGCAGCTCCAGTCCGGGCCGCCGCAAGTGCCTGCTGCCTCTAGAGCGCGGCGGGCCAGGGCCTTTTGGATCCCGACCTACGAGCACCGGAAGAGGAAGGCCTCCCAAGCGTTTTCAGTGGGTTGGGGGATGGGGAGAAAAGTGGTGACTAGACTGCCCACATCATGTGGGATAAAAGGCAACGACTCATTTTACACCTCGGGTATTCGGTTTTCACATTTGGGTCGTACCGAGCAGTCGGTGTCGGACACCAGGAAGTGCTGGTCTGCAGCGGTCGCAGAACGCTTTCGTCGGCCTTCGACAGCCCACTCGTCGGTGTAGGATAATGGTAGATACTGTCGGTGCCGAGCTTTGCAGCTGTCAATAATTTCTCGGAAAGCCAGCGGCGATCGGCTTAGCTCGTCATCGGGGGATCGGAGGGTGGGTGCCCGGAGGATAAGCGCGCGGGTAGCGGCGTTTGCCGCTTCTTTCTCTGGCAGTCCCTGGTGGGCCGGCGCCCACACGATGCGCTAGGCTTGGGTTTGAGATTTGTCAGCGAGATTTCGCGAGTGACAGATACAGCGCCTTTTATTTTTTGTTATTCATTTATGGAACGATGGTGAACTTTGATGCGTTCAGACGGAAGGTATGTTGTGCTCTACGGAGGGCGCACGATGTACCGTGCAGAAACAATGCTCAGGCCTCCGCATTTCTTCATTGTAGATTCTGCTGTGCTCTGGGAACTATTTTAAAGCTAAAGCCTCTTGCTATCGCCATCAGCATATATGATCAGAATTTGTCACCAGAGCACGTCACCACAGCGTGCCCTCATGAATGGAATGGCGGGAGTAGTGGCTGCTCCTGGCCCTACAGGGCTGGGACTGGTAGGTCAACGCCGCGTAATTACGGCGGAGGCTAGCCTGCCACCGAATTTGTGTCTGTTGTAGGCCGTCACTGCACCTGCCACCGCTTCGGTGGTGGGGGACGGCTGCTGCTGCCAACGCGCGTCTTTCTCTCCCTCATCTTTTCCTTTCTTTCTTTTCTATTTTCCTTTTCCTCTCTGCATGAGGCAGTGGAGGTGGCTCAGCTACAGAGACAGTAGCAGGCCTGTGCATTTACTTTTCCTTCTTCCTGAAGTCACAACAACCACCTCATGGATATATAATTATACCGAACCGAACCACCATAATTCCATAATTCAGCCGAGGGAGCTAACGACTAATCTACTCGACTTTTTTTTATTACCGGCTTTACCGTAAATGCCGTACAATCATTTCTTAAATAACTCACGGTGTGTACCAAACAAGTGTTTTTACTGTCCTAAAAGTTTTCAAAGCGGCCAATTTATCAACCAGGTTTAGCCCTAGGGGTCACTCAGGCTGAGCTCTGTGAACGTGCCGCACATATGCCGGTCTGAGGTGAAATTCTCACGCTAGAGTGAACATTTACATCGGTGAAAGTGACCTGGACGTCTGTCCCGCAGAGGCTGTGGATTCTCAGAATTTTTGTCCGGCACATAGTGAATTCTATAAGGCCTGACTGGTAAATCTTTCAGTTTTCTGAAAAACGTCAGAGTAGAAAGCAGCTCTCCAACATTCTGTACAACTTTGTTCTATTGTTTCACGTTTCTTGTAAAGAACGCAATCAAGTTATCAAGGGACGAAGATGACTCTCAGGTAGAGCCATGTGTTTAATCAGATGGTATTTCGGTGGAGGTGAAACAAAAATGACATTGCGGTAGGTCGTACTGGTATTTTCTTCACCCTTGTAAGGACATCTTGCCTGAGCCATAACTGTAAGCTATCCTGTACAGAGGAACTTTCATTAAGAGATCAGCAAGGCCATTGCATAAATTGTTTTGCTTGACACTATTCAAGTATACTATATAGTAAAATACCTTAATCATGCGGAGTGAAGTACAGCTTCCAAGAAATGCCCTCCAAAGGTTCTGGGTGCGACATTTCTACAGGAAACAACGAACTCTATAAAGTATTCTTTAGACACACATGTATGCGGGTACGTACACAAAAGCAATTCTTTCCTTTCGTGCAAAGATATTGAACGGGATAAACTTTGCCGAGCAAGCAAATGATACAGACAGAGACCCCGCTCCTGACCGACCGGAGATAGTTTGTTCGGCTACAAACTACGCCAGTTTGAGCCCGGATAAAAACAATGAAAATGCGGTGGACCTTTTGCATATAAATATGCTATATAAGCGTTGCCTTTCTACGAGTGAGACCATATTTCTACTCTAACGTAACGCCGCCAGGGTACATTGAGATAAAAATAAGAGATGGATAAATACTAACACAAAGAAATTATATTAGATCAAAGAAATTAAAATAACCAAAAAAATGATGGTGCGTCTAGTGTCGCTAGAGCAGCACCAGCGCTCAAATTTCCCATTTCTCTAGAGCATGTTCTGCAGTATTCCCTTTTTTCTTTTCAATTTGCTAGAAAAGCACAGAAGGTTATTGGCGTATATTGACCGTATGTTTTGCCACAAATGACATCAGCGAAAAACATTGGGCTGCTTTTATTCCAGGCCTGCCTGACAGAGGAATGTCCGTAAACAAAACACTTTCTTCTGCTCTAATAGGTTGTACCACGTGTTAATCTTCGAAGGCAGAATAAGACCTTATAATGTAACATATAGCTTGGTACTATAATTACTGACCATACCGATAAAACATATCACTTTTCATTCGAAAACTGAACTCCGGCCTCTGTCCTTAAAGGAGGTTTTAACGTTTGCCTATAACGTGGGGGTTGGTGCGATGTTTTTAATGCTAGTAGCTAGTACCTTCAAAGGTTTGCGAATAAAATGTTTGAAAATTGAATAACACAAACGCTAAAGCCTTGCAACTGCATCGAATGCGGATGGCGCAGATATAAAGGAATCGGATATACAAGGTCGATTTAAATTTTAATCAAATATTTTGGACAATAGTTGTTGAAGACACGGATATTCTACCGAAACAAACAAAATTGTGATAGGGCTTAGCGAACAGTGTCGCCCTTGTAGGACGCCATAAAACCTGGCGTTTTAGTTAGAGCCGCCAAAAAAGGTAACAATGATCTTTTACGAAAGTTATGATGCACAAAAGCTGAATGTTAATTCTACGACCCTTATACCACATTCAATGTAATGTTTTTTGCTTGTAAGAGGAAGGAGAAATCTAGCTCGATAGGGAGCTCAAAGAGGAGGGCGAAAGAACCTAAGTGTACGTATCCAGAAATTCATTAAAACCACATATTTCAACAGGTAGTTGTGCGTGGGCGCAATGTTCCTACACATTGGAAATTTTCACTTTAGTAAGCAATATATTGCAAATTCTTTGTCGAGAGGCTCGTTGATTTTGGTGATAAGTCTTCCGCTATCGTACAAAACGTTCCTATCAATGTCGCAACGTCGCCTTACCTATTTGATTCGAGTACTAAAGTTTTCGAGCTGTGCTAAATCCCGTAACTTGCTAAAAATGGTGTGAAATTTATAAACATCGCCAAACAAATGCATTTCATTCTGCTGTAGCACGCCGCTATTTGCATAGAGCGTTTTGATAGAATACTTTCTTCCAAAAAAGTGGACTTTGCTTTTGAGACCATCGTAAACTACGGCGAGAGATGTTGGAACGTCGAGGCTATATACGAAGACTTGCGGAAAAAAAGAAAGAAGATATTAAAGACGAAAACTTTTCCTTCCTCGTTAGTGGTATTTACAAAGCCTCTCACCAGAAACTGCGAACAGAGGTTTTCGCTACACCGTGTCTTCATGACTATCAGAGAACGAAATCGCGTCTACGCCAGTATTCGCACCAGCTTACTTATGCGTCCCAGCCGAGCACGCTCCGCACTACTCTACAGCAACTTCCGGTAAACGGGTTGACGATTTAAAATTTATCTTATTTAGCGCAACAAGACAGGACAAACAGCAAGAAAATACATAAAATACACGCTTGTATTGTGCGCGTTTTTTAATGTTTGTCCTGTTCTTTTGCACTAAATAAGACGAATTTTTAGACTACCAACTAGCTCAACAGTTAACGATATTAAGGGTTCATCTTTCTTCTTGTAACGTCCTGTCATTAGTAAGAAAAAAATGGGGCACGACATGTCTCGAGCCACCATTCTTCAGTGGCCGAGTGCGCTAACCACAATTGTCCTTGTCTAGCGTAACGGCACCGAAAGGCATTGCCGAAAATAAAAATATGACTTAAAAAAAGTAAAATCTAGAATAAATACCTATACATATAACACAAAATAAAAAATAAGACCATGGCGCGTATAGGGTGGTAAACGCAGCAGCAACACTCAGGATTTCGAATCAGCCCACTGCATTTTCTGCTTTGCTTGAAAAATGTTCGCACTCCCTTTAATTCATGTTGATGTACTTTCTTTATATCAGCGATTTAAATATAGGAATGTTAGATTCGCATATCGAGAGCTTCGCATATTTCCAAACACCTACAGTTAATATTTTGAGAAATACTCACTTTCGTTAAGCACGAAGTACACTCGGTCCGACGTTGGTCCCTCAAAGATATCAAACTCCGCTTCCTTTACGACGCTAGAAAGAACATGCCAAGCAAATGTCAAGCGAATGTCCCCTAACTCCAAAGAGCATTCTGTATGTGCAGTGTGTGCGTGCGTATGTGTGTCTACACGTCTACAGTGTCCGGTGAGTGAAAAACCCAGTAACGGCCATTAGAGATAAATATCTGGACAATACACGCAAGTGTAGAAACGTGTATTCTAGCATACGCATATTGATAGAGGTAATCCAGGGAAGAAGCCGCGTCATTGCCTTCTTTTAAATTCCCGTCGCGATTTTTAATAGGCAAATACTTCTAAATCCAATGATGCTGTGTGCAGGAATCTCTAATATACTCTAGACAAGGTGTCCATTCAGCAGGTACCCTGCAAACGGTCAAGCGGTTGCCACAGGGACCAAAGGGCATAAACGGATTTCAGGGGAGACAAGCAGCGGTGACAAAAGACAATATTTATTATTTTAGGCCTGCCGTTTTGACGAAACCTTTGCTGACGTATTTGAGCAGAAGTGCTACCAGGGTAGTAGGAAAGTCTCTGGCGGCCGCTGACAACTCGGGTTTAGTTAGGCTTTGAGATGCGGGGGTGTGATTGGAATGTAGCCATTCAGGTCCCTTGGTCCTATATCCCGCGTTAGACACGATGCCCACAGGACACGCAGGCAGGTTTGTGAGACTTCAAAAATGTTAAATATGTGGGTTGCACATATGTTACGCATGTCAACTTGGCCAGCATATATTATTGTGCTCCTCGTGAGAGCGCGTCTGCCAGGTCCACTACCGGAGTAAGACAAAGTAAAATTAAAGTTGCATTCTCGGCCATTATTAAACATGCTCGATTTCTTTCTCACCTTAAATGGCTTCGACGTGTCCGCACACAATAATCATCACAACTGTAGTATAGTACAGTGAAGGATGAACTAGTGACCCAGCTTCATCCGCCTTTAACTACTTTGTCTTTTGACCTTGATCGTTCGCTTCCTATTTACATATTATCGTAAAACCATCTGGAAGTCGGAACCCAAGGCGAACACCGAACAGTGCGCTGCCTTTTCAGTGCGAATTATTATTTCACGAGATCTAACGGTGGCGGCTGCGTTTTGATGGACACGAAACGAAGAGCCGTCCATGTGCTGTGCGATGTCAGCACACGTTATAGATCCCCAGGTGGACGAAATTACTCCGTAGCCCTCCACAACGGCTCCTATTTCTCTTTTCACTTTCAATCCCACCTTCCTTCCTTCCTTTACGGCGCGGTGAACAAGAAAGAGGCGAAATGCAGTGTCTTTTTAGCGGTAAGCCGTTTTTTCATTTTTTAATGATAGTGTCTTTTCGACAGACAACGTAAGTATTGGGTGCCTAAAAAAAATTAAACAGCACTGCAGAATCTGCACTGAAGCAAGGCGAAAGCACGGATGCTGCTGTTGGTTGCTTCTAGTTGCTTAATTCAATGCTTGTTGACCCCATTTTAGTCTTTGGTACTTTCAAATTGCGAGCCAATCCGTTCCTATGTCATTTTTCGGCTCTACTTCCGGTTGCGTGACGTCACATCCTCTATGTCACAATAATTCACTTCTTGTTTACTTATTTTAGTCTTTGGTACTTTCAAATTGCGCAGAGACTGTGGGAGGGAGGGAAGGGTGTGTCGTTACGTGTGATGGTCGACAGGACTCTTGAAGTGCCAGACGTAGGTGCTCTTCTTTGCTTTGCCGTCATAGTACGTCAGAGTGGCGTCCAGGCACAAGTAAGCTGGATCAGGGCTCGATGTGTACACCGCCACCAGGTTTGGTAAGGAGGCCATCATCTGCAAGGAAACACATGCTGCTACTAACCTACGATCAGCACGCAATGTACCGCGTTTATTCCTAATCAGCTACAATGTAGATTTGCTGCATTGCTGCATAATGTAATAAAGAATGTCTAAAGGGTAAAGAATCTGGTCATGAGGTCTCTTTCCATCACATAGGTGGCTCAGTGTGCAAAGTAGGAACAAACTAGACATTTATTTTTTTGCTCAGTTTATTAAAACAAGGGACATAAGCTTAATTATATTCTCTGAGTAAATTATGTTCCATGCTCATATTGCCTATCTAAAACACTGACGGCCATTGTACACCGCTTTAGTTAGTGACTTGTATTATCTGTGGTGTGTATAGTATTTTAATTATTGCAGAGCCAGATTTTGAGCCCACGTTTTCGAGTCACACGAATTAGCAGTTCGTGGGATAACGCCAAGTATTGTGAGGTGGAAAGAGCGAAGTAGCGAGATAGCAGATCCGGCCTACCATACACACTGGCAACACTGGGGATACCGATGACGTCATAGGAAGAAAAGCCATATGCATCACGTTGCGGGGATTAGGAGAGGAAGAGGGTGGGCTAGTTAGTTGAAACCAAATGTACCTGAACACGACACCTAGCACTAGCCCACTCCATATGTATGGAGGGCTCCCCAACGAAAAGTTGGACGAGGACTTTACGTGAGCGGAGATGTTGTACGTTATAGGACAACTCAGGACGACCTCGGCGGCGGGACCGGACGGTGTCTCAAACAAAATCCTCAGGAAACTAGACATCGGCTCAGTTTCGGCCTTAAGTGACCTCATGAACACCTACAGGAGGGAAGGAGAGGTACCAGAGGAATGAAAACATGCCAGAGTGACATTCATACCGAAACCAGAGAAGAAGCTTAACATAGAAAACCTAAGACTCATTTCGTTAACGTCGTGCCTCGGCAAACTAATGGAACACATCGTTCTCAACAGACTGCAGGGTTATGTAGAGGACAACGACCTCATCCCCTCAACCATTATTCAGACCCAACCTCTCCACGCAGGATGTCATGATCCAGCTGTCGGGGGATGTTCTGGATCGCAGGTACTGTCATGAAACGAGGGCAATACTGAGGCTTGATCTCTGTAAAGCCTCCAATAACGTCTCGCACGAGGCAATATTAGAAAACCTCTCGGCTTTGAAACCTGGAGAGAAAGTCTTCAGGTACGTCCGGTCCTTTTTCCGAA
The DNA here is from genome assembly GCF_055883805.1 of Amblyomma maculatum. Lineage (NCBI taxonomy): Eukaryota > Metazoa > Arthropoda > Arachnida > Ixodida > Ixodidae > Amblyomma > Amblyomma maculatum. The sequence goes on from NC_139353.1 coordinate 146,477,919, forward strand.
CAGGACGGCCGAGCTCACTCTGGCGCGATCACATCAGACCCCATATCTCTGGGCGGTAAGGGAACACCGCAAGACTGTGATGTCGCCGTTCCTCTTCAACATTGCACTTATAACACTGCCCCTCAGACCCGTCGCCATCGAAGGGCTGCAGCATACGTTTTGCGCGGAAGATATTAGAGAGTTTTAGAATAGGGGGTCCCAAGCTTTGGGGCCCCCAAGGAGCTTGGGGCGTCGAAATGCGCATGCGCAGAACGTAAGGCGCGCTTGGGGTCTTGGGTTAACGCTTGGGGCGGCCCCTATTTTTCCAAAATAGCGTTCGCCCCAAGCCGCCGTTGGGCCGCTTGGGTTACGGCAACATGGCGGCGCTCGGCCAAGCGGCGGCCGCTCGCCTCGGCACACATTCGTCGTCACCGCTCCATGGTGTCACGCGTTCATGGAAAACGAAAGGCCAACGAAGCTTATGCTATGTCTCATGATGCCCGCACAACCAAATTTTAGCGATAAAACGCACTATATTTTCAGATTGCTTCCGGATTTACCGAGCTGTTAGGCTTAGCGAGTTCGCCTCCTTTGGTTGCCATGGGGACCAGACGGCGGAAAGCGCGGAAGGTTCAAATGAGGTTTCCCGGTCTCGGCCTGGATTGACAATTGGCCGATTTCGTCTTGTCTGACGAAAACGGTGTATATAACCGGTAGTCTTAAGATAGTTTTTGCACAATAATAGTACTTTTTGATGAATAATATAACGTTGTTTGCTTTTATATATTAAAATGCTTTTCCTTGGCTACCGTCGTGGCGCTACAATCGACGAACGCAAGCCCGGCTCCGCTGCGTCGGGAAAACCCCTATTCTAAAACTCGCCGCTCGGCTAGCACGTCGCGTTGCCGCGCGCTATTTCCTTGGGGGCCCCAAGCCTTGGGTCCCCCTATTCTAAAACTCCCTATTGCCCTGTGGGTGAACCGGGGAAGTGATGCCCATATAGAAAGTGTGCTTCAGGAAGCAGTCGACACCATCGAGACTTACGCTCTAAGGGCGGGTCTTGAATGTTCACACTCTAAGTTCGAACTACTTGTAGTTCGAGAAGGCCCCAATCAAAAGAACAGACCTCTGCCTCCTGCAATCAGAGTAGAGCTCAAAGGACTGCTAATCAAACAAGTAGACACCATCAGAATCCTAGGCATGTTCATTCAGAGTAACCACAGATATTTAGCAACATTAGATGAGTAAGCAAGCGAATAGCCAACAAGAGGAGGGGCATGAAATAACGCGACACCTGTGGACTCATTCAGGCTTTCGTCATCACCAGGCTAGTCTACACCCTGCCCTATCTGCTCCTTGACCAAGAAGAAAAGCAAAATGTCGAGTTTCTTATCCGGCAAGCTTACAAGACAGCACTAGGACTATCGAGAAACACCTCAACCGAAAGGCTTCTAGCTCTTGGAATGCACAACACGCTTAATGAACTAAAGGAAGCGCATTTATTATCGCAGTTCTCCAGACTGGCGTGCACCAAAGCCGGGAGGCTTGTTTTGCTGAGGCTAGGCATCAATGCCGAACCCATGGCGGACGATGCCACGCAAATACCCACAGCAATAAGGAAGGAGCTTTTAATCAAGTCTCCCTAAGAATATGCATCCAGTTCACCATGAAGGCAGGCGACTAGCACGCGCACGTGCACTACACACCAAATACAAAGGAAACCAGTCGGTTGCGTACGGAGATGCGGCCGAATATGAGGACACGAACCGAGGTTTCGCGATTTGTGCGGTGACTGGGGCCCGTGAGTACAGTTCAGTTCAGTTCAGTTCAGTCGTTCAGTCGTGTCCGACTCTTCGTGACCCTATTGACCATGTCACGCCACGCTTTCCGGTCTCTCACTATCTTCCTAACATCACATAACTTCATCTGCAGTGCCTCGAGGATGCCATCTAACCATCGCGTTCGCTGCCTACCCCTTCTCCGGCAACCCTCAACCTTTCCCAACATCAAATCTTTCTCCAGCGACTCCTCTCTTCTCATCAGATGACCAAAGTAGCTGAGCTTTAACTTTAGAATTTGACCCTCCAATGAGCAGTCAGGGTTTATGGTCGACAATATTGACTGATTTGATCTTCTGGCAGTCCAAGGAACTCTCAAGAGTCTTCGCCAGCACCACAATTCAAACGCGTCAATTCTTCGGCGGTCAGCCTTTTTCACAGTCCAACTCTCGCATCCATACATCACAACTGGAAAGACCATAGCACGAGTTATACGGATCTTGGTTGGCAGACTAATGTCTCTGCTCTTTACTAGGCGGTCAAGGCTAACCATTGCTCTCTTTCCCAGAAGCAGGCGTCTCCTAATTTCATGGCTGCAGTCTCCTTCCGAGGTAATCTTGGAGCCCAAGAAGAGAAAATCTGTCACTGCTTCCACTTCTTGTCCCTTGATGCTCCAGGACTTGATAGGGCAAGACGCCATGATCTTTGTCTTTTTAATGTTCAGTTTAAGCCCAAACTTCTCACTCTCTTCTTGTACGCGCATCAGAAGTCTCTTGAGTTCCGCTTCACTTTCTGCAATTAAAGTGGTATCATCCGCATATCTAAGGTTGTTGATACGTTTTCCAGCAATCTTCACTCCAGCTGAAGACTCGTCCAGACCGGCCTTCCTCATGATGCACTCTGCATATAGGTTAAATAGGCAGGGCGACAGTATGCAGCCTTGCCTCACTCCTTTCTCAATCGGAAACCAATCAGTAAGACCATGCCCAGTTCTGACTGTGGCCTCTTGCCCTTCATACAGGTTCCTGAGGAGACAGATGAGGTGAATTGGAACTCCCATCTCTTGGAGAGCTTGCCACAATCTGCTGTGATCTACGCAGTCAAACGCTTTCGCATAATCAATAAAGCAGAAGTAGATGGGTTTCTGGAACTCTCTTGCTTTTTCCATGATCCAGCGAAGGTTGGCAACTTGGTCTCTAGTTCCTCTGCCCTTGCGAAACCCAGCTTGCACGTCCGGAAGCTCCCGATCCACATACTGCTGCAGCCTACCTTGGAGGATTTTCAACATCACCTTGCTAGCATGCGAAATAAGCGCGATCGTGCGGTAGTTGGAACAATCCTTGGCACTGCCTTTCTTTGGAATGGGGATGTAAACTGACCTCCTCCAATCCTGTGGCCACTGCAGGGTTGTCCAAATCTTCTGACATAATGTATGCAGAATGTTAACAGCGTCATGGTTGAGGTTTTGAAGCAACTCAGCTGGAATGCTATCAATTCCGCTAGCTTTGTTCTTAGCAAGGCTGGCTAAGGCCAATTCAACTTCACTCTTCAGGATGCCCGGCTCAAGATCAGTTATCACAACCGTCTTATGTTGGGTTTGCACATTCGAGTCCTTCTTGTACAGTTCTTCTGTGTATTCCTGCCACCTCTTCTTTATCTCTGCGGCTTCAGTGAGGTCCTTGCCTCGTTTGTCCTTTATCACGCCCATCTTAGCACAGAAGTTTCCTTTGATATCTTTGATTGTCTTATACAGAGGTCTTGTGTTCCTTAATTGGCTGTTGTCCTCAACTGCTTGGCACTGTATGTTCAAGAAGGCATTCTTATCTCTCCTTGCTATTTTCTGAAAATCCGCATTGAGAACCTTCCCGTGAGTACACGCCTTCCAAAATCTTAGCTTCAGCTACTGTACGCACCAGAACCTCCGAGGCTGCAGAGGAAGCAGCCATCGCTTCTACCGAAGCAGATATTATAGTCAGTGACTCCAAAACAGCCGTACGGAATTTCAGGAGGGACTGTCTGTCGGCAGCCGCCAGGAATATCCTTAAAAGCTACCGTCCAGTCCCTAGTAGGACAATAGAGCGCTGGTATGGGTTCCGGCTCACTCGGGCAATCCCGGGAACGAGAAGGCTCACGAATATGCCCGAGGTTTCATCGGCCGGGACGAGAGCGCCTCGTTTCCCGTGGGCGCGAGGGAGGGCTAGCTGTCATTCCATGATATAACTTGCCTTGTTAGCCTGGAAAGGTGCACCTTTCCTCCCCCACATAATTAATTAAGCAAGGCGCAGGAGATAGTCTGGCGTCAGCTACAAACCAGATCCTTCCCCTGCCCCAAAGTGTATTCATATATATTCAAAGAGAAGGTTGACCCTAAATGCAAAGAGTGTGGCGTCGACGCCACTTCCGACCACATGACTTGGGAGTGCGCGGCCTATCCCCCACCAAACGATTTGTTGCCAGATCCATCTCTGGATGAGTAGGAGGCCGTGCTGCGCTGCTCGGACCCGGCCATCCAGGCTCGGGACACTGAGTGGGCCGAAGAGATCGCCGACAGGAAGCAACTGGCGGCTATCTGGTGCGGCCAACAATCAAACTGAACACTCACCTCTTAAAGCCGATGATAATAAATGTTTTCCCATCCCATCCATGAAATGAATTAGCGCGGAGACACGTGGACCAGCCGCCGAGGAAAGCAAGGGAGAGAAACAATGACGAGCGCTATCCTTGTTTTTTTTTTCGGCTTCTCCTCGTGTGTCCCCCAAAATTTTTCAGTATGCATCACAACCAACTAGTCCAACTTCCTTATTTTTTTTTTTTTGCGCAAGCTTGCCATGAGGCATATTAAAGAAACTCATGTAACTTATTTTCGGTAAGGAACCGGAGCAAGCTCCCACTCTTGTCGTTGTCGGTGAGCCATTTAGAGAAGTCCTCTTCCCTTGTTGTGGTTAGTCCCACTTCGCGCAGAATCCGTGTCCTTGATGCCTTTGTCCCTGCACAAGTCCACAGCAGGTGGCGAACATCCACTTCTGCAGCTGGTGTGGAACACTTCGGGCATGTGGTTGGTCCGATGTCTGCTTGAGATTCCCATCGGCATGTTACCGACGGGGTAAGGGCCGCCCCAGCTCTTATCCTTCTAAGGGAAACCTCCTCCAATCTCGTTAAGTTATGAGGGAGGGGAAATGTACACGGGGGAATGAGGGCACGTGTACTTTTCCTAAAAGAGGATGCTCAGATGGTAACAGCGGAGCGGGCATCAAAAGGGAGCCTAGTGGGGGGCGCATTAGTGTTTGGAACTTCGTGTGTGAGGTGGTCAACTTTTCTCTGCTCAGCGTTCTCAGCATAGTCCTGTGTCCAATGTATCTGGATGCGTATCTTTGTATTTTTATTGAGTGCGTGGATTTCCTAGGTTACACATAGCGTGTTTGTCATTTTCTTCAGTTTTTTTTTTTTATGGCGGTTAAGGAGTCTGTACAGATTTGGGCTTCTGTTATGGAATCTGTTTTATTTATGGCCTCCATAGCATCGCGGATTGCATAGAGTTCCGTCACAAGCGGGTCCGGGTATTCTGAAACATATTCTTTATGTACCTTTATTTAACTGTGTGCTGTTCTACCACTATTTTCTATAATTGATGCGTCCGTATATGCAATGCAGGTACCTGGAAGTGCATCAACCAGAGGTCGAGATGCTAGCTTTTCTTTGCGACGAAGCCAAGTGGTCTTGTTTGTCGTAATAATCGTGAATTCCCACGGAGGGGGGTCAGCCATTGGTGGTGTTTGAACTGCCACCTTATTGTACAAGGATGCTATGGGCATAACGTACTTTCGCTTCATATCCCTTGTTGCCTCTTGTTGTTCAATTAATTCTGTCACGTATTTATCTGTGCAAACTCTTGGAGAATAGGGATAGGGGTAAGTTTTGGTGAGGCCATGATAGTGCGCATTGCGTTTCTATTTATTGTTTCCAATTTCGCCCACTGCCGCCTCGTGAGTCTTTGGAATTGGGCCTGGTAGAGTATCCTCGGCTGTAACACCGATTGTACAAGACGTCTTGCCATGTCCGCTCGTGCTCCTCCTCCCCTAGACGAAATGCGTTTTATCAAGGTTAAGGAAGTATGAAGCCATTGTGTTCCTTTGCCGTATTTGTGAATTTCTAGGCTAAGAACTCTCAACTCGTCCACCTCTTCCAATGTCTGATTTCCAATTTTTAGGGTGACGCTTTGCGTTGCCAATTGTTTTCTTCCATTCTTGTTTGCAACATTAATGTAACTGCACTTTTGAGGTGACAATTCCAGACCTGCATATTGGACGTACTCAGCTATGGTATTTAAAGCCTCTTTCGGCTCTTCTAAGTATAATTGTAGTACATCGGGCTCGTTTTTTCTTAACGCAGGTCCTTGTTTTTTTCGGCAGGTACCCGTGGTTCCGCTCAAACGTTTCCAGTAAGCGGAGATTACCTCGGCTCCTCACATTTTTCCTACATTTAGCCGGTCGGGTCGGGGCCCCGCTTTGCGTCTATAGGTGAACGACCGTAAATAACTTCCGTTCAATGAGCACCGATACTCTCACTACGTACGGCACTCCTATTACAGTCGATACCGGATACATGAAATTATTACTTGTATAGAACGCTCTGGAATATCCCCTTGAAAACCCTATGCGAAAGTATAAGAGTGGTGTTCGCGTTTATCGATCTGCTTTTCAGCAAAACATTCAATACATCGAACTGCTCGCCGTGCCCCTTCATGGTGCGCTTATTGAAATGGAGCCCATACTCATATTTTTCTCGCGGAAACGGGTAGGCTGCGCAGCCTTGAGCACCTGCTGGAAACGCTAACGCTGTAAAAAGTCTTGAGAAGGTGAACGGCGAGTCTGACTGAAAGTGGCGTTCTGTCTCTTTTTCAGCGCGGTAGTGTTGACATTCTTAGCCAACGTTCAATGCTCCGCTTGTTGTACAAGGAAGCCAGCCCTGCCAACCGAAGGCATGGGGTGACTCACGCGTGGCTTGCTTCGCTGTTGAATGAGACGAAGAAATCTACTCTAGCCTGTTTTAACTCTGTTATTATTGCATTTATGATATGCCAGTAACCAAAATTGGACGTCTTACAATCAGCAGTGGCCTTTTCTAAACCACCGTTCTCAGTATCTGTGATATGAACCCTAGTGTCAAAGCCACTTTCATCACGCGGCGTGAGACGGAAGGTACGAGCAGCACGAGCTCCGACGCTGTCATCTCTCCCTACCAACTACTTAGAGCGCTCGTTCACACGCAAGCAGCGGAACGGGATGATGCGCCTTGTCGTAAGCACCAATATCTCGATGATGACGGCCTAATGCACCAATTTTCGACGCCTGGTGCGTGGTGCATGGTTGGGCTGGCTCGCACGTGAATCTCGTGTCGCCCTACATGCGGCGACCAGCGAGCTGACATTATGCCCCCAGTCAGGCCGCCGTTTCTGGAAGCGTCCCGCAAGCGTGGCTTCATACTGGATTCACGCTTGTATGTTACACAGGAGCTCATCTATTGCTATGCTTTATATGACAAAAAATCGATATATTAAACTATTTCGCAATCCCCTTCGTGTTTGCTATATCCGGAATCTACATTGTTTTCCACAAGCCCACGTTAGGGCATTGTTCCGATGGGCTTCAATTCACACCGTCCCCAAGTTGACCTGAACATTGCATTACCTCGGAAGTAAACACCCCGAGGCTTTTTTTTTTTTCTTTCTGGTTCACTCGAACACGCGTGATGTCTGTATACTGGAACTCGTGACGACACTGAGTTGGAACCAGAAATGTATCCCGTTGCAGTGGTGATCAGTGGTGATATATGCTGGTTGCGAGCGAGACGTGGTGTTGCGCTGCAGCTTCATAACTGGTAAACATCTACCCAACAGCTCAGCCTCTTATGTAAATCAGGGATAAAAACAAAGCCTAAAATTGATGGCGGAGCAACTCGATTAATCCTGGAAATGCGTAGTAGAAGCTACTAAACGGATTGTTCATAAAGTCCGACTCGAACGTCCCCGTCACCGAGGGGCTGGCTACAAACTGTGTGATATGATCGGCGATTAGGAGCATCTTCTTGGCGTCTTCTGAACCTTCTTGCTCCATTTGACCGGCTTCTTCTTCTCCCCTGTTTTCTCTCTTTCCTTCTCCTTCCTTTCTTTTTTGCCTGGCAGCAAGTAGTTGTCATGGTTGCGTCGCATGGGCAATAGCGGCTGGCGACGCTTACGCAAAATGCGTCGCTGACTACCCAAGTATGGCTTTCGCTTCAAAATGCACCAACAATATGTAGGATAGACGTACATTCTTACGGGTGCTGTGGTACGGATATAATAGACATGTTAACGTTCAAAGGAGCACCTGGCATGGCTTCAAAACCAACTGGGTGAGTAGGAATCCACTAGAGTGAATTTGTGAGCCTACCTTAAGCCATGACGGGGGCTTAGCGCACTCAATAAAATATATCAGTGTTTTTGTGAAGGCTGTCATTCCTTAAATTTCCATCCACCAAGGAAAAACCGAGGACATGGTTAGCTAAATTGTAAATTGATTTATAAGAAAAGCAAGCCGCAGTATATTTAACGCGCCTCGGTGGAAACCTGAACCACGCCGTAGGAAGAGAGAGAGAAAAGTGGGAGTGAACAAGAATGATGAAAAGGGATGCCGTAGTGGAAAGCTCAGTCATATTTTCGACCTCCTCAAGATCTACAACGAGCACTACATTGCACGTTAAAGTGAGTGCACATTGCAGTAATGCTAAGCGCCAAAAATCCGAACATCTTACTTTTAAACGAACATGACCTTTGGTAACACATAATGAGCGATGCCATCTCCCCTAGAAACAAAGAACACTAGGAAGGCTACATTTTGTTAGGAAATGGCGTGCGTCGAGATGAATAATAGATTCATTAGTGGCTATTTTTGCACAGCTACATAACTCAATCTTCGATTTGAAAGCACTAAGTATGTTTATTAGGTTAAGAGCAGAACAAGTTTATGAGGTAGCCTAGCATTGAGACGAAAGATATACACGCTTTTTAGTGCGTTCCGTTGATTACTGCATCAAAGCTCGATGCGGAAAACGAAGGTCAGCTGCACTGTAGGTGCACTCGATTCATCATCATCATCATCAGCATCAGCAGCAGCCAGACTGTACCCACTGCAGGGCGAAGGCCTCTCCCATACTGCTCTAGTTAGCCCGGTCCTACTCCAGCTGCATCCACTTGACCAGAGCGAACTTCTTAATCTCATCTGCCCACCTAAATGTCTCCAATTTGTTGCCCTAAGCGACCGTCGGCTGTCCTCTCTACGCACAACATGTTCTGCCCATGCCTATTTCGTCTTCTTGGTTTCAACCAGAATGTTAGCAACATGAGTTATTTATCTGACCCACTCTGCATGTTTCCGATCTCTTAACGTTGCCTCTAACATTTTCATTTAATTGCCCTCTGCGTTGCCTTTAACTTAATTAGAATCATTTTCGTTAGCCTCCACATTTCAGCCCAAGCTCTAAGATCGATATCATGCACAAGGTTCGAACCACCGATTTTCAATGGGTATGAACTTTTCCCCGACCTGGTGCTCGGTTCTCCTGGGGTGGAATGCAAAATGACCCTTTCACTGAAAATGTTAGTTAAAAACAAGCGCCACATAATTGGCTTTTCCCGCGCGAGGCGGACATGTTTTCCGATGGCGGAACGGATCACTGTCCCATCGGCGCAACTATTTGGGAGCTATGACTTCTTTCTTAAGAATTTCGCCCTAAAGAGCTGAGCCCCAGGCCGGGGGAAAGCTTGCACCCATTGAAAACCGGTGGGTGCCTGGCGGCACCTGGTATCGAACCTGGTAACTCCCGAATGCGAGGCAGATGCTCTACCACAAGGCCACCGCTTCTTTTTCCTTTTATTGCCTTCCCAGACAATAATTCAAACAATACAGACACTACTAAAACCTGCCAGTACAGGCAGGCCTTTTTCAATCTGACCATCTGACCAAGAACAGCCATCCATTGCGGCTGCTCCATTTGTGCGCGATACACCTCTGCAACGTATGTTACACTATATATAAATTTTTCACTTGCAGAACGAACAACAATGTCGGCATGTCTGACTGCCATCCTTGCATATATTGAATCTGAATCTGGTGCATGATATTCGACTGACAACCATCTTAAGATTCCAGCTGTAACACTTGCAAAAGCCAGGAAGCCATTTGATACTGAATGAGTACCTTTTACGAAAGTACCCTGCGCCTACGTAGAGTACATATCGTCATTCCGAGTACTCGGAAAAAACAACTTCTTGGGCCGTAAGCACCCATCGTTTTCTACAATCGAAACAATTGTTCTTTCATGATGTTTCTTTGCTTCGCATAATGCTTAGCCTTTTATTGTTCTGTGCAGCACGGCGATCCAAGTAATCCTTGGAATACTTTGCTGTACAAAGCAGTCTTCATCTTGTAGCTATAAATCCCAAAACACACGTTATATAGATACACGTTCGCTCACCTGGAATGCGTCTACTGGAGCGGATTGCTCCTCTGGTTCTGGCGCAAAGTGGCAGTTGACCGCCACGGCGAAGAGTAACCATAAGTGGCGTCGAAGCAAGCACATTTTCAACTCAATATGCTCCGCTTTGTGATCACAGGCAGACGTGTGTCTTCAGCGGTAGAATATGCGCCGATGGACGGTGCATTTCCATATATTTCATCATTGACATTGCATCGATTAACACAAAATGCTTACATCCATCCGGTGACACCGATCCCTCGCTTATTCTGCATTATTTTTACCTGAGGCCAGCGGAAACGGACAATTCAGAATCATGCCCATAGTTTCTCCTACGAGGAAAACAAGCCCATCCGTAACCAGTACTTTAGGAACGCTTACAGAAAACATCGCTGCCAATAACAGTTCAAATGCGAACAACTCAATAGGATGGACTGTTTTTTGCGAGGCATTTCCGCTTATCACATGCCGAGATAAGTCGCTAAAAGAATGCCGAATGAAAGAAGTGAACAGATGGCAAAAAAGGTAACGCTACCTAGAAAGTATGGTTCAATAAGAACCATATATCAGTGAGAGCGTGAGCTGCAAGCCCTCTAAACATGTTCTCTAAATTTGAACCTCGCATTGGTTTCAGGCTTTTTGTGGAAGAGAAAACTCTGGAGTGAATTTATATCCGATGCGCCTGATGGCTAGCGTCTATATTGCTCATGTCACTCTTATATTGCTTTTAAAAATTAATGGGCAGATAAATATTTCTTCATAACTGTGTTTCAATTTCGAATGAATCGCCTTGAATATGACACCGAAAGATAGAAGAGATCTGCGCTGTTTAATTCCCTGCCTGTGTCTTTCACCACATGGCTATATATTTATTACCGTTGAAAATGTCGTTCCAAACCTCTTCACCGTCAAAACGAATTGGGAAGCATTGCACTCGAAAGGAAGTCATGCATCGCTCCTCTAGTTATGATTCCAGGCTGTAATTTGGTTCGAACGCATCTGCTGTATCATTTTAAAGCTTGGTTTGAAAGCACAGGACATTGGGCAGTTTTTGAGCATGCTTTTGAGCTGGGACTGTTACCCGGGGCGGAATTATAGGAACATAATTTGACGTGTGCTTTGATTTGTTGCAACCCCTGCATTTGTGGGTATATAATAGAGTTTCGAACGCAATTAAAAGGAAAGAGTTCAGAAACTTCCAAATAATCACGTCTGCTCTTTGCTGCTCCTTGACCGCTGTGATGGAATTGTTGAACGAAATAATGTATATTTGTCTCATTTGCAGTTATCATCGGCAAACTAAAAAGAGTAACTGGCAGCAAAACGTGATAATATTCGTGTTTCTCGCGGACAGTATATAAAATGCTCAAACTGAAGGTATCGCATTGACGATGAAACGCAACCGGGCAGGATAAATACTGGAAGACAGGCCACCCTTCACGGCTACCCGTCAGTTCGTGCGTGAGCCGACAGCGAGCTTCCGGGGCGGCACCTGCTAATGAGAAAAATAAATATTCTGTCCACCGGAAATTGCACCTCCATCATTCGGATCCTCGGCCGAGCGCTTTAACCAACTGCGCCATGTCCGGGATTTTTTTTTTTTTTTTGCAGCATGGTATTTATTACATGATTTTAAATTAAGCGCAGAGCTATATACATTATTTACAAAGTAATCAGCGTGTAGGCGAAGTCTAATTGAAACATACAACACAGCACCACATAACTAGAATACGACTTAGCACAACTTCACTAAAATGGTGGCAAGGAAAGACGACATATCAACAATGGCAGCCAGTCCGGTTGATAGTCACTATCTTCGTAAATGTCTCTAAGCTGGTGCACCATCTGGGCGAAATGAGTAGCGGGGGAGACTAGAGGCTCAGCATTTCGATCCAACATACGCGTTTTCCACAGGCTGTGCAGTCCAAGGAGGAAAATCATGTCAAATGGTTCGTGGTCATGTCCGGTGGTTATCAATTAACACACACTGGAGAATTCAAGAGAAAGTCTTTCTTCAATGTGCTTTGCAGAACGTCCCAAAATAATATTGCATCTTTGCAGGCAATAAAACAGTGTTCGATGGTTTCAGGTGTATCACATAACCGACAATTACAGAGTAAACGAAAATATTATTTTTCTGAAGCCACACTTTAACAGGCAAAACCTCAGCATGAAGTTTAAAGAAAAACGTTTTAGTAGAACGCGAGATGGGCATTTTGCGCACCCTTTTTAACACATCGTGCCCAATACAATTGGAATAGAGTGAACAATATAAGGGAGGCGGGAACAACATAGATATTAATTCTTTGTATAAATTTTACCGTGAAACAGAGAATCAGTACTCATAAGAGAAGCGAACTGCCAAAAAACGAACTGAATCGTAAACGTCTTTCATGGAACCAAATAATAAGGGCCGATCGGTAAAATTAGAAGAGGCCACTAAGTTTGTGAAACGCACATCGTGGTTCTCTTTGTCTACCGTGAATATGATAGTAGCGATGACAATGACGCTGCAATTAGTGACAATGATGACAGTATCAATGATAATGACGGTGCATATAGTTGGTAATGATAATGAGACCAAACGTGATGCACCGAGTGTAGCAGCAACACTCCGGCTTTCGCATTTATGCAGTGTAGATTCCACAGTGCTATCGGAATTTTCACCGTGCATGCACATGACGTCTCGTTGAATAAAGCACGTCTCTTCCCTCCTTGCTGTCGTCGCGGGTTTCTTCACAGTGCATTCCTCTCAATGCGCTGAGTCACGGCTTAACCAAATGGGTATGATATTTGTTGGTTGGTTGGTTTGTGGGGTTTAACGTCCCAAAGCAACTCAGGCTATGAGAGACGCCGTAGTGGAGGACTCCGGAAATTTCGACTACCTGGGGTTCTTTAACGTGCACTGACATCGCACAGCACACGGGCGTCTTGCTTTTCGCCTCCACCGAAAAGCGGCCGCCGAGGCCGGGATTCGATTCCGCGTCCTTGGGAACAGTAGTCGAGCGCCGTAACCACTGCGCCACCCCGGCGGGGTGGTATGATATTTGTATTGCGTCAGGTTCGATTACTGGCAAACTTAAACAGATTGAGACGCGCTATAAAGACGACTACCATATCATGCGGGCTTGGCATGAATGACAGCCAGGTCCACTGCAAAAGAACCGAAACCTCGGTGAGTAGGTGCACCATTGAAAAACTAAAACTGCGCCGCAAAGATGGCCACGAACGGAGGACAAGCGCTCACTAACAACTCAATTTATTGAAGTAACACATGTATAACACATGTATTAATGCACTGCAACAGAACCAGGATGCACATGCTTCCCCAAATATTCTAATCATGAGAATCAAGAGATTTATTCTGACAGTCATGAAGGAGTACCGAAGCTGTGCTTACACACGTGTCACTATATATATGAATGTGATAGGCTTTAATTTTTCTCTTGTTAATTTGTTCCTATGCCTGCAAATAACCTTGTTTTCTTTTAAAAACGTTGCGCGCCATTTTTATCAAGGGAATCGGGGATATTACTCAAGGAGTAATCTCTGCAACGTAAGCAAGGTTGGAAGAGGGGTGACCTTTTAACGATGGGTAGGTGATTATGTCTACTTAGGACAGATAGTAACCGCAGATCCAGACCATGAACGAGAAATAACTAGGAGAATAAGATCGGGAAGGAACGCATTCAGCAAGTATTCGCTTATTATGGTTAGCTCCTTACCGGTATCGGGCTCAAGAGGAAAGTATACAACAGTTGCATCTTACCTGTACTCACTTCTGAAACTGAAACGTGGAGGCTAACGAAAAGGGTTCTGCCGACGTTCAGGACAAAGCAGGGGACTATGGAGCGAAACATGGTTGATGTAACGGTAAGAGCTAGGAAACGCGTAGATTCGGTCAGAGAAACACCTCCAGTGAATGACATTCTAGTAGAAATCAAGAGGAAGAAATGGGCGTGGGTGGACATGTAGTGCGTCGATAGGGAAACCGATGGGTGCTTAGGGTAACAAATTTGATTCCAAGGATTGGAAAGCGTAGCAGGGGGCGCCACAAAGTTAGGGGGTTGCATGGGGCAAGAAGTTCGCCGGGGTCAAGTGGATGCAGATAGCGCAGGATTGGGTTAATTGGAAGAGTATGGGATAGGCCGTCGCCCTGCAGTGCGTATAGTGCGGCGGATGATGATGATTATGAACAGTGATTCTCTTTTAGTTGCGGATCTCTGGAATCGCTAAGATAAAAAATTACCGAAACAAGCAATATGACTTCTTAATGGTTCTGATACTTTTTAAAAGTATGTTCAAGAAAAAAGGTTAGTAAGAAGCTAGTAAGTGCAGCAGTTATTAACTTCGAATAGGTTTTACTACCTTTTTACTGCCCTTGAACTAACCCGCAACTTTTTGAGGTAGTAACAGCTCCCATTACTAACAAGTGAGTTTCTGATAGTAGTTTCGACGAATTAAATGCTAGAATCCCTGGGCAACTTTACCATGGTATCTGGCTAGCATAACTTTACCAAGATTTTCAGAAATACATGTTTAGCTCTTCTTGCCAGTCATATATTAAAAGTTATTCCCGAATTAACGAGATACATTATTTTCAATCATTTAATGGCGATCGTTTTTTTTTTTTGAAAGTGGTTTGGTGCACATTTGAAGCTAAAGAAAGAAACATTAAAGAATTTGAGTTTTCGTGCCTAATGCGAGCTTCTGGCGGCGTCATGCGGTGAGGAAAAAAGTCAGAGTGACACTTAGCTCTTCCAGGAAAAGCCAGCAGTATAGTGAACTAGGACGCAGTCAGTCACGGACAAACGCTCAAGTGCGGATGGCGTCACTTTAGAAGCAATACATTTTTTAAGAAAATTGAAAATAATTTGTATTCACGTAGCATAGCACAGGGATTTTGCGCCTACTGCTGTTGTTTTGTTCATCTTAACATTGTGCTTTCTACCAGTGCAACAGTAATGCACAACGACACGAAATCAATACCTTTCCACCTCGCATGTAGTGCCTGCAATCAACTTTTATTCCATTTTCTCTAGGTATGGTCCAAGCATCAATACCCTCTAAGCAAGGCAAGCGCTGTGTTCGGCGCCTATGTTTAGTGATTTGGAAATACCGGAAGAGAGTTCAAGCCAGCGGGCAGCATCGGCAGGAAGATTTGATAAATGCTTTGCTGGATGGCGATTTAGGGATGGTGCAGAAAAGGTGCGCTTGGAGGTAAGATAATATGCGTTGTGGGGCTAGTTGGTTCATACTAAGATAGGGTTTATGCGCACAAAAAGACGACACAAAAAGACAAGGGAGACAGGACGGAGCGCATCCGTCCTGTGTCCCTTGTCTTTTTATGTCG
Organism: Amblyomma maculatum; assembly: GCF_055883805.1. Classification (NCBI taxonomy): domain Eukaryota; kingdom Metazoa; phylum Arthropoda; class Arachnida; order Ixodida; family Ixodidae; genus Amblyomma; species Amblyomma maculatum. The sequence continues at coordinate 146,493,540 of NC_139353.1, forward strand.
TCTTTTTGTGCGCATAAACCCTATCTGAGGAGGTAAGATGCCCGTTTTCATCTTCATTGCCTGGAATGCAAAGACTTGCGAAATGCAAAAGTAATTATTTATCGCCATTGTTAGTAAATTGTTGCCGCGCGTTTCCTGATCCTGACAAAAAGTAAACGCCGTAGAAATAATGCCAACTCTGTTGAAGTGAAATAGAACAGAGTAAGCTGTAGTGGCCAATTGTTACAGACATTATGCTCAACGAAAGCGACACATTTTCAGAGGACAGTAGCACATGTTCTGTTGTCGCCTTTCTTTGTCCTGTGAAAATGCTGTTTTTGTTGAGGATAAACACCGCTGAAAGTAAAACGAACCTAACACCGTAAAAATTATGCCTTGTGCGAAGGAAGTAATGAATAATTTTGTTTTTATTTTTTTTTTTTGAACTCAGGTTTGCACAAATCTAACTAAATCATGTTTTTTCCGGACAGTGATTACATCGCAATTCTATTTTGTTTTTTTAGTAATATGTAGGTTTGTTGTAAACCCAAACATTGTGGACATTTTTTTATTTTTCGGCGCCCGCAGTCCTAGAATTGTTTTGTAGCAAAGTGTAGGTTTGTAGTAAATTCAAATCTTTGCTGACATTTTTTTTATTTGTCGGGAACATAAAACTTGGTCACAAACGTACTTCAAGACCATATCAGCTGAGGTTTCTGCTTCGTTTTATATAATATTATTGGGTCCTAGTGCATCTTCTCGAGCTACGCGCGTCTATAGAAATATGTTTCTGTAATCTGTACGCAGTCCAAACAATTCCTGCAGCCTTGTCGCAAACTGGAAATGATTTAGTCAAGTGAAACCAGTTGCTGGGCTAGTTGGTGCATTTCACGGAAAAGGAAAAATTCACAGTGCTGGCAATACACACTCACAAATAGACACATAAAATAGACGCCGACTCCAACTTTTTTTTTTTCGAAACGACAGGAAAAGGAAACTTTAAAAAAATGATTTTCTTAAGTTTGGAGCCAGCGCCTGTCCTGCATGTGTGTCTATTTGTGAGTGTGTATTTGTTAACGCTGTGAACCTTCCCTTTTCTGGAAATGATTGTATAAAATGTCCATCCCAAAGTTTATATCTGTGTGTATTTGTATCTATCTTTTCGGAAGAAGCTTCATTTTGGTGAAATGCACTTACTAGCTCAGCAGCTGGTGTTACTTGACTAAATCATTTCCAGTTTGCGACAAGGTTGTAGGAAGTTTCTGAACTGCATACACATCGTTTTTTTTTTTAGAAAGTTTCATTTTGGGGTTCTTTCAAAACCGAAGATGTAGTCAGCGCCTAACTTGTCACAGAGCAAAAACAGCGCAAACTTCACAATGGACAGAGAAGGGCAGACGAGACACAGGCGCTGCCCTTCTCTGTCCATTGTGAAGTTTGCGCTGTTTTTGCTCTGTGATGAACCAACTAGCTCGAGATGTCTTCTTCAAGCCTAACTTGTATGTGTGTATTTGTGAGTGTGTGTTTGTTAGCGCTGTGAATGTTTCCTCTTCTAGAAATTATTCTATAAAATATCCATCCCAAAATTTATATCTGGGTATTTATATCTATTTTTTTATTTTATTTTGGTGAAATACTAGCCTTGCAATTGGTTTTACTTGACTAAATCAGTTCCAGTTCACGACAAGGGTGTACGAATTTTTTGAACTGCATATATAATTCTTTTTTCAAAGACGAATTTTTATTGTGGTGTTTTGAAAAAAAAAAAAAACTATAGAGTCAGCGCCTGTCCTGTGTGTGTGTATTTGTTAGTGCTGTAAATCTTTCCTTTTCTGGAAATAATTGCATAAAATACCCATCCCGAAGTTTTTATATGTATGTGGTATCATAATTATATGAATTTTGCTTTGTGTTTAGCAAAAACAAAACAGCCTGTAAATCTGAAAGCACCGGAATATATGAAATAAGGGTAACAATTTTCTGTGAAATTTAGGTGTGTTCAATATATCTGCGGACGTATTATTTGAAAAAAAAAAATCTGAACAACAATTTCATAATTTCAAAGTCTTTATTGCTCCCTTTTATTGTCATTGAAGAAGTGGTTTTAAAGTATGTCAATTCTGTAATACTTGGAGATCACTTTGCTACTGAATGGTAGAACCTTTGCCTCTGCATGGTTGTGAATGAATTAAAAGTCACATTTCCTGATGAGGCCAGTAAGTATAAATGCTATAAATTCATTTATGCCTTCTAATTTCATTAACTTGAATGTTGCATTTTAGGATATCTACCCAGCATCGGAGCGCGTCCGGATGAACCCTGATGACGCCGGCGCAATATAAGCTGGGTTTGAAGATATTGTCACGGTGTTGGCGACCAGGGCTAGGTTAACAGAGCCGGCACAGGTGGAATTGCACGGTCCGAGTTTTAGGTACGTCCTGCGAGTCCGGAGCCGATTCATTTCAACGTCGTTTTCACTCCGAGCGCCCCCAGGCAATATGAAGGTCGAATGCTTGGACGTCATCGTGGGACTGACGCATGCCATTGAGCGCTACTCGATATTTAATGCCAGGCATTCACCGCGCAACGAAAACGTTTGCGCAGTGCTAGAGTATTTCTGCAGCCTAAGAAGCTCACAGCCACTATGCCTATTATCTCTCAGGGCGATTTCTGCCACTGAACAGGGCATAGCCACACTGCCTTTACAAATGAAGTGAGTGTTTGTTGCCCGGAGATTTTGTCGTCATCATTACTTGAAGAGTGGTGCAAACACGGCAAAATTACTTATCTTGTTTGCACATCAGCTCAAAGTTGCGCCGAACTTGAATCCGATGACAATTGACCGCATATTACAAGTAATACAATTATTCTAAATTACCAAAACTTCATTAAATATTCAATATTTTCACAAATATTTTACCTATCAATGCATATATTGGCTCCGTACAGGTAGCAATTGATAGTAGGTTTCTGCTGCAGTAAGCAGAACCTTTAGGCCATGTAGTATTTTATACTAAAGAAAAGTTTGCACATTATACTACCTTTAGCAATGGTAACCCATAATAAGAACAAGTTATATGTTGTAATAAGCACTACGACCTACGTAGTATGAATCTCTAGGTGCGGTAGTACTGCCTACTACCTAGAAGGTAGCATATTCTCCTACCCTTCAATTGCAAACTATAACGCACGAAGCTGTTTGTGTTCACTAACCTACTACTAACTGGCGCTAGTACTGTTCACTAACTTCATGGGGTAGTAAATTTCACTAGCTGTATTTTTACTACCTCGAGTAATTAAGAAGGTAGTGATCTATGGGACAAGTAAAATTTTAGTAGTTACTTAGTGAATTCTGTAACTTTTTTTAAAAAAAAGGGATACGGCACGAGAATGCAGCGTTTCACATTGCCGTGTAAAGATAAGAAAGTTATGTTCGCATGTGAGAACGGCATAAAGTATTGTGCAAAACCTCGTACAAAGCGGGCCGTGCCCAGAACGCAGCATATATGTACAATTACTACCGTATTCTTTCGGCCCAGCGGGCGCAATCGCATCACGACCACCATCGTACTGCTCCCGTACACTTCCACACACCGCCTTCTGCAGCTCGGCCCACACATCACAACAGAATACCTATTGGAACTCCAAAGGACAGACCAGCTTACGTGCCTTCGAGACATGAGAGTTGGCCGGGCCGTTCTCAGCCGACTAAGCTACCCACAACTGAAAACTTGATAACTCCATTCCAGCAGACGTTTCACGCCATCCAGCCTAAACCGGCAGCTAAGATTCGAGATGCGGCAGTCCTGAAAAGCATGCGTCCCAAACTTCACGCTGGCCCGAGGATTGACAAAGCCAAGTCACTCCTGCACAAACACAGTAGCGACCAAATCTTACTACATACCGATATGAATTATCCATATTGTAGAGACGCTATGGAGCTAGTGGTTATATACACTACTGGCTCAGTTAAAATTACGGCCTCCGTTCAAGGTAACAAGCTGGAAAAAGACGGCTGACGAGAACGCCATAACCGTCGCAGTCGCTTACACTTTAAGGCCGCAGGTTACAAACGCAAGAGCAGTCTGACATACAAAAATTAGATTTTCAAGCTGCGTGCATTCTTCGCGAAGACTGCAATATCTGTGTAAGCTACGCTCTGTTGTCGCCAGTATGTCAAGACACATTCCGAAACATTAGCATCAGGTTGACCCCCCTGTCACGCCTCTCTACCCTGCAAAAACACTGGGAACGCACTCGCTCGAAAAGCAGCGTTCTAAAACAGCGCACATAAAACACGAAAACACAGAGAAGCAGCCTTCCGGGCGCTGCAGGAGAAAGCGATGCAGGAAGTAAAAAGTAAGCACAAAGTTCACAAAATACTTCGCCGTAAACAAATAATGCTAACAACGTCTCAGCAAACACTCACCGATGTCGAAGATGTGGCATGGCGTTAGCAAAAAACTCATAGACATGCCCCTTGCTGCAAAGAACTCCGAGGTACATTATAATATTCAGCGATGATCTGCACAAAACCACCCGGCGGCGTTCCATCCATATATCTCTTCATGCCGTCCTCCTGTGAGCATTCCCTGGCCACACGGAGCTGACGACTCGGCGCCAAATGATCGAGGGGACCGAGAAAATATCGGTGGGGAACGGGACCATCGATTGAGAAGCATTTATATCTTTTACTGAAGCCACCCTCGCCAGCACCAACCTGCGAGACCAGTTACAACTGCTTTAGTGGGTCTGCAGGATAGCGGCGGTCCATTAAATCCTGGACAGTCAGCTCAACGCAGAAGAAAGAGATAAACGTAATAAACATTTTTCCTCCTCCTCTCCTCTGGGTACTTGTACCTAACAGCCCGCTGAAATCGTTCGTTCAGCACTTCCTTGACAGCTTGCTGTCTGGATATTGGTATGGAGATAAGAACTGTGAAACTTTGGGCCGCATTACTATCTGGCTACATATGTGGAAGGTTATGATGAATTATATCCACACTTTCCCGATAGGCCAGCTGACGCAAACATTGCAAAGTCCTTGCTAATTTCAAGATTCGGTGTGATAGGTCACTACCCAAGACCTGCAAAAGGTAATAGTTACCTCCATCGTTATCACCAATCATTCTTCTATCATGGCTGATCTGTACACCATCCGTAGATTAGACTCAAAGCTAGAATACAGCCCCTTTGAATTCAAGTTTTTTTACACGACACACAGGCCTACTCACGTAAAAATGGTTCGAAATAAGGGTTACCGGCAGTTTGGCTTGGCGCAGATGGTGCACTTGGTCTTCTGTTAGTTTTGCTAAAGAAGAGCGAAAAAGAACAATTGTAGCTTCCTGTCTATTAAATATAGAATAAATGAAAGCTGCAATTTAGAAAGTATAATACTGAGAGGCGGGCTACTTGGTGACTAGCATTAGAAATCATCTTGAAACCGTGCATTTTTTTCGCCTCGCAAAATGCCGTTGCCAGGTTCTGGCGCACGTCTTATAGCTGAAATGCAGTGATGCTCTAAGGAGAGCAAAATGTAGAAGCCGCCGCTGCTTCCTATATCTTTATGTTCGGCGGCGTCAAGAGCCAAATTAACTCACCTGGACCTCTGTACTCGTACACGCGCCAACTCGCTCCGCGCTTCCGCTGGTGACCTTGTATGAGACCCCAAGCTCGGTGCCGACCAGTCACGATTTAGTGTGACCGCACTACATTATCAGTGCAGTGCACAAAGAAACGGAACACACGGTGAACCTTATTGAAATTAAAAAAAAAAAAAAGTTTGTGAGGCCTGTGATATTCATACTTTCCGCTTCTCCCTGGCAGACCAGACAGTGTGTTTACGATGCTGAGCACGAATGGGAGGCACAAAACTAGAACATCTGGCTGCTTGTTGCGTCCTTTTAGCATTTTTTTATGTGACTATAAAATGATTTATATATGTTATTCCCAAAGGATAGACAATTGGGCGAGTTGGTATCCATTGATATTGGAAGGGCACAGCGCAAAAAGACACGGGACGAAAGGAAGAAGACGTACACATGAGTGTGACTCGCAACTAAATTTTTATTAGAAAGCAACACATCTTTATACAATTCTTCAATGACAATAATAACAAGTAATATAGCACTTGCGCAAAATACATTAGAAGGGGCCAACAAAAGATATGAAAAGTTATAATAACTGAATGATAGTTTTTTCCGACACGTTTTTCCCCCTTCTCCCTTGAAGGTTAAGGAAACGATTAAGAATTATCAAGGAACGCCACCTCTTTATCTACTAGTATGATCGAAGGCTGGCTTATACATTGGGACTGTCTTTTTTAGATCAGGTTTATTCGCCAAGGTTACAGAAGCCCGTACTTAATTATTCATCTGGCCATGCAAAAATTGTAAAAAATGTAATCCTTTTTTCTTGCATCCGCTCAGGCCTACTTAACTCGTGCCGTAACATACCAGAAAGTGTACCTTCGCAGATACGCCGGCTGGAAAACGCAGGTTTTCCAGTTTCTGTCATCTCGGCAACTTGTGAAAAGCTTGTACAACTGGTAAGGCAGGAGTTTGTGAATCCAAAAAAGAGAAATAAAGCAGATAAAAAAGTCGCTGTAGTTCCCTATGCCCACAAAGTAGCCCACAATTTGAAGAACGTAGCAGGGCGTTTTGATGTAGGCGTAGTGTTTAACGCGCCGCATAAGTTGAGTGGGCTCTGTCGTGCGATAAGTGATCGTCATAAAAAAATGACAACTTTTAACCCCTTTAAGTGCTAAGTGTCACACAGGTCAGCTACTGTACAGTGCGCATGTGCCGTAGTGTACGAAATTCCATTGGCATTTACCAAAGCTTACATAGGACAAACCGGAAGATGTATAAGTATTGGTTTACGAGAACACCATGATCCCTTTCTGACACTAATTACTCCCACTTGAAAAACCACTGTAGCAACTGCATAAAATATAAAAATAGAAACAAAACCAACGGCCGCCCTTTAGTTACGAACACAAAATTTTATTTAGACACCGGGATAAAGCAACAAGAGAGCTGATGGAGGCGTACCTGATCCAAAAAAGACAGTGCAATGTATAAGCCAGCCATCCATCATACTAGAAGATAAAGAGGTGGCGTTCCTTGATAATTCCTAATCGTTTCCTTAACAATTAGGCTTCTAAAGAGAAGGGGGAAAAACGTGTCGGAAGAAACTATCATTCAGTTATTATAACTTTTCATGTCTTTTGTTGGCCCCTTCTAATGTGTTTTGCGCAAGTGCTATATTACTTGTTATTATTATCATTGAAGAATTGTATCAAAAATGCGTTTCTTCCAATAAAAATTTAGTTGCGAGTCAGCGCTCGCGTGTACGTCTTCTTCCTTTCGTCCCGTGTCTTTTTGCGCTGTGCCCTTCCAATATGAAATGTGATTGCCCTCGAAACACAAACTTGTTCAGCTTAAACTAAGCCCAAGCAATACGTTTTGTTCGCGTACGTACGTTTGGATTGTGCTCTTATATTCTTAAATTCAACCCTAGCTTGCTCGTGCAGTGAATGAGAAGGAATATTCATAAAGCGCCGCTTCGGAAGCCTCAACATCGAGGGACTCTAACTTAAGCCTCTGGGTCAGCTACGGCGATCGTTGTGAATTCAGTATTGCGGGACATTTAGAATGCATTCAACTTCTATGTCCGCTTCGGGTTGCGAGTGTTTTGCCTTCTTTGGCACGACCTATTAACTAATAATATTGCCACGTGCCTAGCGCCGCGCGACAGCCGTGCTCTATGCCGACGACAACAACGAAGCGGTTGTTGGCACGAGCGGCGCACTGGTGCGGGACTCTGTGATCGGAACTACAAGACGACCTTATTCTCGGGTCCTCGTCTACTTGTACTTCACGGCTCCCTGTGACCTGAGTCGTGAGAACATATCTTTACTTTCTTACATAACTCTTAGCTAAATTCAAATGCATTATACAGTTTTTGCAGGTGAGCCAGGCATTGGTTTGCGACACAGCGACTCAAATCAGTGCCATCAAGTCAGTGCCAACCCTGCAAACACAACTGACGAACCTATTGTCGAGCGACTATTTCCTGCTTTATTCGCATCTAAGATTATTCGTACAATATTTTCGGTTCTTCTTTTTTCTTGATGCTTGTACCGTCTCTGCGATGATACCAGCTTTTTACTTGGTAGTCTGTGCCTGGTTATAATTTAGACTACTGACAACGCAAGTCGATATTTACGCGTGTCTAGTAGCAGGACCAAGCGGAAAGTGAAAACTGCCCAATTTCATGCCATCCTTACTTTTTTCTGCCTGCGATAATCGAAACAGCAGGCGTGTATCGTTCCATGGCATGTAAATCTGTTTTCTACGCACTTCGATGTCTGACAACTTTGTTTACTGCTTTTGTGTTCATCTGAAGACGCCTTACTTGACTCCCTTGCGATTTAGTCAGAAAAGCTGACTATTGACGCCTTCAAATATTCGTGTTCTGTGAATGCTTTGTCGTATATGGCTGGCCTGTGTTAGGCACTTTTATAGGTTTTTTACGTACACGGATGCTTTGCACCGAGCAGTAAGAAGAAAGTCAGCTTTACAAGATAGATCAATAGCAACGATGTTTCTCATTTTGTCATGACATGATTGGGAAACTAACAATAGAAGCGTGTTTTGCATGAGAATCCGTTAATAAAGAGAAAATAATTTCGGAATTTTGGAAACCTTTATGTGTTACATCATTCGTTATTATCATTTTAAGTGATATGCGTGCAGGTAAGATAACGTATAGAAATAAATACAAAATTGGTGTTTTTGTTGACAAGTCTGTGCTTGATTTTATTTCCTTCTGACTCAGACCCGACACTTGTTTGCCATAAGGCGAAGTGTTTGTCGAAAGCAGATCCAGGAAAAACAAAAAGAAAGGGCACGCGGCGAAAAGCGTTTCGTAGTGTGCTGTTTAGTCTTCGGCTCAACCAGAGTAGGTGTAAGGAAAATGTAAAGAAAAACTATATTGCATCATTCACTTTCCCGTAATAATGTAAGGCACCTGAACATACGATATGTGACGCAAATGTTCTCTTGTTCTGCTAACGTCAAAGCTATAGTAAAGTATGTCCACTGACTTAGGATGCTTGTAGATAACTTCATCATTTTAGTTCGATGATATATGCTTTTCTGCATTGCAGATTATTATAGCGATTGTAATAAATCCAGACTTATTTATATCCTTTATATTTTACCGTATTGTATATCAAACCCACGTTTAACAGCAATAAAAGAAGCCTTAGGGCAAGGAAATAAATACTAGGGGGATGATGAAAACACAACGTAATCACTGATAGCTCTAATGCCCTTTTAAAGTTCTGACCTCTCGACTGTGGACGAGATCGTGCGTGAGTCATCCGCGGAGTTTCTCGCGGCATTCTGAGCATTGGGCACGCAGATACTGAGTAACTACACTCGAAATCAACAAATCGCGTTAAATTAGGTGAACGCCTGCAAGCAAATATTTGACCGGCATGCTTTAGGCACGGTTCGTTAGGAAGTTATTCAAATTATCACAAATCAGCTGTTACTAAAAATTGGACATAAAATAGTTATTTTATAATATCAAAATATCAGGCGACGATAGAAAGCTTACATATTGGCTCTATAAGTATTTTATACTGCAAATAAGGGGCCGTCAGGACAGGGCAGCAGTACCGGCTTGAAGTATGCCTTGCCGATATGAATTTTGTGGCACTTCCGACAGGACTGCTTTGTTGGGTCTGTACCTCAAGCGAGTTTTATATAAGGAAAATTTTCACTAAATCCTGGCTGGCACTGCGCACAATGGCGCACGGATTAATGCTTGTATTATGAAGCTCTTATAAGAATTTTTCCTCCGGAGGAGCTGCAATTTTTAACCTTTCCTTGGCAGCCGCATCAGAGACCTAATGATTGAATGGCTATCGCAGCGTGTATTTTGCGCCCTAAAGAAATGTGGTTTTTGGATCAAGCTGGCTTCAAATTCCGTATTGTGCACGTTTATTTTCATCAGCAGTCATTAACAGGGAATAGAAGGTGATGCCTCGCATCCGCCTCCACATCCGCCTCGTATGCAAGAGGATCGGGGTTCAAATCCCGGTGCCGCGCAATTCTCCACCGGATGAAAAAAAAAAAAATCCGCTTGTCGATGGAATTGCATACACAGGTTTGGGGTGCGACCTGATGCTGGTGAACACCTCCGGCAACGCACTCCCTCACCAGAACAGGAGTTGGCCACCCTGGTGCAGTAATTGGCCGCAACCTCCTATGATAAGCTCCATAAAACACCGGCCCTCAGTCACCAGCGGCTGCGGAACAACTGACCACGGCGGCGGTCAGACCTGTGACGCAGCAGGGGGTGCTAAGAAAGCCTGGCTCCGCTGGACAGGCCGCAATTGGAAACTGACCCTGGCAACGTTTAATGCTAGAACCCTAGCTAGTGAAGCTAGTTTAGCAGTGCTGTTAGAGGAACTAGAGGGCATGAAATGGGATGTCATAGGGCTTAGTGAGGTTAGGAGGCCGAATGAGGCATATACTGTACTGAAGGATGGGCATGTACTGTGTTATCGAGGTTTACTAGAGAGGCGACAACTAGGAGTAGGTTTCCTTGTCAATAAGTATATAGCGGGTAATATAGATGAATTCTATAGTATTAATGAGAGGGTTGCAGGCATCGTAATTAGGCTTAATAAGCGGTATAAACTGAAGGTTGTACAGGCCTATGCACCTACATGTAGTAGTGATGACCAGGCAGTTGAAAGCTTCTATGAAGATCTAGAATCGGCAATGCGAAAAGTAAAGACGCAGTATACTGTACTAATGGGCGACTTCAATGCAAAGGTAGGGGAAAAAAACAGGCAGGAGACAAGGCAGTAGGTGACTATGGCATTGTTTCAAGGCATAGAAGGGGGGAGTTACTAGTTGAGTTTGCAGAGCGCAATAACTTACGAATCATGAATACCTTTTTCAGCAAACGGAAGAACCGGAAATGGACATGGAAAAGTCCTAACGGAGAGACTAAAAATGAAATCGACTTCGTAATGTGTTCAACCCCCGCCATTATGCAAGATGCAAGAGGTAATCGGGAAAGTGCGATGCAGTGACCACAGGATGGTGAGGTCCCGAATTAGCCTAAATCTCAAGAAGGAACGCAACAGATTAGTAAGAAAGAAACCCATCAACGAATTAGCGGTGTGGGGGAGGGCAGAAGAGTTCAGGATCTCGCTACAGAATAGGTATTCAGCTCTAACTGAGGATGGCGACATTACCCTAGAGGCAAGGAACAATAATTTCAGTGGTATCATTACTGAGTGCGCGGTAGAAATAGGCTGTAGGATGCTTAGAGAGGATACCGGTAAGCTGTCTAAGGAGACGAAAGATTTGATTAAGAAACGCCAGAGTATGAAAGCATCCAATCGAACAGACCAGATCGAATTGGCCGAGATATCAAAGCTAATCAATAAGCGCAAGGTGGCCGATATAAGGAAGTATAACATGGAGAAAATTGAGCATGCTGTAAAAAATGAGGGAAGCCTTAAAGCGGTAAAGAAGAAATTGGGCATAGGCAAAAACCAGATGTATGCGATAAGGGACAAGGCGGGCAACGTCATCACTAATAGGGAAAAGATAGTCAAAGTAGTCGAGGAGTTTATACAGATCTCTACAGTAGCCAAAGTAGTCAGGACCGTAATGAGATTGGCGGTAGGGAAAAACAGTCAGACGTTCCACTAGTGACGAAGAACGAGGTCAAGAAAGCACTAGAAACTATGAAAAGGGGGAAATCAGCTGGAAAGGATCAGATAACTACAGATTTGCTGAAGGACGGGGGGGATATCGTGCTAGAAAACCTGGGGGGGATATCGTGCTAGAAAGTGGCCACCCTACGTACGCAGTGCCTGGTATCATCGACGGTACCGGAACCATGGAAGAATGCAAACATTATCCTTATTCAGAAGAAAGGGCACTCTAAGGACCTTACAAATTACAGTCCAATCAGCTTACTGTCTGTTACGCATAAGGTATTTACTAAGGTAATCGCTAATAGAATCAGGACAACCTTAGACCGCAATCAAGCAAAGGAGCAAGCAGGGTTTCGGAAACGGTACTCTACTATCGGTCATATCCATACCATCAATCAGGTGATAGAAAAATGCTCGGAATATAACCAGCCTTTATACATACCATTCATTGATTACGAAAAAGCATTTGACTCAGTTGAAACCTCGGCGGTGATGCAGGCATTGCGAAATCAGGGGGTAGACGAGCCGTACGTGAAAGTGCTGGAAGATATTGCCACGTGCCTAGCGCCGCGCGACAGCCGTGTTTGGTGCCGACGACGACGAAGCGGTTGTTGTTGGCACGAGCGGCGCGCTGGTGCTGGACTCTGCGATCGGAACGACAAGCCGACCTTATTCTCTGGTTTTCGGCTACGTGTACCCTCACGGCTCCCTGTGACTTCAGTCGTGACACTGGTGGAGGTGCTGGGTAAAGCCAAGATGCCCTGAAGTTGGTTCGTCGTGGCAGGCCAGGAGGATTTCGTGCCTTAGATCAGCCGGTATGACTAGCAGGTATGTTTTTGCACTCGGCGTGGAATTCTTCTTATAAAGCACCCCATTGCGGAGGCAATACGACGACAACTCCCGAGCAAGATACCGGGGTATTGTAGGATGCCCACCTTCAAAATGGTCAACAATCAGTCGCAGCTCATCGTCGGCACGCTGTTTGGAGGCGAGATCGGACGTAGTGACTGCTCCGAGGAAGCTATCGTCGTCGGTGGCATATGACGAAGGAGGGCCGACGGGCGCGCGGGACAGGCTATCAGCATCGGTGAGCTTCCGGCCAGACTTATAAATAACATCGAAATCGAACTCCTACAGGCGCAATGCCAAGCATGCTAAGCGGCCACAAGGATCCTTTAAATTTTTCAGCCAACACAACGAGTGATGGTCAGTGATGACACGAAACGGTCCGGGCGGAACTTGGCGGAAAGGTACGGGCGGAACTCGGCAGCGGCCCAACTACCGCCAAACATTCTTTTTCAGTGGTGGAATAGTTACACTCAGCACGGGAAAGTGCACGGCTGGCGTAGGCAATTACTTTCTCGACCCCGTCTTGGTGCTGAACTAGAACGGCACCAAGGCCGACGTTGCTCGCATCCGTGTGTAACTCTGTGTCGGCATCATCGTCGAAATGTGCCAGGATCGGGGGTGACTGGAGCCGGCGTCGTAACTCGTCGAAAGCCATCTGCTGCTCGGCGCCCCAGGAAAATGATGCGTCATCTCGAGTCAGGAGAGTCGGAGGGCTGGCCATTTGTGCAAAGATTTTGATAAAGCGAGGATAATAGGAGCACAGCCCCAAAAGCCGTCGGACTGCTTTTTTGTGGGCGGGACTGTGCAAAGTTTTTGATAAAGCGACGATAATAGGAGCACAGCCCCAAAAGCCGTCGGACTGCTTTTTTGTGGGCGGGGACGGGAAAGGCAGCAACGGCAGCATGTTTCTAAGGGTCAGCTCGGATGCCATCAGCACTCACGATGTGCCCAAGAAACTTCAATTCGGTGAACCCGAAGCCAATATATATAGTGGCTGCACAGCAACCATAGTTCTGCATAAAGAAAGTAACAAAATTCCCATAAAGAAAGGTGTTAGGCAAGGAGACACAATCTCCCCAGTACTATTCACAGCTTGTTTAGAGGAAGTATTCAGATACTTGGAATGGTTGGTTGGTTTGTGGGGTTTAACGTCCCAAAGCAACTCAGGCTATGAGAGACGCCGTAGTGGAGGACTCCGGTAATTTCGACCACCTGGGGTTCTTTAACGTGCACTGACATCGCACAGCACACGGACGCCTTGCTTTTCGCCTCCATCGAAAAGCTGCCGCCGAGGCCGGGATTCGATCCCGCGTCCTTGGGAACAGTAGTCGAGCGCCGTAACCACTGCGCCACCCCGGCGGGGGGATACTTGGAATGGGAGCAGTTAGGGATAAGGGTAGATGGAGAACACCTCAGTAATCTGCGATTTGCTGATGACATTGCCTTGCTAAGCAACTCGGGGGATGAACTGCAAATAATGATTGATGACCTAGACAGGAAAAGTAGAAAGGTAGGTTTGAAAATCAATATGCTGAAGACCAAGGTAATGTTCAACAGCCTCGGGAAGGAACAGCAGTTTACATTAGGTAGCGAAATACTGGAAGTAGTAGGCGAATATGTCTACTTAGGACAGGTAGTAACCGCAGATCCGGACCATGAAAGGGAAATAGCAAGAAGAATAAGATTGGGATGGAGCGCATTTGGCAAGCACTCGCAGATTATGACTAGCAGCTTACCGGTATCGCTCAAGAGGAAAGTATACAACAGTTGCATCTTGCCTGTACTCACCTATGGGGCTGAAACGTCGAGGCTAACCAAGAGAGTTTCACTTAAGTTGAGGACAACTCAGAGGGCTATGGAACGAAAAATGGTGGGGGTAACATTAAGAGATAGAAAGCGTGCAGAGTGGGTCAGAGAAATAACTCAAGTTACCGACATTCTAGTAGAAATTAAGAAGAAGACATGGACATGGGCAGGACATGTAGTGCGAAGAGATGATAACCGATGGTCGCTGAGGGTAACAAACTGGATTCCAAGGGAAGGAAAGCGTAGCAGAGGGCGGCAGAAAGTTAGGTGGACGGATGAGATTAAGAAGTTCGCAGGGGTCAAGTGGATGCAGCTAGCACAGAACCGGGTTAAGTAGAGAAATATGGCAGAGGCCTTCGTCCTGCAGTAAGTATAATCAGGCTGATGATGATGATGATGAGAAGGTGATGCACCTGATTCCATAAGAAGCGTAGTTGAGAGATCGGAAAACGGACGAGGAAACGAACGAAGGGAGTTAGCCACGCAAAGAATCGCGGTGGTTGTCCCACTTATGAGGAGAGACCACACTAGAGACCTAGGGGAAGGCAATAATTCAGTGACTGGTAAAAAGAAGGGGTGTGCTTTGTTGAAGGCTGGTAAAAATTACGGTTCGCTTTGAATGTATCACTTTTTGGGTTGATTTGGGCACGTGTCAATACTTTCTCAATTCAGATCATTTTTCTTAGAATGGGGCTCAACTACGTAGTTGACAGGAGATGTTTTTGAAGGACTCGGTATGGACCGTGATACCGAGCAAGAAGCTTTTTTGAAAGGCCGGTAGTTGTGGTAGGAACCCAGAGCCAGACCAGGGAGTTGGGTGCATATGAAGGTGCCTCGCCAGTGTCACGATGGTGTTTTTGTTGCCACTGGTTTTCTTTTGTAAGTGAACGAGCGAGCTGACGGCATTCTACTGCGTACAGGGCGGCGTCCGAGAGTGGCGTCGATTCAGAAACATCAGGGTGGTAGGGAAAAAGCGCGTCCATTGTGCAGGTTGACTCTCGCCCGTATAGAAAGAAGAAGGCAGAGAATTCAGTGGTTGTCTGTATCGCAGTGTTGTACGCGTAGGTTACGAAGGGAAGAACCTGGTCCCAGTTGGAATGAGCGTCGTTGACGTACATGGCCAGCATGTCACTCAGAGTACGGTTGAAGCGTTCTGTCAGGCCATTCGTCTGAGGGCGGTAAGAAGTGGCGGTGCGATGAATGATGCGGCATTCTTTCAGTAGGGCCTCAAGAGCGTCGGACAAGAAAACGCGTCCGCAGTCACTGAGCAGTTCCTTCTGAGTCCCGTGGCGAAGAATCAAGTTGTTGAGAAGGAACAAAGCAACGTCTCTTGCAGTAGCAGAGGGTAAAGGTGTTGTTTCAGTGTAACGAGTAAGATGGTCTACTGCCACGATCACCCACCGGTTTCCAGCGGAAGTAGTAGGAAGAGGGCCATAGAGATCTATGCCAACGCGGTCAAACGAACGAACAGGACAGGGTAACGGCTGCAACGAAACAGGGGACTTCTGAGGGGTTTTTCGGCGTTGACAAGATTCGCAAGAGCGCACGAAATGTCACACAAAGCGGTACATTCCACGCCAGTAAAATCGCAGACGTAGGCGCGTGTAGGTTTTCAATACGCCACCGTGGGCACACTGGGTCACTACGGTACGCAGCACAAATGTCGGCACGGAGATGACGCGGGATGACTAGAAGCCACTTCCGTCCATCAGGCAAATAATTGCGGCGATAGAGAAGACCGTCACGAATGGAGAAGTGGTGGGCTTGCCGGACGAGTGCTTTGGATGAATGACCGGGAGTAGGACTTGAGAGAAAATCTAAAAGGGCATTGATCCAGGGGTCATTCCGCTGCTCGGTAGCCATGTCGATAGTGGCAAGAGTCGACAAATCGTAAGCACAGACGTGGTCAGACGAGGTATTACTTGGCAACGGCGAGCGGGAAAGAGCATCCGCGTCCGTATGCTTCAGACCTGATCGATAAATGACATGGATGTCATACTCCTGGAGGCGGAGAGCCCAGCGAGCAAGGCGACCGGATGGGTCTTTCAGAGAGGCCAGCCAGCACAAAGCGTGGTGATTGGTCACAACATAAAATGGTCGGCCATACACATAGGGACGAAATTTTCCGATGGCCCAAATAATGGCCAAACATTCTCTTTCTATGACTGAATAATTGGACTCTGCTTTCGTCAATGTTCGGCTGGCGTATGCCACAACATACTCGCTGTAACCAGGCTTACGTTGTGTAAGGACGGCACCAAGCCCGATACCGCTGGCATCAGTGTGGATCTCCGTAGGCGCAGTCGGATCAAAGTGGCGTAGAATGGGAGGCGAAACCAAAAGGCGGCGTAAAGTGTCGAAGGCTTTATCGCAGGCTGGATTCCAGGCGGAAAGGTTGGTGTTGCCGGCAAGGAGCCGGGTCAGAGGAGCAATGGTAGAGGCGAAGTTCAAGGTGAAGCGTCGAAGATAGGAGCAGAGGCCGATAAAGCTCCGGAGCTGCTTCAGGGAGGTTGGCTTCGGGAACTCTGCAACTGCGCGAAGTTTGGTGGGGTCGGGAAGAATGCCATCCTTAGAGACTACGTGGCCTAAAATTGTGAGTTTTCGAGCGGCAAAGTGGCACTTCTTCAAATTCAACTGAAGCCCAGCGTCAGCGAGACACGTGAGGACATGCTTTAGGCGGAGGTGAGAAGAAAAATCGGTAGAGAAAACTACGATGTCATCTAGATAACAAAGGCAGGTCTGCCACTTCAGTCCACGAAGAACAGTGTCCATCAGGCGCTCGAAAGTAGCTGGGGCATTGCAAAGGCCAAAGGGCGTAACGTTGAACTCGTATAAGCCATCCGGTGTTATAAAGGCAGTTTTCGAGCGGTCATCATCAGCCATCGGTACCTGCCAGTAGCCGGAGCGCAAATCCAAAGAGGAGAAATACTCGGCTCCCTGTAAACAGTCCAAGGCATCTTCGATTCGCGGCAGATAGACATCTTTGCGCGTGATTTTGTTTAGCCTACGGTAATCGACGCAAAACCGGATGGAACCATTTTTCTTAGTGACCAAAACAACCTGAGGAGCCCATGGACTGTTAGATGGCTGTATGACGCCCCGGCGAAGCATGTCGTCTACGTTATCAGCAATGACTTGGCGCTCAGAGGCCGACACGCGATAGGGACGCTGTCGTAAAGGTGCGCTTGTACTAGTGTCGATTGTGTGCGTAACGACAGACGTGCGACCCAGCGCGGTGTGAGGAAGGTCGAAGGCAGAAGTGAAGTTCTGTAGAAGAGCGGCAAGTTGATCGCGTTGTGTGGGTGGAAGATGTGCGTAAATAGCTTGTTGAAGAACATCGGGTGGTGTCGAAGCGGTCTCTATATCGCAAGAGCTGAGAACATTAATGTCTAATGAAGTAGGTGTGGCAGGAAGAGTATTTACAAGCGCAGGATCAAGTTCTTCAATACGACCGAGACACTCGCCGCGTAGCAGGACGGACGGGCACGAAAATGGATTTGAGACGTACATTGCACTAAGGCCATCTTCGAACTTCAGAACAGCAAATGGGAGCAGGAGGCAGGGATGGCGTGATGCGGCGTCGGAAGGTGTGAAGAAGACAGTCGAAGTAGTAACGCTTTCACAGGAGCGTGGAACGAGGGCAGCAGAAAATGGAGGAATGTCTGTGTCATTGGCGACAAGGAGTTTTGCAGACTGGGTAGGGACATCACACAAGACGGTATCACAAAGAGGTAAAAAGGAAACTTCCGCGCGGGCTCAGTCAATAATGGCACGATGAGTGGAAAGGAAATCGTAGCCCAGGATGATGTCCTGTGAGCAGTGAGACAGTACAATAAACTCGATGGTGTACAAGATGTTTTCGATGAGAACACGGGCCGTGCACGCCGCTGAGGGATGACTGCGCTGTGATGAGGCGGTGCGAAGCGAAAAGTCGGAAAACGCGGTGGTCACCTTGCGAAGACGACGGCAACGAGCTTCACTGATGACGGATACGGCAGCGCCTGTGTCGACAAGAGCGAGTATTGCGACGCCGTCGACAAACACTCGTATTACGTTAGCGGGAGAACACGGAGGACTTGAAGAGTTCGAACCATGCGCAGTTCTTGCCCCGCGAACTGCGACTGCTAGTTTCCCTCAACAGTGCCGGTAGAACGTCGTAGCGGAGATGGCGAACGGCGACGAGGGGAAGACGATCGGCGAGTGGTATATGTTTGATTGTCGCGAGATACAAAGTCGGAACCGGGCGGAGTTCTCGGCGAGGGCTGGTCGGTATCGTAAGAGTAGTTCCAGAGGTTAGGGCGAGGAGGTGGAAAGCGTTGGCGGCAAAGGCGTGCGACATGACCCGGCAGCCCACAAGAGTAGCAGATTGGCCGGTTGTCCGCGGTACGCGAAGGGTTCGTAGGGCGTTGGCGTACCCTTGGAATAGGGACATTGAATGCAGACCCAGCCATAGGCGAAGGAAGGTTAGAAGGAGCGGCCTGGTAGGAAAGAGGTCCTGATGGTATTAACGGCCTGGCCGCAACTTGGGCGCATGTTAGTGGTGCCGTTACTTGCGCGGGCACTGGGCTGGTCGGCAGCACTGGGCTGGGCGGGAGCACGGAACTGAGCGGAAGGACATCAGCGATGTGGCCTTGCACGGCACGCCGTATGGTAGGGGCCAAATACGGAGTAATGTCAGGAACAAGGCGGCCAGTATCTTGTAACTGAGGGACCAGTGATAGCTGGCGGGCGACCTCTTCTCGAACGAAGGCTTTGATTTGTTGAATCAAAGGGCTGTCCTCTGATGGAGTAGAACCGCCCAGAGCAAGTGTAGAGATGGCGTCGTCTCTAACACCGGACCGCCGGGTAGAAGCGCACTTCTTACGAAGCACGTCGTAGCTCTGACAGAGTTTGATTACGTCACTGACCGTGGCAGGATTTTTAACCCATAGCATCTGGCACGCGTCGTCAGATATGCCTTTCATGATGTTTTCTATCTTATCCGCTTCGGACATTAAGGGGTCGACACGCTTGCATAGGTCAACGATGTCTTCTATGTAACTGGTAAACGACTCTTCGGCCTGCTGAGTGCGCTCGCGCAAGCGTTGTTCTGCTCGGAGCTTGCGAACTGCAGGGCGGCCGAACACTTCCGCGAAATTATTCTTAAATGCAGAACAAGATGGCAGGTCTGCTTCATGGTTGCGAAACCAGAGGTTCGCCACGTCAGTCAGGTAAAAGATTACGTTACCTAATTTCGTAGTGTCGTCCCATCTGTTGTAAGTACTGACACGCTCGTATGCCAACAACCAATCGTCGACGTCTTGATCGGCCGTGCCACTGAAGAGGCATGGGTCACGCTGCCGTAGAGCTCCAGAACACTGGACCATGGTTGGCAGGGGCGGCGATGTTGAGGCAGTATCGTCCGGCATGGTGGAAGCAGATGGCAATGTGCGGCTTCCTAGTTCCAGGGTGGACGGGAACGTACCCAGCAGCACCTGCACCAATTGTAGGGTGTGTTTATTCGGTAAACCCAGATGGATCCAGCCGCTCAGGAGGAACTCGCTGCGGAGCGTCAGGCGTGGCGAATCAGCAAGGCAGCGACCCACTTCTTCGTCCTCGAGTGTGTCAGCACGCGGTGCATGGCAGTGGCTATAAAGACGAAGATTACCACACTGCACTATTAATAATGTTTTCTGTGTTTCCGCTATGAACCTCGTCAAATATATATGCAGTATTTTAAATGCTGTCTGTGACGTCGGTGCTCATTGCACAGTACATCATGGAGTTACTGTCTAATTACAATTCCCTTGATATAGGCTGATCCCGGGTCCCTATTATTTTAAGCATGGGACATATTCAATACGTGCTGACTTGACACCACCTGCTCGTTATCTCCGCGAAAGATTATGTATTGCATTTCAAAGTTACGACCTTTTTGTGGCTTTTAGTACCGATGAACTTTACAAATGTGGGTGTTATTGAATCGACAAATTAGAGGAAGCTCCAAGTGTGAGGGTTTGAGTCGACAATCTTAACCCGTCGGTGACGGAGTTTCTTACAGACCGTCGTTCTCATACGAGCTTGTTTTTGAGCATCAAATAAGTAATACTAAGGTTTATGCATGTTGTATCAGGCACATTCATTACTGAAGTGTCGTAAGCTAACAAATTATGCAAAATACCAATCGACAAAGACATTAAGCCGCGACTTACCCAAACTGTAATCATGCGCCTGCTTGACATCGGAGCACCACATCTGACACGAGATTATTGGATACCTGAATGTTCAATGGACCATTTGCAATACTCCTTCAAGCCAGTTTTACAGCGTAGCAAAAGCCCCTTTTACCATGATGGCGCGGGACGTCTCTGATCCAGAACTTGGGTGTAGCGCACAATAATTCTGTATCTAGCCTCCTGTTATGCAGAGACCTAGAGAGCAGCATTTTCTGCAGTTGGAAAAGAGAAAAGCTGGTGGTTTATGAATGGCAATGGCGAGGTGTTTGCTTGTTAGAGGACGGCAACAAAAGCGAAAGGCGTTCAGCAAATTGACTTGACCATTATTGTCACAATATACGTATCCTGCAATGCACTCGACTTCGGGTTTTAAAACAGGTTTGACCGCTATAGTGAAGGGGTTTCGCTGCGCAGAGAAGCTTACTTCCATTGTTTTGCCAAAGCCGCATTATATTCTTTAAGGTGCTATCGAAACAGGAGCTCATATTAGCAGGTCCATATCATGTAGTCTCATGAGGTCCTATAATCACTCAATTACTCGTTGCTCTCTCGTGTCACATGGTAAGCACCCACTTCTCCGAGGCATATCTATCGCCCAAAATGTATCCGATGGATATATATTGTGAGCGTAGCGCAAGAACTTTAACCCCCTCTACCAGTACACACCCACAATCATCATCATTCACCGGTGTTTTGAAGATCTCGCGCAAATTTTCCAGCTAGGGCCTAGAATAAGAACGTTTGTTCGAGCGATGGCTCACAAGTGGTGGAGGTGCTGGGTGCTTCTGCTAGCACTTGGGAAAGAAACGACTTCCCACGGTCGCTAATAAGGATACGGGGAGAACCATGACGCAAGACGATCGTCCATAGGAAAACCGCGGCAACTTCAGTAGCGGCACCGGAGAAAAAAGGGGCTGGCGGAAGAGGATAATGGCGGTTGCAATCCAATAGTGAGCGCCGGGCCTGAGAGGTAAGGGCCCGAATAATTCAGACAGAATCGAAAGGCACGGATGGGCAAGGCAGAGTTTGCAGGAAACTAGCAGGAAGAGAATTGACCGCTTATGATGCTGGCAAGGCACATAGGATACTTATTTGGTGACGCTGGTAGAAAGCCTGGGCCAAAAAAAGCGACTGATTAGAGTGTCCGATATGTCTTGTGGTAAACTAAATGACCGGTAGTGGCATTGCAGTGGTAAACATCCAACACTCCATGATGGAGAGAGCGAGAGACAACTGTAACCCATCGGTGACCAATACGGTGGTAAATAAAGTGGTAGAGTGTTTTGTGTTAAAACTGGAAAAGGTGGAGCTGATGACGCAAGTGACAGTTTGGGGCCGGTGATTGTCCGTGGAGGCGAGCGATGATAGTGCTACAGCAAAGATCAGCCTGCTGCAAAGCCGGGAATTGAGTGCTGATATAGAGCAAAAATACATCGAAGGGTGAAAATCCATTTCACAGAAGACTGACGTGACGGGCAGATTGTAGAGGCCGCATGTGATTTGGAAGGAGTTGAATAGAGCGGCAATAAGATCGTGTGTCTGCATCGTGGTGTTTTCTGACGGACTTGTAGGGGATGATGAAGGAATTCTCTTGTAGACATGGCATCCAGTGACCCAACCTACCTGATATGTTGTTTAACGGCGACAGGCAACAGAGTGCATGATGGTCTGTGAAGATGTCACTGCCTCTGCCAACAATGTCCACAATATTAACGATGCAGCGCATACTACGAGGACGAGAGGAGACACACACCTAACCAACATGCCCAAGCTTTTACCTTGTCAACATCCACAAGACATCTTCCAGCTACCATCCTCAGCCCAATGGGCTTGTTGAGCGCTTTCACCGCACCTTTTCCGGCATGATTTCCATATATGTCAGTCCTGATCATAACTGGGACAACCTATGCATACAATTCCGCCGTTCGACATACCAGTGGCTACAGCCTTGTCTCAGTTTATGGCAGTCAACCCACAAGTTTATTCGACACCCCCATCTTTTCTACTCCTTCCTCCCCAAGTGCATCTCTGGGCGACCAGTTTGATACACCTATGGCGCGTTATCAACAAATTGCTCTCCGCAACACCGAAGGCCCCCCGCAAGAACGAAAACAGCGCTTCACCAGCACCACCGTACTGTCCCCTTTTCGCTCGGTGATGACAATCTCCCCTGGACGCCAATCCGTACTCCTGGATTGCCCGAGAAGTTTCTCCATCACTACATCGGTCCTTACACCATGCTCCAACAAACAACCCCCGCGAACTGCCGCGTTGTCCTCTCGCATACCATCGCCGACTTGCATCAGAGCTCAGAAGAGGTTGTTCATGTTTCGCGCATGAAACCTTACGCCCACCGACCCACTTCCATCTAAACAGCGACCAGGGTGGCCGCCTCCTTGCCGGAAAAATTTGTAAATTTGTGTCACCACCGTGAAAGAACTTCCACCTGCTTTGCCTCTACATATCCCTCATCGTCATTTTATTTTATTTATTTATTTTTTATTTATTCGATACTGTTAATCCCATCAGGGATCGTAACAGGAAGGGCATAAAAATACAGAGGTACAAAATATAGTAATGGCAATTAATCAAGTACATGAAAGAATATGATACCAAAATTATGCATAACAAATTATACTATAGCAATAAGACAGACTGAGGAGCGTATGACAAGATTTTCGCGGACAAATAATACGACAAGTGAAACACAAACGGAAGGAGAAAAATTCGTAATGACATAAGAACACAGTAATTAGTCAGATGTAAGTAGCTTATGTTTCACACGTGTACTAAAAGCATTTAATGATGAATTATTAACAATGGATGTCTGTAAGGTGTTCCATTCGCGTATAGCACGAGGGAAGTATGAATATTTGAAAGTGTCAGTACGGAATGAAAACTTGTTTAGAGTGTGAGCGTGATTATTACGTGTTTGTCTTGTTTGTGATTTTGATATGTATCTTGAAGCGTCGATTTTTAAGTGATTGTGTATTAGCTGGTACATGGTTTTAAGGCGCGCTAGTTTTGCTCTGTTTTGAAGGGTGAGTAGTCCTGCCTGTTTGAGTAGTTCTGTTGGCGAGTCTGTCAACCTGTGTTTGTTATATATACATCTGACCGCCTTCCTCTGTACTGCTTCTATCTGTTTAGTAAGCTTGTTAGTGAAAGGGAACCAGACAACATTGGCATATTCTAGAACTGGCCTGACAAATGTCTTATAGACGAGTAGCTTTGTTTCCGATGGTGCTTGTTTAAGGCGTCTGTTAATGAAAAATAGCTGTTTTAAGGCGGTTGATGTGACAATGTTAACATGAGAATCCCATCTGAAATCAGAGGTCAGTGTTATGCCTAAATATTTATATTCGGAAACCGAGGCAAGGGGAATGTTATTTAATGTGTACTGAAAAACTGATCGATGTAACTTTCTGGTTATAGATAAAGTAACTGATTTTTTAACATTAATAGTCATTTGCCATTCTTCACACCACTTTGTCACTGCTTTTAGGGCGTTATTTAAAGTTATATGGTCATTGACAGAGTTAATTTAAGTTTGAAGTTTGAAGTTTGAAGTTTATTGTATTTCAAAGGTTAACAAAACATGAATACAGAAGGAGGTCCCAAAGTCAAGGACTGCGGAACGGGACCTCCTATGATGATTATTGAAAAGAAATACATATTGAGCAGTTGCAGAAATTATACAATATTTCGCATCAGTGGGTTGGGGCGAATGAAACATGAATTAGTACAGACGCTATTGATGTAATAACAAAGAATAAATACCTAATCACATAAAGAAAACATAGGAAACAATTCATAAAAAAGATATAAAGGATAACACATGAACAGATTACCTTGAAAATTACGATAAGTGTGATAACAAAAACTGACGAAGAGCGGATTTAAAGGCAAAAATAGTTAATGATTGTTTGATAGTTGTAGGTAATGAATTCCAAAGAGTGGTAGCAGAGAATCGGACTGATTGTTTCCCATAATTAGTGTTTGGTTTAGGTAGCAAGAAGTTGTTGTTGATGGCGAAACGTGTGTCCGTACGACGCGGAATTTGATCATTGGTGGTTAGTGAGAATGGAAGTAGCTCTCTAACAGATTTGTACATTAGGATACATAAACTGTAGTCGATTATTTTCATTACAGAAAGAATATTGTGTGATTGGAGCAAACGAAGGGCATTTTCTGATCGGTGACTACAAGTAATAATGCGTATAGCTTGATTTTGGATAATTTGCAGGGAAGATAAGTGCGAAGGGTACGTGTTTCCCCAAGATGAAATGCAGTACTGGATGTGAGTGTGGATGAACGAGTAATATAGAGAAATGAGCGTGGGAATATCAAAATACGGCCGAACTTTAATTAGCACTCTAATGCCATAAGCCATTTTACGAGAAATAGATGTGATGTGAGTCCGAAATTTTAGATGTTTATCAAGTTCCACACCTAAAAATGACACATGATCAGAAGCAAAGATAGAATTAGAGCCGATGTTAACAAACGGGGTTTCGCAGATAATTTTATGAGATGAGCTGAAAACTATAAAACTAGATTTGGATGCATTAATGGACAGCATATTATCCCGGCACCAGCTTAATACAGTGTCTGCATCAGCATTCAGTTTTTCAACCACAGTGTTTATGTGTGAACCCGATGTTAAGATGGTGGTGTCATCTGCATAAAGAAAACAGTTAGAATTATTAAGGCGCACAGGGAGGTCATTAATGTACAATAAAAATAAGAGAGGACCAAGAAGTGAACCTTGCGGAACTCCAATGTTTGTGGTCTTGTATTTTGAATATGTCTCCGATATGAATACCGCTTGTTTTCTTTCGAATAAATAGCTTTTGATTAGAGTAAGGGCAGGCCCAGTTATTCCGATAGCGTCAAGCTTATTGAATAAAATAGTATGGTTAAGGGAATCAAATGCTTTGGAGAGATCGATGAATAATGCACCAGCGATGTTACCCGCATCAATGACGGATTTAATTTGATCAGTGAGAGCGATCACAGCTAATTCAGTAGAGAATCCTAATCTAAAACCAAATTGGTTAGGCGAGAGAATGTCAAATTTCGATAAATAGCTATTTAGTCGGACAACAATGGCTTTTTCGATGATTTTACTGAAAAATGACAGAATAGCTATAGGGCGGTAATTTGAAATGTTATGCTTATCTCCCTTTTTGAAGATAGGAATGAGCTTAGTCTTTTTCAGCGCAGTAGGAAAAATTCCGGATTTGAACACCAGGTTAATAATGTGAGCGAGGACATCGCAAATGAGATGAGCAATCATCTTTATGTGAGAAGAATGTATATTATCCAGACCTGGACTGGTGTCCTTCAGATTGTGTATTATTTTGCAGATCTCGTCAGGTGACACAGGAAAAAGGAAAATGCTATGGGGAGATCGATGTAATGTATAACTTATAGCAATGTTAGAATTACCTGATGGTAAATCAAATGAGTCACTAAACGCTTCAGCAATGTCTACCGGGTTGCTAAATGTTATCTCGCCTGAAGAAATTGCAGATATGGGAATTTTTGTGGTGGTTCTATTTAGGAATGCTTTAATAATTTTCCACTTCTTGTTAACGTCATTTCCGGCTAGATTTAACTCTCTTTCATAGTATTTTTTCTTAGCTGTTGTGAGGAGCATGCTTAATAAATTAGAATAATTCTTATAGCGTGCTAGAAGTCTCAAGTTGAATGGTTGTTTTTTGCTCTTTTTGTAGAGGTTATCTTTTTTCCTTAAACTGTTTAATAGGCTGGAAGACATCCAGGGATTAATCGGAGCTGAATATTTTTTATTGCGCGTAGATACAGTGGAGCTTTGATTAACAGCATTAGAGATATTAAGAAAGAACTGGTTAAATGCATTATTTCCTGGTAAAGTACACAGTCATCGGCGAAAAGTTTAATATTGTGAGAAACACTAGTAGGTAAGTCATTTATAAACATTTAAAATAATACTGGGGCCAGAACACTGCCTTGTGGTACACCGGATGTTACATTGGCTGTTTCGGACCTCGCGTTGTTAATTTCGACGAATTGAGTACGGTCAGTCAGGTAGTCAACAATCCAATCTACTATGGGGCCAGCTCCAAAGGTTGCAGTTAGTTTCATAATAAGTTTAGAGTGTGATACGCGGTCGAAAGCTTTAGAAAAGTCTAAGAAAATTAGGTCGATTTGTTTCTGCTGATCAATGGCGAAGGATATGTCATGTGTAAGTTCGATTAGTTGTGTGACTGTAGAAACTCCTTTCCGAAAACCGTGCTGAAGAGGTGTTAAAATTTGATTTTCCTCTAAGTAGGTTGTTATGTGTTTTAAGATAATGTGTTCTAGTAGTTTGCATACTGTGCTGGTTAGTGAAATTGGTCTGAAATTTGAGGGATCTGATTTGCTTCCTGTTTTATGTATAGGTGTCACTTTAGCTATTTTCCATTCTTTAGGAAGGGTGTGCGCTGACAACGACTTGTTAAAGAGTACCACTAAAAATTTTGCTACCCATTCGGCATATCTACGCAAGAAGATGTTAGAGATTCCATCAGGCCCTGATCCTTTTTTTGTGTCCAAGTTTAGTAAGAGGTTTAAAACACCTGTTTCTGTTACGGTAAGGGGTTCTAGGTAATTTCCGGAGCAAAAATTAGTACGAGGCATAGTTCCGTTGTCTGTAGTGAAGATAGAAGTAAAGTAGTTATTCAGCGCGGCTGCAATATTTCGGTTTTCGTCTGGAGAAGCTTGGTTTTCATTTCTTGATTTAGGGCTCAGGTGACGCCAGAACTTTTGGGGAGCATCTTTTAAGAAGCGAGTCAGCGTATTAGTAAAGTAAAATGTTTTAGCTGTTTTTATTTTGGATTTCGAATCAGTGGTTGCCAAGGTTAATTTTTCAATTGTTCTCGGTGATGGATGGCGTTTTTGCACTTTTTTAAGTCGTCGAACTTTTCGTTTGGCATGAATTACGGCTCGAGTTATCCATGGACTACGTTTGCGTATTCTCTTAGTCTTGGTAGGCACATAATTAGTGATGCAATATGACACAACGTTTTTAAATCTCTGCCACAATGTTTCTATATCAGTGTGTATGTCATCCGAGAGATGTTGAAATGATGTTAGTTCGTGCGATAAAGTATCAAGTATAGTAGTGTCGTCAGCTCGGTTGTAGTCGGGATACGTTATTGTTGATTGCAAACAAGGTGCATTATAGTGATGCGGGACAGAACACATTACTACTCTGTAGTCAGACAGGCCATTTAAAATTTCCACATTGGTTTCTTGACAGGGGAAATGACTACTCAGGAAAACTAAATCTAGAATGTTGGTGCTGGTTCCTTGTACACGTGTGGGTTCTGTTACGATTTGCGAAAGGTTCAAAGAAAGCATTATATCAAAAACAACATCGGCGCAAGGTGAATTATGGTGCAGGGTGTTCCAGTTAATATCAGGAAGACTGAAATCACCTAAAAGTATTAGTCTCGCCCCCTTAACATGATGTTTCATATACGTATACAATGATTGGAGTATGATGGGATCAGAACAAGGACTAAGATAGACGCAACCCACAACGATGGTAGAATCAGAAAAGCAGAGTTTGCAAAAGATAGCTTCTACCCCTTCAACTTCAGGTAACGTAAGGAAACTTATATCTTTTCTTATCAATAATGCCACGCCTCCGCCTCGCGTCGGCCTGTCTTTGCGTGATATAGAATAATTTGGGGGAATTACTTCAAAGTCTTTAATTTCTTTTGTTAGCCATGTTTCAGTTATCGCCATGAATTCTGGCTTTAAACCTAATAATAAGGATTCTAGGGGACCGACCTTATTGATAATACTACGCGCATTAATGTTCACGAAGGTTATTTGGGACGCTGTGAACGGCGCGAGCGTAGAGTCCGTGTACCTGTGTTTTGGTTTTTTGTCTCGGTTAGTGAAGGTGTAACTGGAGGAGCTGCAACTGGTAACACTTCACAATTTTCGTTGTCCCAAAAATAAAGTTCACCGTTTATTTTTAGTTTGTCGTAAACCAGCGACACTTTCTCGCCGCGATCTTTTCTTGGTTTCCCGTATTTCCATAGCTTTTTTCTGATTTCGCGGACACGAAGCGAAAAATCTTCACTTATGGTAAACTCGGTGCCCTTTAATTTGTGACAGTTGCGCAAAATGTTCATTTTTTCCCTGAAATCTAGAAGCTTTAGTATTACAGGCCTTGTTTTGTTTTCCGTTGGTCTACCTAGTCTGTGAATGCGTTCTATTGCAACTTCTTCCAGTTTTAGGGATTCTTTCAAAACTTCTTCATTTACAGTTCGCTCCAGGGATTCGCTATTTTCTTCTTCCTTTTCAGGGATGCCATTAATAATAAGATTTGATCTTCTGGAGCGATTCTCAAGATCGTCTAGCTTTAATTCCAGAGATAATACGACCTGTTGAAGATTGGCAATATGATCGGTACATGACGAAAGTTTGTCTTCAAGGAGAGTAAGGCGTTCTAGTTTGTTGTCTATTGATGTTAACCTTTCTTCTTTTATTGTCTTTATGTCATCTGCTATATTCTGTAACTGTTGCGAAAGTTCTGCCATGTCAGGCCCAGGATTACTCTCAACGTCACCCGCAAGCAGTAACAATTTCATCACATGCACCACATCGCACACTGTGTCAAGAAGTACCGCATAATTCCCCATTCAGAAGATCGCCCACTGTGTTCCAGCTACAGCATAGAATGAAAACGCTTGTTTGTGCGGTGACTCAAAGCATGTGTAAATGTGAGGCCTATTTGTAGCAAAAGGAAAATGAGAGTAAAAGCAAGATTTAAATTAACGTTTAAATTTAAATTACCACATGTAGAGAAAATACTGTCCTAAATACACTAATTAATATGCAACACTACAAATTTGCAAATTATGTACAAAAAGAACACTAGGCGCTCCTCGCTCTCCACTCATTCGCGCGTGCACCTGTTTGCAAATATTACATTCGCGTGACTGTGGCAATCTACCTGTATTCTTCTCGACAGCGGTATCCCCCATCCATCGCAGAAGCATTACACTGGGGCATTGCGGTTGGCCTCAGCCACGGTGAGCTTCCGATGTTTTGTGCGCCTTTTCCTGAACTTCATGGTTGGGACGACTTGCACAGAAGCACTGCATCGCGTAGTTAAGCCTTCGATATTAGCTTGGGGCAACAACGGTTTTTAGAATTATGATGTGTTAGCTTCCTCAGCCAACACTTCATACATTACACAGATTCCAGCATATGTAGATAAAATGCAATGAGAAGCCGACGTCAAGGACATTGAAAGTCATTTCCTTATGCCTGCTTTACGTGAAGCAATAAAGGAGGCTAAAACAAATAGACAGCCTGTTCGGACGCCATTCGAATGAGGTGCACAAGAATATGAATGGCGTTCCACTCCGTCCAGTTCTAGACACTATTAACAAAGTATGAATATAATGCTGTGTACATGAGACCTGGAAATTGGTCACTGTGACCCCATTTCCAAAACCAGACAGCAACCCACGCACCTTGGACAGTTGGGTATATTTCGCTAACATCGCCACTGTCATCCTCATCTTCCTCAGCCTTACTATACCTACTGCAAGGCGAAGACCTCTCCCATATTCCTCCAAATGAACCGGTCCTGCGCTAGCTGTATCCACTTGACCCCTGCGAAGTTATTAACCTCATCCGCCCACCTAACTTTCTGCCGCTCCCTGCTACGCTTTCCTTCTCTTGGAATCCAGTTTGTTACCCTAAGCGACCATCGGTTATCCTCTCTTCGCACTACATGTCCTGCCCATGCTCATTTCTTCTTCTTAATTTCCACTAGAATGTCGGTAACTTGAGTTATTTCTCTGACCCACTCTGCACGTTTCCTATCTCCTAACATTTTTCCTACCATTTTTCTTTCCATAGTCCTCTGCATGGTCCACAACTTAAATAGAGCTCTCTCTGTTAGCCTGCACGTTTCAGCCCCATAGGTAAGTACATGAAAGAGGCAACTGCTGTATACTTTCCTTTTGAGCGATACCGGTAAGCTGCTTGTCAAAATTTGGGAGTGCTTGCCAAATGCGCTCTATTCCAGTCTTATTCTCCTTGTTATTTCCTTTTCATGGTCCGGATCTGCGGTTACTACCTGTCCTAAGTAGACACATTCGCCTACTATTTCCAGTGCTTTGCTACCTAACGAAAACTGCTGTTCCTTCCCTGGGCTATTGAATATTACCTTAGTCTTCGGCATATCTATTTTCAAAGCCTACCTTTCTACTTTTCCTGTCTAAGTCATCAATCATCCTTTGCATTTCATCCCCTGAGTTACTTAACAAGGTAATGTCATAAGCAAATCAAAAATCACAGCAAATATGTAGCCATACGACCTTCTTGGTGGCTGGGGTACCATAGTTTCTACCACAGTGCACGAATTGGCTTCCGTTCATCCATAGGTATTGAAGATGGTTTAGCTGTTCTGGGATCAACCCTAAGCAATAATGTACACTATTGGTCAGTAATATACAGCCGAAGGTGTTTGCTTCGAAGTGCTTCAACGTGTATCATAGGACTCCCAGTATACCGAAGCTTGAGAAGGGTAATGACCAGATTCATCGTCGCCCGCGAGGATGTGAACGCCATTGACTCGCAAAAAGCTGCATTAAATGGTTTAGAAGCAAACCCCTTGAGCTGCATAATGTTTTGCTAAGATTGTACGTACTGTTCTCGTCATAGATTTCAGACGCTTCCGACAACACATTTCACTTTACCATTCTAAATTCCATTGAGATGCTTTGCTTCGGTCCCAGAGTAAAGATTGTTATAAAATCCTTCCCAGGAGCGAGAAGATATACCATATTCCTAACTCGTGTCTGCACCGGTTCATTGTTGTCAGCTTGTGGTTCACCCTAGGGCTGGGTATGCAACCTAAGTTGTTTAATATTGCCTTCAATAAACAATATAGCGTTTAAATTATGTTCTTAAATTTATTTCTTATTGGGTACTGATAATATCCCGTAGTGCAGTCCGCACAATGATCTGTTGGCTGCAACGATAGCCCGATAGTCACCTTTACTATTTACGGTTGGTTATGGTATGTACATCTGTCAGCAATAACAGCTTTTCGTAAGCAAAATTAAGTTCATGTCAATCTCATAAAAGGAGAGACTCACAGCGCTAACAAATAGACACTCACAAATAGGCACAGAGGACAGGTGCTGACTGCAATTTCTTTTTCGAAACAACACTACATAGAAACTTCTTCAAAACACAATCGCTCCCACACCGTCGGCAACATATGTATATCAGTTTAGGCTTTCCCAATGTTACCAAATTCAAGACAACTTTCACTGCTAAATAGTGATACAGATGAGTCACTGATGCTTTCCGAACCTAACCTTTTTATATAAGAGGCTTCGAGCAATTCACGGGCAAGTGTGTCCCTGCTCCTGTCTAAAATCGTAATTTCTGTGAACTTCGCGGTTCACACTTTGACTTGAAATCGATTGGCAATTGGCAGGTAGATGTAAATTAGGACTGTTTTTCAGAGAACGATTTTGCATTGGAAATACCGAAGCATGATTGCTTGCAGTTTTAGCCCTAAACCCTAAGTTCACACAAAACAGTGTCTGCTAGTGCTATCGTCCCAGAGTTTGTAAGGATTTACTTCCTTACGATACTTCTCACACTACGATAATTAAGCGAGCAATCACGATGCAAGCGCTAACGCGTGCTTAGCAGAGATCCCGGTGTCACATGATGGAGAGCTTCAATAATCAGCTGAAAAGGCTTCGATCAGCAGGCTATCCTGAACACCTAGTGGTGGCCGTGACGGAGGCCTTGACGCAGAGTATGAAGGGACACAAACGTTTG
This sequence comes from Amblyomma maculatum, assembly GCF_055883805.1. Taxonomy (NCBI): domain Eukaryota; kingdom Metazoa; phylum Arthropoda; class Arachnida; order Ixodida; family Ixodidae; genus Amblyomma; species Amblyomma maculatum. The sequence goes on from NC_139353.1 coordinate 146,525,994, forward strand.
CATAAAAGGCACCGTAAAGGGGAGGTCGGAACCAGACCTGTTGTTGCGCCCTATATGCCTAAGGTGGCTCATTATTTGAAGGAGGTCGCTAGCAAACACGGTGTCAGGATATCTCCGTCGGCCGAACATCATCATCATCATCAGCCTGACTATACCCACTGCAGGGCGAAGGCCTCTCCCATATTTCTCCACTTAAACCGGTTCTGTGCTAGTTGCATCCACTTGACCCCTGCGAACTTCTTAATCTCATTCGCTCACCTAACTTTCTGCCGCCCCCTGCTACGCTTTCCTTCCCTTGGAATCCAGTTGGTTACCCTCAGCGACCATCGGTTATCCTCTCTTCGCAATACATGTCCTGCCCATGTCCATTTCTTCTTCTTAATTTACACTAGAATGTGGGTAACTTGAGTTATTTCTCTGACCCATTGTGCACGCTTCCTATCTCTTAATGTTACCCCTACCATTTTTCTTTCCATAGCCCTCTGGGTTTTTCTCAACTTAAGTAGAACTCTCTTGGTTAGCCTCCACGTTTCAGCCCCATAGGTGAGTACAGGTAAGATGCAACTGTTGTATACTTTCCTCTTGAGCGATACCGGTAAGCTGCTAGTCATATTCTGCGAGTGCTTGCCAAATGCGCTCCATCCCAATCTTATTCTTCTTGTTATTTCCTTTTCATGGTCCGGATCTGCGGTTACTACCTGTCCTAAGTAGACATATTTGCCTACTACTTCCAGTACTTCGCTACCTAACGTAAACTGCTGTTCCTTTCCGAGGCTGTTGAACATTACCTTAGTCTTCTGCATATTGATTTTCAAGCCTACCTTTCTACTTTTCCGAACATTGCCTGACATATGCGTACGAGTCACGGTCGATGTCAATAGAAACCAAGGCTGCATTAAAAAGCACGTCAAGGCCTACGTCAAATGTTCCACCGGGTTTTTAAAATTCCCTTAACCTGTGAAAGGTATACATCGGCCAAACTGGCCGATGTGTGAACAATAGGGCTGCAGAGCTGAGGTGTTCTCAGAGAAATAGTCCGAATTTACATCTACCTGCCAATTGTCAATTGAGCAATTTCAAGCTAAAGATCGAATCGATGTTCACAGAAATTAGGATTTTAGGTAGCAGCAGAGACACTCTTGTCCGTGATTTGCTCGAAGCCTCTTATATAAAAAGGCTAGGTTCGGAATGCACTAGTGACTCAATGGTATCATTATATAGTAGGAAAAGTCGTCTTTTGAATTTTGTTAAATGGCGAAGGCCTAAGCTGCCATACATGTGTTGCCGACGTTGTGGGCGAATTTGTTTTTTGAAAACGTTTTTATGTGCTGTTGTTTCGATAGAGAAGTTAGAGTCAGAGCCTGTCCTGTTGATCTATTTGTAAGTGTATGTTTGTTATCGCTGTGTATCTTTCCTTCTATGAGTAATACACCAACTAGCCCACCAAATATTATTACTTGACTTCATGTCAATCGTTGCGCCGAAAACTCGTGGCAGTGCAAACCATTTCCAACCATCTTGAGAGGCACTTCAAAAAAAGTGCAACATTTAAAATACAGGGTATACTAATTATTCAACTGGGTATACTAATTATTCAGTAGGGAATGGGGAAAGCACTGCTTTCGCGGATTAAATGGCAGGTGATGAAGACTATGGGTCTAAACAGATTCATTATTCCAGAATCACTATTGCTACACACACATGTCGCACGGCATTTGTTGCACGGCTAGTCGCGTGATCGCGCCTCACAGCGATGTGATGCTCGAAGCTTCACTTTGCCGCGAGGCGCGAGATACTTGAGTATGCAGGTATGCTAGTTTTTATTTTACTCCTTGTTTTATCACTCTTCATTTTTTATGAGAATGCTGCGGTACATAAAACATTATTAGAGTAAGTTTTATGTCATCCACTGCACCACTGATCATCTCGTACAGCACAATGACGCGTATGTGGAAAGCAAATATATTATTTGTCTCAAAAACAAAAAAACGTGCTTGGCACACATTTAAAAACACGCCCATTTCAAAGAACATTTCTTTCGCGTATTGAGCATGCATACCACCACATCCTCCAAGAAATTGACTTCAGAAAGAGCTATGCATTAAGTAAATATTGAAAGCATGCTCTAAGTATTGGAATTGCAAATACTACCAGGTTAAATTTTGTCTTTTCAATAAAATCGAAATGCTTACAAAATAAACTGCAAGCAGAAACATTAAACTCAACGCGAACCGAAGAGAACCAACTAGGAAGAAACGAAAACAAAAAACATTGCAAGTCCTCCTTGCCCTGTCAGTGGTTCAAAGAAAAACGCGGAGAGCATTTAACAAAATTTTTGAGGACAATCAATAAATGAGATGGCTCACAAGTATTGACTAGACCAGCCTAAGAAGTACAACACACGGGAAAAGGGCCACCGATTTTTTGTCACAGGGCTTGCTAGAGAAAAATGTAATAAATTTTGAACAGCCAGGATGTCGCAAAAAAAGGAGGTGTCACATCATACGAACAGAATATAGATTAAAATTCAGATGTATATCTAATGCTTTTTAGTAAGGTTTATTTATAGAACACTCTGATTAACTTTGAACCAGCATAAAAATTCACAAAAAAGCCACGACTAAAAATTAGCATAATTGAAAAACCGGTGGAGCATACAGTGCAGTGGTTTGTGCATTTCGTCATGTGGTTGGTGTAAGGAACACTGAGGTATCTCAAAAACTTCAAGAGAGCTCCCCGAAATATAAAAAGCACATTTGAAGTGAATATTAACAATTGAGACAAACAAGAAAGAAAGATACAAGAACGTGGGAGAACATGTGTTCAGATGACCTACAATATAAAACCGAAATATATTGATGTGCACGTAACATTTACCTGGACAAAAACCACAGCTGCAAATACATAATCCAGAAAACGAAAAATCACGGCACGGAAAGGCACAGGAACCATTAATGTGAAGTGAATTTTATTTAATTTCTTTACAAGTAAACAAACCTAAATAGGACAGGCAATAGGTGTTTTGTACACCTGGCTAAGACGTGTCCTTCGAAACAGAACTTTCTTCACTCGCACTACACGGAACTGCTGTATCTGTAACTTCATTCGCTATGCATCAAACTATAGGCTCAAGTGCTAAAACTAATGAAAACCAGCTCCTACACCCTGTAACACTTAAGCCTATTGCTGCTCTAGATGTGCGCATATATAGGCACACCGTGGCATAGTCAAAACATGACCAGTTCCCCTCAGACGCCGCAGTGGAGGCCGGAGCACCTATAACAGAAAATTTCAAGGCCCATGAAAACAATCATCTATGTTTTATCATGACCGAGCAGTCAGGCCTCTCCTTTATTTTGAAGAGACGTGCCAAGATTTAAATATATTAGATACGCCACCTGAGGTTGCACATTGTTTGGCCCTGTCGCCTTGGTACACTTTTCCCACTGTATGCGACTTCACACTTGCAAAATTTAACGAATACCTAATACCACACGAACATGCAGGAGTGTTTTCGGTCTTAGCGAAAAATACAGAAATAGAACATTCTATACTGATAGTTCTAAAACAGGATTCTATGTATAGGCAGTTCCGTAGTAGAAGACAAAAGAGAAAACGGAGTAAGGTTGCCTCAGTGTGCTTCCATTCTCACTTCGGAGTGTTGCACAGTCTCCGCAGCATTAGAAAGAGCAATAAACGAGGATGTGAAGAACAGTATCATTTACACACATTCCCTGAATGCACTCGCCGCTCTTGACCCTTGAAATGCAGCTACACTACCAATCGGCACAACATAACAAAATCCACAACACGAGGACAGGCCATAAAATTCTGGGTTCAAAGCTACGTCGAAGTTAACGGAAACGAGAAAGAACAGTATGCTGCACAAGCACAACACCAAGAAACAATTTAGGCTGTTTTACAAAGACAGTTTGAATTTGGTATACTGCAAGTGGTGAGAAAAAAGGGAGTCAGCATGGAAAAAATGGAATATAACAATTAAGCTATAGCCAAAACCTATAATAGGAGAATGTAAGTCGTGCGCTCAGTAAGAACGTTACATTGAAGTAATTCTCGGTCGCCTGGACATCGGGCACACATACACGTAAACTGCTTTATTGTTTCAGAACAGACCGGCATGTGGACTGTGTGGAGATCACTTTCCGCAATTTTTGCTGGGAACGTTTTACACAATTCTTCCATGGCCACTTAACTTTTCATCCCCGCCTGCCCTTAGGATAAGATTCCCTCCTGAGTACTTCATGTACCTTTTTTTTATTTCTGAAAGAAGGAAATGTTTCAAATCAGTTTCAGTATTTTGAAATAACTCTTTCGATATCTCTCACCCAAACAGAACTCTAAACCTTGCGCTTGGCGTATTATGGGTTTAGTACCCTATGTGCCAATAAACCCAACTGAACTGAATGTTTTACGAGCAGCTAAATGCGGCGCTATGTTGGTACGAGCAGCAAATGTCTAGAAAAAACATAAATATTCAGGTAAAATTAAAAGTTCATTCACAGAGCATAGTACAATTGAATGGAGGTATATATCTTGAGTAATATAAATGCGGTTATATTTCAAAACTTTTTGTATATATTTCCGGAAAAAAAAACTTTTTTTGGCTTGTTTTACTTTCCAGCATATAAAACGTCTTAACATTTTACATACCTAGCTGCGAGCCTTCGACACAACGTTTTCACTGCTTGTTTTTTCGATCAAGTATTTTACCCCACGTGCTGTTTTAGCACCCCCATTTTGGCAGTATTGTTTTTTTATCCCGGCGCATTTTTCAGCTGTGCTGGGTTTCATGTGCTGTGTTGTATTGTGCTGCTCTTTAATGTCGCCTAATGTAAAAAAAGGGATGCTGTAGAATGCGCTTTCCTTTTGCCAAAGACTTTTGTGCTTTATTCGCGTCTACTATGGACAGTAGGAATATTTAATATATAGATATTGATACGTGGCAAGGTTAGTCCACGAAGGTTTGTCCAGGATGACACAGCACACAAATCACAGAAGCACAGCAGCGTCGAAGTTCTTCCAGCATCAACTGTTGCGACCACTTTTGTCTTCTTATGTATCACTGTTGCTGATCGTTGTCTTCTTCAACGCCCAGCGATGCAGGGCATATATGTCCAATTGGCTGGGTTTCGAACCAACCACCTCCCGCAGCCGAGACGGGCGCTCTAACCACTACACTGCAGGAGTATAATGCGGCTTCATTCGGGCGACATGAACAATCTCGGTGCGTGGCATAGAGGACTGTTGCGGTGGATGTACAGGCGCGATCTCGTATGTTACAGGAGCGACTAGCCGTAAAACACGGTAGGGTCCTGCGTAGCGTGACAAGAGCTTCTCACACAGCCCAACTTTATGAGCGGGAGTCCAGAGCAAGACGAGAGAGCCCGAAGAGTAGTGGACATCCCGGTAGCGAGAATCATGGCGCCATTTTTGAGAATTTTGGGAGGAAGCCAGTCGGCGGCGAGCAATAACACGAGCGGCGTCAGCTCGGGAGATGGCGTCACCAACGTATACGAACTGGCGTTAGCGGTGGGAGGCAGTACACTGTCAAACGGAAGGGGAGGGTCGCGGCTGTATAGAAGATAAAACGGTGAGTAGCCCATTGTGTCGTGACGAGAGAAATTGTACGCAAACGTTACAAACGACAAAGCAATATCCCAGTCACGGTGATCATCCGAGACATTCATTGACAACATGTCCGTGAGCGTACGGTTGATGCATTCGGTGAGGCCGTTCGTTTGTGGATGGTAAGCGGTGGTAAAATAGTGCTTAATGGAGCAGTACCGAAGAATTTCGTCGACTACTCGAGCAAGAAAGCAACGGCCAGGGTCAATGAGCAGCTGGCGGGTAGCACCATCGCTCGGGGGACAACGTAGCGCGTAGTATAATCCGTGGCCACCGCAATTCATTTATTCCCCGACGCAGATAGTGGGAAAGGCTTGAGGAGATCAAGGCTAACTCGGGAAAATGGGTCTACTAGGATGTCGATCGGCTGCAGGGATCCAGCAGGCATAACCGAGGGCTTTTTCCGTCGCTAACACCGGTCACAAGAATCCACGTAACGACGAAGAGAGCGATAAAGGCCTGGCCAAAAGAAGCGGCGGCGGACGCTGTCGTACGTACGAGATACGCCAAGATGACCTGCTGTGGGTGCGTCGTGCAGCTGTTGAAGAACGGTGGTAGGCAGGTGTTCGTGGATTCCGAGCAGAAGCTCGGCGCCATCTGGTCTCATTTTCCTTCGGTATGAGGTGCCGTTGCGGAGCACAAATAGAGCAAGGGTAGCATCAAGGTGATCAGTGCTGAGGCGATTCATAATGCTGCAAAGCTTGGGATCTAAGCGCGGCTCAAAGCGAATGTTTGAAAGGGCAGAGATGGCCAACACACATGTGTCGTCGTCGCAATCGCTCGCAAGTGGGGGATCCAACGGGTTGCGGGACAGGCAATCGGCGTCAGCGTGCAGCCGGCCAGATTTGTGGACGACAGAAAAAGAGTATTTCTGAAGGTGGAGGGCCCAGCGGCCCAGGCGACCGGTAGGGTCCTTCAGCGTAGAGAGCCAGCATAAGGCATGGTGGTCGGTGATGACGGAGAATGGGCGGCCAAACAAGTAATGACGAAACTTTGTAATGGCCCACACGAGGGCTAAGCACTCACGTTCTGTGATCGAGTAATTCCGTTCAGCCGCAGAAAGGAGGCGACTGGCATAAGCAATGACGCGAGTGCGACCCATCTGTTGTTGGGCGAGTATGGCACCAATACCGTGACCACTGGTGTCGGTGCGTACCTCCATTGGTGCCGAGGGATTGAGGTTTGCCAGGACGGGCGGGTTGGTGAGGGCTACAATTAGCGCAGAAAAGGCTTGGGATTGTTCTTGGTCCCAGCAAAATGGAGTGTCGTTCTTCAAAAGATTGGTGAGTGGACGAGCCGTCTCCGCAAAGGTAGGTACAAACCGCCGAAAATAGGAGCAAAGCCCGAGAAACCTATGCACGTCACTGGTACAACGTGGTGTAGGAAACGCACTTACAGCACGTATTTTGTCTGGATCGGGTTGAACGCCACGGGCGTCGACCACATGACCGAGCACCTTCAGTTCACGTCGGCCGAAGCTACATTTCTTCTAGTTGAGCTGGAGGCCAGCTCTTCGGAAGACACCAAGAATGGCATGAAGGCAATGGAGATGGCTCTCGAATGTAGAGGAAAACACAATGACGTCATGGAGATAGCACAAGCACGTCGTCCATTTCAAGCCAGGCAGGAGAGAGTCCATGATGTGCTTGAATGTTGCGGGCGCATTACACAAGCCGAAAGGCATCACCTTGAATTGATAAAGGCCATCGGGAGTGACGAAGGCGGTCTTCTCTCGGTCCCGTTCGTCGACTGCGATCTGCCAATAACGGGAACGAAAATCAATGGAAGAGAAATAGCTGGCACCGTGCAAGCACCATGTAGGCAGTCGAGGACATCATCTATCCTGGGGAGCAGGTAAACGTCCTTCTTTGTAATTTTGTTGAGGTGTCGGTAATCAACGCAGAACCTCCAGGTATTGTCTTTCTTTTTAACAAGCATGACAGGCGACACCCAGGGACTGCTTGAAGGCTCTTTAATGTTTTTTGCTAACATCTTGTCCACCTCATTTTGCATGACACGATGTTCGGAAATGGCGACTCGATGAGATCTGCGAATTGGGCTGGCGGCTCCGGTATCTGTGCGATGTGTAACGTGGAACGTTCGTCCTAAGGGGCGGTCAGCAAAACCGAAAATATCGCTGTGCGGGCCTCCGGAGGTGGAGACGGTGCAGGTAGTTTTGACACTTTACAGTAGGATCAGGTAAAAGAGCGGCCACTGTGACTTCAGACAGTGGGGACAGTTCGGCGAGAGTAATGCCCCCAGGAAGAGCGTGCAGAAAAAGTCCGAAGTTCAAGACTGGAGTATAAACGTTATTTTCTACGTGCACGCTGTTATGAGGGAGAGCGATTCTACGCTGCAGTGTCACGTCGGTTATGGGGCAAACAACGTAGTCGCCATCAGGAACGGAGGGGAAAGGCGACATGAGCACATACACTGCAGCTTCTGGTGGCAGGCGAGCGGAGACAAAGCTTTGAAGTATCAGAGGCCTGTTTGTCAGGACAAAGTGGCAGGTCCAGATTAAGCAGTCCAGAAGAACAGTCATGAGCGCGGAATGTGCAGTTAAAGGGTCGAGTCCTAATATAACGTTCTTGAGGGCAACTGGTTAGAACTGTAAATAGCACCGGGATATGGCGGTCGACCATGGTAATTCTCGCAGTACACATACCCATCACAGTAGCTGTGTTGCCATCAGCAACACGAACGGTAAATGAGAAAGCGGTTGTGAGTACTTTGTTGAGGCGTTGACGGAGCGAGGAACTGATGACGGAAATGTGGGCGCCAGTGTCAATAAGGGCAGAAACCGAGACTCCGTCCACAAGAATGTCAATGAGGTTACGTCTGATTGCGAGGGTTGTTCCGAGTTGACAGTCCTCGTCGGTAATGCGGCGTCACTCCGGGGCGCCGCACTTGCTAGTTTCCCGAGTAGGTGCCGGCATATGATGGGGAGGAGCTACAACGAGGCCCCGGTGAACAGGATCGACGAGGCCGTGCAGATGGAGGTCGGCTGGAGTAACGGACACTTGAGACGGCTTCGGTGTGAGGTTCATCTAGCTGAGGAGGGAAGTGTCCAGGCCCATCATATGCAGGGCGGAGCTGTTTAGGTTGGGCAGGGAAGCGTCGAGGTCCGTAGTAGTACCGACGGTCAGTGTTGTAATAAGAACGAGGTTTGGGGAAGGTACGACTGCGGCAATAAAGTGAAGTGTGGCCGGCTCGATAGCAAATAAAACAAATTAGCCTGTCGTCTGAGGTGCGCCGCTCTGCTGGATTGTGACTAACGTAGCGGCGTGGGAAGCTTGGCTATAGTGGTTGCAGCAGCCACTACATGAACACGATGTGATGGTGATGAGGGCGGTACGGGGTTGGAGGAAAGACCGACTTTGGCAAGTTCCTGGCGGACAACAGCCTGTATCATGGCCACGGTGTCGGGCAGTTGAGATGGGAGTGGTGCAGGAGCTTAAGCCTCGAGTTCTCGCCCGATGATCCGAGTCACGGTTGTGGACTGAGAAGGCTGTTGCAATGGAGCCAGATCATCGCAGGATGATGTAGCTGCCGTGTTCGGAAGGCGCTCAAAGCCATGTACCAGGCGTCGTTGTTTAGCCTGCTCGAATCGTAGGCAGACTTGAAGCACCGACTCGACGGTAGAGCAATCCGTGCAGAAGAGGATATTGAACACGTCATCTGCGATGCCCTTGAGGATGTGCCCTACCTTTTCACTTTCCAGCATGGAGCTGTTTGCTTTGCAACAGAGCGCGACCACGTCTTGAATGTAGGCAAGGTGGAATGGGCGCGAGACGAAATTTTGGTTTTGGCTACGAGAGCCCGTTCAATGGGCTTCCTGAACAAGTCGTGAAGCTTTTACTTGCAAATTTCCCAGGTCACCAGCTCGTGCTCGTGATTTTCGAACCACGTGCGAGCGGTTTCCGCCAAATAGAAAATGAGATTTGCCGGAATGATGGTTGCGTCCCAGTGATTGTTCCTGCTGCATCGCTCGTATTCATCCAGCCAATCGTCCATATCTGTCTTGTCTTCGCCATTAAAGATGGGAGGGTGGCGGATTTTTGTGAGGACGAGTGGCTGCACCGATGTTGTTGCGGTGGTAGGAGCTGCCTCAGAGGTCATAGTGGCCGTGATCCCAGGTAGGTGGCGGCCACTGCGCAAATCCAGCTTTCGGCTTCTTAAATGGATTTATGTGTGCACACGGGGATCTTTAGTCACCTCCACCAAGATTATACGTGGCAAGGTTAGTCCACGAAGGTTAGTCCAGGATGACACAGCACACAAAACACAGAAGCGCAGCAGCGTCGACCTTCTTCTAGCATCAACCGCTGCGACCACTTTGTCTTCTTCTGCGTCCCTGTTGCTGATCGTTGCCTTCTTCAACGTTCAGCGATGTAGGGCATATATGTCACAATATTATTTGAGATCCCTTTTGGGCCAAAATTATTGTTAGGAAGACTAAATGGTATTTAGGTTTACAATCCAGTAACAACAATACTAACTACTAAGCCTTATGCGTGGAGCTCGAATATGGGTACTATCAAGAACAACTTTCTAAGTGTGCTAACCACAGTACTCATTCCCGCTGATCGTTGACCTTTTCTGCCCATTTCTCCTCATGAGCATGGCTCTCGCATGTGGTATTGCGCAGCTTACTTCGTCAGTCACTGGTTGGTCGGCGGCTTATATGACTTTACAGAATGGCGCATTTAGTCCAAGTTGTCAAGAGCTGCCACATTGGATACTAATTTTGATATTTGAGTCGAATTAACCAGAAAGCATCGTTTCTAAGTTAGGCTAACTGCTCCTAGGCCACCGAGGCCCTCTCGGAGGGCTTGCCTAAAGCTGGGCTTGCAATTTATGTCGGGTGGCATTTAAGATAATGAGATAAACTCTGGCTGCATATAAATCAAAGTGATAACGAAAACTAGGCGACCTACATGGCATTCGTGTAATCAAGCTGATTGTACAGATTTTTTTCATTGGTAAAAAATACACCCCAATCGCTCCGACGTGGGGGAGCAGTGGTTAGGGCGCTCTATGGCTGTGTCCGAGAATTGGGGATCAAATCCCGGCTGCAGCAGTTGCTTTTCGATGGCGGCGAAAAACAAGGCAACCGTTTACTGTGCGGTGTGAGTTACAATTAAAGAGCCCCAGGTGGTCGATTTTCCCAAAGCATTTGTCAAGCATGTGTTACTTTAGGACGTTTAACCTCTTAAACCAAACCCAACCAAACCAGATACACACCAATAAGGCACAAGGCTCCCTTGGGAACAAAACACTCGATTGGCTCACATTACCTTTTAGGAAACGTAGCGCAAAGAAGACAAGGACAAAAAAGAATGAACGTTTCCTAAAATGCGAATGCACCAACTCGCCCAATTTAGCATTCTTGTGCGGCTCACATTACCTTCTGGGGCGGACCCGTCACGAACTGGGAGATCTGTGCAAGTAGGCTGCATACGCCTCAAGACTGCTAGCCATCAACACAATAGCACCGAAGGCGTTGCAATTCCAGGTGTCGCAGCATCTGATCACTTCCATTAGACCTCACATTGGTCACTGCTCCTAGCTCTTCCCTTTAACTTCCAGTTGCGGCATGGCTGCAATATATTCTTTAGTCTTCCGGAGCAGTTAGTCTCTTTGTACCGTCATACTTTTGTAGGTAACTTCAGACGAAACATTTGAGGCTAGAAAGCGTAATTAAAAAGTTAATAGACCGATTTCATCTCCACAAGAAATCGATGATTATACTCAAATTTCTGCGACATTGGTTCACAATCAAAGCTTGAACTCTGTCAGACAGTTTTCTTATCTCTCGTCTCTCTCGTTGATAATTTTAGGCAGGCAACATTAGTCACCGTGTGGTGTCTACCATTGAGGTGAGTAACTTTACTTAAACATCACGTTAATTACAGCCAGCTGGATGCAAAGCACATGTTATAACTCATTCTCAAAAGCCACCACCTGCAGCGAGGAAAGTCCTATCTTTTCCCCGTAGTTGCTAAGTGCAGGTGCGCACGTGGCAGGAAATAAAGAAGGGATCATCAAAAAGGAAAAGCAGACGAAGGTAAAAATTGTACTCAACGCGACATGTGACTCGCTCTTTGGTGCGCTAAGCGACAAGGAATGTTAGAGCATGGTGGAGGCAAAGAAGAAATAGATATCGGGGGAGGCACTGAAGCTGCTTTGTCAGCGAACACTTTTAAAATGTCGTCTGCTACGCTACCCACATTTTTTCGTAGGAAGATAAGATCAAGTAACAAAGAAAGAGTCGCTGTGCATTACAATTTTAGGCACAAAAGAGACGAGAAGAAAGCCCAAAAAAAGAGAACAACAAATGCGCAAAATGTTTCTGGCCTCAAGGTTACTGACGCTATATTGGAGACATCTAACTTCGTAGCAGTTAAATTAGGCAATCTAGGTACATTTTCAAATTCGTTGGTATTCTCTTGCACAAGCATGTTTAACATCCCCACCTACTCTTTGGGTCAAGGGAAACCATTCTTTTTGTGGTAGTATTAAAACCTCTAGAAAACAGTTACACTTCTCATTGTATGGACTGCAGAAAAAATATAATCTAGAGCGCACTGGATTAAAACAATTGTTTCGCAGCATCAAATCCCAAACGTTTCTTCTGAAAAACAGGGGCACCCCTGAAGAATCGGGCTTTCACATGTTCTTATCTGCAAAGTGCGTAAAATGGCAGAAAAGCAAGAAACTGGGGCGCGGTTTATAAGGAGATTATATAATCCTATGGATAATTGCCGGAAAATATAGCGAGGTTCAAGATTCACTGCAAGTAGAATGAATAAAATACAGCTGCTCGCAAATATCTGTCATTTTTTGTTTCCTAAAAAAAAACTAGTCCTAAGCCTCGAGGGGAAGCACCCAATTCAGATAAAGTGTTGCAAGTGAACAGAAATTGTCAGAAGTTCAAGACAACAAAACGTTTGAGTTTGCAGATAAAGAGCAACCCGAGAAATTCCATTGCGCAAACAAGATCATAGGCTTTATCAAGAAGCCTAAGACCCATAAGGCGTGTGGCATAAAAATATCACAGCATAAAGGAGTCTGACCTAGGTAGACTACGGCACATATTTTTTCACAACTGTATAAACCATTCGTTACCCAATCTCCACCCATACCCAGATGAAAACCAGATGATTGATTGTTTATTCTCTCAATTCTACAAGTCAGTATTCCCACTGTCAAGATGCGCGGCTGTTAAAACTTCAGTAAGGTGTGCACAATTCTCTCGCGAATCTAGTGGAAGAGCAGAAACATTCACAGCTAGAGAACGTATTGGAAACTGAAGTGGCAATGCACTTAATGGAGGGAGTAGTGATCCGACATCAATACACACATACACTATTGTATGTAGTGCCGCGGGCAGCTGAGATCTTCATTTTTTTTTCAGCAGCCTCCAGCATGCTGTCTTATCACTGCGAATGTAGCGCAGAAATCTATCCTGCAGTCTTTGGTCATGCAGGGTATCAAGAGACGCGCCTTTGCCAACTTCTTTGTTAAGCGAAATGCACCAGAATAAAATGATTGCAGGCAAGCACAACAACTTTCGTATTATTGCAGACATTTGTATTTTATATGTGGGAGTTTGCTTTGGACTTTAAAGTGTGCACTGCCGAATGAAACGAGAATTCAAAGTTCAGAGCAATCAGCACACTATCTGCTGGCTCTGAAGTTTACAGAAACCTTTCTGGCTGCCTTGCTCATTGGAGTCTAAGTCTTCAAGAATTTGACATGAGTCGAACATGCTAGTCGATTACCTGGAAGACAAGACCGCTTTCCCTCCGGCTGTCTTCAGACGTTAGTTGTCATCCTTCTCATCACACAATGGCATCCTCGTAAAGAACTTCGCACATAATATGACTACTCAACTTCTTGTTGTTTCTACAAGCCCCAGAGAATAATTGCTACAGGCATACCATGATGAACCGACAGCTGGTAATCTAAGGTTCTAACGAGCATTACGCCGAAGTAAACAGATGTATTATTTTCTGCGATTAACTGCCAACGTTGCATATTACATGAAAACGTGCCATGATTACTAGTGACGCAAGACGCTCTCAATCAGACCAACTGAGCTACTGAACCCTATACAGGCCATGATCCTGCCCTGTAAACAAATTTGAATTGATCTGCTGTTCCCTTTGCCGACATCATCAATGGGCCAACAGTGGATCATAAATCATAGTGGCCATGGACTACCTTATCCGCGAAGCTTAAGCGAAAGCCCAGTCTAATGCTACCGCTGAAGAGGCGGTAAAGTTTTTCGTCGAACGCATTCTCCTTCGCCATGGCACCTCTGAAGTATTCATTTCGTACAGCGGAACAGCGTTTACTACAAGCTCACACCACCTACCATAAAGTATAGCCAGACAAGCAATGCGTAGACGACTGCATACCATCGGCAGACTAATGGACTGAGACCGTCTGAATAAGACCATCGCCGATATCATTGCAATGTATGTCGACAGCAAAAAGAAGACATGGGACCCCATCCTGCCCTACTTGATCTTCGCCTATAACACTACCGTCAAAGACAACCAGGGCGACCCCGTTCTTACTTCTTTATGGCAGGGAGCCCACAATCATGCTTGGCGAAATGGTGGCGCATAACAGACAGGGACAACGTCGACGTCGCCGCCGATCTTCAGCACTCAGAGGAAGCCCGACGTCTCGCCCGGCTGATCATCAAAGCACAAGCGCCGGCGCACGCTACAATTTACGACGAACCTATCCAGAGCACAAGCGGCGAAATCATGGTGTACTGACGACGATTCGCCATAGCTATCTGGGTAAAAAGCTTTTACTGCGGTATCTCGGCCCATACAATGCCCGCTGCATACGATAACTCCACTACGAAGTAATCGACGGCGCTCCAGCATCCCAGCGACGCTGCTCGCGCCTAGAAATCGTGCATGTTGTAACCATTACGAGGCAGAAGACACTGATGAGTTGAGTAAGGGACCAGTTTTCACTAAACTTCGCTCTCGTCTCTCTCGGTAGCAGTGAGTGATGCAGCATTGCCCTCTCTTCGAAAGACGCGTCTCAATACTGGCATTGACCACAAACTGGGTACCCACGGGAGGAACAGGAAACACAAAGCTGGACACACAAACGATCACTGCCTTTCATTGTACGATTTCACCCACACAACGTGAACAGTTTTAGTACTTAAGCACCGCCTTGGTAAGGATTGTTAATTCCTGGGAAGATTTCATAGTTTACGTTACTAATACACCGAATAACCTCGTATGGGCCAAAGTAACGCAAACTAGCTTCTCGCAGAGTCCTCGATGGCGCACTCGTTTCCAGACTCATACAAGTTCATCAGACTTATAGTGAACGTATCGGCATCGGTTCTTGGCGCTGTATACGACACCGTGCGAGCTTGGGCGTTTCTTCGGCTCGTTGAAGGAATATGTCGGCGTCAGCACAGACGTTGTTGGCATCGTCGCTGTATAAATGGGCTGGGCTGCATAGCGTCCAACATTTTGGTGACAGGATGACCGTAGACTACCTGGAAGGGCGCAATACGTGTCGTCTCCTGTTCAGCCATATTATATGCTTAAGTTGCACACGGAAGAACTTCATGCCACGTGCTTTGTTTAGCGTCGACATACATGGACATCATGTCGGCAAGTATTTCATTTGGACGTTCAGTAAGCCCGTTCTTATGTAGATGATAAGCAGTAGTCTTATTATTACTTATGTGGTTTAGACTGAAGAGAACCTGCATTAGCTCGGTCGTAAAGGCTGTACCTCAGTCAGTAAACATAACCGACGTTGAACCGTGGGCCAGTATGATGGTCCTGAGAAACCACTTCCTCAGCAGTTGTACGGGAAGGTGAGTGTGTCTCGGCATGTCTTGTTATGTATTCCATCGCTACTGCGATCTACCTGTTTCCCGATGAGGATGTTGGGAAAGAGGCCAGATATGCATGTCCGCTTACTGGGAAGAAGCTGTCGGAAGCCCTGCAGGTTTCAGCAGCCGCTGGCAATCTTGGCATGACCTCACGTAGTGCTGGACTGAAGGCCGCAACTTAAGCCAGTGTACTTTTCTCGAATACGTGCTAATGTTCGCGTGACCCCTAAATGACCAGCCAAATGGTCATCGTTGCATGCGCTCAAGATTTCTGGTAGGAGGTCACACTGCAAAAGGAGAAAATAGTTTCCTTGTTTTCCTGAAGGTTTCTCGCACAGGAGACGATCGCGAAGGCTACAGGAGCATACATCTCGGGCGAAAGTACGTGGAGCAGCGACATCAAGGCCTTCTAGTGGCTCAATACGCGGGCGTAAATAGGAGTCAGCCCGATGATACTGGGCTATATCGCCATTCGTGACTACAGCAAAAAACGGGAAGTCGTTCGATGTCGGGTGGAGAAGCATCAACAGGTGGACGCGTCAACATTCGATGTCGTTGTGCTTGCGGCCGCACGTGTGCTCCAACTTGCAAGCCGTCGAAAGGAGTTTTTGAGGTTGGCAAGTCAGCATGACGAATGGTGGTCACTCAGAGCTCTAAAATAAGGTCGCCGAAATTACCGCAAGGCATTCCTTTTCTGCGTTTGAGTAATTCGCTCTGCTTCTGAGAGAGATCAGCTGGCGTATGTTACATCTTTCTCAATGCCTTCTTGCCACTAAAGCAGAATGGTACAGAGTACAAAATTACTGGCATCGGTATGAATACCTTTAGCAGCGTGTTCATCAAAATGGTCAAGTATCGGGATGGCCTGCTGCCGCCTAGTAGCTCGTTGAAGGCATTGGCACCGGAAAGAAGTTTAAAAGGCTCGGCAATTGCTGAGCAATTCTCGACGGAACGCCTGCATTAGGCACAGAGCCCCAAAAACCATCTAACGGACGTTTTGTCTGTTGGGCGCGGGAACCTTTGTACAGCAGCAGTCTTCTGAGGATATGGTTTGACCCCCTCAGCACTAATAACATGGTCAAGAAACGGAAGTCTTGGATTCCGCAATAGCCTTTCTGTGTTTTTGTTGTCAGTTGGGTTGAACGCAGGGCATTGAGCTACATTCACAGCCGGTCAACGCGTTCCTGGAAACTAGCCGCAAAAATGACAGCGTTTTCGAGGTACACAAAGCCCGCTTGCCATTTCAGTCCAAGGACCACTGTGTCTTTTTCATTGTCAGTACACCCTGCAGCGCCGAAGCATTATAGCAGGGGAGTGGGTACAGCAATAAAGTGACGAGCAGATAAACAAAAATATCACACGAGAGAAAGAACAAAAATAAAGAGGAGGGTAGAAAAGAGGAGCAACAGTGCATTCGGTCAACAACAATAGTTTGAAGGAACAGTATAATCACAAATCATTGATTAGCCCTAAAAATACATCTCGATGTACACTCACATCAACTGGCAACTTGTTCCATTCGGAAATAGTACGTGCAAAAAATGAGTACTTTTTGTAATTCGTTTTACTCGCCCTTCCCGTGTTTTAAAACTGTGGTCTGTCCTGTTAGAAATATAGTGGGCTGTTTTGAGATACTTTTCTTTATCAATGCCTGTTGTGTCGGTGTATATTGAGTGCAGGAGTTTCAGCCTTTGCTTCTGGCACCCTATCTGTAGCGGTTCAAGTTCTACGTATTTCTTTATCTGTGTTAGGCTTGCTTGTGGGGAATACTGCCTTGATATAAATCTGGCTGCGCTGTTTTGTACAGCTTCTAATTTATCAATCAGGTACCGCTGATGCGGATCCCATACTGCAGACGCATATTCCAGTTGATGCCTTACCAGTGACTTGTAGGCAGTAGTTTTAAGAATCTTAGGAGCAGTTCCAAGGGTCCGTATGAGTAGGTTGAGCATTTTCCCAGCTTTTTGACGGTCATATCAATATGATTTGGAAAAGAGAGATCAGCAGTTAGTGGAACTCCTAGATATTTCACTTCATTTGTCGTGCTGAGAGGGGTATCACTTAGTTTGTAGGTAGGTTCATTAGGAATCTTAGACTTAGTAAATGTTACCTGGTAACATTTGTTGGTATTCAGGCCAAGTTGCCAGCTTTGGCACCAGGAGCCTATGCTGTTCAAGTCCTGCCGCAGGTCATCTACATCTTATAAATTACTTATTGGTCTATAAACAAGCATTCGTCTGCGAATAATTTTATTTGTGAAGTTAGGTTTGACGGGCTATCATTGATATAGATTAAGAGTAGCGGTCCCAGCACCGAGCCCTGCGTCACTCCCGAAGTGACCTCAACAAAGGTAGAATTTTCGCCTCCAATCCACACATTGCATTCTGTCGCTCAGGTAGTCTTCGATTACTCTCATAACTTTATCGTCCAGGTTAAGAGTTCTCATTTTGTGCTTTAGTAGTTCATATGAGAAAGAATCAAATGCTTTGCGATAGTCGAGAAAAATTGCATCAGTACGGAACCTTTTTTCAGCAGTATCCGCTAGCTCATGAAAACGTTCCACCAGCTGAGTGGTACAGGACACGCCTTTGCGGAAACCACGCTGGTTGGGAAAGAAAAACCTGCTTTGTTCTAAGTGTCTAATTATATTGCTCTATAGTAAGTGCTCGAACACTTTACAGCATACGGAGCACCGAGAGATTGGTTTATAGTTGTTCACAGAGAATTCTGAACCGCTTTTAAAACTGGTACGACATAAGCTTTTTTCAAGTCTTTGGGTATTAGGCTGCATTCGAGCGTTTTGCAGAAAATTACTTTAAAGTACTGAGATACATCGAAAGAACAAGCTTTGAGTACTCTAGGAGAGATTCTGTCTGGACCAGTTGCTTTAGTTTCATCAATGGAGTTTAGGCACTTCCTGATACCCTCAACTGCGGTTGTTATTGAAGGCATTACGTTTGGCACTCTAGAAGTAGTAGTGGGTAAAGCATCTATTTTGTTCTTTTTTAGAAATACAGACTTAAAGTAGTCATTAAAACAGTCAGCTTTAGCATTACTCTCAGATATCTGGTTTCCATCGTGAAGAATACTCGGAATACCTGTTCTCTCCTTGCGTGTCTTTCTTAGGTAGCTCCAAAATGCCTTGGGATTAGTGTTAATAGATTCAGCGAGTCCGGAGAAGTAAATCTCCTTGGCGGTAGCGATAGCTGCGGTATAGGCTTTATGTAGCTCCTGTAGATGGCACCCAAGTCCGCTTGAATGATTCTTTTTGTATTTTTGATAAGCACGGGTCCTTTGTTTTATCTTCCGCTTGATCTCGTAAGTCATCCAGGGTTTGTCTACTTTAGGTTTGTCTGAGATTTGTTTGAAAGGAACGTGTTTTTCGACCAGTGATGATAGCATTGTTTTAAAAGAAGTCCACAGAAGTTCTGCACTCAAAGACGAATTTTCTGTAGGTAGGCCAAATACGGTGTGGCATAGTAAGCATTGCGGTTACAATTTTATGATCACTGATTCCAGGTAAAACACAAACGTCATGAACAACATTCGGGTCATTGCAAAATAATAAGTCTAGGGTGTTATTTCCACGCGTAGGGTTCACAACGTATTGGTGAAACCCATATTTGGAAATCATATTGCCAGGGGGCGCTCGCAGCGAAAGACGTTGAAGTGGCGCTCGGAGAAAAAAGGACGAAGTGAATCGGCTCCGGACTAGAAGGACGTACCTAAAGCTTGGACCTTATAATTCCACCTGCACCGGCTCTGATAGCCTAGCCCTAGTCGCCAATATCGTGACAAATCTGGTGGAGGTGCTGGGTAATCGGCCCTGCGCTGCCCATGAGGACCTCGCAGCAGATGGCGAAGGGCGAGCCCTGGGCGACGGTGATCGAGATTGCCGCAGACGAGACGGAACACCACGGCGCTGGTCATTGAGGAAATCTTCAACGGCTCGGGGCCGTTCGCCGTAGCGAGGCCGCGGAGAATCGGCGGAAAAACCTTCGAGGCCCAGTCGACGGTAGGGACAGAGCCGATAGACATGTCCTGGTTCGCCGCAGTGAAAGCATAAAGGCCGTCGGTCGGGGGTACGCACTCGTCTGCTTTCCGCCTAGACTGTCGGGAATCCGTTACGTACTGGATCACGGGGGCCGGTGTTGTTGGTGCAGCTACGTTAGCAGGAATTAGGGTCGGCGACTGGGGTGGCGAGTATTGTAGCACCTCGGCGTATGTGGGACGCTGGCACTCAGGTGGCGTAAGGGGAGGAGCAGGGTGAGGTTCACCGCTTGGAAACGGAGGCCGGAGCGCTTGCTGCACTTCGTCGCGGACAACGCTCGCAATGGAAGTAGAAGCTGGTTGGTGTGCGCCATACAGCAGCCTGAGTTCGTCGCGCACAATCGAACGTACGAGCTCACGTAGCGCCGATGCGTCCATGCCATGCGATGGTAACTTGGCAGAGACGGAGGTGGCGTGGACGGTACGATTCTGTGCCGAAGCTCGCTGCTGAAGCACTCTTTCTATTGTGGATGTTTCCGCAAGGAATTCTGCGACAGTTTTCAGTGGGCTGCGCACCAGGCCAGCAAAAAGCTGCTCTTTAACGCCAAACATAAGGTAGCGCAGCTTTTTGTCCTCGGACATTGTAGGGTCTGCCCGCTTGAAGAGGCGTGTCATGTCTTCGATATATGCCGCGACCGTCTCGTTGGGCATTTGAACCCGAGATTGGAGAGCGCGTTCGGCCCGTTCGCGGCGATCTGAGCTACCGTAAGCAGCCGCAAGATGACGCTTGAACTCACTCCAGGATGACAGCTGGTCTTCATGGTTCTCGAACCATGTCCGAGCGCCATCTTCAAGGCTGAAGTAGACGTTGCGAAGCCGGGCGGCGTCATCCCAGAGGTTGAAGGTAGCTACCCTTTCGTAGTGCTGCAACCAGTCGTCGACGTCTTCATAGGTGTCCCCGTGAAAGGTCTTTGGGACGCGGGGGTTCTGAATCGTCACGTAAGTAGGGGCCGCTCCAGGCATTGCGACGACGTCGTGGCTGCCGGTAGTCATAGCCGATGGGGAAAACACAGGTGGTAGGCCTCGTTGCCTGCGGCTGGTGCGGTGAACAGGCGTTTCTTCGAATATATGACCAGCACTCCTGCTTAGCGGAGGGGTACGGGACATCAGACCTGACCTCCACCAGATTTGTCACGATATTGGCGACTAGGGCTAGGCTATCAGAGCCGGTGCAGGTGGAATTATAAGGTCCAAGCTTTAGGTACGTCCTTCTAGTCCGGAGCCGATTCACTTCGTCCTTTTTTCTCCGAGCGCCACTTCAACGTCTTTCGCTGCGAGCGCCCCCTGGCGCTCGCAGCGCCCTGCGAGCGCCAGGCGGCGCTCGCAGCGAAAGACGTTGAAGTGGCGCTCGGAGAAAAAAGGACGAAGTGAATCGGCTCCGGACTAGAAGGACGTACCTAAAGCTTGGACCTTATAATTCCACCTGCACCGGCTCTGATAGCCTAGCCCTAGTCGCCAATATCGTGACAATATCAATAAATACTGAACAAGTTCCGTCTGAATGCATGCTGTCACCCCAGTAAAAGTTTGGAAAGTTGAAATCTCCTGCTAACACAACACGTTCATCTGGAAGCGAAGCCAGCGTGTCTTCATGGGAAGAGAACTTGTGGTCGTGCGCTTGGTGGGCGGTACACGACGCCAAACGCTATCGTTGCCTTATCAGGAGTAGTAAGCCTGCACCAGACTGATTCGTGATCATTGATTTCCATGTCAAATGCAGTACAATGCAAGAATTCTTTTGCCAAGACAAACACTCCACAGCCTCTCAATTTCCCATCTTTTCTAAATACCTGGGCCGGCTTGCACGATAAAGTCCGAGCTAAGTCCAGTTTTAAATGGTGTCTTTGGAAAGACCAAGCTTATTTAAGACGGCTCGTGTTCCGAACGTCGAACGCTTCGGGTTCATGTTCACCAGAGTGGATTCCCAGAACGGCCTCAGCAACCACTTGGGGCATTTTTCCTCGTAACACAATCTTAAGCCGCAAAAAGCAATGACACGGATTTTACACAACGCAAAATTGACGGAATGTGTACATCTTACAGTAGGGACAGTGCCAGCGCATCCCTGTATTTCCCTAATTTCTCTACCTAGACACCTGACGTCCTTTTGTCTTAACCAAGGCAGCACTAGAGTCGTAATCATACAAGCGACTTATTCAAGTCAGGACTGAAGCCCAGTCTTGACTCCAGTCTTAAGCGGCCATGCTAGTGGCCTATTCTTTAGACTCCAGTTAAGTCTGGACTTAGCTAAGACAGTCTTAAGATTGTTTTGTGCAAGCGGGCTCTGGTACGCCGAAGGAAATACTTCGCTGTCCCTTACTGGAGTCGTCTAGCCAGGATTCTGTTGCAAAAACGATGTCCGGATTAAACGCTTCGAGCAGGCCATAGGCCAGACGATGTCATCATCAGTTGGAAAGATGCTGGTGCGGAACCGAGCCCAAGGCAAGCACTTTATAATCGTACAGGCTGTCAGATGTGACGAGAGCTTTTTTCTCTCTTTCCTTTTCGTCCAGTCGTATTTACCAGTCTCCATTCTTGAGATTAAGCGACCAGAAATATTTGCATTACGGAAATGGTCCAATACGTCAGAGATGCGTGGGAGCTGGTGGCTAGGGCTAAGCCTAGTGTCGAAGCAGCTGTCCTATCGTGATGGCCTTCGTTGGAAACTCTGATGAGGTGCCAGGTGAATTGCGCACAAGTCGAGCGAGTAGTTACTGTTTCACCCAACACGTCACATGGCGGACTTTCTTCTCTTCGGCCATGTTTGGATCAGCTCACCTAAAAAGGCGGATCATATCCTCGTAATAGATTTCAACACTCGTTCGGGGCTTCGCGGCGAGATTACAGTGCTTACTCCGCACGCTCCTTCGGTCGCTGGCGGCGTAGATTACCAACAGCTCATGTCGAAAGAGGTCCCATGAAGGTAGCGTTGTTTCGTGGTTCAAGAACCATGTCCGAGCGGAATCATCGGCTGGCTGGCTGGCTGGCTGGCTGGCTGGCTGGCTGGCTGGCTGGCTGGCTGGCTGGCTGGCTGGCTGGCTGGCTGGCTGGCTGGCTGGCTGGCTGGCTGGCTGGCTGGCTGGCTGGCTGGCTGGCTGGCTGGCTGGCTGGCTGGCTGGCTGGCTGGCTGGCTGGCTGGCTGGCTGGCTGGCTGGCTGGCTGGCTGGCTGGCTGGCTGGCTGGCTGGCTGGCTGGCTGGCTGGCTGGCTGGCTGGCTGGCTGGCTGGCTGGCTGGCTGGCTGGCTGGCTGGCTGGCTGGCTGGCTGGCTGGCTGGCTGGCTGGCTGGCTGGCTGGCTGGCTGGCTGGCTGGCTGGCTGGCTGGCTGGCTGGCTGGCTGGCTGGCTGGCTGGCTGGCTGGCTGGCTGGCTGGCTGGCTGGCTGGCTGGCTGGCTGGCTGGCTGGCTGGCTGGCTGGCTGGCTGGCTGGCTGGCTGGCTGGCTGGCTGGCTGGCTGGCTGGCTGGCTGGCTGGCTGGCTGGCTGGCTGGCTGGCTGGCTGGCTGGCTGGCTGGCTGGCTGGCTGGCTGGCTGGCTGGCTGGCTGGCTGGCTGGCTGGCTGGCTGGCTGGCTGGCTGGCTGGCTGGCTGGCTGGCTGGCTGGCTGGCTGGCTGGCTGGCTGGCTGGCTGGCTGGCTGGCTGGCTGGCTGGCTGGCTGGCTGGCTGGCTGGCTGGCTGGCTGGCTGGCTGGCTGGCTGGCTGGCTGGCTGGCTGGCTGGCTGGCTGGCTGGCTGGCTGGCTGGCTGGCTGGCTGGCTGGCTGGCTGGCTGGCTGGCTGGCTGGCTGGCTGGCTGGCTGGCTGGCTGGCTGGCTGGCTGGCTGGCTGGCTGGCTGGCTGGCTGGCTGGCTGGCTGGCTGGCTGGCTGGC